>NC_136057.1:1856278606-1856987773 GCF_964261635.1 Lissotriton helveticus
TTTGCAGCCATTTTCCCGCATGTTTTATCCCGCAGACTTTCAGTCCGCATACCATTATCCCGCAAGGTCATTGACCTCGCATACCATTATCCCGCATTTTTTCAAAACGCATGTGCATTTATCGCGCATGCCTTTACAAAGAATTACGTTTTAAAGGCATGTATGGTAAATGCATTTGCGTTGTGAAAACCACGATGACGAGAGAGGTAAGTGGGTTTGTGTTAATTTTTTCGTGGGTTAGTGATTGTGTAGTGTAGTGTAGTGTTAGTGTAGTGTAGAGTTGTGGTGGTTGTTTAGTGTAGGGTCATGCTGGGGGTAGTGTTTTAGGGTTTAGGGTTGTGTTGTAGTGTTTGCGTAGTGTAGGGTCATGCTGGGGGTAGTGTTTTAGGGTTTAGGGTTGTGTTGTAGTGTTTGCGTAGTGTAGGGTCATGCTGGGGCTAGTGTTTTAGGGTTTTGGGTAGTGTTGTAGTGTTTGCGTAGTGTAGGGTCATGCTGGGCGTAGTGTTTTAGGGTTTAGGATAGTGTTGTAGTGTTTGCGTAGTGTAGGGTCATGCTGGGGGTAGTGTTTTAGGGTTTTGGGTAGTGTTGTAGTGTTTGCGTAGTGTAGGGTCATGCTGGGGTGTAGTGTTTTAGGGTTTAGGGTAGTGTTGTAGTGTTTGCGTAGTGTAGGGTCATGCTGGGGGTAGTGTTTTAGGGTTTTGGGTAGTGTTGTAGTGTTTGCGTAGTGTAGGGTCATGCTGGGGGTAGTGTTTTAGGGTTTTGGGTAGTGTTGTAGTGTTTGCGTAGTGTAGGGTCATGCTGGGGTGTAGTGTTTTAGGGTTTTGGGTAGTGTTGTAGTGTTTGCGTAGTGTAGGGTCATGCTGGGGTGTAGTGTTTTAGGGTTTTGGGTAGTGTTGTAGTGTTTGCGTAGTGTAGGGTCATGCTGGGGGTAGTGTTTTAGGGTTTTGGGTAGTGTTGTAGTGTTTGCGTAGTGTAGGGTCATGCTGGGGGTAGTGTTTTAGGGTTTTGGGTAGTGTTGTAGTGTTTGCGTAGTGTAGGGTCATGCTGGGGGGTAGTGTTTTAGGGTTTTGGGTAGTGTTGTAGTGTTTGCGTAGTGTAGGGTCATGCTGGGGGTAGTGTTTTAGGGTTTTGGGTAGTGTTGTAGTGTTTGCGTAGTGTAGGGTCATGCTGGGGGTAGTGTTTTAGGGTTTAGGGTATTGTTGTAGTGTTTGCGTAGTGTAGGGTCATGCTGGGGTGTAGTGTTTTAGGGTTTTGGGTAGTGTTGTAGTGTTTGCGTAGTGTAGGGTCATGCTGGGGGTAGTGTTTTAGGGTTTAGGGTATTGTTGTAGTGTTTGCGTAGTGTAGGGTCATGCTGGGGGTAGTGTTTTAGGGTTTAGGGTAGTGTTGTAGTGTTTGCGTAGTGTAGGGTCATGCTGGGGTGTAGTGTTTTAGGGTTTTGGGTAGTGTTGTAGTGTTTGCGTAGTGTAGGGTCATGCTGGGGGTAGTGTTTTAGGGTTTAGGGTAGTGTTGTAGTGTTTGCGTAGTGTAAGGTCATGCTGGGGTGTAGTGTTTTAGGGTTTTGGGTAGTGTTGTAGTGTTTGCGTAGTGTAGGGTCATGCTGGGGGTAGTGTTTTAGGGTTTAGGGTAGTGTTGTAGTGTTTGCGTAGTGTAGGGTCATGCTGGGGGTAGTGTTTTAGGGTTTAGGGTTGTGTTGTAGTGTTTGCGTAGTGTAGGGTCATGCTGGGGGTAGTGTTTTAGGGTTTAGGGTTGTGCTGTAGTGTTTGTGTAGTGTAGGGTCATGCTGGGGGTAGTGTTTTAGGGTAGTGTTGTAGTGTTTGCGTAGTGTAGGGTCATGCTGGGGTGTAGTGTTTTAGGGTTTTGGGTAGTGTTGTAGTGTTTGCGTAGTGTAGGGTCATGCTGGGGGTAGTGTTTTAGGGTTTAGGGTAGTGTTGTAGTGTTTGTGTAGTGTAGGGTCATGCTGGGGGTAGTGTTTTAGGGTTTAGGGTAGTGTTGTACTGTTTGTGTAGTGTAGGGTAATGCTGGGGGTAGTGTTTTAGGGTTTAGGGTAGTTTAGTTGTTTAGTGTATGCTAAAGGCATATTCGTTCTAAAAGTTTTCGTTATTTTAATTTGCGGCCTAATAGTACATGCGGGATTTTTTTTGCGGACTGATGGTATGCGGGATTTCGTCATATATTCGCTAATCATACTTTCTATGGCAAAATGAACCCCCTCATTTTGTTCCTTTTTAAATTAAATGTTTTAAGAGTTACCACTTTATTCCAATCAAGATGGCTTCCGGTGTGCCATACCTTTGTAATAAGTAGGACTGTTAGCACTCTAGTTGTTCTTTAGAACACTCTGGGACATTCTGTCATTGGGCTATAGTTGGGCTACATCTGCTGATATTTGGGCTACATTTGTTTTTTTTTGTCTCTGGTGGCCATCTTTGGGCTACATTGGGCTACATTGGGCTACATTTGGGCTCCAACATATATATAGCCCAATGTAGCCCAATATATATTTTTCAAAGTTAATTTTCGTAAAAACCACTGGGGCCTATATCTTGAGACATAGCAAAGGCACATCAGGCTACCAGTCCCTACAATTTTGCCAAGTTTGGTGTAAATCCATTCAGCCGTTCAGGCTAAAAGTGAGGCCAACCGCCCTATGGAAAATTGCATGGGAAAAACACGTTTTGGGACCCCCCTTTTTTCTCGGCCCCCCCTTGACGAAACCCCCCCAAATTTTCAGGGGCTGCTCAGAAACAAAATGTTCCATTTTCCTGAAAATGTCAGCCAATTCTGTCCTCAAACGCCAAAGTTATTCGACATAGAAGTTTCAAAAATCCCATAGGAAAAAAATCCTAACTATATATACCTACTGGCTATCGCCAGTAGGTAATATACACATATACATATATATATATACATTTGTATATGTGCATACGTATATATAGATATATATATATATATATATATACATATATTTATACATACATATAAATATATATCCAACACGAGTTGCCTACTGTAAGGGAGCTACCACAAGTCGGTTTCTTTTCGCTATGAATTTATTGCAGGAAACAATGTTCAAAACAGCTGAACTGCCTCGCACAAAGTGGTTGCTGCCGACGCGTTTCGTACTGTCCGTACTTCATCATGGGCTGTAAGCAAGTAGCAGATGAGTGTCGTGGAAGTCTTTGGGGCACCAATTTAATTGTTCTAATTCCCGCCCAGTTGGGCGTGGCCTCTCGCGTGGCCTTGTGGTAACTGTAGTGCCTCCTGTATTACTCTAGTGATTAGCCACGCACTTGCTGTCTTATGCAGAAATAAAATCCCCAGTGGGTTGCGATGACACCTCTCACCGTTCGTCATGTATATCACCTTCCCACAATCAGCAAGACTTGTACTGTGTGCTGCAACGCCGGTTGGCGCAGCAGCCAGGCCACACCGAGGCATGGCGGGGCATCCCTCGCTGCTCAGACGCACACATATATATATTCACTGAAAAAACCATAGGATTCAGACATGTTATAGTTAGGAATTAGCATTATACATATACACATATATATATATATATACATACGTGTATGTGCATACGTATATATATATATATATATATATATATATATACATATATTTATACATACATATAAATATATATATACATATAAAAAAACACAAAAATAAAATAATAAAATAAAATAAGATGTCACTGACCATGTCATGAATAATGTAATATGTGACATCATCAGCAGTGGATGGCGGGCGTGCGAGTTATAGTTAGCAGAACTAACTATATCGGAGGAATTTCAATGGTTTTGTACGAGTGAAATGTCTCTAACTATAACACCCCTAAAACCTATGGTTTTTTCAGTGAATTTCTAAGGTTTTTTTAAATGCTAATTCATAACTATAACATGTCTGAAACCTATGGTTTTTTCAGTAAATTTCAAAGGTTTTCTAAATGACAATTTTTAAATGTATTAATTGTTATATTTATTTTTTTGATACTGACTTACTAAATTTTTTAAAACTATTTATTCTTAGATATTTTTTTTAATTACATTATACATTACATTACAAAATATACTTTCTCAGAATGAATTACTTTAGTTTAAATACTTTGCAAATAGGCAATGGACTTTTAAGTACAGTAGTTACAGTTGTTGCAATAGGCAACGCAATTTCAAACGCAATGCAACATTGAGCTCAATGAGGATTTCTAGTTAAATGCAATTAGTTACTTTATGGATTACTTTTCTAACCACAGGACTGGATCTTCCACGGGGTACACCACGCTCTCATGGGCTGCGCCTCCCCTTTAAGCCATCCAGATGTCTCTACACTAGGAGTCCTGAAGAGACCCCTCATTCAGAGAACGGTCGAAACGCCATCGATAAACCGATAGAACAGACCATCATACAGCTAGTGTCATTGTATATCTAGGCTGTTAAAATGTATATTTATGGGTCGTTACTTGAAATTTATGGAAACCTCTTGTAAAACGTTCACTGTATATAGTCACTTTTTGGTTCCATTTCACCTGGGGACACAATGCACAATATAATTTGCTTTTTGAATATAAGAAAGTGTTTAACAATTTACTGTGTTTTTTATAAATATTACAAAGTTAAACTGTGTAGAAGGTTTATTTTGTTGTCAGACATTACTAGATCCTTCAAAAATCTATCGCGATTGTGCATATATATTGTTTGATTTATTCTACCTTATTAACCACTGGAACCACTGTTTCCTTGTATAGGGCTAAAAGATGCAGCACTGGGTTCTCTCCTGAGGGAGTAAATCGGAATTTGTTGTTCGGATGATTTTGGGTGAATATTTTAAAGTTCCAAAACTACACACAGAAGAATTTCCAAGTGAAACCAGTCAATGTTAGCCTATGGAAGGAAATTCAAGTTACTGGTAAGTATGGTTAAAATTACTTTTCAGGATCAGTATTAGGCTCAAAGATGCAGCACTGAAGTCTCTCCTGATAACTGGTGAGTAAATCGGAATTCGTAGGTCGGCTGATTTTAGAGGAATATTTGTAAGTTCCAAAACTCCACACGTAGAAGAATTTCCAAGTGAAACCAGTCAATGTTAGCCTATGGAAGGAAATTCAAGTTACTCGTAAGTATGGGTAAAATTACTTTTCAGGATCAGTATTGGGCTAAAAGATTCGGCACTGAGGTCTCTCCTGATAACAGGTGAGTAAATCGGAATTCGTAGTTCGGCTGATTTTACTTCGGTCCAGTATATATAGAGCCACTTTCCTACACCATCCCCTCCCTTCACCACTGTGCAAATATGCCCTGTGGCACGTTCTAAGTTGGGGAAATAATTCCTGAGGGTCCCAAGAGTCCAACTATCCCACTAGGTACATCCAGTAAGCGCCACAGAGCAGCGTAGCAGAGAGATGTAAAAAGGGGCACGGCCTGCACCACCTCTCTGCAATGCAGCGCAGTGGAGCTTCCTGGAAGCACCTGGTGGGCTACTTGGCCCCCAGGGTCCCTCAGGATTGAAGAGGAATTTTTTCCCCAACTTAAAACGCGTCACAGGGCGTGTTTGCACACGTCACCTCAGGCTCCGTTCCCTCCCTTCACCACTGTGTAAATGCTCCCTATGGCACGTTTTAAGTTGGGAGATTAAGTCCCCTTGAATCCTGGGGTCCCTAGGGTCAAACTAGCCCACTAGGTACCTCCAGTAAGCGCCACAGAGCTGCGTTGCAGAGAGGTGCAAAAAGGGGCGTGGCCTCTGAACACCTCTCTGCAATGCAGCTCCATGGCGCATACTAGAGGTGGGTTAGTTGGCCCCCAGGGACCCTCAAAATTGAAGAGGAATCAATTCTCAACTTAAAATGCACCACAGGGCGCGTTTGCACAATGGTGAAGGAAGGGGTGGGGCTTGAGGTGACATGTCTGCAAACACGCCCTGTGGCGCGTTTTAAGTTGGGGAATTAATTCCTCTTCAATCCTGAGGTCCCCTGGGGGCCAACTAGTCCACCAGGAACCTCCAGCATGCGCCAGGAAGCTGCGTTGAAGAGAGGTGTTCAGAGGTCATGCCACTTTTTACAACACTCTGCAACACAGCTCTGTGGCACTTACTGGAGGTACCTGGTGGGCTAGTTGGCCCCCAGGGGACCTCAGGATTGAAGAGGAATTAATTCCCCAACTTAAAACGCGCCACAAGGCGTGTTTACACACATCACCTAAAGGCCCCACCCTCTACCTTCACCACTGTGCTAAAGCGCTCTGTGCCGCATTTTAAGTTGGGGGGTTAAGTTTCCTTGAATCCTGAGGGTCCCTGGGGTCCAACTAGCCCACTAGGTACCTCCAGTAAGTGCCACAAGGCTGCGTTGCAGAGAGGTGTAAAAAGGGGCATGGCCGGGACCCCCTCTCTGTAACGCAGCCCTGTGGTGCTAACTGGAGGTACCTGGTGGGCTAGTTGGCCCCCAGGGACCCCCAGTATTGAAGGGGAATTAATTCCCCAATTTTAAAGCGCCACAGGGCGTGTTTGCAGAGTGTTTTTGTGAGGGGGTGGGGCCTAGGGATGATCGCGTGCCTTTTTAAAAAAAACATTTTTTGAAAGGGGAGGCTGTATGGCCCCCCTTCCTTCTACTTTTTTGGGGCCCTGGGGACCCCATCCCCAGGGCCTGACCCCCAAATTTAAATTAAAACATTTTATTTATGGGAAGGGGGCCGCGTGCCCCCCTCTCGTGGCCAATTCCGGCCCGGGGACCCCATTCTTCGGGGCATGGCCAATTATTTTAATATTTTTATGGAGGGGGCTACGTAGCCCCCCTCCTCAGGTCACTTCAAGGGCCCGGGAACCCCATCCTCCGGGACCGGCCATTGTTTTTTGTTTCTTTAATGGGGGAGGGGGCCGCCTTCCCCCCTCCTCGCCACTGGTAGCCCCAGGGACCCCATCCCCCTGGGCTAGCCCTGACCATTGGGGAGACCCTAATCCCGCCACAGTCCCGCCGGCTCCCCGCCTCCTGCGGGAGCCGGCACTGCTTTTCCACATGGGGAGCAGCTAACATGCTGCTCCCCATGTGGAAAAGCAATCTGCCTTGCTTAATTGAAGCGAGAGCATATTTCCCTGCTCTCGCTTCAATGAAGCAAAGCAGTTTGCAATGGCAGGGTGGGAGCCGCGAGGCTCCCGCCCTGTCATTGCAAACTACAGTGTCCCGGGGGTGGGCACCCCGAGACACTGCAGGAGCCGGCCCTGGCGGTCCCCAGGGCCCTCGAGGGCTCCAGGAGGGGGCCGTGCGGCCCCCCTCCCACCTTTTTTAAAGCCCCGAGATGGTGGTCCCCGGGGCTGGGGGGTCTGTTACAGACACCCCCAATTTACATATTCAGAGCCCCGGGGAGGTGGCGGTCTCCGGAGCGTGTGGGGGGTTCAAGCCCCCCCCCACACAGGGTTTAAAAAAAATGTTTTAATCAAAAGTAAGCCCCGGGGGTGCTGGTCCCCGGGGCTGCGGGGGGGTGGGCAATGTGCCCCCCGCAATATCAATCAAGTGGAACCCCGGGGGTGGCGGTCCCTGGGGCTCGGGGGGCCTTAGAGGCCCCTCAAAATTATACTTTTAATCCCCGGGGGTGGCGGTCCCTGAGGCTGCAGGGGGGCCGTGTGCCCCCTACAATATCAATCAAGTGGAGCCCCGGGGGTAGACGTCCCCAGGGCTCGGGGTGCCTTAGAGGCCCCCCAAAATGATACTTTTAAGCCATGGGGGTGGTCTCCGGGGCTGCAGGGGGGCCGTGTGCCCCCCCACCGCAATTACACATGCTTTTGCCCCGGGGTTGGCGGTCCCCGGGGCAGTGTGGGGGGGATTGGACCCCCCACACTTTATTTTCATAAACATTCCCCAGGGATTTGCCCCCCCGCCCCCCGGGGTCTAATTATCAAGGAAGCACAGCAGCCCGCGCTTAGTTTTTTTTATCTGCAAGATCTGCGCACGCTGCAGGGATTTTGCCTATTTTTTTTTTTTATTCTTTTTTTGGGCCCTAAGCAGGCCTAGGGGGTCAGGGGGTCACGTTTTAGGCATATTAGCCCATAGACTACATCTCCCAGAATGCCTGTGAGTAGTCTGTCCTCTCTTTCCTTCTCTCCGCTCTGCCTCTTTTTTCTATATCTGTCCCTTCTTGGAAGCACTCGGTGCTTGTCACCTGTGGTGTTTGCCCCTGTTATCGTGATTAACCGGACCAAGATTTCCCGTAGTATTTCAATCGTCTTTGGATTCAGCAGACATTCGTTCATTGGATTCGCACTGTTGGCCGTGAGTGTGAGCCGTGAGAGAAACGCTCTCAGATATCGCGGAGTGTTGTGAACCTTGACCCACATCTCGGAGCCGCTCTGGGAGAGCAGGGTGAGAGACGCTCTCTGCAACCGCGGTGTCTCTGGGATTTTGAACTTGGATGTTTATAACCTCAATTTCCTACGGAGGTACTTGACGATTTGTTCATGGAGCTTGAACATTAAGAGCGATTCGGCTCTTCTCTTGTTTGTTCGTTTTTTTGTTTATTTTTGGGGCTCTGCATTTTTACTGATTATCCCTAGAGCTGTTGAGAGGCTCGGATCGTTCTGTGATAAACGCAAAGGAGACAAGAAGTATTGTTCCCAAACGCTAATCCTGGATTGTGTTGGAGCTACGCTACTGAGCAGGAAGAGACTGCATATGTGAGATAAGTAGCTGTCTACCTTTATGACTCATTAACAGTGAAGACTATACCCTGTAAGCTCTCCAGAACTGAGTTCATGGGTAGCTTTTGTTCCTCTTACATTTACTTTATTTTTTCCCTTTTTTGAGACCTTTTCAATTTGGATGCTTGTGGCAGCTTTCTTATGTGAGTTCACACCAATACCCTTATATATATGTAGTAGTTGCATGTAGAAGGAAGGGGGAGGTGTATTCATGTGTGTCCCTTGTGTTTTTCTACAGGAACCGAGACACAGACTTAACGTATGGTACCTACCCTGTCTTCACGCGCTGTAGATGGCTTCTGGCTGCCAGTCCTTTATGTTTTATTTCTCCACTTTTACCCTTCCCTGGGTGAGGTCCTCATAGGGGAGTGTTCACGTACAGGACTCACTTGAGGTACCACTCCTAGGGAGGAGAGAAACTAGCAACGCCATCGCTCCTGCTGTACCTAATGCACAAGGTTAGTCAATCTGCCTTGTTTTGTGACACAGGGTGTTTCTACCCTGCCCACTTTTCGCGTTTTGCGTGTTTTTTATTTAGGTTTCTTGTGACTCGGTTCTACCGAGGCACAAGATGTCTGCCAACCATTCCTGATTTGGAGTGTTGACAGCCAATTAGCATGCAGCTCGTGCACGGCAGGGTGCGCGGATCCTGCTCGTCTATAGAAATATATGTACTTTCAAATGTGATTCTCTCAGGAACTGCTGAACAGATTTACACCATTCAAGCAAAAGGCACGAGTCTGAACTAAGGACTACCTCTTTGCCAAATTTGGTGTAATTCCGTTCAGCGGTTCTGGCTGGAGCTGCGGCTAAAGGTTCCTATGGAAAATTGCATGGGGAAACCACGTTTTGTTACCCCCCTTTTTTCTCGGACCCCGCTATACGAATCATCCCGAGACTTTCATGATAGGAGCTGAATGGAGTGCCCCACCAGTTTTGAAAATTTTGCGAAGATTCGTCAACCGGCACCAAAGTTATTCCAAATAGAATGTTGCGGATTTCCTATGTAAAATAGATCCTAACTATAACTACCTACTGGCGACCGCCAGTAGGTAATACACACACACATATATATATGTGTGTGTGTATATATATATATATATATATATATATATATATATATATATATATAAATATATCCAAACACAAAGTTTAGCCCCGAAAGGAAGAAGCCATAAGATCGGTATTTTTTGGATCCATTTCTTTATGAGAGCAGCAGCCAGCAGGATATGCAGACAAGATTTCACATCAGAGTAGACAGCCAGACCGGTTTCGGGATTAAGATCCCTTCTTCAATGGCAACCATTTGTACTGATGATGTGGAGTGCACGCAGTTTTAAAAGAGCCTGCCTTAGTGGGTGTGGTCGCAGAGCGGCCTTCTGGGTCTTGTAGTGCACGCAAATTAATAATCTCAAGTGAGTTCATCAATAACAAAAGGTAATGAAAAGCAAAATTCAAACCCATGTGGGCCGGTGAAAAGTTGCACTGTAATGTCCTGTTGTCATCATTCTGCTGCTTCTGGACAGCCGGTCCCCCGCAGCACGATGACACCATTTAAGCGCCATCACACGGTCCGCAAAAGCGGCAGCCTTTGCTTCCGCGGCTGGGCTTAGCCGCTCAAAATCCAAACACAAAGTTTAACCCCGAAAGGAAGAAGCCACAAGATCGGTATTTTTTGGATCCATTTCTTTATGAGAGCAGCAGCCAGCAGGATATGCAGACAAGATTTCACATCAGAGTAAACAGCCAGACCGGTTTCGGGATTACGATCCCTTCTTCAATGGCATCCATTTGTACTGATGATGTAGAGTGCACGCAGTTTTAAAAGAGCCTGCCTCAGTGGGCGTGGTCGCAGAGCGGCCTTCTGGGTCTTGTAGGCGTGATTGAATAAGTAATTATTATCATGTATACAATTCGGGATAACATGAGAATCCCAATGGTTTTGAGTCCGTCATTTATTTGTATGGCCATTTATGTTGAAAACGAGCTAATCCTCGAGTTGAGCAGTCACTTGTTGATAATGTTTAAGACAGTTCAAATGTATGAAAAAGTATTATTTTTCGCTTGATGTCTTAATATTCTAATTTACACCGTCCTTTTGAATTTTGTTCGTGCTTGCAGCACGATAAGTATTTTGTTTATTTTTATACATGCCATGATGACCGTGATTATATTACTTGCACACCAATGAGCATTCACTGACTCGTGACTAAGGTGAGGAGCCCCGAAACGCGTTGAGTGACTAATGTTTTGCTGCTCAAAAAACGCTAAATAAATGAACTATTGAGTAAAACGCCGATTGCGTCCGTACTTCATACCGTCCTTTGGAGTTTAGGACTTGGGTGTGGACACTTTGGATATATATATATATAACATTCATCACCTCCTCCAGCGACGAGAGTGAAGAGGCCACAGCAGGGGAACGGGTGAAAACAGCCTTTATTCCACTACAGCAGGTAAGAGAGTCTCGCATCACCCGCTCTGAGGCGAATGCATTTCGGCTTAGGATTAGCCTTCGTCAGCGCCACGGGTGTGTATGCTTCAGGTGGCGGCATTTCTCACTGACATAGTGTCACGCCCCACCTGATTGGTCCAGCACTAGTCTGCCCCTTGTGATGCAAATATCTATCGCCAATGTCTCTGGTATGTCGCATTATGTACCGCGACTACCAGTCCCAGCATGCAGTTCTATTGCTTGTAACTGGTGAATGTAGCGAGGGCTGATGACAAAGCGCTGTGTTCATGAGAACAACTTCACACCTGCTGCCACGGAACACGCCGTCCTCTCCAGTCCCCAACCGTCTCAACCTCCGTGAATCTGGTGTCCATTATGCGGGGGCAAGGACGAAATTCATATCCTGCCCAATGTGGAGCTAATTGACTCTTACACCGCTACAATTTCGTCCAGACCAGGGGGTGGGCTCTGGCAAACCCCGGTTCCCCGGGCACTTCCAAATGCCACCGAAGCAGCAACCAGCAGGTCAGAGCCAACTTAAAGGGACGGGGCCTCTTTGCGCAGTACTGGAACCTGCGCTGTAAATAACATCCATCACCTCCTCCAGCGATGAAAGTGAAGAGGCCACAGCAGGGGAACGGGTGAAAACAGCCTTTATTCCACTACAGCAGGTAAGAGAGTCTCGCATCACCCGCTATGAGGCGAATGCATTTCGGCTTAGGATTAGCCTTCGTCAGCGCCACGGGTGTGTATGCTTCAGGTGGCAGCAATTCTCACTGGCATAGTGTCACGCCCCACCTGATTGGTCCAGCACTAGTCCGCCCCTTGTGATGCAAATATCTATCGCTAATGTCTCTGGTATGTCGCATTATGTACCGCGACTACCAGTCCCAGCATGCAGTTCTATTGCTTGTAACTGGTGAATGTAGCGAGGGCTGATGACAAAGCGCTGTATTCGTGAGAACAACTTCACACCTGCTGCCATGGAACACGCCGTCCTCTCCAGTCCCCAACCGTCTCAACCTCCGTGAATCTGGTGTCCATTATGTGGGGGCAAGGACGAAATTCATATCCTGCCCAACGTGGAGCGGATTGACTCTTACACCGCTACAATTTCGTCCAGACCAGGGGGTGGGCTCTGGCAAACCCCGGTACCCCGGGCACTTCCAAACGCCACCGAAGCAGCAACAGCAGGTCAGAGCCAACTTAAAGGGACGGGGCCTCTTTGCGCAGTACTGGAACCTGCGCTGTAAATAACATCCATCACCTCCTCCAGCGACGAGAGTGAAGAGGCCACAGCAGGGGAACGGGTGAAAACAGCCTTTATTCCACTACAGCAGGTAAGAGAGTCTCGCATCACCCGCTATGAGGCGAATGCATTTCGGCTTAGGATTAGCCTTTGTCAGCGCCACGGGTGTGTATGCTTCAGGTGGCGGCAATTCTCACTGACTATATATATATGTAAAACCTCCGTCGCTCCTGGCTACGTTGCATAGACGGAGACGGACCACCAGATTTGTGCGTTAAAAATATCTTATTGCTTGCTGCGGTCCCTACGCGTTTCAGCTCGGGGTGACCCTTGATCACATGATATATATATATATATATATATCTATGGCACATTTACACTTTTGTCATTATTAATATTTAAACAGCCTTGATGAAGCCCCAGGCCTGTGTGCCATTGAGGAGCGAAACATGTTGGCTGGCTTAAGTTCCCTGCTGCCTCAAAATTAAATAGAGGTTGCCAATGTTTTCTTTTGCTTCAAAACAAGTACACACGTTGAGCACTGCAACAAAATATTTGATCACTGTCTCATTTATCAATACCAAGCCAAAATCTTGCCATATGTGGGGTTTTTTAGACCTGCTTTCTCTACCTTACTCAAAAAAGTGAATTGGTAAACTTCGCTTTGACGAAGCTGAGCAAATATTTATCACTCAGCTTTATTAATCTGCAGCAAACGTTTCCTGCATGCCCCTTGCACAACCCATCATTTTTCCAGCCACAGCATTTACCCGGTCATGAAGTATGGGCGGATCTAGCGGATCTCGCGTACGCGAACTTGCGGATTTACGGATTCGCAATCCGCGAAGATCCGCGAACTCTAGCGGATTTGCGGATTTTCCCGTTTTTTGTGTTTGCGCGCGTTCGCGCCGATTTTGGGACAAGTTCGCAATTGCGAACTTACTTTTCGGCTCGCAACGGCCGCGACTATGTTGTTTCTACGTCTGGTTTATCATCACAGGTTCACAGCACCCTCTGTTTCACCACTGCCACCCTCTGGGACACCCATGCCACCCTCTGGTACATCCTCACTGCCACCCATTAGGTTTATTTATCACTGTAGATTATGGTGGCTGAAAAAAGCAAGCACACCTGCCCTTCTTCAACTGCCATCAATTAATTTGTGTTTCATTAATGTGTCAGTAATTTTGAAAGTTCCAGTCTGGCTGGCACCTGCTTCCTTCCTTATCTGTAATTTGCTTTTTGTTGCAGTGAAAAATTTTTTTCACAGGACCTTTATGGTCTACTTGTAGCTATTCTATGAGCCTGCTGTTTGGGTCATAGCAGGGTCATAGAATAGTTGCAAACTCTGGAGGGGCCCATCAGGAAGCACTACCTTGAATGTTACTAATGTTAAGTTTGAACTTTTGCACCTGCTCATTGCTTTCAGTTTAGCTAAAATCGTTTTTTTCAGCAATTTCGCGCGTTTTTTGGGGCGCGAATCCGTGCGAGATCGATTTCGGAAGCCGCGAATACGTGCGAATACAAAATTGTTTTTTTTGCGACGTGTATGTTCGCGTGATCTTGCGCGTGTTCGCGAGGCGCTTCTAGCTATACGTTTGCCAAGTTACCCTATCGGTCGTACACGGGCGCGGCCATCTTGTTTGCGTGACGTATTCTGTTTCCGGCCGCTATGTGTAATCTCGCAAAGTGTGCTGCTCGCTAGTACAATTTCGCGCGTACTCGCAAGGAAAATCTCGCGCGAACTTACCCACGCGGTCGTGAACGGGCGCGGCCATCTTGTTTCTCATTCATTGCTATGGTTCTGGGCATGCTTTCTCTATCCTCTCTCAATCTCTGCCATCCTTTGCTTGTTTGAAGTTTTTTTGATCTAATTTTACTTATTATCTATCCCTCTATTTTTCTAGCTCTATATTTTTGTGTTTTCTGCAGCTTTTAGTTACTTTTAAACTACTTTTTTAAACTCTTTTCTTTTCTTCTTCACTATTCTATTTCTTGTTTATCATTTAACTCTATTTCTGCCCAGACCATGGTAAAGGGAGCCGGGAAGCACCCTGAGAAGGGGAAGGGTCCCGCACCCCGTGCCCGGCTCCCGTGCGGGCGTTTAAGGGGGGAGCAAGTGGTCCCGCGGGAGATCTTCAGCGCGGAGGAAGTGGCGGCACTGATCTTCCACGTCCAGCGCCGCCTCCCCAAGACGATCCTGGGAGGCGGCAAGATCGCGACTGGCTATGGCATCCGGGAGCGTCGCAAGCGGTGGGAGAAGGTGTGCCGGGCCATGTACAAGATCTCTGGGGTCCGGCGCACATATAACCAGGCCACCCACCGCTGGACCGATGTCATGGACTGGGAGCGGGACTTGCTGGACGCGCTCGGCGTAGAGGTCCCCGGGCTTGGTGAGTAGTAGTAGTAGTACATTTACTACTCTGTTTTATCCTGCTCTGTTATTTGCAAATCTTTGTTCTTTACCAAGAGCAATAATGCTGCCGATTACATTGAGGTAAATTATATTTTAAAATCTTCTATGCATTTCAGGTGCACTGCTCTCCTTCTCAGTAGCCTTGCTTGCTACTATGCTTCTTTGTTTTGTATGTTGTGTTCAGAAGCATTTCATTGGCCTGAGAAATTATGTATGAGTGTAGTGTAAAGATAAGAACTGCGTAATGCTAGACAGTAAGGGTCATATTTTCAATTACCGGCGCATCCCTGCAAAGTAGCAGGGATGCGGCAGTAATTGTGTGCCATGCCACCACCACCCATTGGCCCAAAACGTCACAGAAGCCTTACGCATCTGTGCCGTAAAGGCAGCGCATTGCTGGAGTTGCGTGCCAACGATGGCGCAGCTCCAGCAATGCTCTGGGGTACCCTATCTCCCCAATGCTGCATCAAGCCGTACGTCGGCTTCAAGCGCGCAGGGTTTGAGTCATGCATCATTGTCCTAAAAGTGACTGATTGACATCTTGTAGATTTCCCTCAGCCACTTTTAGGATTCGTTCCTGCGCAGGTACGTCCTCCCTTGCGCCGGAACGCCCCCTGATGGCGCAGGGCTTTACAACGTGATGCATCGCCCATATGCCCATATGTGTTTTTTTTTTAATATATACGCCGCACCAACACCATGGCGAGTCTTTTGTTCTGCCGCTGCGTCACAAAAGGCACGCAACAATGGAGGAAAATGAGCCGCAACTTCCGCAAGGGACTTCTAAATAAGCCCCAACAGACTGAAGTCCAGTCCTTCCTTTAGACACATGGCTATAAGAAGAAATAGTGGCGGTGGTGGCGGGTGGATTGATAGTTTGAGTATTCACTGATCTGCAAGCAGGATGGACTTTGTCGGTCACTTCGCGTGCTGCGCACTGCTGCCTGCAGTGCCAGGCCTAGGCAAACCTCTTTAGTAGTCTGTTTATTGAGTTACATAGGAACTTTCTAAGTCAACGTTCCGCAAATCAGGCAATACGAATAACGTAGTATACCCCATGAGATAGATCCCGTGGAATAGTTGTCTATCTATTTGCTATTTTTCCAAAATATTTTGTTATTGTTCTTTTGAAATGTTTGATTTGGTTGAAAAATCTCATCCATGTTTTCTGGTTTTTCTTTCTTTCATGTTGTACATCAGCTCCCCCCAAGGGCAAGAGGACACAGGAGGAGGGTGCTGAGGATGCAGGCCAGGATCGGGCAGGCGAGGGCTCCTTTGCTGGCCCCAGTAAGTTTACATTTTAATAAACAGTACCTATTTTTTCCTAGCGTTCCTCATTCGATTTTTTCTAAATCGTCTTTGATCTTCTTGTAGACTGGATATAAATTCTTATCCTGCCTCGAATATGACTCCCTGTGGTATTACTAGACTATTCTTATTAGTCTGTCTGTGTAGCTAACTAAGATTGGACATTTGGCAATTCCATTGGACTCCCATTCTATTCAGCAATACCTCTATGCACTGTCTCCTTACTGACTAGATAGTGTGGCAGAGTCATTCAGCTCCCGAAGTCACCGATTATAGATCCCCAATGATCTCTAGATTATCGTACGCAGGACAAGAGAGTAGTACGGAGTCACAGCACAGTCAAGAAGTGTCAGAGGCACTCATGCTTGCAAAAATTCCAAAACCTTTAGCTCATCCCCTCTAGTCTGGAGGAACAAAAACCACAGAGTCTATTTAAGTTTAAAAGCTTTATTAAAAGTAAACACATTTATTAAAATCTACTTTGTCATAAAACTATTTAACTGAAAACGGAAAAGTGGTTAGTGCTGACGATTAATTGGACACATTTCTTGTGGTCGAGCCGAGCTCTCACCTGGTTTGAACTTGATCCTGGTCGTGTTCTTAGGAGTCAAGCTTCTGTCTGTTAGGAGAAAAAGTGGTGCGTGTTAAAAATCAAAAGCAAGCATTCATCAGTTGTGCATAAAAGTGCAGCAAGACAACAGCCTTCCCTGGAAAATGGGACATTTTTACTATGGAGTAGACAGTCACAAATTATTAATTGTATTCAGTTTTTTTAACATTTCTCCTAGACCAAATATTATATAGTAGTGAGTGGTGTATTCTAACATTCTTAAATGTACTTTGTAGGTGTAACATCTGGTGACGGGGCCAGCGCGGAGGTGGCTGTGTTGGGCGAGGACTCGGAGGACTCTGGGGAGGAGGCGGTGCAAGAGCCGGCGGACGGTCCTGTGGGGGTTCAAACGGTGGTGGCGGAAACAGGTAAGCTATATATTCCTTACTTATTGAGATTGAAGACTGCATAGTGTGCTTTCTGCACGGGTGTATTACAATTACAAATCAACCAGGTAGTAGCCTCCTCGAAATGTACTTCGACTTAGCTGTGAAGTTTTTGGTGATAAGAATCCCAATAAGTTCTTAGACGAACGTGATGGATGGGATGAACGAAAAGCGAAAGAAGGGTGTACGTAAGTGGGACGCGAACTTGTATGATGGCTGGCAAAGAAGAACGATATGTGTTTGCTTGGCCCCCGAGGTGGCTGGGAAGGAAAGAATATGGTATGGTGCATGGCTGGGTCAATGATGAAGCAAGGATGGGTGGAAGGACAGCAGCCTGGGTGGGTGAAACAGAAACTGTATGTGTGCGTATACTTTGACTGAATGGATGCCTGGAGCATGGTATTCTCTGACTCTTAGATAGCACATGTGTATCTAGAGAGAGTAGATGGTCGCCAGGTGAAGTAAGTGTTACCTTGAAGAGCATGTACCACCGCACCCGCACGTCCGTTCCAGTGCAGGGAAGGCAAGGAAAAGAAATTGTAAATGTGTCCAATACTACCATGAATAGTAGCAGTACTTTGTATTGCGTTTGCAATCACAGCATATATCTGGTTATTACGGTGGACACTCCGTACGTCTCTTAATAACTTTAGTTTACTTGTAGTACGTCATTCATGTGTGGGTGTATCACTGTTCACTCAATATTAAGCAAAGCACCTAAAGTCATCTCATATGTCATCAAATACGTCCCATGTGAAGTGATAGATAATCAAATTAGTTAGCTTCTTCATTTTCCTTTTCTAGTACTCATTTGCACTGTAGGGTGAAAGGTAAATTAATTAAGCAGTAGCCCTTGTAACAGAGTATTCTCAGTGCCACCCGTAATAGAAAAGTAATAGCTTCACCACCTGCATGTACTGTACCGGTACAGTAACGCAAGTCTGTCTCACTCATCATGGTGTGCAACTATTTTTCTCGGGTGCAAGTTCACTGTGCTGTCCATGTCATTCTGCCGGCTTGCATAAGATAACGTACCAATTTCCCTAAACAAGAGAGAAGAAGAAGAATAAGACTGGTGTACTGTCATAGTCGACTGTAATGGAAGTCCATAGTGGTCGTAGAATTTGTTCATTAAACTACCACTAATGTTAGTGCAAGGATGCAGAAGTGGGAGGTTACATAGATACTGTCCTCAATAGTTATGTACTGTGCTTTCAATTTGCTACTTGTACTCTGTGACCCAACTTTCGGCTCAATCACTTTGTGTTATTAATAAGGAGCATTGGTTACAGACTATGTCTTTCTTTCTTCATATAGTTGCTCCTTCCAAATCAACAACACGGAGGGAGCAGGCTAGATTGGCCCGGCAACGGAGGCTGGAGGCCACTGTCGCCGAATATCGGCGGCTGGTGGCCCTGGAGGAGGAGGAGGACACGCAGTCGAGCGGGGCAACAACGACATCCTCGACTGTGACCACTGCATCCTCCTCCGTGACTAAGCCAGCGGGACCGAGCCGGGCTAAGAAAGACGACCGCCACCGCCAAGCAACCGAAATACCAGCTGCCCCCCACAGTAGCTGCAAGGAACGCCAACGCCGCCTACGAGTCCGCATGTCCAACCTGGAGCAGGAGGTCCTGAAGTATAAGAACTTGGTTAAGGGCCTCCGCTCCGAGCTTGCCACCCTCCGCAAGGAGTATGATGCCCATGCCGCATCATGCACCAGCACCCTCCAGTAGTGGAGTGTCCCTTGCCCTTTTTTTATAGACTTTTGGGGGGTGGGATTTGGGAGTTGGGATCGTTTTGGGACGTTTCAAAGACAATCGTTGGGGTTAGGGTGGGTGAGGGAGATTATTTTGTTAGGGCTAAATAAATATATTTTTAAACTTTATCTGACCATACCTGTTTTTAACTGCTTTTCAGTCTGGTGGGTGGGGGGCGGGGGTGTAACAGTAACTTTGTTTTCCTGAACAGTCGTAGGACTTTAGTAGTACAACCGTCAATCTCTTGTCTACTCCGAAATAATACTCCATTATACTACCTCCCACCAAACGCTTATCTTACCTGTAATTTGTGTTAGAAATTAGTGCTAGGCCCAGGGCTGGCTCCAGGTGAAATGGGGATTAACGTTGTCAATCCTGGGCGGGTGACATTTCCTCATTGCGGTGGTACTAGTGGTGTGACACAGTGGCAGTTGCATGCCTATGGAAAAAAAGAAAACGAAACCTTGTTTGTCCTCCTTACTGTAGCATTACAACGGTTACGGTACGATCGAGAAAATAGCAGGTGACAGTACACTAGAACAGTGCCATAATGTAGCCTAACAAATGGTAAAGTATTTGCTTGCAAGTATAACTAGTACTTGCGTTGAATTTATTTGACATTGGCTACTACTACTAGAAGATATAGTACTGAAGCTGAGTAAGTCTAGAAGATATCCTCGTATTCCTTCACCAGCCTGTTGCTATGACCTTATCCTCCCCAGCAAGTGTGTGGAATTATTGATGTCATTTTAGTCAGACATCAAGCAAAACAACACAGCCCGGGGGAAGAGGGTTAGGGTTTGTAAAATGGATGGGAATGGGGGTTTCTTTTTGGGTAGGTTTTGTTGAGAGAAGAAAAAAAAAGCAGAGCATGGACAAACAATAATTGAAGATACAGACAATCTTTGGTTACAAACTAAAGGTAAGCACATGCAGTCACACTCATAGAATAAAAGACAACAATGGATACTGTATCTGTATTGCGTATGTTGTTGGAGTTGTCCTGTTGAATTTGGTAAGTAAGTTGCATGCAGCAAACAATTCCTCTTATTGGCGGCACTCCTCCATTCCAGCTGACGCTTCGTCCATCAATGTGGCTGGTGACCACTGACAGAAGACACCCTGTCCACTGCCTGCCTGGCGGATGTTGACTGAAACCCGGCCTGTAATTATTGAACGGAAAACAGGAAGTGCTATTACAATACCACTGATAAATAAATAAAAGGTATGTACGCTGTGTGGTTCAAAAAGTGACACTTTGATTTCCCTAATAGACAGTACAATATTTTTGAAATTGCGTGCTCTGTCTGAGTCACCTTTTTAAGGATCAATAAGTATGGCCAAAATATTATAGCGGATCTTTCCCCTCAAGGTAGGTGTACTGTAAACTGTGTTTTAGAACAAAATTTGACCTTCCCAGCAATGCTCCCACCAAGACCCTTACTAAAGCCAGTCGCAAAAATGTAGAAGAACCCCAATCAGATCTCCAAAAACGATGCCTAGCAGAAAAATGGTTACAAAACGTACTTTGAAAGTAACAGTAGGCCCAAATACAGACCGTGGATTGTATTCAAACCACTTGCAAGCAAGCAAAAGTATCCATAGCCAGCATCGCTCCAACAGTGCTCTACAACAACAGAACTGCGTTGCAATAGAACCCCCCGAAACACATGCAATCCTGCTGCTAGGGCTAACCCTAACGAACCCTAACTTACAAAAAGTGCCAAAACTGGTGTTTCCTTATGGATTTTGTCCAACAAACTTCTATCCGGTATTAGACCTTCCCAGGAATGCCCCAGGCAAGACCCGCCAACCCACCCGCAAAAAAACACCCGACAACACCCCCAAACAGCGAAAAAGCTAAATCTCATACTTACAATGTCTCTCGGCCTTCGGTCCAAACGCGGCGCTGTGCAGCTAGGTCATCATCATCATCAATCATCATAACTCCTGTTTTCCACCACGGATTTCCTGAAAAGCAAATGCAATCAAGATTAGACTGTCGCAGCAGTGCTTCGACAGAGACCCCGGCCGCAACCCACCCACGAACAGCAGGAAGCCCCCCAAAACGCTACATTGAGCAAGATGTCAGAAGAAATAGCAAAAAAAAAGGCTGTTCCTTATGGATTTTGTCCAAAACACTTCTATCCGGTATTAGACCTTCCCAGGAATGCCCCAGGCAAGACCCGCCAACCCACCCGCAAAAAAACACCCGACAACACCCCCAAACAGCGAAAAAGCTAAATCTCATACTTACAATGTCTCTCGGCCTTCGGTCCAAACGCGGCGCTGTGCAGCTAGGTCATCATCATCATCAATCATCATAACTCCTGTTTTCCACCACGGATTTCCTGAAAAGCAAATGCAATCAAGATTAGACTGTCGCAGCAGTGCTTCGACAGAGACCCCGGCCGCAACCCACCCACGAACAGCAGGAAGCCCCCCAAAACGCTACATTGAGCAAGATGTCAGAAGAAATAGCAAAAAAAAAGGCTGTTCCTTATGGATTTTGTCCAAAACACTTCTATCCGGTATTAGACCTTCCCAGGAATGCCCCAGGCAAGACCCGCCAACCCACCCGCAAAAAAACACCCGACAAAACCCCCAAACAGCGAAAAAGCTAAATCTCATACTTACAATATCTCTCGGCCTTCGGTCCAAATGCGGCGCTGTTCAGCTAGGTCATCATCATCAATCATCATAACTCCTGTTTTCCACCACGGATTTCCTGAAAAGCAAATGCAATCAAGATTAGACTGTCGCAGGCTCGCAGCAGTGCTTCGACAGACACCAAAAATTACCCACAAACACCCGGAACCCCGCCAAAGAGCACCTCAAAGGCAAGCAAGTCAGCAAAAACGGCAAGAAATTTCCACCTCATATTTGGTACAAAACACTTTTGTCCATTATTAGAGCTTCACAGCAATGGGCCCAAATCCGTCAACTCACCCGCAAAGAAGTACAACACCCCCACAAGTGCTGAGTCTTTCTTCATTGGGCGTAATCCAGCACTCTGCTTGGAGGGAAATCGCAGTCTGGAGGAGGAGGATAGAGGAGCATGTTCTTCAGAACTTGTGAACCTGAGGAATGTAGACTGCGGCACCTTCAAATCAATAAGCAAACAAGTGAAGACAGTTCTGATGATGGTCTTGTTTTTGGGATTAGGTGATTAAAGTTTGAATTAAATTAACTGTGCAAAACAAAGAAAGAGAGACACAAAGCACACAGGAATAAAAGTGAAAAGGACGAAAAAGAAAGTTCTTGATTGATTGTCTCATTTTCAGGGCTCGGTGTCAGGGAATAAGAACAAGATTTCGTCATCATTCTCTGCGAATTCAGGCTGGATGAGGTCAGTGCCACCGAACAGAGAACAAATCCCCTCATCTACGTTGCCGTCCTCCTCGTCTTCATGCGGCGTGCTTTCTCGTACTTTGTAATCTGGTGGTATGAGGTGCTGATTCATCTTGATCATTGTCAGCCGCTCCACATTTTTGGGCGAGAGGCGGCTCCGTTTGGGAGTTACAATGCCACCAGCAGCACTGAAAACACGTTCAGAAGACACACTTGCGAGTGGGCAAGACAAATAGTTTATAGCCAGGTTGAAGAGCTGTGGCCACAATTGTTTTTTGCCATGCCAATACTGCAATGGCTCATCATTAAGAAAGACCTCTGTTGAGTCATTCAGATAGTCCTGCACCATCGACTCAAGGTCATCAACTGTTCCTCCACTTTGCTTACTTTTTGCTGTGCCTGTGACATTTTTTCGAGAACCATACCCCATCAAACTTAGCCAATCCTCCTCCGCAGTCACTGTTAGTGTTGTCATTGTGTGTGGTGCAGATGATCCAGTTGCCGGTGTCTTTAACGGCTGAGAGGTCACTTGTGCCCCAGCCACAGGTGCAGAAGTGGATTCTTGTGACTGGGGATGGCCTGCTGATGCTGATGCTGATGTACTGACTTCTCCTTCAATAACCTGCCGTTCTTTTTCATACCTCTTGGCTGACCAGGCTAACCAATGTTTGTACTTTTGAACATCTGCATCAGCAAAAGGAAAGAATGCTTCGCCTGCCAGCGCCTTTTTGTAGCGTGGATCCAGAATAGTAGCACAAATGTAATGCTGATCTGACTTGATCTTTTCAAGACGTTCATCACCACGTAGGCGCTCTAATAATTTCTCAGACAAAATAAAATGGTCTTTTTTTTTTCCATCTTTTTCAAACTCAGAAGACACCGCAATCAGTTGGTGCTCCAGCATGCACAACAATGGGATAGCTTTTCCCAAATTACAGTCCTCCTGGCTGACTGCACGCGTGAAGAACTCAAAAGGACGAAGCATGTCTGTCAGGCTTTTAACTATGTCCCATTGCGCCGCACTCATCCGCAGGTCCTCCTTCTGAGATGTACCCTCTGTGAAGAAATAGTGATCGAGTACCGTATACTGCTCATACAGACGCTCAAGCATGTAGAAGGTTGAGTTCCAACGTGTTGCCACCTCCTGGATGAGTGCTTTCACTGGCATTCCACGTATAAATAGCAGTCTCCGCAGATGCTTCCGGGCCTTAAAAGAATGGCTGAAATGGTTGCACATTTTGCGGCAGGTGGCCATTACCTCGAACGCTGTACTCTGTTTATCCATCAAGAATTTTTGAACTACCAGGTTGATACAGTGCGCCAAACACGGCACTCTAACATGGTCACCCTTCAACATGGCCTTAACTACATTGGCGCCATTATCCGTGGAAACATAACCAATCTTGAGTTTTAGGGGGGATAGCATTTTCAACACCTTTTTGTTAAACTCTTCCAAAAGGTTTTCTGCTGTGTGACTTTTCTCCAAGCCAAACATGGCTAGTGTTGCATGTTTCCGAGCAGCTTTGAAAACTTTGTCCGGGTCAACACCTGCGTTTAGCTTTGCTATAACACCTGAAAAAGAGACCCAGTGTGCAGTGATGCACATGTAATCAGCGCCTGCGCCACTGGTCCACATGTCTGTTGTCAGATGTATTGTGTGAACAGCACTCTTCTGCAAAGCTGCCCCAATCGCCTCCAGCACATCTTCATGTAGTGCTGGAACCGCAACTCTGGCAAAATAGAACCGGCTCGGAACCTTCCATTTAGGGCAGAGCGTTGCCACTAATTCAAGAAAACCTACCGCTTCTACAAAAGAAAAAGGTAGAAGGTCCACAGCTAGCATTTTAGCCAGCTTAGTGTTATACAGACGCGTCAGTGGGTGGTTGCGTTCATATGGCACGTCTGAAGTAAGCATTGTTCTAATGTTGCCCTGGACCAAGCATTTACGGGCTGATAATGACTTCGTTGACCCAATTTTGCTCGCTGGTGAACTTTTGTGCGTTGGTGTCTCACTCGCTCCAACACTCTTAGTGTGCCTCACATTGGGTGTGCTGCTGACAGGGGTACTGGGTGTAAGGGAAGTGTTTGACACGTCTTCTTCCTGCTCGTCATCATCAGATGAAACATCAACGTTTCCTTGAATTTGGCCTTTCTTGATCGCATCTAGGTGCGCAAACCATTTGACAGTGTGCTGTCTCCTAAGATGACCTCTCTGGCCTCCGGTACCATAGTTGGTACCTGGCTTACCACGACTAACTGCTTGCTTACAAATGGTACAAATGGCAAACTTTGGATTTTTTGGACAAACAGTAAAGAAGTCCCAAACTGGGGACTTGAAGTGTCTGTGGGACATGGAGGAGGCGGCGATACTGGTGGTGGTGGTCATGAAGCTAATGCCAGATGAAGTGGAGGATCTGGATTGCCCAACTTTTGTACGTTTTGCACTTTCACCGCCACTAATTAAGGTCGAGGTTGACGGAGGTCTCTTCTTGCCAGAAAGAAATATGGAAGCGGGACGAGTTGGTGTACTACTTAACTCCAATGATTGTGGTGTTTCCACTGCCTCCTCATCGACAACATTATCATCATCATCACACTCAGCAGCTCTTCGGGCTAGGGTCAAAATGTCTGTTTGCTGCATGCCCGCTGGGGCTGCAGTGACCTTTATGATGACTGGGTCGTCGTTGGCAGAGTCTTCATCAGCAGCAGTATCCGCCACTTCTTGTTGAGACTCATCACACTCCATAACTCTGAGACTTTGGACGAGCTTCCTTTTACGCTTAACTACCTTTGTCGGATCATGGTGTGCCTCACTCTCAGACGGCTGTGGTGCTGGTTCCCAAGTTTGATCCGTATCATCAGAAGGAGGTGTGCTTGAAGAAGATGTAGACACCACCCTTGATCTCTTCCTTGCTAGGGGTGTGGAAGACAATGAAGGATCATCAGGAGGAGTGGCTTCCTCAAATGATACCTCGCCTTGATTGTCGATTTCCTGATGTGCCCCTACTTCGGGAGGAACAACTATTGTGGGCACTTGTTGTGACCCTCCATGCACCTCTGCTTGCGCATCTCCTTGCGCTGCCTCTCCTTCCACATGTACTTGGGCTTGTACTTGCACATGTGATTGTTGTTGCGGCTGTGGTTGTTCAACACTCGTCAGATGAGCTACAACAACCTGTGTTGATTGAGGGACATTGCTGCTGCTTTCTTGCGATGAGCCAACATCACTGGTCGATGGTGATTGAACAACTATACTGGCTGCCTCTGCAGCACTCAAGGGCTTGGACTTAAGTTGGCGTGGTGGTGGTGGTGGCACTGAGCCCAATGGAGCGGGGGTGCTGCTGCCAGCTTGGTCCCCAGCAGATCCCGCTGCTGCTGCTGCAGGCATACTTTTTTTTTTACTCCCAAAAAAAGGGGCGGGCAGCACACCAGTGTCCTTGGTAACTTGCTTCTTCTGCTCCTTACTGGCACCTTTCTTGCTAGAGGAGCTACGGGTTACTTTTTTGGGGGCCATCTTCTTCAGAGCAGGTCAGCACGGCAGCAGTTGCACGAGTTGCAGAGGGTTCTGTGTCCAGACGTGACGTCGCGTGACGTTATGCTGCACACACACACCGCTGCAGGACTTCTTACTGGCACTGGTGGTTCTCTTGAGTCTTTTTGTGCACCTAAAAGCAATGGAAGACAGAGGAACATCAGTTCAGTGATACACCCCAAAAAATCGACAAAGCACAGAAAAATGAGCACAATCCCATGCCATCCATGATGTTTACATTGAAGACACCCCACAGAAAGACTAGGGAGTGGGACATGCAAGTATGCAACACTCAGTCACTACCCCTGGGCATAATGGATGAAAAGTAGGCAAAATAAGTGCAGGCCTCAGACACTGCCTCTCCTCAAAATGGCCCCTCCCTTACACCCCAAGCACATGTTGCCTGTACCAGCCAGCACTCAAGATGGCCACCACCACCACCCACATGGCCAGTCCACATCAACAGTACACCCCCAAAAAACAGAAAAACAGCCAGAAATCACCACAATCCAATGCCATCCATGATGTTTACATTAAAGAGAGTGAGACCACACCACAGGCACACTCAGTCCATGCACCCCCACCCCTGGGCAAAAGGCCACACCAGCACCCCCCCAAAAACGACAAAAAACAATAAAATCAGCACAATCCCAGGCCATCCATGGCCTCAATTATGTTTAAATTCAAGAAGACACCCCACAGAAAGACTAGGCCCATGCAACACTCACCACCCCTGGCCAAAGGGCCCCACCAGCAGGCCCAAAAAAACGACAAAAAACAATAAAATCAGCACAATCCCAGCCCATCCATGGCCTCAATGGTGTTTAAATTCAAGAAGACACCCCTCAGAAACACTAGGCCCATGCAACACTCACTACCCCTGGGCATAATGGATGAAAAGTAGGCAAAATAAGTGCAGGCCTCAGACACTGCCTCTCCTCAAAATGGCCCCTCCCTTACACCCCAAGCACATGTTGCCTGTACCAGCCAGCACTCAAGATGGCCACCACCACCACCCACATGGCCAGTCCACATCAACAGTACACCCCCAAAAAACAGAAAAACAGCCAGAAATCACCACAATCCAATGCCATCCATGATGTTTACATTAAAGAGAGTGAGACCACACCACAGGCACACTCAGTCCATGCACCACCACCCCTGGGCAAAAGGCCACACCAGCACCCCCCCAAAAACGACAAAAAACAATAAAATCAGCACAATCCCAGCCCATCCATGGCCTCAATTATGTTTAAATTCAAGAAGACACCCCACAGAAAGACTAGGCCCATGCAACACTCACCACCCCTGGCCAAAGGGCCCCACCAGCAGGCCCAAAAAAACGACAAAAAACAATAAAATCAGCACAATCCCAGCCCATCCATGGCCTCAATGGTGTTTAAATTCAAGAAGACACCCCTCAGAAACACTAGGCCCATGCAACACTCACTACCCCTGGGCATAATGGATGAAAAGTAGGCAAAATAAGTGCAGGCCTCAGACACTGCCTCTCCTCAAAATGGCCCCTCCCTTACACCCCAAGCACATGTTGCCTGTACCAGCCAGCACTCAAGATGGCCACCACCACCACCCACATGGCCAGTCCACATCAACAGTACACCCCCAAAAAACAGAAAAACAGCCAGAAATCACCACAATCCAATGCCATCCATGATGTTTACATTAAAGAGAGTGAGACCACACCACAGGCACACTCAGTCCATGCACCACCACCCCTGGGCAAAAGGCCACACCAGCACCCCCCCAAAAACGACAAAAAACAATAAAATCAGCACAATCCCAGCCCATCCATGGCCTCAATTATGTTTAAATTCAAGAAGACACCCCACAGAAAGACTAGGCCCATGCAACACTCACCACCCCTGGCCAAAGGGCCCCACCAGCAGGCCCAAAAAAACGACAAAAAACAATAAAATCAGCACAATCCCAGCCCATCCATGGCCTCAATGGTGTTTAAATTCAAGAAGACACCCCTCAGAAACACTAGGCCCATGCAACACTCACTATCCCTGGGCATAATGGATGAAAAGTAGGCAAAATAAGTGCAGGCCTCAGACACTGCCTCTCCTCAAAATGGCCCCTCCCTTACACCCCAAGCACATGTTGCCTGTACCAGCCAGCACTCAAGATGGCCACCACCACCACCCACATGGCCAGTCCACATCAACAGTACACCCCCAAAAAACAGAAAAACAGCCAGAAATCACCACAATCCAATGCCATCCATGATGTTTACATTAAAGAGAGTGAGACCACACCACAGGCACACTCAGTCCATGCACCACCACCCCTGGGCAAAAGGCCACACCAGCACCCCCCCAAAAACGACAAAAAACAATAAAATCAGCACAATCCCAGCCCATCCATGGCCTCAATTATGTTTAAATTCAAGAAGACACCCCACAGAAAGACTAGGCCCATGCAACACTCACCACCCCTGGGCAAAGGGCCACACCAGCAGGCCCAAAAAAAGGACAACAATCAGCACAATCCCAGCCCATCCATGGCCTCAATGGTGTTTAAATTCAACAAAACATTTGTATCATGCACCCCTAACCAACCCTGGTCCTACTGGATACTGTGGCTACCCACAATATAATTTATTTAATGTTCTGAAAAAGTTCCAAAATTTTACTTGCAGCAACTGTAATGCCCCAAACAAACTTACTTGTGAAAGTTGATTTCTAATCCAAAAGTGATCCAAAGACAGTCAAAAAGGCCTCAAATCCAAATATCCAGCAGCACCCACAAAAAGGAATCCTTCCAGCTCCAGATCCAAATGAAAGTGACCAGGAGATGGACAAAGCACTGGGAGGAGCCTGCTGGACAGGAACAGGAAGTTGGAGACTGTGGGGCACTTCCTTCCTCCCCCCCCCCCCAAAATGGACTCCTTGCAAAAAAAAAGGCCATGCAAATGTCAACCTGAGGAGTGATTCTGATAAAAATCATAATTTTCTGAAGGTTTATCCTGTTTGCTGGTGATTTTCTTGTGCGAAATTGCAAAATCTCTATTTCGCAAGTGCGAGATTGTTCCTTTCCGCCGCAACTACGTGTTCGCAATTGCGAACTCTCGCGAGGTGTGCTGTGCAAGGTGGCAAGCCGCGAGTACGTATACGCGGGCGCTAAACTCCCGCGGGAACACGCAGCAAGATCTAAAATGGCGCGTCACTCGCAAAGAAAAACAACTCGGCAAACGCTAAATGACGGAAAGTGAACGCCGTGCACCACGCCGCGCGCCGCAACCAAGCAAAAAATCCGCCGCGAGCGGATTCACGGATTTTCGACAAATTCGCGAGAGTTCGCGGATTGCGAATTTGCCAAAAATCCGAAAAATCCGCGATCGGAGCGGATTTTACGCCCATGCTGAGGACACCCTGCACCTGGAAAATTGTTTTGAGTTGAGATCCAGGGCAGGAGACTGTGGCTTAGGTGGTCGTGGTGGCGGCTGGAATATTGGGACTGTCCACGTGGGCCTGTGGCTGATGAGGACCTTGGTAAAGAGCAAGAGTGTTGAAACTGTAGAAGGAAGCCATGCGAAGGCAAGATGGAGACTCTGGTGGGCTTCATCATTGAGCGAACAGTTTCCCACTACTGCAAAAGAACCCCCAAACGCCCCTCTTTTTTAGGTCTTGATTGCCAATCCCGCGGTCAGCATGACATATAGTTCACAATATTCATAGAGTGGGCTTTAGTTCAGGCTCCTTCAATCACTGACTTGTTTGGGTAAGGTCACCTTCAGCCATTGCTTTGAGACAGCATCAATCACATTGTGGATCACCCCAGAGCAGTATCCATCTCTCATCTCATTCTATTGGCTGTTTGGTGTATCAGTAACCTCCTAGGAAGTGTTTTTTTGCAATGCATGAGGGACTAAATAATGTCTGAAAAGCATAGTTAATCATCACACTTTTTGTCACATTCAGTCTTTTTTTACTACAAATGCAATATATACATACAACAATAATTTTCGTTAATAATTCACTGTCAGAAAAAAATGGTACAATTTAGGAAAACAAATGAATGTATAGGGACAACTTAGCATCTCTTCACATATTTGGTTTTCTTTAGGGGAACCGTTTTGGGAATTCTTAGGAGCCACATTCAGCCACTGGATGCTGATTAGATTCAGTAAAGGCAGCAGCTCCCTTGCTCCTGGAACCAAGCCAAAACAAACAGGGGGTTGGTGTCAGGCTCACAATTATTTACATTTAGAAGAGGCAGTAATATTGGGGGCCACATAGCTAGATTATGTCAATCAGAGTAGGAGGGCTTTAGCTAGGAGCAAGCTCTACCCAACATACAATAATCACAAGCCCCAATCCAGTCCAGTTGCTATAACTTCTTTGTCATCCAAATGTGAGTTTGTTTCCTTAGACATATGCATATCTGCTAGTTGCGACATATAGAACCTGCCATTGCAACTACTTGTGTATATAACAGTTGTGTTCCTCTGTGTCTTGTGGACAGTACTGTGGCTACATAAGGGTATTAGGAAACACCTCACCGAGCAACCAAAGGGTTAAACGATAAATTAATTACTGTAGTGCGGACTTCTCAGGACTGGTGCTCACTCCACTGAATGGGACCCAAATTGATATAGTGAGTGTGTCTCATGTTTACAAGAGTCCTGTAGAAAGAAAAGCTAGACAGAGTCTGAGGGGTGGGGAAATAAAAGAAGGACAACAGGATAGAATAGGTAAAGAGGACATAAGGTGGAGGCAACACATATAAAATAGAAATCAAACTTCTGAGTGGTAAACAGAAGGAATAGGAAGATAGCATAGTACTTGCGAGGCTATAGGAGCGGGTAAAGATAGGGGAACACCTGTGTATCATTCTTCTCAGATTTTCTTTGCTTAGAGTGGCTGAAGGGAGGTTGGAGGGTTTTGTTTGTAGGTTTGGGCTTTCTTTTTGTTTCACAAGCTTGGAGCCTTAGCTATGAACTTGCGCTTCATTCTGGTAGTAGCAGAAAAAGCTGCCCATTGCTAGCAGTATTTACAACAAGGGGTAAAGAATTGGCTTGGTAGTTTGGTCTGCCCTGTTCCCATGATGCACTGGGCCAGGGTCAGACTAATTTGCATGTAGCCAGGTTCTGAGCTGGGATGGTGCAGTGAGCTAAAAAACGGTGATGGATCAAGCCCTGATCTTTTGACTAGGTAAGAGTGTTCTGTTTAATTCAGATACTCTGTCCATCACCACCCCCTTTATGAGCCCATTGCTAGCAGAGCGTCAGCTGCTAATGTCCCTGTACAGCAGGAACAACCTAGGCCATTCTAGAATCTGGTCAAGGCCAAACGCAAAACAGGATGAGAAACGCCCACACTCAATGTAACATGAACACATAAGTAAATTATAGTTTACGAGAAGGAGCCACTAAAGAAAAGTCACAGACAAAACAAGCATTTGCAATGCAATAGGTCTCGCATTAGGAAAGTTTGAGCTATTGGTATTGTAAATTACACATTTTTTATTTCTTTTTATTTTGAAAATAGCTAAATTAATATCTTTGTCATTTACAATGCCAATAGTTATAGCTTTTGCAAATGTGACACCTATAGCATTTGTAATGCAATATGTGTTGTATTTACGTGACTTACATGTATTGATATTACAAATAACAATGGTTTTTAATTTTTTTAAATAATTAATACTTAAATAAAAGTTATTGCGATTTATAATGGCAATAGCTTAAACTTTTGTAAATAACTTTTGTGAAGATTATGTTCAGTGTATTTTATTGTGACGAAAATCCAAGAACAGAAGTGAAATATTAACATATTTTTGTTACATTTGTAATAAAGCTTGAGACATTGAGAGAACATATTTGAACCAGTTGTTATTGAATGGTTACACAGATTGATGCTGTGGTGGCGCTGAGTGATGTTGTGATGCGAACAAGTGATGCTGAGGCGTCCAGTGATGCTGTGGTAGCGCATAGTGATGTTGTGGTGCCCTTGAGTGATGCTGTAGTCCCCCTGAGTGATACTGTGGTGGAGCTGAGTGATGCTGTATGCTATGCTATGTTTTGCTATCCTATGTTTTGTTATGCTATGCTTTGCTATCCTATGCTTTGATTTGTTATGCTATACTTTGTTTTGTTATGCTATACTTTGTTTAGTTATGCTATGCTATGCTTTGCTATGCTATGCTTTGTTATACAATGCTATGTTTTGTTGTGTTCTATTATGCTATGCCTTGTTTTGCTATGCTATGTTTTGTTGTGTTTGGTATGCTATGTTTTGCTGTGCTATTATATGTTTTGTTATGCTATTTTTTGTTAAGCTATGCTATGTTTTGTTGTGTTTTGCTATGTTTTGTTATGCTATGTGTTGTGTTTTGTTATGCTAAGTTTTGTTATGCTGTTTTGTTATGCTATGGTTTGTTTTGCTATCCTATGCTTTGTTTTTTATGCTATGCTATGTTTAGTTTTGCTATCCTATGCTTTGTTTTGTTATGCTATGATATTTTTTGTGTGTTTTGTTATGCTATGTTTTGTTGTGTTTTGCTATGCTATGCTTTGTTATGCTATGCTGTTTTGTTATGCAATGTTTTGTTGTGTTTTATTATGCTATGCTCTGTTTTGCTATGCTCTGTTTTGCTATGCTATGTTTTGTTATGCTATGCTTTGTTATGCTATGCTTTGTTATGCTATGCTTTGTTATGCTATGCTTTGTTACGCTATGTTTTGTTATGCTATGCTAAGCTTTGTTTTGTTATGCTATGCTATGTTGTGTTTTGTTATACTATGCTATGTTTTGTTGTGTTTTGTTATGCTATGTTATGTTGTTTTGCTATGCTATGTTTTGTTATGTATGCTATGTTTTGTTATACTATGCTTTGTTGTTTTGCTATTTTTTGTTATGCTATGTTTTGTTTTGCTATGCTTTGTTATGCTATGTTTTATCTTATGCTATGTTTTTGGGGGTTTTGTTATGCGATGTATTGTTGTGTTTTGCTGTGCTATGCTTTGTTATGCTATGCTATTTTTTATGCTATGCAATGTTTTGTTGTGTTTTATTATGCTATGCTCTGTTTTGCTATGTTTTGTTATGCTTTGTTCTTATATGCTATGCTATGTTTTGTTATGCTATGCTATCTTGTGTTTTGTTATGCTATGCTATGTTTTGTAATGCAATGCTTTTTTTGTTATGCTGTTTTATCTTATGTTTTGTTGTGTTTTGTTATGCTATGCTATGTTTTGTTTTGCTATGCTTTGTTGTTTTGTTATGATATATTTTGTTGTGTCTTGTTATGCTATGCCATGCTTTGTTGTGTTTTGCTATGCTATGTCTTGTTTTGTTGTGCTAGGTTTTGTTTTTCTATCCTATGCTTTGTTTTGTTATGCTATGTTTTGCTATCCTATGCTTTTTTGTTATGCTATGCTGTGTTTTGTTATGCTATGCTATGTTTTGTTATGCTATGCTATGCTATGTTTTGTTATGCTATGCTGGTGAGGGTGTGTGAGGGTGTGTGAGGGTGAGGGTGGGTGAGGGTGTTTGAGGGTGAGAGGGTTGTGAAGGTGAGGGGATATGAGGGTGAGTGAGGATGTGTGAGTGTGATGGTGATGAGGTGAGGGTGGGTGTGAGGGTGAGTTAGGGTGTGTGAGGGTGAGGGTGTGGGGTGTGAGGGTGAGTGAGGGTGGGTGATGGTGAGGCTGTGTGAGGGTGAGGGGGGTGAGGGGTGTGAGGGTATGAGGGTGAGGGTGTGTGAGGGTGAAGGTGTGTGAGGGTGGGTGAGGGGCTGTGAGGGAGAGGGGGTGAGGGTGTGTGAGGGTGAGGGGGTGTGAGGGTGTGAGGGTGAGTGAATGTGTGTGAGGTAGGGTGAGGGTGTGTGAGGGTGTAGATGTTAAATACGCATATGCCAGCTGCTGGGTCTTCATAAACCATTTGTTACTGCTCAACTGGAATTTCCGTAGACGGCGTCCCATCTGTACAAATATGGCAGCAGTATGTCAGACTTTGGGGAGGAAGGGGGGAGAGGGTCTGCCAAGACTATTAACATCATAAATATGTCATAAATTGTTCATGAAAACTTAATCCCCATCGGCTTTTGGAATACTATTTAATAAATTATGTATTTATCCTGTGGCGCAGTTCCTTTTAATAGTTCTGGTTAGCAAAGTTCCAGTAAAGCCTCCAAAACAACGTAGCAAAAAAAAAAATACAGTGTTTGATCCTAAATAAACAGCAAACTGTTTTCTTAACGTGGCGGCTGCTGACACCTCGAGATCCGAGGCGTTTAATGGAACGACAATGCATTTGTAGATATTTCCCCACAGTCTTTGAGTAAAATAACTGCGGGCTGTTGATACGGCGCACAGCCTGCGAGGGAAAAGCAGGCGGCAGACTGTGAACTTAATGAACAACGCAGCGGGGCACCGCCACATCCTATACCGCGCCTGGATGCTCCTACAAGCCACCGGCGGCCAAGCATATTTTCTAAAAAAATAAAATAAAATGGATTTAAAAAGATTCGCATAAATGCTCCCAACTCAGAAGCATCTTACTATCCATACTCTTCAAGTCGCATAGGACTTACACGTATGATAGATAGGACATCAGAAAAGGCACATGTCATCAGAGTTCGAGGGAGTTTGATTTCAGTTATGAAAAAGTTAAGAAACCTTTTGACAGATGAAGGTGAAACACAATTTGTAAAAAAAAAAACGGAAAGGCCTGACTGAAATGACCTAAATGTTTTTAGCAGAACACGTTTTAGGGTTTTCTTTGCGCCACATTTCACTTAATTGTGCTCCCGTCACCCGTGAAGCACCGCGAGCAGCTGGGTCATTACCTACTGTGTGGCTTCTCGCGAGCGGTCAGGTATGCGCGCGCTCGCGGCGCCTCGCCCTCATTTGCCTATCGTTCTGGTTTTTACACATTTTCCTGGCTAAAATATCGGAGTGAAGTACTCCTTAGTTTGGACACATCAATCTACCCATAACTTGACTGATGTTGAGTGACCAAGTTGTCTTATAGCAGCTCCCTTTAGCGTGCCTCTACTAAACATCTATTTGGTCCAATCTCATACCCGAACACTCCTTGTTCCTTATAACGTTGTAAGAAAATAGGCACAATTTTAAGATGTTCGACGTTGCTTAGTACCTACGTGTATACTCTCCCGCATAACTGCCAGTTTCAAGATGGCAGCCACAAAGCTTCTGCGTCCACAACTCCCGTCAGCCCCCACGCTCTTCTCTTCCGAATCCCGCCCCTCCCTTCTCGAACTTCTAGGAGTCCAGTGCCAAGATGGCGGCAAAGCGGAGTCGGTGGGAAGATTCCAGAAGGTTCTGTGGACCGGAGGAAACCGAGAGTTCACTCGAGGAGTCTAAATCTCGCCAGACATCAAAGAAAGAAAAGACCCCAGTGGCGAGCCTAGCCCGGGGGACAGTAGCAGCTCTGGTGGAGAGAGCAGCCCCGAGCCTGGGAGCAGTACCGAGCATAGTGATGGGGGGGGGGGGAGCAGAGGTTCGACGACGATGAGAGCCAAGACGGAGGAGTCCACCCAGACGAGGAGGAACGTGGTAAGCCACCGAGAAGGGGCGCGGGGCTCCCAAGGCATAAGAAGAAGGGTCCGCCGGTGGTCCTGGGGTAAACATCTTTGCCAATGACGGATGCTTCTTGGAGCTCTTCAAGCGAAAGATGGAGGCGGCGCAGAACCCTGAGGTCCCGGCTGCAACCGTTGCCCAGAAGAAACCAGGGATTCCGGTACTGCTGGGGTTACCGGGAGAGAGCAGGCAAGGCATAACAGTGCAAGCGAGGAAGGTCCTCCCAACTCCCAGAACATCCCGTAACGCGACGTAAAAGCCCGGTGAGTGGGGGGAGTGGGGGGGTGTGGGTGTCTGTGTGTGTGCGCGTGGGTCTGCGTGTGTGTATGCAGTGTGTATGTGCGCATGCGTGAGTGTGGAGTGTGTTTGCGCACGGGAAGGAGGCAGGAGAGGGGCACGGCGCCGTGCGCGCTCACGAGGTGAAAACTGAGCAAATCTGAGCTCGTGCACCCTCTCCTGTCCACATTCCCAAAAACGGGTGACATTAGTTGTCGAAGCAGACTGCAATCAATGCTTACGCATTGAATGCAGGTCGTGCTTCGACCTAAAAAGGGAACAGAAGACTCTCCAAAAGGAGCAAGAGGAAGCGGGAAATTGAAATAATAAAAAAACAAGAATATGAAGAAACAAGAAGTATTGCCGTTACTTGTTTTTTCTTTATTGAATTTTATTTTTGCTCATGTTGTTTTGCGAAGGATACCTGCCTAGGAAGGCTCATGCTGACGGGAATAAGGTCCCTAGATGTGGCTAGAAGACAACACAGGGAAAGAAAAGAAAGTCAAAAATGTCCCGGCTATTTAAAAACAGAGGTGAATTGTTGTTATTTAGCAATGAAGTTGGGTTGCTACCCTGGTGGCTTTGCTCTAGGCAAAACAACTAAGAATACCACACAGACCTTGGGGTCAGGCAACAAACATGGAGAGTTAATTTGGATCCAATGATAGCTTGTTTATCAACTCGGTGGCAGGTGATCACTACAGAAATCTGTTTTTTAAAAAGTATCCCCATTCATTTCCCAGTACTGTTCTGTCAAAACTCTCCACACCCCCTGCTGGCAAAATCCAATGGTTTTGGTGCTCTGGGTCTGTGCCACTTATGGCCCAGTGCAGCATGAGACACAGATCTGACACTGGTCTTGGCAGGTATGCCAGGAGCCTACCTCTGTGCCAGTTGTGGCTAGGTGTAGCGATAAGCATCCTTCTGGCACTGATTTTGTTCCATATTGCTTGATCCTTGTGTCAGTGCCAGTTAGTGCTGTGATAGGATTCTAGCACATGTTGGCAGTGCAAGAAGCAGAGCTCTGTGGCAGTTTGTGCCAGTTACGCTTGGGAGCAGAGTTAGGAAATGTACTACAGGGCACACCGTATAAGACAGTATATGATAGTTGTGGCTAGATGCAGGTTGTGAATTGTACTGGGGGCACAGTAGTGCAGGTTAGTTGTGGCTTGGCGCAGTGTGAGGTATGGCACTGCTGGGGACTGCAGGATGTGCTGGTTTTGCCAAGGTACAGAACTGATTGCGTTTACCTATAGAGCCACATAAAAAATGCTAAGACGTCAACAAAGCACCTAGAATACATTCAACTTCAAACAAATAGTTGCAACATCTGAAAACGTTTGCAGTTATGGGAAATAGGTGTAGAATTGAGGAGAATGAGTGCAAAATTATTTTAAGAAATGCAAACGCTATGCCGGGCCCCAGGGGAAGCAAAGTCGCAGACTAGTCTTCCCCCGGGGTCTTTCGCGCATGGATAGGGCAGGCAGGGGAAGGGGAGGAGTTAGGGGGTGGGTATTTAGGCGCAGGGGGGGAAGGGAACTTCCTCTTCCTGCGCCTGGCACCATCGGGAGGGAGAAAGAAAGGGCTTTTCGAGTGTAGGACGATTTGGGAAGTTTAGCAAAGTTCGTGTGCTGTGGTGTGCACATTGTCGTCGGGGGCTGTTTCCACGGCAGCCGTTCTACTTTACACGCCGGAAGCATGTGAATTTACGCCATGTCAGGTGTGACGTCCGAGGAGGTCCGGGCGGCCCTGCTGTTGTTGGCGCGGGCCGGCCGTGAAGATTTATTGCAGCCAGGTGTGTTGGGGCAGGCGTGGGTGGGGGCCACCAGGGGCACGCGCGCTGCCTCGGCCGGGGTGAAGGCCGCGATCGTGGCCTGTCAGGAGGACGAGTCTGACGCTCGAGGGAGGGAGAGCGATCGGAGGGGGGGCGGAGCGCCGAGAGGCCCGGCGAGGGGCGGGAAAAGCAAGAGCCTGCCCCCGCGGGTCTTCCCTCCGATCGAGTTTCTGCCTGGGGCCACGGGAGCTGCTGTGGAGGCCGCGGCCCCTGCACCTCTGCTCCTGGGGCCTGCCCACGCGTCGGCCGGCGCGGTGGAGGGGGAGGGGGAGGGGCTGGGGGACAGTCTTGATCGGCCCGCTTTCACAGCGGAGGGAGCTGCAGGAGGGCTCTTGGGCCCGGAAGTGGAAGGGCAGCCTATACCACCCACCCAGGAGATGGCTTTGACTGTGGGCGCGGGGGTGTTGGAGGGGGGGCAGGGGGAGGAGGCCCCCATCGACCTGTCCACCAGCTCCAGGGCGGGCACCCCTGCCCCGGCGAGGCAGGCGGCGGTAGGGGCCTCGGGGGACCGGGGAGGGCCTTCCGTCCTGGTTTCCATGGGAGGGGGCCCTGGTTGGGTGCCTGGGATGCCAAAAGGGGGTTACCTTTATCCGGCGGTTGATTTTTACGGCTACTGCCCACCCCCACCACCCCCCCAGATCTGGGGCGCCGCCTCCTGGGAGGACAGGGCCAGAGGGGAGAGGATCTTGCAACAGATTCAGGAGGCTAGGTGGGCTGAGCAGACGAGGGCCAGGGTGGGTGCAGTGTGGAGCCATGAAATTAAGGGGCCCCCCACCCCGACCTCCGAGGAGGAACGGGAGGCGGAACGGGAGGAGGAGCTTAGGAGAGCAGGTGCCAGGAAGGCCGTGGAGGACCCTTCCACCCCCTTGAGAGTGCAGGCAGGTGTAGGGACGGCCAGGACGGCTCTGAGGCCCGATGGTGCCGGGGCCCACTCATGTTGGAGCGACCTGAGGGGCGGGTGGGGGTTCCTAGCCGGCGGCTGTCGGCAGAGCCCGGGGGTGCCTGGCGGGGCGCAAAACGGCTCCAAAACGCAGGACTGAAGCAGCAGGGCAGTCTGCGGCGGCTGTCCCTCCACCGAGGGCTCGGGCTCCTGCAGTGCGAGTGGTGTCTGGAAAGCGTGGCCGTGGGGGCGTGCAGAAAGGTGTGAAGAGAGCGGTGAAAGAGGTAGAGAGTGAGCGGCTGAATCTGGAACCGGTGCTTGAGCTGGACTATGGTGACGAGACTGACGAGCTGTAAGACGGGGAGGAGCGGGATGACGCAGATGGCTTTGGGGGCGCTGTGGACAACGGAGATGTTGGTGTTTTGCAGGCCCCGGTGGTGGCGAGGACCAAAGTTGGGACGGCGGCGGTCCAGATGGCGGCGCCCAGAGGACGGCCCAGGGAACGGCCCGAGGCACTCACAGGTGAGGGTTCCTGGTGGGCAGCCTGGGAGGACGGTCCACGGGGGGGGAGGGGCGGAAGAGGGCCTGCAGGTCAGTGGGGGTGGGGAACGAGTCCATCCGGGAGCCGGAGAAGCCTGCGGGCGGTCCACTTGAGGATGGTAAGAAGGTGGACGGTAAGTCGGTGACCACGGTGGTGCAGACGGACAAAGGGGATGGTAAAGAGGAGAAGGGGGTGAAGATCCAGAAGAAACTGCCGTATATGGGTTTGGTGATGCCGTTGGGCTCGTATCTCTCTGAGAAGGTCAGGGCTAGGATTTGGAGGCATGAATTCGTCGATGTCTTTAAGTTGCTGCATAGAGAGGTGCAGGCTAAGGAGGGTTCGAAGGAGGAGGAGTGGGAGCTGACAAGGCGCCCCAGGGTGCCAGTGACCATGGAGAACTGGACATCGGCGTTTCTGACCAACGCCAGTATTTACTGTGAAAAGTATTTGGATAGGGCGATTGCGCTTTTCAAATACATGGACATCATTTGCAAGGCGCAGATGCAGTTCGGGGGTTTTGCCTGGCTGAGTTATGATGAGGAGTTTAGAGCCAGGGTCAGTGCGAATCCCGAGAAGAGTTGGGGGGAGGTGGATCAAGAACTATGGGTGCAGTGGATGGCGTCCACGCACTCTACGGCGTCCACGCACACGGGCAGCGGCTTGCCGGTGGTTTATCGGCCCTTTCCGCCGCGTCCCGCCCACAGCGGGGCGGGGGGCAGAATGGTGCCCAGCAACATCATCTCGGGACAACTGCCCAAACCGGGGGGTATTCCACAGGGGCCTGTTGGAGCTACAATAAAGGGTATTGTTCCAGGTACCCCTGTAAGTTCAAGCACGAGTGCTCAAAATGCGGCGGGAAACATGCCCTTACTCAGTGCCTCACCCTCGCTACGCCCTCCGAACAGTGGAGGAACGCCAGAGGTCGGGGCCACCCTGGACAGAAGGGCGCCTACACCGGTTAGGGTGGAGGCGATGGCCCCCTGGCTCTCGTGCTACCCGGATCAGGAGGCGGCGGCAAGACTGTTCTGGGGTTTCATGGAGGGTTTTAGAGTGGGCTACCAGGGTCCTAGGGAGCGCCGGTGGGCTGACAACTTGAGATCTGCCAAGGAGTTGCCTAATGTGGTGGCTGCGAAGTTGAGGAAGGAGGTTGAGGAAGGAAGGGTAGCTGGCCCGTTTGCTGACTGGCCTTTAGCGGACCTGATCGTCTCTCCGTTGGGGGTGGTGCCGAAGAAGGAGGAGGGTGAGTTCAGGATGATACACCACCTGTCATGGCCGGAGGGCCAGTCTGTGAACGACTTTATTGCAGAGGAGGATTCTAGAGTGCTCTATGCGTCGGTGGACGATGCGATCCGTCTGGTGAGGGTGTGTGGGGGGGGGCTGAATTGGCGAAATGCGACATCAAGTCAGCCTTCCGCTTACTGCCTATTCATCCGGCGGATTTTTCACTTTTAGGAATGCAGTTTGGGGGGGCCATCTATGTGGACAAAGTTTTGCCCATGGGATGTGCCATCTCCTGTGCTCTGTTCGAGCTCTTCAGCACTTTCCTGCAGTGAGTCTGGGTACGAGTCAGTGGGTGTCGTGAAGTCACTCATTACTTGGATGATTTCCTCTTCCTGGGGAAGGCGGGCTCCGGGGATTGCGGCAGGGCCCTGTCGTGATTCCAGGTGATGGCCCTGCAGTTTGGGGTACCGCTGGCACCGGAGAAGACGGCTGGTCCCAGCTGTTGCCTCACGTTCCTGGGGATCGAACTGGACTCGGTGCAGTGGCTGGCGCGCCTACCGGCTGCCAAGGTGGCGGAGATACTGGCATGTCTGGACTGGGCGGTGGGGGAGAAGCGGATTCCTTTGCGCGCGGTTCAGAAGCTCCTGGGTTTCCTTAACTTTGCGTGTCGGGTAGTGCGTGCAGGGCGGACGTTCTGTAGGCGGCTCGGCATGGCCATGTCGGGGGCGGTGCTTCCACATCACAGAGTCAGGATTTCCATGGGTGTGAGGGCAGATTGAGGACCTGGGCGACATTCTTTCAAGACTTTAACGGTGTGTCTTTGGATTTCGATGAGGAAAGGAGGGTCTGGCAATGCCAAATTTACTCTGACGCGGCTGGGTCAGCGGGGTTTGGTGTTTTCTGGGACAGCAGGTGGTGTGCGGAGAGCTGGCCAGCCTCCTGGCTCAAACAAGGAAGGAGCATTGCTTTCTTGGAATTCTTCCTATTGCTGGTGGCGCTGGAGGTGTGAGGGGAGGAATTTCGGAACAGGTCGGTGCTCTTTCATGTGGACAACATGACGGTCGTGGAGCTGGTGAATCATCAGAGGGCGAGGGACCTGAGAGTGCTACGGCTGTTGTGGAGGGTCATGTTGGCGTGTCTGCGGTTGAATGTGGTGTTTCGGGCGAAGCATGTCCCTGGGGCGAATAATGACATTGCGGATGCTTTGTCTCGTTCGCAGTGGCAGCGGTTCCGGCACCTGGCACCGGGAGCGGATACATGCAAGACCGAGCTGCCGGCCGGCATCTGGGCCTTGGGGGAGTGAGGATGATTGGCCTGGTGGAGGGTTCAGTTGCAGAGTCCACAAGGAAGACATATCGTTTGGCATGGTGTGAATTTAGTGCTTTCATGGGCTGGACTGTGGGCGGTGCCGTGAGTGTTGAGTCTGAGGTAGAACAAGGGCTGAGAAGTTTTGTGCTGAACTGTATTGACAGGCGCTTGACTGCGGCTACGATTTCTGGTAAATTGGCGGGGATTTCTTTTTACTGTGCCTTGTCTCTGGGTTTTGATCCAACTAAAGATGTGGTCGTGAGCAGGATGTTGCGGGGTTGGGGCAGGGAACACAGGAGTGGGGGGGGGGTAGGCTTCGGGAGGCAGTTACGTTTGAGTTGTTGGTCCGGCTGGTTGGGGTGTTACCGGTCTGTTGTTACGACCTGGTTGAGGCTGGCCTTTTCCGCCTGTGTATGGTGTGGATGTTTTTCGGGGCGTTCAGGGTGTCTGAGTTGCTGGGGACTAGACGTATGGCTGGCAGGTTGTTCGAGGAGATTCGCGTGGATGACGGTCGTCTGGGGATATGGTTGCGGTGCTCCAAGACTGATCAGTTGGGCAGGGGTAAGTGGGTGTGGCTGAATGAGGCGGTAGGCGGGGCGGTTTGCCCGGTGCTTGAATGGAGATCTTTCCTGGGGACGGTGAGTGTGTCAAGTGGGGAGATTTTCTGTCATGCGTCTGGTTTGAGAATGACGGCGGGCCAATTGTTGGCGGTGTTGCGCAAGGCTTTGCGGCATTTGGGGCTGGATGCGTCTGGTTTCGGGACTCATTCATTCAGGATTGGGGCGGCGACAGCTGCAGCCAGGTTGGGGTGGTCCTGGGATAGGATTAGGCGGATTGGGAGGTGGAAGTCACGCTGTTGTGAGAGGTTTGTGAGGAAATGAGGTGGTCCCAGGTAGGCTGTTGGTTGTTCATGTTTTTGCTGTTTCTCTTCTAACATCTGTTTCTTTTTAGGTTGCGTGGGTGGACCGGGGAGTAGGACGGTGACATGGATTGTTGGGCACTCCTTCGTGCATTGGGCGTCAAAATATGCGGAGCAGCAGGTTTACGGCCGTAACCTGGGACTGAAGGGACACTTGCACGAGGTACAATGGTGGGGCAAAGGTGGCATGCGATGGGGGGCACTACTGCCCTGGCTCGCGAAGATGGTCCCGCAGAGGGGATGCCCTGATTTGCTCATAATTCATCTGGGAGAGAATGACTTGGTGCAGCTGTCAGGTTTGGCGCTTTTACAGCTCATGCAGAGGGACCTGGAGGTGCTGAGAGCTAGGCTTGCAGGGACCTGCATTGCCTGGACGGAGTTGGTCCCCAGGAAAGTGGGGAGGGGAGCAATGAAGCATGGGGCGATCGAAAAGGCACGAAGGAAGCTCAATAGGGCAATGAGACTATACTGTGCGGACAAGGACATCAAAGTGATTGCACACGGAGGGATTCGACTGGAGGAACCTTTGGCTTTTAGGGACGACGGGGTGCACTTGTCACAGCTGGGCAATGCTTGGTACATGATGGAGATGCGAGATGTGGTGAGCAAGTTGTGGCAGGAGAACATCTGGTGTCTCAGGGAGTGATTGTGGGGTGTGCTTGTGCGGGCGGGCTGTCCTAGGTCGGGGGGTGGGGCAGGGAACCGCCCTACAGGGGGTTCCCTGGTTGGCGGTACTTTGAAGGGACAGGGGGTCAAGAGCGGGCACACCCATCCCTTGGGGGGGGAGTTCGAAGGGCGGATACAGGCATGACTGGAAGGACGCAAGGAGCGGGCTGGATGACAAGTGATTGATGGACAGGAATAAGGTATGGTATGGAGCTTGTAGGGGTTTGTGATGAGGTGGAACGGGTGAAACGAATGAGGGGGGAGTGTGAATGGGGGTTTGATGTTATTTACTTGTTGATGTTATGGTTATGTACAGATTAGGCAGCCTGGTCTAATAAAATGGCCTTTTACGCCTACATACTGCGTGGTCTGTTATTGCGCGATGCCGGGCCCCGGGGGAAGCAAAGTCGCAGACTAGTCTTCCCCCGGGGTCTTTCGCGCATGGATAGGGCAGGCAGGGGAAGGGGAGGAGTTGGGGGTGGGTATTTAGGCGCAGGGGAGGAAGGGAACTTCCTCTTCCTGCGCCTGGCACCATCGGGAGGGAGAAAGAAAGGCCACCCACCCACCCGGCAGTTGGAGGTGAGGTTTGGGTAGGTCCTTTGCGTTGCCAGTTTAGGCCAGAGCTGCTTTAGGCGGTACTTTGAAGGGACAGGGGGTCAAGAGCGGGCACACCCATCCCTTGGGGGGGGGGGGAGTTCGAAGGGCGGATACAGGCATGACTGGAAGGACGCAAGGAGCGGGCTGGATGACAAGTGATTGATGGACAGGAATAAGGTATGGTATGGAGCTTGTAGGGGTTTGTGATGAGGTGGAACGGGTGAAACGAATGAGGGGGGAGTGTGAATGGGGGTTTGATGTTATTTACTTGTTGATGTTATGGTTATGTACAGATTACGCAGCCTGGTCTAATAAAATGGCCTTTTACGCCTACACACTGCGTGGTCTGTTATTGCGCGATGAAAGTGTGTGCACAATTCGTGAGAACGCGAGCAGAATTGTAGAATTGGCAGGGAAGAGCCTTTATCAAAGAACTCCCTTAAACACTCCATCTCTCCGTGATCAGGTACACTGGCAATGCCTCCTCACCCCACCAGGGGGAAGCAGAACATAAGGTTTGAGGGATCTTAAAACGCCAAATAATTGAATCGCTTGAAAAAAGTAATAATTCATACAAGCATTGGCACAGCCAATAATTCTGACGTTCGTACTGGGATGCAGACAGAATCAGTAACAATGACTGTTGCAGACAGTTTACAACAATAAACAAGCATTGGAAATGCAATAGGGCTTGCATTAGGAAAGTTTGAGCTATTGGTCTTATAAATGATTTTTTTTTATTTATGTGTTATTTTTTAAAATGGACTGTATATGGCCTGGTGCCAAAGGCCACCAGGACTCCAAACACGCACAACGAAATAAATGCTCCTTTTAAACAAACTGTAGTGTATTTTATCTCATATACTTCATAAACCAAAGTTCATATTGTTTCAGTCATTATATATTACAATCATATAAATTTCATCTGTATATCAAAACATCAAAGCATCATTTGTTAAATCAATGAAACTGCAAAACATATTCAAAACATAACAAAAACACCCAATGCATTTCGGGGCCCTGCCCCTTCGTCAGGGGTCTGTGTAAGAAAAGAAGAAAGAAAAAGAAAAAGAAAACCGTATTACTTTTGGTATCAAGGGGGACAAATGTATGTACACTAAGACTTTCGTTTTTGACGTCTAGCTTACCTAGTGGTTGTTATTTTGCGCGTTGCCAATAATGCTAATAGGGCGCGTAATCCTCTTTTTTTGATGTTCTATAGGAAAACCAATGGAATTATTTGGTGCGAATGGTTAACTAATAGCAAATGAAATGCCATACCTGGAGTAAATTAAGGAGGCTCACCTGAATATGGGAGACTGTGTCCAATCTGAAAAACGCGAATGGACATCTATAAGTATGTTTCTCATGAGTGCTAAACAAAGATAAAATAAATAAAACGAGGAAATCGTGCATTTACCTGTGGGGTATGTGTAAGTTCTAACCCCCAGACAATCAATCTTGTCTCCAGGGTTGCCTACAAGACAATAGAATTGAAATATTGGAACTAAGTAAATTGCCAAAGGTTAGCTGCCATTATTACCGCTTTAAGCAGGCACATCAGCTTACCTGCGGGGAGAGTAGTATTACCGGTCCCGCTTTACAATCTGAAGTACACACGTCCGTTCTGCATGAAGAGAACGCGTGTTACTTACATTTCATGAGCGCTCGTTTTAATGACAAAAAACGAAAAGCGGGAAAACAAAATTTCTATTTCTTACCGATTACCGGCCGGGATGTTTGTGAAATTCAGCTCAATCCTAAGTGTGCCGAGTGGACCGCGGGTACTCGTTAAGTCCCTTTTCACTGTTCATTGGTAGCTCCAACATTAAAGTAGGACTAGGAGCAAGGAGTGTCGGCCATTTTAGAGTGGTGTTTTAGCAAGGACTGCTTAAAGTGAATGTATACGAAAAAGTTGTAAGAGAAAACAATTAAAAAAAGGGTGAAAAAAAGGATAGAAAAGTAAACATGAGGAATGAAGTCATCTCCCCGCCAATGCCAAATAATTCCTACCTATTTACAAACTAAATGTCGCCATTTAGATAATTATAGCAATCACATAATAAAATGTGCATGAAATTACACGTGTGGATTTCTAACTATGTTGTTATTCAGAAAGTTAATGTTTGATGATGAATGTGTGTCATCGTGTGCGAGTTTCCCTAGGGTTCCGAGTTAATGTACTTTAAAGGAAACATGCCATGTCCATTTTGTCATTAAGCCCAAAGGGGGTCAGTGTTTGTAGTTTACGAATCCAGAAGGCCTCTTTTTGAAGTAGGATCTTTGAGTTATCCAAACCCAAACGTTGTGGGAGTAATTCAATCACCTGAAATCTTAGTTGGGCAATAGTATGGCCAGCTTCCCACCAATGTTTTGCGAGTGGTGATGTGTAATTCTTATTCCTGATGCGGCTCTTATGTTCTGACAGTCGCAATTTCAACTTGCGCTCAGTTTTGCCGACATATAGAAGGCCACATGGGCATTTGATTGAATATACAACAAACTCAGAATTGCAGGTTGTGTTGTGCCTTAGTTGAATTTTTTCGCCTGTCCGAGGGTGTAGTAAGACGTTTCCCGGTATTATATTATTGCAATTTTTGCAATTATAACAGCGAATGGTTCCTTTGTACACTTCAGGTTGTTGGGTGGTATCCATATGGCGACTTGGTTTATTGAGCAGTTCTTTAAGATTCTGGGCTCTCTTGTATGCAAACAAAGGTCTTTCACTGAATAAGTTGCCAAAGTCTTTCTCTACTTGAATGATCTCCCATCTTTTCAAAATGATTCGCTTTATATCTCTGGAGGCAGTGGAATATTTCGACACAAATACCATTCTTTTATTCTCAGTTTTGAGTCTTTTTTTCAAAAGATCTGCCCTTGGGATAGCCTTGATATGATCCACATGTGCATCCAGTAGTTTCCGCGGATAACCTCTGTCTAGATATCGTTGCTTTTGTTCTTCAATGTGCCTATCACAGCTGGTTTTGTCAGAAGATATTCTTTTTATTCTCATGAATTGTGAGACCGGTAAGTTATTGACAAGATTTGAAGGGTGAAAGCTTCCATAGAGGAGTGCAGTGTTTCTATCTGTAGGCTTTTTGTAGAGGGTTGTATTGATGGAATTTTCGCTGAGTGCAACCCAGACATCCAAAAACGGTAAAGCTTCCTTACTGATATTGTGCGTGAATTGTATCCTTGGGTTAGCAAGATTCAAACTCTTGATGTTTTGGATTAGATCCAAGACTGGTCGTTTCCATATGATGAAGACATCATCTATGTATCTCTTATAATACACTAGGCCTGCTTGCTAAGTGCTATCTTCCAGAATGTAATCGAGCTCAAATTTCGCCATGAAAATGTTCGCGTAAATGCAGGCCCCTGGAAAGCCCATGGCTGTTCCAGTGAGCTGCAAGTAATACTCTTTTTCCCATGAGAAGTAGCTATTGGTCAAACAAAATTCTAGCAACTGCAGAATTAAATATTTCAACTCATCCGGCTTGTCATCTAGGAGTAAGGCCCACTCAATTGCTTCTAAGCCTTCCTTGTGAGGAATCGATGTATAGAGGGCCGTGACGTCGATTGTACATAGAGTCCAATTTCCTGTGTCTGTCGTGTCAATGGTTGAAAGACTTCGTAAGAAATCTGAGGTATCTTCCAGATAAGTCGGCCATTTTTTGATGAAGGACTGCATATGTGCATCGATAAAGATGCCCAGATTCTCGAAGATAGAGGCACATCCCGAAACTATCGGTCTGAATGGGGGGTCTTTCAAGTCTTTGTGCACTTTCGGCAAGAAATATATCCTTGGTCTCCTTGGGTATATTTGCCTCAGATAACGCTTGGTTGTGGTGTTTATCCAGCCTAGTTCTTCAAATTTGTCTAATAGTCCATCTAGGTTTTTGGCTATAGCATTGGTTGGATCTTCGTCCAGTTTGGCATATGTGTTTGCATCTTGCACATGTTCTAAACCCTTTTTCACGTAGAATTCCAAGTCCATTATCACGAGGCTTCCGCCTTTGTCTGCCTTTTGGATCATAATCTCTTTGTTGTTAGCCAGTGCGTGTAAAGTGCTATATTCTGCTCTTGTTAGGTTATTTATTTTTTTCTTGTATTGAACTTTACTCAAATCCATTTTGACGAGTAACTCAAATGTGTCAAGGCTTTTATGAGAAACTGGAGCCATGAAGGTACTTTTAGGTTTAAACTTAATGGAGGTGTTATCTTCATTTTCGATGGGATTAAGCACTGTGAAAAAATGTCTGAGCCTTAGGACCCTCATAAATTTGTAAAGGGCTATTTCAGTCTCAAGTTGGTTAGTATGATAGGTGTGGACGAAAGATGTACCTTTGTTAAGCAAATGTTCTTCTGTTTTTGTTAGTTGGTAGCTGGAAATATTAATTACGAGGCTTTGGTCTGGCTCCTTAGGCCTAATTTCTTCTTCTCTACCTCCTTTTCCTTTTCCTTGTCCTCGTCGCGTCTTCTGTCGCTCGTTGTAGGTGGTATATCCGGAGGTTTGGGTGGTGTGATGTCCTTGTCTAAAAAAGAATCAGATGTTGAGGCTGTCGCATCTGTTGTTATCCCTGTTTGATCTTGCTGACTCGACATCGACTCTTGTTGTTTAGATGTAGACTGTTGTTGCTTGCTCATGGGTTGCCTAGTGGCGCTGGTGTCACTATCTGACACTCCACTCTCTTCTGATGATGCTGTGTGTTGTTTCCTGGTTGTATAACGCCTTTTAGCATACATTTCAGCCCATGTATATGCTTCATTCAACTTGTAGTCGATAGTGTCCCGTTTGAATTTACGCAATTTGGTCTCTTGTAGCTCCTTCCCGTATTTGTCAAGTTTAATCTCAAGTTCTTCCAGGAATTTACTCCATGGTTCTTCCTCTATTCTTTTAGACAATTCGTTTTTAACGTTGAAGATCTCCTCCTCCAGCTCTTGGATTGTCTTGGCCAGTTCTTCTACCAACAACAGTATGAGATCTAATGAACACTTGTTGAGAATTTCAAACCATTTCTCCATGAATTGTGGGTTATTATTTAATCTGTATAACATAGGTCTGATTGCTAGTCGTAGGCCCCTGGGGATCCGTCTCACACGATGGTATTGAATTAGTGTGGACGCATGTAGACGTTGGTTCAATTCACGTCGCGTCAAATATTCAAGTTGTTTTAACTGTTGCGCGGTTGATCCTCCTTGAGTATCAAAAGTTTTGGTTTCCTTTATTAGTTTGTAGATTTGAGAGGCTTCTTCTGCAGAGTATCCTCTAATGTTAGCTCTGTTGTCTGTGATTCCGGCTATTGATTCAAACGACATTATACAATGGTGCAAGCTCCCGTGTGGCAGTAGAACTATAACAATGTATGAAAGGGGGCTGCACTCAAATATTCCAACTTAGTACAAGTTTAAACCAGTGTGTGTGCTGTGTTAGGATTAGTGCCTGCACACTATGAATATGGACTGTATATGGCCTGGTGCCAAAGGCCACCAGGACTCCAAACACGCACAACGAAATAAATGCTCCTTTTAAACAAACTGTAGTGTATTTTATCTCATATACTTCATAAACCAAAGTTCATATTGTTTCAGTCATTATATATTACAATCATATAAATTTCATCTGTATATCAAAACATCAAAGCATCATTTGTTAAATCAATGAAACTGCAAAACATATTCAAAACATAACAAAAACACCCAATGCATTTCGGGGCCCTGCCCCTTCGTCAGGGGTCTGTGTAAGAAAAGAAGAAAGAAAAAGAAAAAGAAAACCGTATTACTTTTGGTATCAAGGGGGACAAATGTATGTACACTAAGACTTTCGTTTTTGACGTCTAGCTTACCTAGTGGTTGTTATTTTGCGCGTTGCCAATAATGCTAATAGGGCGCGTAATCCTCTTTTTTTGATGTTCTATAGGAAAACCAATGGAATTATTTGGTGCGAATGGTTAACTAATAGCAAATGAAATGCCATACCTGGAGTAAATTAAGGAGGCTCACCTGAATATGGGAGACTGTGTCCAATCTGAAAAACGCGAATGGACATCTATAAGTATGTTTCTCATGAGTGCTAAACAAAGATAAAATAAATAAAACGAGGAGATCGTGCATTTACCTGTGGGGTATGTGTAAGTTCTAACCCCCAGACAATCAATCTTGTCTCCAGGGTTGCCTACAAGACAATAGAATTGAAATATTGGAACTAAGTAAATTGCCAAAGGTTAGCTGCCATTATTACCGCTTTAAGCAGGCACATCAGCTTACCTGCGGGGAGAGTAGTATTACCGGTCCCGCTTTACAATCTGAAGTACACACGTCCGTTCTGCATGAAGAGAACGCGTGTTACTTACATTTCATGAGCGCTCGTTTTAATGACAAAAAACGAAAAGCGGGAAAACAAAATTTCTATTTCTTACCGATTACCGGCCGGGATGTTTGTGAAATTCAGCTCAATCCTAAGTGTGCCGAGTGGACCGCGGGTACTCGTTAAGTCCCTTTTCACTGTTCATTGGTAGCTCCAACATTAAAGTAGGACTAGGAGCAAGGAGTGTCGGCCATTTTAGAGTGGTGTTTTAGCAAGGACTGCTTAAAGTGAATGTATACGAAAAAGTTGTAAGAGAAAACAATTAAAAAAAGGGTGAAAAAAAGGATAGAAAAGTAAACATGAGGAATGAAGTCATCTCCCCGCCAATGCCAAATAATTCCTACCTATTTACAAACTAAATGTCGCCATTTAGATAATTATAGCAATCACATAATAAAATGTGCATGAAATTACACGTGTGGATTTCTAACTATGTTGTTATTCAGAAAGTTAATGTTTGATGATGAATGTGTGTCATCGTGTGCGAGTTTCCCTAGGGTTCCGAGTTAATGTACTTTAAAGGAAACATGCCATGTCCATTTTGTCATTAAGCCCAAAGGGGGTCAGTGTTTGTAGTTTACGAATCCAGAAGGCCTCTTTTTGAAGTAGGATCTTTGAGTTATCCAAACCCAAACGTTGTGGGAGTAATTCAATCACCTGAAATCTTAGTTGGGCAATAGTATGGCCAGCTTCCCACCAATGTTTTGCGAGTGGTGATGTGTAATTCTTATTCCTGATGCGGCTCTTATGTTCTGACAGTCGCAATTTCAACTTGCGCTCAGTTTTGCCGACATAGTTAGAAATCCACACGTGTAATTTCATGCACATTTTATTATGTGATTGCTATAATTATCTAAATGGCGACATTTAGTTTGTAAATAGGTAGGAATTATTTGGCATTGGCGGGGAGATGACTTCATTCCTCATGTTTACTTTTCTATCCTTTTTTTCACCCTTTTTTTAATTGTTTTCTCTTACAACTTTTTCGTATACATTCACTTTAAGCAGTCCTTGCTAAAACACCACTCTAAAATGGCCGACACTCCTTGCTCCTAGTCCTACTTTAATGTTGGAGCTACCAATGAACAGTGAAAAGGGACTTAACGAGTACCCGCGGTCCACTCGGCACACTTAGGATTGAGCTGAATTTCACAAACATCCCGGCCGGTAATCGGTAAGAAATAGAAATTTTGTTTTCCCGCTTTTCGTTTTTTGTCATTAAAACGAGCGCTCATGAAATGTAAGTAACACGCGTTCTCTTCATGCAGAACGGACGTGTGTACTTCAGATTGTAAAGCGGGACCGGTAATACTACTCTCCCCGCAGGTAAGCTGATGTGCCTGCTTAAAGCGGTAATAATGGCAGCTAACCTTTGGCAATTTACTTAGTTCCAATATTTCAATTCTATTGTCTTGTAGGCAACCCTGGAGACAAGATTGATTGTCTGGGGGTTAGAACTTACACATACCCCACAGGTAAATGCACGATTTCCTCGTTTTATTTATTTTATCTTTGTTTAGCACTCATGAGAAACATACTTATAGATGTCCATTCGCGTTTTTCAGATTGGACACAGTCTCCCATATTCAGGTGAGCCTCCTTAATTTACTCCAGGTATGGCATTTCATTTGCTATTAGTTAACCATTCGCACCAAATAATTCCATTGGTTTTCCTATAGAACATCAAAAAAAGAGGATTACGCGCCCTATTAGCATTATTGGCAACGCGCAAAATAACAACCACTAGGTAAGCTAGACGTCAAAAACGAAAGTCTTAGTGTACATACATTTGTCCCCCTTGATACCAAAAGTAATACGGTTTTCTTTTTCTTTTTCTTTCTTCTTTTCTTACACAGACCCCTGACGAAGGGGCAGGGCCCCGAAATGCATTGGGTGTTTTTGTTATGTTTTGAATATGTTTTGCAGTTTCATTGATTTAACAAATGATGCTTTGATGTTTTGATATACAGATGAAATTTATATGATTGTAATATATAATGACTGAAACAATATGAACTTTGGTTTATGAAGTATATGAGATAAAATACACTACAGTTTGTTTAAAAGGAGCATTTATTTCGTTGTGCGTGTTTGGAGTCCTGGTGGCCTTTGGCACCAGGCCATATACAGTCCATATTCATAGTGTGCAGGCACTAATCCTAACACAGCACACACACTGGTTTAAACTTGTACTAAGTTGGAATATTTGAGTGCAGCCCCCTTTCATACATTGTTATAGTTCTACTGCCACACGGGAGCTTGCACCATTGTATAATGTCGTTTGAATCAATAGCCGGAATCACAGACAACAGAGCTAACATTAGAGGATACTCTGCAGAAGAAGCCTCTCAAATCTACAAACTAATAAAGGAAACCAAAACTTTTGATACTCAAGGAGGATCAACCGCGCAACAGTTAAAACAACTTGAATATTTGACGCGACGTGAATTGAACCAACGTCTACATGCGTCCACACTAATTCAATACCATCGTGTGAGACGGATCCCCAGGGGCCTACGACTAGCAATCAGACCTATGTTATACAGATTAAATAATAACCCACAATTCATGGAGAAATGGTTTGAGATTCTCAACAAGTGTTCATTAGATCTCATACTGTTGTTGGTAGAAGAACTGGCCAAGACAATCCAAGAGCTGGAGGAGGAGATCTTCAACGTTAAAAACGAATTGTCTAAAAGAATAGAGGAAGAACCATGGAGTAAATTCCTGGAAGAACTTGAGATTAAACTTGACAAATACGGGAAGGAGCTACAAGAGACCAAATTGCGTAAATTCAAACGGGACACTATCGACTACAAGTTGAATGAAGCATATACATGGGCTGAAATTTATGCTAAAAGGCGTTATACAACCAGGAAACAACACACAGCATCATCAGAAGAGAGTGGAGTGTCAGATAGTGACACCAGCGCCACTAGGCAACCCATGAGCAAGCAACAACAGTCTACATCTAAACAACAAGAGTCGATGTCGAGTCAGCAAGATCAAACAGGGATAACAACAGATGCGACAGCCTCAACATCTGATTCTTTTTTAGACAAGGACATCACACCACCCAAACCTCCGGATATACCACCTACAACGAGCGACAGAAGACGCGACGAGGACAAGGAAAAGGAAAAGGAAAAGGAGGTAGAGAAGAAGAAATTAGGCCTAAGGAGCCAGACCAAAGCCTCGTAATTAATATTTCCAGCTACCAACTAACAAAAACAGAAGAACATTTGCTTAACAAAGGTACATCTTTCGTCCACACCTATCATACTAACCAACTTGAGACTGAAATAGCCCTTTACAAATTTATGAGGGTCCTAAGGCTCAGACATTTTTTCACAGTGCTTAATCCCATCGAAAATGAAGATAACACCTCCATTAAGTTTAAACCTAAAAGTACCTTCATGGCTCCAGTTTCTCATAAAAGCCTTGACACATTTGAGTTACTCGTCAAAATGGATTTGAGTAAAGTTCAATACAAGAAAAAAATAAATAACCTAACAAGAGCAGAATATAGCACTTTACACGCACTGGCTAACAACAAAGAGATTATGATCCAAAAGGCAGACAAAGGCGGAAGCCTCGTGATAATGGACTTGGAATTCTACGTGAAAAAGGGTTTAGAACATGTGCAAGATGCAAACACATATGCCAAACTGGACGAAGATCCAACCAATGCTATAGCCAAAAACCTAGATGGACTATTAGACAAATTTGAAGAACTAGGCTGGATAAACACCACAACCAAGCGTTATCTGAGGCAAATATACCCAAGGAGACCAAGGATATATTTCTTGCCGAAAGTGCACAAAGACTTGAAAGACCCCCCATTCAGACCAATAGTTTCGGGATGTGCCTCTATCTTCGAGAATCTGGGCATCTTTATCGATGCACATATGCAGTCCTTCATCAAAAAATGGCCGACTTATCTGGAAGATACCTCAGATTTCTTACGAAGTCTTTCAACCATTGACACGACAGACACAGGAAATTGGACTCTATGTACAATCGACGTCACGGCCCTCTATACATCGATTCCTCACAAGGAAGGCTTAGAAGCAATTGAGTGGGCCTTACTCCTAGATGACAAGCCGGATGAGTTGAAATATTTAATTCTGCAGTTGCTAGAATTTTGTTTGACCAATAGCTACTTCTCATGGGAAAAAGAGTATTACTTGCAGCTCACTGGAACAGCCATGGGCTTTCCAGGGGCCTGCATTTACGCGAACATTTTCATGGCGAAATTTGAGCTCGATTACATTCTGGAAGATAGCACTTGGCAAGCAGGCCTAGTGTATTATAAGAGATACATAGATGATGTCTTCATCATATGGAAACGACCAGTCTTGGATCTAATCCAAAACATCAAGAGTTTGAATCTTGCTAACCCAAGGATACAATTCACGCACAATATCAGTAAGGAAGCTTTACCGTTTTTGGATGTCTGGGTTGCACTCAGCGAAAATTCCATCAATACAACCCTCTACAAAAAGCCTACAGATAGAAACACTGCACTCCTCTATGGAAGCTTTCACCCTTCAAATCTTGTCAATAACTTACCGGTCTCACAATTCATGAGAATAAAAAGAATATCTTCTGACAAAACCAGCTGTGATAGGCACATTGAAGAACAAAAGCAACGATATCTAGACAGAGGTTATCCGCGGAAACTACTGGATGCACATGTGGATCATATCAAGGCTATCCCAAGGGCAGATCTTTTGAAAAAAAGACTCAAAACTGAGAATAAAAGAATGGTATTTGTGTCGAAATATTCCACTGCCTCCAGAGATATAAAGCAAATCATTTTGAAAAGATGGGAGATCATTCAAGTAGAGAAAGACTTTGGCAACTTATTCAGTGAAAGACCTTTGTTTGCATACAAGAGAGCCCAGAATCTTAAAGAACTGCTCAATAAACCAAGTCGCCATATGGATACCACCCAACAACCTGAAGTGTACAAAGGAACCATTCGCTGTTATAATTGCAAAAATTGCAATAATATAATACCGGGAAACGTCTTACTACACCCTCGGACAGGCGAAAAAATTCAACTAAGGCACAACACAACCTGCAATTCTGAGTTTGTTGTATATTCAATCAAATGCCCATGTGGCCTTCTATATGTCGGCAAAACTGAGCGCAAGTTGAAATTGCGACTGTCAGAACATAAGAGCCGCATCAGGAATAAGAATTACACATCACCACTCGCAAAACATTGGTGGGAAGCTGGCCATACTATTGCCCAACTAAGATTTCAGGTGATTGAATTACTCCCACAACGTTTGGGTTTGGATAACTCAAAGATCCTACTTCAAAAAGAGGCCTTCTGGATTCGTAAACTACAAACACTGACCCCCTTTGGGCTTAATGACAAAATGGACATGGCATGTTTCCTTTAAAGTACATTAACTCGGAACCCTAGGGAAACTCGCACACGATGACACACATTCATCATCAAACATTAACTTTCTGAATAACAACATAGTTAGAAATCCACACGTGTAATTTCATGCACATTTTATTATGTGATTGCTATAATTATCTAAATGGCGACATTTAGTTTGTAAATAGGTAGGAATTATTTGGCATTGGCGGGGAGATGACTTCATTCCTCATGTTTACTTTTCTATCCTTTTTTTCACCCTTTTTTTAATTGTTTTCTCTTACAACTTTTTCGTATACATTCACTTTAAGCAGTCCTTGCTAAAACACCACTCTAAAATGGCCGACACTCCTTGCTCCTAGTCCTACTTTAATGTTGGAGCTACCAATGAACAGTGAAAAGGGACTTAACGAGTACCCGCGGTCCACTCGGCACACTTAGGATTGAGCTGAATTTCACAAACATCCCGGCCGGTAATCGGTAAGAAATAGAAATTATGTTTTCCCGCTTTTCGTTTTTTGTCATTAAAACGAGCGCTCATGAAATGTAAGTAACACGCGTTCTCTTCATGCAGAACGGACGTGTGTACTTCAGATTGTAAAGCGGGACCGGTAATACTACTCTCCCCGCAGGTAAGCTGATGTGCCTGCTTAAAGCGGTAATAATGGCAGCTAACCTTTGGCAATTTACTTAGTTCCAATATTTCAATTCTATTGTCTTGTAGGCAACCCTGGAGACAAGATTGATTGTCTGGGGGTTAGAACTTACACATACCCCACAGGTAAATGCACGATTTCCTCGTTTTATTTATTTTATCTTTGTTTAGCACTCATGAGAAACATACTTATAGATGTCCATTCGCGTTTTTCAGATTGGACACAGTCTCCCATATTCAGGTGAGCCTCCTTAATTTACTCCAGGTATGGCATTTCATTTGCTATTAGTTAACCATTCGCACCAAATAATTCCATTGGTTTTCCTATAGAACATCAAAAAAAGAGGATTACGCGCCCTATTAGCATTATTGGCAACGCGCAAAATAACAACCACTAGGTAAGCTAGACGTCAAAAACGAAAGTCTTAGTGTACATACATTTGTCCCCCTTGATACCAAAAGTAATACGGTTTTCTTTCTTCTTTTCTTACACAGACCCCTGACGAAGGGGCAGGGCCCCGAAATGCATTGGGTGTTTTTGTTATGTTTTGAATATGTTTTGCAGTTTCATTGATTTAACAAATGATGCTTTGATGTTTTGCTATACAGATGAAATTTATATGATTGTAATATATAATGACTGAAACAATATGAACTTTGGTTTATGAAGTATATGAGATAAAATACACTACAGTTTGTTTAAAAGGAGCATTTATTTCGTTGTGCGTGTTTGGAGTCCTGGTGGCCTTTGGCACCAGGCCATATACAGTCCATATTCATAGTGTGCAGGCACTAATCCTAACACAGCACACACACTGGTTTAAACTTGTACTAAGTTGGAATATTTGAGTGCAGCCCCCTTTCATACATTGTTATTTTTTAAAATAGCTAAATTAATAGCTTTGTCATTTACAATGCCAATAGTTATAACTTTCGCAAATGTGACACCTATAGCATTTGTAATGCAACATATTTTGTATTTACATGACTTAGATGTATTGATATTACAAATAACAATGGCTTTTAATTTTTTAAAATAATTAATACTTAAATAATTTATTTAATTTGTAATGGCAATAGCTTAAACTTTTGTAAATAACTTTTGTGAAGATTATGAATGAATGAATGAATGAAAATACATTTCTACAGCGCGATTGCTGCCCTGGGGCGTCCAAGCGCTAGGGAACCAGAGGGGGATGTAATGAGGCTGACAGAGACCAGGAGGAGGGGGAAGGGGCTGGCATAATTACGGAGATTTGAATAGATGGGTTTTGAGTTGCTTGCGGAAGGAGGCAAGGTTGGGATTAGATCTCAGATGAAGGGGGAGAGAGTTCCAGATTTTTGAGGCGTTGAAGGTGAACATTCTTCCACCTGCTCTAGACCTTTTGATTCTGGGGACTGTTGCCATAAAAGCCTGACTAGAACGTAGTTCACGGCCTGGGTGGTATTGGCTGACTAGGCTGCGCATGATTTTTGGGCCCGAGTCCCAGAAGGCCTGATGGGCGATGCACATTGTTTTAAAGATGACTCTTTTTCGTACTGGTAGCCAGTGAAGGCTGGTCAGTGCCTTTCTGACTGGAGTTCTTCGTGGAATTTGCAGTAGGGTGCGGGCCGCACAGTTCTGCACCAGTTGTAATCTATTTAATGTGTACTCTGGGGCTCCCAGATAAAGGACGTTATTTGAGTCCAGGCGTGATTGAATTATGCCCTGAATAGCTGTTTGTTTAGCCTCCATTGGGAGCAAGGGGAGGACCTTCTTCAATGTCCGGAGAAGTCCAAAGCAGGTGGCGGAGAGCTTTGTGGCCTGGGTGTTAAAGGTAAGATTCCTGTCCAGCCATACCCCCAGGCTTTTGATGTTATCTTGCGGAGCCGGGGGGGGCCTAGACAGGTGGGCCATAATGACTTGAAGAGGGTCGGATCAGCCGGGCCTATCAGCATGAGCTCCCTTTTGTCCCCATTCAGCTTTAGTGAGGACAGCGTCATCCAGGACTTCACCTCCTCCAGACATTTGGTTAGGCCCCCCGATGGAGAATGTTGGGCTTCCTGCGCTAGGGAGACCACCAGCTGTGTGTCGTCCGCATAGGAAATGATCTTAACTCCATACGGACGAACTACCTCAGCCAGTGGCCTCATGTAGATATTAAAAAGCGCAGGACTTAGAGAGGAGCCCTGGGGGACTCCACACTTCATAGGTATGCTGGAGGAGACGGCTTGTCCGTCAAACACCTGGAACGACCTGTCGCTTAGGAAGGATTTTATCCAGAGCCAGGCCTTGTCCACAATGCCGACGTTTGCTATACGGCTCAGTAAGGTGTTATGACTGACCGTGTCAAACGCCGCACTGAGATCAAGGAGGACCACTGCCACTGATCCTCCTTGATCGATGATTTTCCTGGACTCCTCGACAACCATAAGGAGGGCAGACTCTGTTCCATGCTTCGGCCTGAATCCTGTCTGGGTAGGGTCTAACAGCTGATTGCTTTCCAAATAGTTGACCAATTGGAGATTGATGTATTTCTCCGCGATTTTGCTTACCCAGGGGAGTAGTGAGATCGGGCGGTAGTTGGCAAAGTCCGATGGATCTAGATAGGGCTTTTTTATTAGTGCTCGGACCATTGCCTTTTTCCAGGCAGGAGGAACAGTGGCAGAGTCAATGGACGCATTCACTAGGTTCTTGATGATGGGTAGAACCGTCTGGGATGCAAGTAGCATTGTCTCTGGGGGGGCCGGATCTGTTGGTGAGCCGGATTTCACTTTCCGAGCTGTGGATTCAGTTGTTTCTAGGTCCATACAGGTGAAGTGGTCGAGCGTGGGTGGAGAGGCTAGCTCAGGGTCTGACCCTCCGTTGATGTTATGAGGTGACGGAGAGGCAGTGCTGGTTGGGAAGGCAGTGTATATTTTGTTCACTTTGGCCGAGAAGAATTCTGCCAGGTCGTTACATTGGGCGGTTGATTTCTCCTCGTGAACACTAGAGGGGGGTGGTTTAATCAGGGTCTGCAGGGTTTGGAAAATTTCCCTGGGTTTGGAAGTTGAGGTTAGGATCTTATTCGAGAAATATTTTGTTTGGGCAGTTTTTATCTCCTCTTTATAGGTTTTTATTTCTTCCCGATATCAGGTTTTGTCCTCCATAGAGTAGTTTGATCGCCATTTCCTTTCTGCTTTTCGGCAGTGTCGCTTTTTGTCTCTAAGGGCTTCCGTATACCATGGGGCTGTTTTGTGGGAACGTTTAGCCGATGATTTCTTGAGGGGGAGAATGGTCTCAAGGGAGTGCAAAATCCAGCTTTCGTATTCCTGGTTTGCCAGACAAGGGTCTTCATTATTTGAGGGGGGGGTTTCCAGTAGTTTGTTTATCCATTCATCTACTTGTATCCGTGCCCACAATCTCGCGTATCTAATCGACGGGGTAGGGGGAATGGGTTTCTCAGTGAGCCAGATGAGGGGCACCAAGGAATGATCAGTCCAGGGGAGAGGGACAGGGGGTTCAGTTGATAGCTCCGCACAGTTGCTAAATACTGGGTCCAAGAGGTGTCCCTTTGTATGGGTAGGAGTGTTCACTCGTTGAATAAGTTGTAGTGCGGCCAGGTCATCAGTCAGGGTAGTGGCCGTTGCGTCTGATGGTGAGTCGAAGTGTAGATTAAGGTCACCTAACACGATGAAGTTGGCAGCAGCGCAGATGCGAAGTGCTACTGTTGCTGGGAGACTACTATGAAATTGTTTCGGAGGGCCGGGTGGGCGGTATATCAAGGTGCCCGAGAGGCAGTGGTTGGGGGAAAACTCCAGCGCGAAAGCTAAGTTTTCACAATCTGGGATGTTTTCCGTGATAAGTCGGCAGCGATATTGGTCTTTTATTATAATTGCTAGTCCTCCCCCTCTGCCATCTAGGCGGTCTTGACGAGTGATTTGATAACCAGCGGGGAGAGCGGCAACCACATCGGGATCAGAGTCGGACGTTAACCATGTTTCCGTAAGAAACAGTGCGTCTGGCTTGCGTTCTTCTAGTAGGAGGGATATTTCCAACCTGTGTTTGGGGAGGGATCTGCAATTTAAAAGAAGCATGCGGTATTCGTGGCGTGGGGGTTTTCTCTGCCTTGTGGGGAGGGAAGCACTGCATTTTGGACAGCTGGCAGGAAGGGGTGTGGTATCAAGAGCGTACCTTCGACAGTCATGTTCCAAGGGTCTCAGGTCGTGAAGGGCGGCCGAACTGTAGGCCAGGGTCTGGTTTGCCTGGGTGGTAAGTGGTATGGCCCCTGGCCCAGACTCGGCGCGGACGAGCGCAGACGAGCTTGCCTTATGCGCGCCTTCGGCGCGCATTCGTCGCGCCCGCTGCGCTCGTCCGCTGCACTTCCTGAAAGGACACATTTTTATAGGCAGTGATCAGGAAGTGCACAAGGGGGCGTTGTCTGTCCGGTGGGCGTGGCCTATGTGGTCCCAATGGCGGCGAAAAATAAACAAACACTCTCTGGTGGCAGCGTGTTGCTCAGCTGGCCTCCCGGGGGTTTGTGCAGTGCGAGGTGCTCAGGAGGGGGGTAAGTGCAGCGGATGCTGGATTAAAACAAAGCAAATACAGTTTTAAAAGTTGTCAGCGTTTCCGTTTCTACTCCCGGCTCAAGCCTCAGGAGGTTCCAATTTTAGTAATAGCAGCGCTGGTATTCAGAGCGCTTTTATAGCGAGGAACGAGTGAGGGGGCGTGGCCTGTCCGGTGGGCGTGGCCTATGTGGTCCCAATGGCGGCGAAAATAAACAAACACTCTCCGGTGGCAGCGTGTTGCTCAGCTGGCCTCCCGGGGGTTTGTGCAGTGCGAGGTGCTCAGGAGGGGGATAAGTGCAGCGGATGCTGAATTAAAACAAAGCAAATACAGTTTTAAAAGTTGTCAGCGTTTCCGTTTCTACTCCCGGCTCAAGCCTCAGGAGGTTCCAATTTTAGTAATAGCAGCGCTAGTATTCAGCGCGCTTTTATAGCGAGGAACGAGTGAGGGGGGCGTGGCCTGTCCGGTGGGCGTGGCCTATGTGGTCCCAATGGCGGCGAAAAATAAACAAACACTCTCCGGTGGCAGCGTGTTGCTCAGCTGGCCTCCCGGGGGTTTGTGCAGTGCGAGGTGCTCAGGAGGGGGGTAAGTGCAGCGGATGCTGAATTAAAACAAAGCAAATACAGTTTTAAAAGTTGTCAGCGTTTCCGTTTCTACTCCCGGCTCAAGCCTCAGGAGGTTCCAATTTTAGTAATAGCAGCGCTAGTATTCAGCGCGCTTTTATAGCGAGGAACGAGTGAGGGGGGCGTGGCCTGTCCGGTGGGCGTGGCCTATGTGGTCCTAATGGCGGCGAAAAATAAACAAACACTCTCCGGTGGCAGCGTGTTGCTCAGCTGGCCTCCCGGGGGTTTGTGCAGTGCGAGGTGCTCAGGAGGGGGGTAAGTGCAGCGGATGCTGGATTAAAACAAAGCAAATACAGTTTTAAAAGTTGTCAGCGTTTCCGTTTCTACTCCCGGCTCAAGCCTCAGGAGGTTCCAATTTTAGTAATAGCAGCGCTAGTATTCAGAGCGCTTTTATAGCGAGGAACGAGTGAGGGGGGCGTGGCCTGTCCGGTGGGCGTGGCCTATGTGGTCCCAATGGCGGCGAAAATAAACAAACACTCTCCGGTGGCAGCGTGTTGCTCAGCTGGCCTCCCGGGGGTTTGTGCAGTGCGAGGTGCTCAGGAGGGGGGTAAGTGCAGCGGATGCTGAATTAAAACAAAGCAAATACAGTTTTAAAAGTTGTCAGTGTTTCCGTTTCTACTCCCGGCTCAAGCCTCAGGAGGTTCCAATTTTAGTAATAGCAGCGCTAGTATTCAGCGCGCTTTTATAGCGAGGAACGAGTGAGGGGGGCGTGGCCTGTCCGGTGGGCGTGGCCTATGTGGTCCCAATGGCGGCGAAAAATAAACAAACACTCTCCGGTGGCAGCGTGTTGCTCAGCTGGCCTCCCGGGGGTTTGTGCAGTGCGAGGTGCTCAGGAGGGGGGTAAGTGCAGCGGATGCTGGATTAAAACAAAGCAATACAGTTTTAAAAGTTGTCAGCCTTTCCGTTTCTACTCCCGGCTCAAGCCTCAGGAGGTTCCAATTTTAGTAATAGCAGCGCTAGTATTCAGAGCGCTTTTATAGCGAGGAACGAGTGAGGGGGGCGTGGCCTATCCGGTGGGCGTGGCCTATGTGGTCCCAATGGCGGCGAAAATAAACAAACACTCTCCGGTGGCAGCGTGTTGCTCAGCTGGCCTCCCGGGGGTTTGTGCAGTGCGAGGTGCTCAGGAGGGGGGTAAGTGCAGCGGATGCTGAATTAAAACAAAGCAAATACAGTTTTAAAAGTTGTCAGCGTTTCCGTTTCTACTCCCGGCTCAAGCCTCAGGAGGTTCCAATTTTAGTAATAGCAGCGCTAGTATTCAGCGCGCTTTTATAGCGAGGAACGAGTGAGGGGGCGTGGCCTGTCCGGTGGGCGTGGCCTATGTGGTCCCAATGGCGGCGAAAAATAAACAAACACTCTCCGGTGGCAGCGTGTTGCTCAGCTGGCCTCCCGGGGGTTTGTGCAGTGCGAGGTGCTCAGGAGGGGGGTAAGTGCAGCGGATGCTGGATTAAAACAAAGCAAATATAGTTTTAAAAGTTGTCAGCGTTTCCGTTTCTACTCCCGGCTCAAGCCTCAGGAGGTTCCAATTTTAGTAATAGCAGCGCTAGTATTCAGAGCGCTTTTATAGCGAGGAACGAGTGAGGGGGGCGTGGTCTGTCCGGTGGGCGTGGCCTATGTGGTCCCAATGGCGGCGAAAATAAACAAACACTCTCCGGTGGCAGCGTGTTGCTCAGCTGGCCTCCCGGGGGTTTGTGCAGTGCGAGGTGCTCAGGAGGGGGGTAAGTGCAGCGGATGCTGAATTAAAACAAAGCAAATACAGTTTTAAAAGTTGTCAGCGTTTCCGTTTCTACTCCCGGCTCAAGCCTCAGGAGGTTCCAATTTTAGTAATAGCAGCGCTAGTATTCAGCGCGCTTTTATAGCGAGGAACGAGTGAGGGGGCATGGCCTGTCCGGTGGGCGTGGCCTATGTGGTCCCAATGGCGGCGAAAAATAAACAAACACTCTCCGGTGGCAGCGTGTTGCTCAGCTGGCCTCCCGGGGTTTGTGCAGTGCGAGGTGCTCAGGAGGGGGGTAAGTGCAGCGGATGCTGGATTAAAACAAAGCAAATACAGTTTTAAAAGTTGTCAGCGTTTCCGTTTCTACTCCCGGCTCAAGCCTCAGGAGGTTCCAATTTTAGTAATAGCAGCGCTAGTATTCAGAGCGCTTTTATAGCGAGGAACGAGTGAGGGGGGCGTGGCCTGTCCGGTGGGCGTGGCCTATGTGGTCCCAATGGCGGCGAAAATAAACAAACACTCTCCGGTGGCAGCGTGTTGCTCAGCTGGCCTCCCGGGGGTTTGTGCAGTGCGAGGTGCTCAGGAGGGGGGTAAGTGCAGCGGATGCTGAATTAAAACAAAGCAAATACAGTTTTAAAAGTTGTCAGCGTTTCCGTTTCTACTCCCGGCTCAAGCCTCAGGAGGTTCCAATTTTAGTAATTATATTCAGTGGTTTTTATTGTGACTAAAATCCAAGAACAGAAGTGAAATATTAACATCTTTTTGTGATTTGTAATAAAGCGTGAAAGCTTGAAAACAGCTTGAAACATTGAAAGAACATATTTGAACCAGTGATGCTGTGGTTGCGCTGAGTGATGCTGTGGTTGCGCTGAGGGATGCTGGGGTTGCGCTGAGTGATGCTGTGGTTGCGCTGAGTGGTGCTGTAGTGGTGCTGAGTGGTGCTGTGGTGGTGCTGAGTGATGCTGTGGTGGTGATGAGTGATACTGGGGTGGTGCTGAGTGATGCTGGGGTGGTGCTGAGTGATGCTGGGGTGGTGCTGCGTGGTGCTGGGGTGGTGATGAGTGATGCTGTGGTGGTGCTGAGTGATGCTGTGGTGGTGCTGAGTGATGCTGTGGTTGCGCTGAGTGATGCTGTGGTTGCGCTGAGTGATGCTGTGGTTGCGCTGAGTGATGCTGTGGTTGCACTGAGTGATGCTGTGGTGGTGCTGAGTGATGCTGGGGTGGCACTGAGTGATGCTGGGGTGGCGCTGAGTAATAATGTGGTGTTGCTGAGTGATGCTGGGGTAGCGCTAAGTGATGATGTGGTGATGATGAGTGGTGCTGTGGTGGTGCTGAGTGATGCTGGGGTGGTGCTGAGTGATGCTGTGGTGGCGATGAGTAATGCTGTTGCGTTCAGTGATGCTGTAGTGGCGCATAGTGATGTGGTGCCCCTGAGTGATGCTGTGGTGGTGCTGAGGGGAGCGGGACGTGAGAGTGAGGAGAGGGTTGAGTGAGGAGAGGGGAGAGTGAGGAGAGGGGAGATGGAGAGGAGAGAGGGGAGTTAGGAGAGAGGGGAGTTAGGAGAGAGGGGAGTGAAGAGAGAGGGTAGTGAGGAGAGAGGGGAAAGAGAGGGAGGGGAGAGAGGGATTGGAGAGTGAGGAGAGGGGAGAGGGCAGTGCCAGCGCTCCAGGGCCCAGAGGCACAGGGTGTGCTGGGCACAGACGGAGGAGCCGTACCTCAGACTCTGTGAAGCAATAGCTGTGAGCGAGGCCTGGCTTAGGAAGCGGAAGTGCCCCGGATGAGGGGAGCCACATCCTGTGTGTTTCCACGCCCTGCCAGACCTGTCTTCAGAGAGCACCCTCAGTGGGTGAGTGTGTCACTCCATCGCTGGGGCTCCTTTACCCGAGAGTAAAGTTGTGGCACACACGCAAGTATGCACACAGGCACACACACACACTCACACAGGCAGACACGCACATACACTCACACAGGCAGACACGCACACATACACACACACAGGCAGACACGCACACACACACACACACACAGGCAGACACGCACACACACAGGCAGGCAGGCAGACACACACAGACACAGACACAGACACACACAGACTCACACTCACACTCACACAAGCAGACGCGCACATACGCACATCCACATGCACAGGCAAACACACACAGGCAGACACACACAGGCAAACACGCACATAGGCTCATTAAAGAGTGAATTAACAAGCACACGTTAAATGGAAAGGCAAGGAAGTAGTCACACGCAGGAAAATGAGTTTGTAAGAAGCGCGGGGTGGGGAGGGCAACACGGACAACGGAGGGAGGGTGAGTGGGGGCGACACAGACCATAGAGGAAAGGCAGGTGGAGGGCAACATTGACAATGGAGGCTGCAACTGGTGCTATGGAGGATAGTCTGCGAGGGCAGGGGCAGCAGACAGACAACCAAGGGTTGTAGGAAGTGGGTATGGACGACACACAGAACGGAGGGTGGGCGGATGGAGCACCCCGACAACAGAAGGGTGGGAGGGAGGATGGATGGAGCACCCCGACAACAGAGGGTGGGAGGGAGGGCGGATGGAGTACCCCGACAACAGAGGGTGGGAGGGAGGTGCTGGGGGTCCATTTCTCAAGCTATCATCTCAGTCTTGGTTCTGTTTATGCAGAGGAATCTTTCCTTTATTCAGTGGAAAGTCTATTCCCGGCACAAGGTGATGTAGGTAGTGTAGTTTTGATTGCTATGGAGCCAGAAGTGAATTTGTCCGTTGCCTGCATACATTTCTATACTTCTATCATACTGATTGCAACTACTAAATGTAGTTTCTAGATAAGCTATCTGGAACTGAACCAGATTATATTAACTTTGTACCAGGGCAGTGCAAATGTGTACTATTTACAGTACGCAACTTATGCAATAACAACATTTCCAGTGATTCACTGGTGTGAAATTGAGTATTTTTGCACCAGTCTTCATATTGAATATTTGTTCATTAGTAATTGGTTAGGGAAAATATTATTTTTGCACCAGTCAGTGGGCAGGTGCAAACATTTTTACACTGGCCTGTTGATGTGGTGTGTGTTGGAGCAAAACTTCACTGTGCTTGTGCCGTGTAAAGGTAGTGCTGAGGGCACAGCACACAGGTAGGGTAGCAGCGGGAATTGCAGTGCCATCTCATAGCCCTCCGCACACTACATAGCACATCCTTGTATCCGGCTCCTGTTACCTGCAATTCCTACGGGCGCTAGCCTCTTTATGTGGATGGATGTGTGGATATATGTAACCTTTCATTCTTCTGAGGCCGGGTGGTTTGGGGGCAATTCCTACGGGCGCTCAGACATGGGCGGGGGGCGTTGGTCGCTGTCTAAGCCACTGCCAGCTGGGGGAGATGCAGCTGTAGTAAAGGCTGGGCCTTGAGGTGGGTGAGTGCACCCCCTCTGCCCGAACCACAGAGGCCCCAGCAGCACCTCAGATGTGTGACCTTGCACCGCGGGCAGACTGCTCGCACGGAGGCATCGGAGTCTCTAAAAATTTGAGGGACATCTGGTAGACGGGGGTAGGCTTGGGGAGGAAGCTCGGAAATTTCTTCCAGTGCACGGGTCTGGTTACAGGGTGGGGGAGTGGGGGGAGAGGCCAGCCGAAGGAAGGAATTTTTTCAGCTAAGGAAAACAGGTTATGCGACGGTGCGCCACATGATTACTAGATAAAATTAAAATAAAAAATAGTGTGCAGGAGAAGCCCGTAACTGCCCAAGAAGTTTGTGTGTGTGTCTCCTGTCCAAGCAGGCACGGTGCTTCGGCATTGCTGTGGTGGGGAGGGGGGGCGGGGAGAGGCAAGAAGGGAAGAATAGGGGAGAGTAAGGGTGACGAGACGCACGGGGAGCAGCAGCCTTTGATGTGCTGGCCGGCCGTGGGCAGTGAATAATTAGGGGAGGAGAAATGCCAGAGCGCATGCTGGGGAAAGCTTGTGGGAGGGAGGCTGGTGGCGTTGATGCTGTGCACGCGCTTTTTCACGGGCACAGCATCAAATCGCGCCTTTGGTTAAGCTCTGGATAAGCCCCAATATGTCTCGACATCTGCAATGCTTGCGCATTGGCAGAGGTCGAGCCCTGAAAAGGATTGCTTTGTGTATACTGTGTATGAATGAGATGAATTAAATGCTGTGACTGTGCAGTTGTGAGATGGTTTGCCTGCATTATAATGGAGGAGGAATCTTACATCCAAACAGCTAATAAAAAGAATTTGAGACTACAATACACCTTTGGTCTGAACCAAAATTTGACCAACAATGTCCGAAGCCAGTGGCGGAGGGTTCTTGAGCCAGTGACTGTAGGAGGCTGAACCAAAACCCTTCGAAAATGTATAGAATGCCTTTTCACCATAAGTGGTGCCATTTCAAGAAAAAGTTTTAAAAGATTGGTACTCGGCTATTATTCACAGAATTGTCATAAATGTAGTGTATCTGTGATTATCCATGAAGTTCTGCTCTAAGCTATCAGTTACTTAGGTTTATTGAATTTATTTATTTTGTAAGTCTGTTAAAAAAATAAAAATAAAATGATAATCATAAAAACGCAAAAAACATGTAATGTTACAATAAACTATCCAGAACTTTATTTAAACTACTGCTAACTTCTATTATTATAGGTGGGGGGGGGCACTCAGCTCATCCACCGAGGCCAGAGGTGGGTGCCCACCATAAACTACAAGTTGGCCACATAGTGCGGGAGCAGGCATTGCTCATGCCCACAGGGAGCAGATGTTTACGCTTGCTCCCTGTGGGCGGGAGCAATATCCGTTTTCCTACCCGCAGGAGTGTGGGCAGGGAAAGACAAGTCTGCTCCTACCCGGAGGGAACATGTTTAAATCTCCCATTGGGTGGGATCAGACATGCCTTCCCTGCTCACGCTGCTGCAGGCAGGGAAGACATGTTTGTTCCCGCCTGGCGGTAGACTTAAAAGCTGCTTCTACCAGGTGGGAGCAAATATATGTTTCCCTGCCAGCATTGAAGCAGGCTGAGAAAAATACGCTGTCCCGGGAGTCGGCACCCCAGGACGGAATTAAGCCAGCCCCATGGGATGGGGTTCCCGGGGCTTTTAAGGCTCGAGGAGCAGGGCCACAGATAAGTTTGGCCCTGGTGATGGGGTCCCTGGGGCCTTTTAAGGCTCGAGGTGGGAACCCGCATTGCCACCATCTCCATTTAAAAAAAAGATTTTGGCCCATAATGTATGTCCCCCCCAATCCTTAATTATTGTATTGGGACCTCAGGGATGGGTTTACGGTGCTAACGCTGGCTCAGGAAGAGGGGGCTGCACATCCCCCTACCCTTAGTTAAGATATTCGTCCCCAGGAGATGGGGTCCCCTGGCCCCAAAATGGGCTTGTGATAGGGGACCCTACTTACACCTCCCTCCTAAAATATATATATTTTTTTTAAATGGTGGGACACCATTTCCTTTTTTTTGGGCCGCAATCCTGTTGTAGTCCAGAGGGATTGTGGAAAAACAACAATTTATTTCATTTTGAACTCAGGGAATTCCCACTGGGTACCCCACAAAGTCCTGGGCTAATCAGAACGCTCGATTTTTTTTAAAAATGGATCGCGAGAGTCCCTCAAATTCAACTGTCCAGATATACAAATGTTTTAAACCTTAATTTCTCAAAACCTATGCAAGGATTCACACCAAATCACAACAAGTATTTACAATGCAATAGGTCTCGCAGCATTAAACTTTGAGTTACTGGCATTGTAAATGACAATGCTTTGCATTATTTATTTTTTTAATTTGCAATTGGTATATAAACATTGTTTGTGAATGGTTAGCTGTTGCTTATGCTAAGCAAAGTTGGCAGTAATATAGAGTTCTAGTCTTGCTTGTTATAAGCATGCTGATTTAAAACTCTCTGATACCTGCGGGTAAAGTTTGCGCTATATAAAAGCAAAAACTAATAAATAAATTTTAAAAAGCCTACCTGTACCACGTTCGTTCTTATTCTGCGATGCCACATATCTTTGGGTCCCTGTACTTATTAACTGCACCCAGCTGTGGGAAACCACCATGGCAGGAACAACGTGTTGCGGGGCAGACACAGGCAATGTAGCCACTGTCCTGTGGCTGCACCGCGGGGTAACAGTGTAGGGGCAGGAAGGCAGGCAGTTGGTAGTGCCGTGCCATAGCAGTGTAGTTCTCCGTCTATGCTGGGCATGGGGGTTGCTATTGGCTGACAAGAAGTGGTGAGGAGGTGCTGGTTCGGTGTGCCTGCTTCCTGATCTTGGGCAGGCGACAGGTAAAAAAAAGAAGGAGGCAGAGGACATGACACCCAGTGGAATTAAGGTACAGCATGCACACTAACCTCATTTTGAAGACTCTCTGGAAAGGCACTACATTGGAAACATCGACTGAGCATATTCATTTCCCAAGTCAGTTAAGTGGTCTGAAAAAGGCTCAGGAACTATAGGTGCTTTACAAAAAGCATCACTTAAATAAATGCATAAATACACTAGAGAAAGTGCTTGTACTGTGCTATTTAAAAGAAAGAAAGGTATGAAGGAAGGAATACATCAAAGAAGACAGCAACAAATTCAGGCAGGAAGGTGAGTAATGGAATGAGGAATTAAATGAGTAATGGATAAGGAAGGAGGAAATAAGAAAAGAATGTGAAAGGAAGAAATGAAGGGATAGAAGGAATGAGGGAGAAAGGAAGTGGATGATGTGTGATGGATGAATAGAAAGAAGAAAGGAAATGAGGAAGAAAAGCAGAAGGAAGGGTTGAAGGTAAGAAAAGAAGAAATTAGAGAAGGGATAAAGGAAGGACCAGGATAAAAAGAAAGTATGGAATGAAAGGAGGAAGAAGGAAGAAATGCACCAAGGAACGGGAGGATGGGAAATGGATGAGAGTGTAAGGAAGCAAGAATAGAAAGAGGAAAGGAGGCATGGCTGAAGGTCCTTCAGAGACACCTGAAGGCGGGCTGACGTTATTTGAGACACAGACAGACAGACAGTGGAAACTAAAGAGGACCGTTTACAGACACTGAGAGACCAACAGCACAGTCAGGCACAGAGTATAGTCAGACACAGACGGACCGAGGTAAGTAACTAGACAGTTTACTGACACTCCGAGACTCACGGTACGGTCAGACACTGACAGACAAAGGTAGCAAGATAGTTTACAGACACTCAGATACCCACAGCACAGTCAGACACAGAGTATAGTCAGACACAGACAGATCCCGGTAACTAGACAGTTTACAGACACTCTGAGATACACAGCAGGGTGAGACATAGACAGGAAGACATTACTAGACCGTTTACAGATACTCTGAGACCCACAGTATGGTCGGACACAAACAGAGGTAACTAGACAGTTTGCAGAAACTCCGAGACCCATGGCACGGTTATACAGGTAGACACTGTCAGTTTACTCACACTCAGAGACCCACAGCACTGTCAGACACTGACAGACAGAGGTAAGTAGACTGGGTCCACTCAGCAATTCATCCTTCCGAGGACGATAAAATGAGTCTCATTGAGTTGGGTAACCATAAACATCAGCACCAAGATACCAAGGGTGAACGTGTGCTTAACAAATACGCATGTTATGTTAGGTTACGTTATGTTATTTGTGTTGGTGTGTTTGCAGGGTGCTTTAGCTCGAGGCACAGATGGTAAATAAGACCGCGAGACAGGGGGGCGCCCGAGGTAGTGAGACACACAGAGGAGCCCATGGGGTGGAGAGGCAGAGACAGAGTAAGGAGCAGAGAGAGTTTCCAACAGAGACAAGAGGAGAGAGGGGGTCCTGAAGCACGATGTTTGATTGATGGGAGGTAAAGAAAATGAGGTGACTGTAAGAGATAAGGCGATGGACACACGGACTGAGCTCCAAAGAGACTGACAAAGGCTCCAACAGCTGCTCTAAAATCACAGAGCCCAGAGATGCTACTGGCTGCGTGCCGCACACACTGTGTACCTTGCTGCACAGTGTATGCACCTCACCCGCTATTCCCTTTGTACCTCAGAGTGCTGCCCCTGTACACGACCCTGCTGCTCACAGCGCTATCCTCCGAGTGTTACCCACAGTACCTCTTAGTGCTGCATCGTGTGCATCACAGCACAGGCTCCCTGTGTGCAGCCCACAGGACTATTGCATATACCTGATATCCGCTGTACCTCACACGTGCTACTGCTGCGCTTTAGGTTTCCTGTGCCTGAATGTTTACGAATGATTCATTTCTGCCCAGCGTGCAGCCGCAGTCTGCGTCGCCCGGCGTCGGAGGAGGGGGCGAGGGAGGGCTGCTGTGACGTCACCCTCGTTCTCGGAGTCCATTGGCCTCGGATGTTCCGCACGCTGGAGGGCGGACATAATTCACGGTGACGCGGGGCTCCCATGCCCGAGGGAGAGCGCCGCGGAGCCTACAGAACACCGGATTGGCAGTAAGTGGGACTTGGGGCGGGGGGGAGGTTTTTGCTCGTGTGTGTGTGTGTGCGCGCGCGTGTGTGTGACTGTGTGTGTCTCTGTGTGCGACGGCGGGGGGTGGGTGGGGGGAGTCTTTGTATGGGTGCGTGCGTGTATGTGCGCTCGTGTGTGTGTCTCTGTGTGTACGCATGCGTGCAGGGGGAGGTGTGCCTGTGTAGGTTTGCGCTTCCCAGGAGACAGGAGATGGCCACGGCGTGCGCATTCTCGCGCGCGCAGCCCGCTCCGATCGCCTTTTGCAAGATGCGCGTGGCCAGCTCCTGTCTCCTGGGAAGCTGTGTCGCTGACAAAAGGTCTCTGGTGAGACCGCGCTTTCGCGCGGTTAACGCCACGAGACCTAAAAAGCACACTTTCTGAACCAAGATCTCGCTTCCTGACAAATTTGGAGTAAATCCGTTCAGCAGATTTTGCAGTAGTGCTTCTTAAATAAGCATTTGCAATGCAATAGGTCTCGTATTCATGCAAGTTTAAGCTATTGGCATTGTAAATGGCAATGCCTTTTATTTATGTTTTGAGTTTTAAAATCTAAATAAAATGCTTTGTCATTTGCAATACTAATAGCGTAAATTCTAGCAAATGCAAGCCCTATTGCATTGCAAAAAGGTATTGCCTCATTTGCGAACAGAACTGCATTATTCACATGACATGTGAAACAAAGTAAAGTATTTAAAGAAGGAAAAAATGAATACACACCAGTTTTAGCTCTGTACAAGATTTTAACACAAACTTTTTGATTTTACCTTTCGCACTTCATCCAGCTACACGACAAATAATTTTTTGTTCATTGATGAATATTTGCTAGCGGACTCGCAATTGCTTGAATGGTTCGACAAATCAATATTCTAGGAACGCTGATTAAAATCCCGATCACCGAAACAATGGATACATTAAAATAATAGACAGCACCCGTGCTTCTGATTGCAATGACCCCCTAAGTTTGTGGCACATTAGATGCGGAGTGCTTCATTTCTCCAGTCACTAGCCGTGTGGTACTTCGGTATTAAAGCAGTGAGGAAATTACAGCCATTATTGGGAACGTCCAGCATCTCTTCCTCAGGGTCCTAGGCTGCTGCTCGTTGGTATGCAGTGCGCATGCTCCAGGGACAGAATGAGTGATTAGATCTGTGTCCTCTCTGTTTCCCAATCAGGCGCTAAGATCTGAAACCATGTGATCACAGCAGGAATAACATTTGAACACAGCCTTTGGCTCAGTCCTGAAAACATCAGTGTCGCTAATGCGCTAGGCATGTTTTAGCCCCCCCTCTCGCCCTCTGACAGATTGCATATTTTATATGCACGGGATTAAAAGGCTAGAGCATTTCTTTCGTCCGTTCATTTACAGCGCTTCATGGAAAACGCAAGAGTAGATTCCTTCCAACGCAGGGAGCCCAATGAAAAGCATGGATTTATAGCAGCAAACTGACAAGAACAAGCCCGCAGGTGATGTGCGCGCGCGTTTGCGAGCAGCAGCCCATCTGTTTCCAAGTGTCTGGCCTCGATAATTGGAAACAGATGCCGCTGCTGCATGTCACCGCAAGCCCTAGGCCATGGGCGTCAACATTGTCTCAAAAAGCTGAGACAAAAAGATGCCTTTGGCCAATTGCATGCTGTCTTTTTACAAAAGACGCAAGCAAAGGCCAATGAAATATCAGGACTTCGAGCACGAGCTTGCTCTCTTGTGCGCGAAGTGCTGGTCAGCTCCAAGAGTCCCTCTCCTTAGAGCAGTGCATGCGCACTGCGCTAAGGCTCGACCTAAAAAGTCTACGGATCATGAATGGGGATCTTGCATTTTAGCACCTGCCTTTTTTCTCAGCCCCCACCCTGTTGGACGGATCTGCCCAAAACTTTCATTGCACAAATGAAACAAAAAAAGAGCATTTTTTTGGAAAATATTGTGACAATTCATCAAACGGTGCTAAAGTTATAAGCAAAACAAAAATGGCATTTCCTATGGAAAAGCTGACCTAACTATAACTACCCAGTGGCAACTGCCACTGTTTTTTTTAATTATAATACTTATCTATATATCTACAGGTATATGTATATATACACATATCTCTCTCTCTCTCTCTCTCTATATATATATATATATATATATATATATATATATATGTATATGTAATCGTTGACCCACCCGCATTTGCGGGGCTCAGCTAGATCTCAGGGCTTCTTTGGGCACTGCTTGCGGTGTTTTGGCCGCCATCTTAGGTGGGTGTGCTTTCGACTCGGGCCGACTTTAGGCGCCATCTTTGAGTGGGTCCAGTGGCTTCACTCGCAGGACTCCCGCGCGGTACACTATAAGAGGAGATGCATAGGCAAGCGGGCAGTGTGGGCGCGCAACGGGCACGCCGGCGGGGCGCCGGAGGTGCGCCAGAGGTAAGCCCGTTTGCGCCTGTTCGCGCTCCGGACGCGCTTAGCGCTGGACACGCTGCTCTAACTCGCCTGGCATACTCCAGGGAAGAACTTTGCTTGGTGAACCAACACCCTAGTATGGGAAAACAACTGGCCTCCCCGGCGATCCCCTTGGTGAGTGTAAATTGCGGACTACTGAATGTCCGTTCGCTCTGCAAACATCATGCAGAGACAGCTCTTCTTATTGATTCATTGCAGCTAGATATTATGTTTCTGACTGAAACTTGGACTAGAGCGGAGAGTAGTGTGGAGCTTGGCTGGGCTTGCCCGTCAGGTTATTCTATCAGGCACATCCCGCAAACCAATGGGAGAGGCGGTGGAGTGGGCTTTATTTTTAAGGACTCTTTTTCGTTCTCTCATCTTGAAGTTAAATCAGTCAAGGGCTTTGAGCTCATGTGCTTCTCTCTGAAAGATCAGAGTGGAACACTGGTTGCGGGGCTACTCTGTTATCGTCCTCCCACCAGTGTGATATCATCTCTTCAAGATCTGATAGATCTGATCTACGATCTATCCAATTCCCACTCCAGATTTTTAATCCTGGGCAGTTTTAATCTATGGCCCAGTGGTCCTTATGATCTTGTATATCGAGATTTTTGCCAAGCATGCAATAATCTTCACCTCACGCAGCTTGTGTCCGCCCCTACTCATGCAAAAGGCCATATCTTGGATATGATCTTTGCAGCTGAATCGTTAGTCTCGATCAAGGAGGTTGTGGCCCAATGCTGGACAGATCATGCACTGATCCATTTTTCGATTCTCTTACCAGCTGGTTCGCTGAGTAATAGCGTCCCGGCCAGGCCTAAATTTAGGAGGCAGTGGGCTCGGCTATTGAAGGGCTCTAACTTACCCACACTTCTGCCTAGGGTTTTTGCCTTGGGTCAGAATGTGGAGGAGAGCTATTCCACTCTTTGTGAGCAGCTCCTTGAGTCGCTCGATAAGGTGATTCCACTGCGTAGGGTGAAAGATAAGCCGTTAAAAGCCACCCCCTGGTTCTCTAGTGACCTTCTCCAGCAGAGACTTCGCTGTAAACAGGCGGAGCGAGTCTGGAGAAGGCACTACTTGGAAGCAGATAAATTGCTTTATAAAAAAAACCTCCAGGATTATAAAGTACAGATCAGGATGGCCAAAGCCAAGTTCCTAGAGGCTACCTTGGCTAAAGCAGGTAATAAGTCTCAAACCTTATTTAAACTAGTTAAGAACCTCTCCAATCCAGCCTGCGCTACATCTGCCATCCCGGCCTCTCAGGAACTATGTGACTCTCTAGCCTTGGCTTTTGAGGAAAAAATTAACACCATCTTGAATGGACTTTCTGCCTCCAATCTGACTAGCCTCCCTGCCTCTTGTTCCCCAGATCAGTATAGCGACTCAGGAGGTTCTTGTGGAGGAGGCAGCACAGCCCCGGCTGACCTGTTTTCCCACTCCTTCCCTGGAGGACTTCTGCTTGCTGGCCAATGGCGTGCCATCTGGTTTCCCGCTAGACCCATTGCCACATAAGTTCTGGAAGCTGTTTCAGGGGGAGCTTTTTCCACTGCTCCATTCCATCTGCTGCCAGTCCCTTGCCACGGCCACGGTCCCGGATAGCTGGAAACTGGCAGTGGTTACTCCACTGCTAAAGAAGGCCACCTTGGACCCTCTATGTCCGACCAATTATAGGCCCATTTCACTCCTGCCTTTCTCGGTAAAAATCTTAGAGAAATTGGTCACTAGGGTCCTGTCCAGCTTCCTTGAATCCAACGACCTTTTGGACGTGGCCCAATTTGGATTCAGGCCGGCCCACGGCACGGAGTCTGCCTTGGTGACCGTTTTGGACGACCTGCGTTCGCGTGTCGACATGGGAGGAGCGGCGTTCTTGGTGCTGCTCGACATGTCGGCCGCGTTCGATACGGTTGACCATGCGGTTTTACTTGGCAGGCTCCGGGAGTCCGGGGTGACCGGCTTGGCCTTGGACTGGCTGGCCTCGTACCTCTGTAATAGGCAGCAATCTGTGGCCTTGCCGCCTTTTCGATCAGCTGTAAGAGATGTAAATCAGGGTGTGCCGCAGGGTTCTGCAATCAGCCCGATTCTTTTTAATTTATGTCTTCGCCCTCTAATAAGTTTGATCAAGTCATTTGGCATGTCTGTCATCAACCATGCCGATGACACTCAACTTATTTTTTCTTTTGAGGGCAGGGAAGCGGTCTCCATGGAATCCTTTTACTGCTGCATGACTGCAGCGGCAGGCTGGCTGCGTCAGAACTCGCTCCAGTTCAATGGAGCAAAGACTGAAGTTCTCTATTGTTCATTGGACTGAATGCCCCGTCCTTTACCCGAGGGGTTTTGGCCTTTTTCTACTCTAGGCTCTGTAGCGGTGGCAGAATCTGTCCGCAACTTAGGTGTCCTGTTCGGGCCTAGCCTCCAGCTGGATGCCTTCGTCAATAAAACCACGGCGACTTGCATGTTACTGCTCCGCATGTTGCGGAAAATTCTTCCGCTACTTCCCGCCCCGGCAAGGACGGAAGCAGTGCATAGTATTATCCTCAGTAGATTAGACTACTGTAACGCACTGCTTCTGGGGGCCCCTAACACCTTGGTCATGAAGCTACAGCGGGTGCAGAACATGGCGGCTAAACTAGCTCTTTCGGTGGCCATGGTCTGCCTCGTCTTCTCTTGCGCTTTCGGATCTTCATTGGCTTCCGGTTCAAAAACAGATTTGCTTTAAATCTTCTTGTCTGGTTTTCAGAGCCCTGCATGGGCTGGGCCCAGTGTTGTTGCGAGATCTATTTTCCTGGTACTCTACTGCCAGACTTCTGAGATTCTCTTCGGCTTTCCGGGTCACAGTCCCCAGGATAAAATGGGTGAGGATGGGTGGCCGCTCTTTCAGCTTTACGGCCGCCAAACTTTGGAATTCCTTACCTCTGTCCCTAAGGTGCAAGCAGGATCTCTCGTCTTTTAAAAAGGATCTCAAAACCTACCTCTTCCCGAGAGCAGTGTAGTTAACATCTGTAGGAATGTTTATGGTCAAAGCGCCAGGATACCCTTTGGGTGACAGCTGCGCTCTATAAGTATGCCTACAATACAATATATATATACATACACATATCTATATATATATATATATATATATATATATATATATATATATATATATATATATATAAAATCCTCCGAGGACCAGACCCCGGATTGTGTCCCTACAGCCTTACAAGTGGAATGTGGGGATTCCGTGATACCAACCCTGCAGCAAAATAGAAAAAACGGCATCACCAATGATTAACAGACTACATATACCAGCAGTCTTAGAGACACAGCCAGCCCTGCGGGTCGTCCACCAGAGGGCTGTAACTTGTTTAAAAACACTCCTGCTTGGAAAAATAATGTTAGCTGTTCTGCAAATCGCTAATAAAAGCCTCAATACTCACAGAAAGGTTGCGGCTCAAATTCCTCTCGTGAAGGGAGACTTGGTGAATATATATATATATATATATATATATATATATATATATATATATATATTTACCTACTGGCGGTCGCCAGTAGGTATATATAGTTAGGATTTTTTCCCTATGGGTTTTTTGAAAATTCTATGTCTAATAACTTTGGCGTTTGTGGACGGAATTGGCTGAAATTTTCTGGAAAATGGAACATTTTGTTTCTGAGCAGCCCTTGAAAATTTGGGGGGTGTTCGTCAAGGGGGGGCCGAGAAAAAAGGGGGGTCCCAAAACGTGTTTTTAACATTGAGTTTTCCATAGGGCGGTTGGCCTCACTTTTAGCCCGAACGGCTGAATGGATTTGCACGAAACTTGGCAAAATTGTAGGGACTGGTAGCCCGATGTGCCTTTTGTAGGTCTCAATATATGTGCTCCAGTGGATTTTGAGAAATTAACGTTTAAAAAAAGATATATATCTGTAACAGCGGACCGGGCAGCTCCCCGGTTCGCGGACCGGGGCGCGTACCAGAACTTCGCGTAGCGAAGCTGATTGGCTCTCCGGTGTCTGTCAACATTCTAAACAGTCCGGAGCGGCCGCCATCTTGTCTCTCGGTAGGATTGAGAGACAAGAGGAGGCCAAAACAAAGGTGGAAATAACCATAAGGGGGCCTAGTAGATCCTCCCTGACCCCCTAGGTTTAATGTGGAGGCTTTAAAAGGGCCCCGCGGGGCAAAAAAAAAAAAATATTTTTTTTGTTTTTTTGCGTGGGTAGCGCCCGGTCCGCGAACCGGGAAGCGTTCTGGGCAGCGTACTACAATGAAAAATGAATGAGAGACTTTTCAAATGCAGTATGTTAATTGATTGTTGGTTTTGTTGATTATTTTTTATTTTCTTTATTTTTTAAGCATTTTTTTTTATTGTGATTGTGTTTCATAATTTATTAAACTTTCTAACATTTCATTGTCAGAAATTTCATAATTATCATGGAATATACATTGTAGTCTCTGAGGGTGTAAAATGTCCTCATTTGCAAGGAGGTTATCTACTGCTTGTACACATTGCAGTAGTTCATTGTCCCAAGTTTCATCGAAAAATTCAATGTCAATTTGATCAATTGTATCAATCAATTCTTGGCTGCTCTCTTGCAGGTCCATTTCAAAAGAAACTTGGTTTTCGCCTTCCATTTTGCCTGAAATTTGGATTAAAAAAATATATATTAGTAGAGATAGGGCAATGTTGGGAATAATTTTAGATAGGCATTTTTTATCAGTGAATTTATCTTTGGGCAGTGTATAGTATCAGAGTGGAAGTAGGAATATAAAAAAGTGTATGTGATTTAACGTAAGTAAATTCATAATTATACAAGAGAAGCCTAACTCCATCCATAACTATAACAGAGAAGTCTCTCTAAATCTATAACTACTACAGAGGGATAGTATATATCTATCAGAAAAAGTTTACCATATTAACTTATAGTGCACAATATACTTCAGTTTTAAAAATAAAAACTTACCTTTAGAAAGAAGTTGAAGGAATTAGTGAAAATACTATTGAAATGTACAGCAAGAAGTAGTAGTCAAAATGGCTGTGTTTTCTTCTCTTCCTTTATATATATTCAGGTATATAACCAATGAAATGTCAGGTAAAAAAAGTAGAAAATGAAAGTAACATTTTCATTGGTTGTCAATTCCAACACTTCAGATGTGTTTTGTGAAGTAATTTACCTCAGGGTATTTAGAGAGGTCTACAGGCTAAATGACTAAATGGAATTCCAATCAAATTTGTGAAAATGGTAGGGATTGGTATGTAGTATGAGCTAATCTATATTTGGTGAAATTGTCTCCAGTGGCTTTTCTGTGAACTACTTTCCCACCTTTTTTGATGGTGCGCTTCCCAGGGAGCGACCCGGTACGCGAACTGTTGAGCGCCCCGGTTCGCGAACCTTAAGCGTTACGGGAGTCCACCATTTTGTGTTTCGGTCGAATTAAGATACAAGATGGAGGGCAAATAATGTTCAGAATGGGTAGAAGGGGGCACGGTAGAGTTATCTTGACCCCCTAGGTTTTCTGAGGGTGGCTGAGGAGGCTTATATGTGCGAAAAAAAAACATTTTTAAAAAAAATTTCGCGAGGTTAGCTCCCGGTTCGCGTACCGGGTAGCGCCCCAGGGAGCGTACTTTGTTGAAAATTAGTGAAAAATGTTAGAGTAAAATAATAATTGTGAGTGATTAGATGTAGGGTAGCTCTGAGAAGAGCTTTTGGGTTGGTACATTTAGGTACTTATAAGTAGGTACCAATGCACATTCTTAAATTCAGAGTGAAAATTCTGTTGCCCTCATCTGAGAAGTGAACTCCATCTCCTCTGTAGATATCTTGCATGTAGTAACGCAAGTTATTGTTGTACAGGGAGCCCATTCCATGGTCTCTCATGTAAGCTGAAACAGATTTGTTTACATGCTTCCTCGACTTCTCAATTTGTGGACAAAATTGGTTTGACCACCTCCATTTCTGTCTTTGGCATATATTTGAATATACCAAGGCAGTCTGAGGAAAAAGTGCCATTAATTGCTCAAAGGTGTCCTTTAAAAGCATTTCCAGACCTACACCAGTCAAAGTGCCCAAGTCATTACCTCCACAGTGCACAATTAACAGGTCAGGTTTGGGCAAATGCATAAAGGTTTTCACCAATGGTATCAATTGGTGACATTTTAATCCTCTGTGGCCAAACCACTTAATTTCCACATCTTGTAAATTGAGGTTAGGTAATTTCCTGTTTTCAACGTACCTTTGAGCCCAGTGAATATAACTATGTCCAACAATCCAGACAGAAAACATGGTGAGAGAAGGTTCTCCTGCAGTCAGATGAAGTGTGGCAATGAAATGGCAGTTGAAAAAATGAGAGTTTAAAATGAAAAAAACTGTGGAGTTTCTGTGTTCATGAAGCAGTAACAGTGATTGGTGGATTTTGATTGCTGAAAACAGAAAGTTAGGGTGCACGGATGTGTTCTTTGAAAGATGTATTTTGAATGGTCAATAAAAAATCATTAAATGAAAGAATGCACTGGATATGCAGGTGCACTGAGAGTTCAGAGTTCAATTGCAACATTGTTGTGTGAACTTGCAAACACCAGAAGTCTTCCAAGAGGTGGTTGCCATGCAGAAAAGGCAGAAAGGGCAGAGGGGGGAAGGGTTTTCATTTGAAAAAAAGTGAGGGAAGAGTTTTGATTGGGTGACATGAGAGATATGTGTGAAGAATTACAGCATTTCTGTGCTTTTGATAGCTGCAGACTCTGGAGTGCATACCTTTTGCTCTGCTGAAGACAAATTGGTGTGTTTCTGAGACTGTTTTCAAACTCAAAGTATTTGCTAAGGTGAGAAAATATTTCTTTAATTTAGATAGAGAATAGTGTGCTTTAAGGAGAAAATTATGAATTATGTGGCGCAAATTGCTTGTAAATATGCTCCCACATGTGCATGGAAAATTTAGATTTTGAATGTTTGTGTTACATAGCCATGTTAAAAGTGATACAAACATGCTGCAAAGGCAATCAAAAAACGCTTTTATGTGTCTTAAGGACATTTTAAGTAATTTTCCCATGTGCAGTGTTTTGAAATTATGATTTGAAAATCGTTTTTGGGGAAAAGGAATTGTTTTTAAATTTATGACAAGGACATAATGGTGTATGCTTCTTTATACGGCAATTGACTGTCCCTGATGTTATTTTTCCCATTTTAATGTAAGACCTTTCTCTGTGGCGCAAGTTGCTTGTAAATATGCTCCGACCTGTGCATGGGAAATTTAGATTTTAAATGTTTGTGTTACATAGCCATGTTAAAAGTGACCCAACCATGCTGGAAAGGCAATAAAAAACACTTTCATGTGTCTTAAGGACATTTTAAGTAATTTCCCTGTGGGCAGTGTTTTCAAATTATGAATTGAAAATCGTTTTTGAGGTAAAGGAATGTTGTTAAAATTTATGTGCGCCATATGCCCCCAAATTTCGTTTTCAGGGGTGCAGCAGGGTGTTCTTGAGACACCCCTTCACCTTTGGAAAAATTCCTAATTTGCGATGAGCTAATTGCTAATCGCAAATTGCACCTTCATTCCTATGGGCCTCCTGCTCCATGGAAATGAATGGGTAATTTGCAATTAGCAATTTGCTCATCGCAAATTAGGAATGGTAAAGAATCGCTATTTATTCCTTAAAATTCGCTATTTTGGAAATGCAAAATAGTTATATGATACATATGGCGGTTGATGTCTAACAAGATAAGAAGCTTAGGGATACATTTATGATGACTGGCGCGATGAAGTGGACATCACTTACTTCATTGGTAGAGCTTTACATGTATTATGTCCTCTGTATTCTTCATCAAGCGTAACTTTAATCTGCAATCCTGAGTAGGCCTCACCTTAAACAAACCTCTGGATAGGCCACACCTTATCGTCATCCTGAATTAATCATTTAAAATGCTAGGGACAGATTTATGATAGGTGTATGCCTCTTTTGCGCCACTTACAAAACACTGTCCACGGGGAAATGACTTAAAATGTCCTTAAGACACATGAATGTGTTTTTTTAAAGCGTTTGCAATTTTTTGGGGTGACTTTTAACATGGCTATGTGACTCAAACAGTCAAAATCTAAATTCACCATGCACAGGTGGGAGCATATTTACAAGGAATGTGCTCTATGGGGAAAGGTCTTATAATGTAATATGGGAAAAATGACATCAGAGACACTGAAATGCCTTATAGAGAAGCATACACCATTATGTCCTTGTCATAAATTTGCAAACCATTACTTTTCCCCAAAAACGATTTTCAAATCATAATTTGAAAACACTGCACATGTGGAAATTACTTAAAATGTCCTTAATTCAAAATTTGCTATTTCTTATTTTGCGATTGCACTGAAGGATTTGCAAATTTTGCGATTCCTTAAATGCAATGTATCAAACAAAAAATATGTAAAAAATGATATTAAGGATTTGGAAACTACCACCAACTTCTAGTTTGTGGTAATTTGCGAATTCTTTTCAAAAAGCATTTTTTTCAAAAAACAAAAGGTGCCATATGACGCCTATACATGTCCTTAGGGCATGTATGTGTGCCATATGCCCCCAAATTTCTTTTTCAGGGGTGTAGCAGGGTGTTCTTGAGATACCCCTGCACGCTTGAAAAAATTCCTATTTTGTGATGAGCTAATTGCTAATCGCAAATTGCAACCTTCATTCCTATGAGCCTCCTAGCCCATGGAAATGAATGGGTAACTTGCAATTAGCAATTTGCTCATTGCAAATTAGGAATGGTAAAGAATTGCTATTTATTCCTTAAAATTTGCTATTTAGGAAATGCAAAATAGTTTGATGGTACATATGGTGGTTCATCTGTAACAAGATAAGAAGCTTAGGGATACATTTATGATGACTGGCGCAATAAAGTGGACATTACTTACTTCATTGGTAGGCCTTTACATGTATTATCTCCTCTGTATTCTTCATCAAGCGTAACTTTAATCTGCAATCCTGAGTAGGCCTCACCTTAAACAAACCTTTGGATAGGCCACACCTTATTGTCATCCTGGATTAATCATTTAAAATGCTAGGGACAGATTTATGATAGGTGTATGCCTCTTTTGTGCCACTGTGCGTCACTTTTATGATGCAGCGGCGGTGCTAATTTGCAATTAGCAATTTGCTCATTGCAAATTAGGAATGGTAAAGAATTGCTATTTATTCCTTAAAATTTGCTATTTAGGAAATGCAAAATAGTTTGATGGTACATATGGTGGTTCATCTGTAACAAGATAAGAAGCTTAGGGATACATTTATGATGACTGGCGCAATAAAGTGCACATTACTTACTTCATTGGTAGGCCTTTACATGTATTATCTCCTCTGTATTCTTCATCAAGCGTAACTTTAATCTGCAATCCTGAGTAGGCCTCACCTTAAACAAACCTCTGGATAGGCCACACCTTATCGTCATCCTGGATTAATCATTTAAAATGCTAGGGACAGATTTATGATAGGTGTATGCCTCTTTTGTGCCACTGTGCGTCACTTTTATGATGCAGCGGCGGTGCAAAAGATTTGCTATGAGGCGACAACATTACAAATTGATGCATTTAGGCAGATATGTCATGGTGTAAAAAAAACGTACCACATGAAACCGATGCAGCAGTGATGCAAAAGATGCACCATGTCGCAAGACAGGCCTCACTTGGGGCCATATGTATCAAGCTAATTAGCATTCGCAAAGATCAAAATTCTACGAATTTCGGCCTTTGCGAATGTTAATTAGACAAATGGTATGTATCAAACAAGTTTGATGCAAAATAAGGAGTAGCAAAATTTGCTATTCCTTATTTTGCAATTGCACTGAAGGATTTGCAAATTTTGTGACTACTTAAATGCAATGTATCAAACAAAAAATATGTAAAAAATGACATTAAGGATTTGGAAACTATTGTGGTAAATTGGTGGTAATTTGTGAATTCTTTTCAAAAAGCTTTTTTTCAAAAAAACAAAAGGTGACATATGACGCCAACACATGCCCTTAGGGCATGTATGTGTGCCATATGCCCCCAAATTTCTTTTTCAGGGGTGCAGCAGGGTGTTCTTGAGACACCCCTGCACCCTTGGAAAAATTCCTAATTTGTGATGAGCAAATTGCTAATCGCAAATTAAACCTTCATTCCTATGAGCCTCCTAGCCCATGGAAATGAATGGGTAACTTGCAATTAGCAATTTGCTCATTGCAAATTAGGAATGGTAAAGAATTGCTATTTATTCCTTAAAATTCGCTATTTAGGAAATGCAAAATAGTTTGATGGTACAGATGGTGATTCATCTGTAACAAGATAAGAAGCTTAGGGATACATTTATGATGACTGGCGCAATAAAGTGCACATTACTTACTTCATTGGTAGGCCTTTACATGTATTATCTCCTCTGTATTCTTCATCAAGCGTAACTTTAATCTGCAATCCTGAGTAGGCCTCACCTTAAACAAACCTCTGGATAGGCCACACCTTATCGTCATCCTGGATTAATCATTTAAAATGCTAGGGACAGATTTATGATAGGTGTATGCCTCTTTTGTGCCACTGTGCGTCACTTTTATGATGCAGCGGCGGTGCAAAAGATTTGCTATGAGGCGACAACATTACAAATTGATGCATTTAGGCAGATATGTCATGGTGTAAAAAAAACGTACCACATGAAACCGATGCAGCAGTGATGCAAAAGATGCACCATGTCGCAAGACAGGCCTCACTTGGGGCCATATGTATCAAGCTAATTAGCATTCGCAAAGATCAAAATTCTACGAATTTCGGCCTTTGCGAATGTTAATTAGACAAATGGTATGTATCAAACAAGTTTGATGCAAAATAAGGAGTAGCAAAATTTGCTATTCCTTATTTTGCAATTGCACTGAAGGATTTGCAAATTTTGTGACTACTTAAATGCAATGTATCAAACAAAAAATATGTAAAAAATGACATTAAGGATTTGGAAACTATTGTGGTAAATTGGTGGTAATTTGTGAATTCTTTTCAAAAAGCTTTTTTTCAAAAAAACAAAAGGTGCCATATGACGCCAACACATGCCCTTAGGGCATGTATGTGTGCCATATGCCCCCAAATTTCTTTTTCAGGGGTGCAGCAGGGTGTTCTTGAGACACCCCTGCACCCTTGGAAAAATTCCTAATTTGTGATGAGCAAATTGCTAATCGCAAATTAAACCTTCATTCCTATGAGCCTCCTAGCCCATGGAAATGAATGGGTAACTTGCAATTAGCAATTTGCTCATTGCAAATTAGGAATGGTAAAGAATTGCTATTTATTCCTTAAAATTTGCTATTTAGGAAATGCAAAATAGTTTGATGGTACATATGGTGGTTCATCTGTAACAAGATAAGAAGCTTAGGGATACATTTATGATGACTGGCGCAATAAAGTGCACATTACTTACTTCATTGGTAGGCCTTTACATGTATTATCTCCTCTGTATTCTTCATCAAGCGTAACTTTAATCTGCAATCCTGAGTAGGCCTCACCTTAAACAAACCTCTGGATAGGCCACACCTTATCGTCATCCTGGATTAATCATTTAAAATGCTAGGGACAGATTTATGATAGGTGTATGCCTCTTTTGTGCCACTGTGCGTCACTTTTATGATGCAGCGGCGGTGCAAAAGATTTGCTATGAGGCGACAACATTACAAATTGATGCATTTAGGCAGATATGTCATGGTGTAAAAAAAACGTACCACATGAAACCGATGCAGCAGTGATGCAAAAGATGCACCATGTCGCAAGACAGGCCTCACTTGGGGCCATATGTATCAAGCTAATTAGCATTCGCAAAGATCAAAATTCTACGAATTTCGGCCTTTGCGAATGTTAATTAGACAAATGGTATGTATCAAACAAGTTTGATGCAAAATAAGGAGTAGCAAAATTTGCTATTCCTTATTTTGCAATTGCACTGAAGGATTTGCAAATTTTGTGACTACTTAAATGCAATGTATCAAACAAAAAATATGTAAAAAATGACATTAAGGATTTGGAAACTATTGTGGTAAATTGGTGGTAATTTGTGAATTCTTTTCAAAAAGCTTTTTTTCAAAAAAACAAAAGGTGACATATGACGCCAACACATGCCCTTAGGGCATGTATGTGTGCCATATGCCCCCAAATTTCTTTTTCAGGGGTGCAGCAGGGTGTTCTTGAGACACCCCTGCACCCTTGGAAAAATTCCTAATTTGTGATGAGCAAATTGCTAATCGCAAATTAAACCTTCATTCCTATGAGCCTCCTAGCCCATGGAAATGAATGGGTAACTTGCAATTAGCAATTTGCTCATTGCAAATTAGGAATGGTAAAGAATTGCTATTTATTCCTTAAAATTCGCTATTTAGGAAATGCAAAATAGTTTGATGGTACAGATGGTGATTCATCTGTAACAAGATAAGAAGCTTAGGGATACATTTATGATGACTGGCGCAATAAAGTGCACATTACTTACTTCATTGGTAGGCCTTTACATGTATTATCTCCTCTGTATTCTTCATCAAGCGTAACTTTAATCTGCAATCCTGAGTAGGCCTCACCTTAAACAAACCTCTGGATAGGCCACACCTTATCGTCATCCTGGATTAATCATTTAAAATGCTAGGGACAGATTTATGATAGGTGTATGCCTCTTTTGTGCCACTGTGCGTCACTTTTATGATGCAGCGGCGGTGCAAAAGATTTGCTATGAGGCGACAACATTACAAATTGATGCATTTAGGCAGATATGTCATGGTGTAAAAAAAACGTACCACATGAAACCGATGCAGCAGTGATGCAAAAGATGCACCATGTCGCAAGACAGGCCTCACTTGGGGCCATATGTATCAAGCTAATTAGCATTCGCAAAGATCAAAATTCTACGAATTTCGGCCTTTGCGAATGTTAATTAGACAAATGGTATGTATCAAACAAGTTTGATGCAAAATAAGGAGTAGCAAAATTTGCTATTCCTTATTTTGCAATTGCACTGAAGGATTTGCAAATTTTGTGACTACTTAAATGCAATGTATCAAACAAAAAATATGTAAAAAATGACATTAAGGATTTGGAAACTATTGTGGTAAATTGGTGGTAATTTGTGAATTCTTTTCAAAAAGCTTTTTTTCAAAAAAACAAAAGGTGCCATATGACGCCAACACATGCCCTTAGGGCATGTATGTGTGCCATATGCCCCCAAATTTCTTTTTCAGGGGTGCAGCAGGGTGTTCTTGAGACACCCCTGCACCCTTGGAAAAATTCCTAATTTGTGATGAGCAAATTGCTAATCGCAAATTAAACCTTCATTCCTATGAGCCTCCTAGCCCATGGAAATGAATGGGTAACTTGCAATTAGCAATTTGCTCATTGCAAATTAGGAATGGTAAAGAATTGCTATTTATTCCTTAAAATTCGCTATTTAGGAAATGCAAAATAGTTTGATGGTACATATGGTGGTTCATCTGTAACAAGATAAGAAGCTTAGGGATACATTTATGATGACTGGCGCAATAAAGTGCACATTACTTACTTCATTGGTAGGCCTTTACATGTATTATCTCCTCTGTATTCTTCATCAAGCGTAACTTTAATCTGCAATCCTGAGTAGGCCTCACCTTAAACAAACCTCTGGATAGGCCACACCTTATCGTCATCCTGGATTAATCATTTAAAATGCTAGGGACAGATTTATGATAGGTGTATGCCTCTTTTGTGCCACTGTGCGTCACTTTTATGATGCAGCGGCGGTGCAAAAGATTTGCTATGAGGCGACAACATTACAAATTGATGCATTTAGGCAGATATGTCATGGTGTAAAAAAAACGTACCACATGAAACCGATGCAGCAGTGATGCAAAAGATGCACCATGTCGCAAGACAGGCCTCACTTGGGGCCATATGTATCAAGCTAATTAGCATTCGCAAAGATCAAAATTCTACGAATTTCGGCCTTTGCGAATGTTAATTAGACAAATGGTATGTATCAAACAAGTTTGATGCAAAATAAGGAGTAGCAAAATTTGCTATTCCTTATTTTGCAATTGCACTGAAGGATTTGCAAATTTTGTGACTACTTAAATGCAATGTATCAAACAAAAAATATGTAAAAAATGACATTAAGGATTTGGAAACTATTGTGGTAAATTGGTGGTAATTTGTGAATTCTTTTCAAAAAGCTTTTTTTCAAAAAAACAAAAGGTGCCATATGACGCCAACACATGCCCTTAGGGCATGTATGTGTGCCATATGCCCCCAAATTTCTTTTTCAGGGGTGCAGCAGGGTGTTCTTGAGACACCCCTGCACCCTTGGAAACATTCCTAATTTGTGATGAGCAAATTGCTAATCGCAAATTAAACCTTCATTCCTATGAGCCTCCTAGCCCATGGAAATGAATGGGTAACTTGCAATTAGCAATTTGCTCATTGCAAATTAGGAATGGTAAAGAATTGCTATTTATTCCTTAAAATTCGCTATTTAGGAAATGCAAAATAGTTTGATGGTACAGATGGTGGTTCATCTGTAACAAGATAAGAAGCTTAGGGATACATTTATGATGACTGGCGCAATAAAGTGCACATTACTTACTTCATTGGTAGGCCTTTACATGTATTATCTCCTCTGTATTCTTCATCAAGCGTAACTTTAATCTGCAATCCTGAGTAGGCCTCACCTTAAACAAACCTCTGGATAGGCCACACCTTATCGTCATCCTGGATTAATCATTTAAAATGCTAGGGACAGATTTATGATAGGTGTATGCCTCTTTTGTGCCACTGTGCGTCACTTTTATGATGCAGCGGCGGTGCAAAAGATTTGCTATGAGGCGACAACATTACAAATTGATGCATTTAGGCAGATATGTCATGGTGTAAAAAAAACGTACCACATGAAACCGATGCAGCAGTGATGCAAAAGATGCACCATGTCGCAAGACAGGCCTCACTTGGGGCCATATGTATCAAGCTAATTAGCATTCGCAAAGATCAAAATTCTACGAATTTCGGCCTTTGCGAATGTTAATTAGACAAATGGTATGTATCAAACAAGTTTGATGCAAAATAAGGAGTAGCAAAATTTGCTATTCCTTATTTTGCAATTGCACTGAAGGATTTGCAAATTTTGTGACTACTTAAATGCAATGTATCAAGCAAAAAATATGTAAAAAATGACATTAAGGATTTGGAAACTATTGTGGTAAATTGGTGGTAATTTGTGAATTCTTTTCAAAAAGCTTTTTTTCAAAAAAACAAAAGGTGCCATATGACGCCAACACATGCCCTTAGGGCATTTATGTGTGCCATATGCCCCCAAATTTCTTTTTCAGGGGTGCAGCAGGGTGTTCTTGAGACACCCCTGCACCCTTGGAAAAATTCCTAATTTGTGATGAGCAAATTGCTAATCGCAAATTAAACCTTCATTCCTATGAGCCTCCTAGCCCATGGAAATGAATGGGTAACTTGCAATTAGCAATTTGCTCATTGCAAATTAGGAATGGTAAAGAATTGCTATTTATTCCTTAAAATTCGCTATTTAGGAAATGCAAAATAGTTTGATGGTACATATGGTGGTTCATCTGTAACAAGATAAGAAGCTTAGGGATACATTTATGATGACTGGCGCAATAAAGTGCACATTACTTACTTCATTGGTAGGCCTTTACATGTATTATCTCCTCTGTATTCTTCATCAAGCGTAACTTTAATCTGCAATCCTGAGTAGGCCTCACCTTAAACAAACCTCTGGATAGGCCACACCTTATCGTCATCCTGGATTAATCATTTAAAATGCTAGGGACAGATTTATGATAGGTGTATGCCTCTTTTGTGCCACTGTGCGTCACTTTTATGATGCAGCGGCGGTGCAAAAGATTTGCTATGAGGCGACAACATTACAAATTGATGCATTTAGGCAGATATGTCATGGTGTAAAAAAAACGTACCACATGAAACCGATGCAGCAGTGATGCAAAAGATGCACCATGTCGCAAGACAGGCCTCACTTGGGGCCATATGTATCAAGCTAATTAGCATTCGCAAAGATCAAAATTCTACGAATTTCGGCCTTTGCGAATGTTAATTAGACAAATGGTATGTATCAAACAAGTTTGATGCAAAATAAGGAGTAGCAAAATTTGCTATTCCTTATTTTGCAATTGCACTGAAGGATTTGCAAATTTTGTGACTACTTAAATGCAATGTATCAAACAAAAAATATGTAAAAAATGACATTAAGGATTTGGAAACTATTGTGGTAAATTGGTGGTAATTTGTGAATTCTTTTCAAAAAGCTTTTTTTCAAAAAAACAAAAGGTCCCATATGACGTCAACACATGCCCTTAGGGCATGTATGTGTGCCATATGCCCCCAAATTTCTTTTTCAGGGGTGCAGCAGGGTGTTCTTGAGACACCCCTGCACCCTTGGAAAAATTCCTAATTTGTGATGAGCAAATTGCTAATCGCAAATTAAACCTTCATTCCTATGAGCCTCCTAGCCCATGGAAATGAATGGGTAACTTGCAATTAGCAATTTGCTCATTGCAAATTAGGAATGGTAAAGAATTGCTATTTATTCCTTAAAATTCGCTATTTAGGAAATGCAAAATAGGTTCATGCTACATATGGCGGTTCATCTGTAACAAGATAAGAAGCTTAGGGATAGATTTATGATGACTGGTGCATCACCAGGGATGTGTCAGTCATCCTGAGCCGCTGTTCCGCCACCCATGGTGTGCTGCATTTAGAATGCGGGGCATCATGGGGCAAAAATGGCACAGATGCGTGACGTATCTGTGCTGTAAAGGTAGTGATTGCTGGAGTTGTATCGCAAGTGCGATGCAGCTCAAGCAAGGCTCAGGGGTGCCCCATCTCCACAATGTTGCGTCAAGACCTATGCCTGCTTAAAGCAAGCGCAGGGTTTTGACGAAGCTTTCTCCTATCTGATTGTAAATACGGCACACCATGGGTGGCAGAGTAGTGGTGCACGTTAACTGGTGCATGCCTGGGGATGTGCCATTTAACATAAATCTGCCCCTTTACATTTAAGTATGTGCAGGACACACAGAGTCGGTGAGGCTTATCCAAGGTTAAGAAGAGATGAGTCCTGTTCACTGAAAATTTAGACATAGTCTTCACCTGCTCAGCATTGCTGGACATGGCTAAATAATAGCTGCAAAATATTACTCTTGTTAAACAATTTTACTATTATAATCTCTGAGATTTGTCTCTTACTCTGCAACATCTCATTGTTGTTATCTTTCTTTAAAGATAAAGACAACCTCAACATGAGCGACAATCTGCAATCAGTTGATTTTGACCTCATCATTGAACTTGTAATTGAAACATCAGTGGATGTTGATCCCTTGGATGATTTAAATCCTGAGGATGAAGAAGAGCGTGATGAGGATGCAGATTTGTCCGAATTATATGACATAGGATGGGAAGCTGACCTGCTTGAGCCTATGGAAATATAAACATTTATTTTTAAAATTTATAATTAATAAAAAGTAAAAAGGTAAACCGTTTAATTTAAAAATAAAGACACCTTCAAAAGCAGGTTATGTGTAGTGTCTTCAATAAAATATTAAAATATGCTCATAAAATTAGATCAGATTCACATATAAAATAGCACAGGTAACATAAATATAAATGTCATTTCTTTTCTGCTATTTCTGTATTGTAAATTTGCAAGGACTAAAAAATCTTCTATTTAAAATGTCAAGTAGTGTGTTAAGTTTTTGATCACTGTTATTGTTTTACTGTTTGGTAATAATGGTTAATAACATTTTTTATTATATTTTACCACAGATTCAACTGCAGATCATTTCAAGATTTCACCATGCCAACAATAGAAAGACAGAGAAAGGCTGCAAAACGTCAAAGACAGCAGGTGAAAGAAAATAAGCAGCAGTCCTCTAACAAAAAGATTTGTCAAGTCACGAAGAAAGCACCGGGTAAGAGCACAAAATATTTCATAAGAAATATGTGTAGTAAAAAAAATATTACTACAGAAAATGTTTCAGTCCATAAAACGAGAAGGAATTCAAATGGAAATGAAAGGCCAATCAAAAATGTTACTGCTAGAGCAAGAGATAACTCTGTGCATGATAGTAGAAGGAAACAACAGTTTAGGGAGATTCGTAAACGAATGTTCCGCAACAGGATAATTGGCAATTTGTTAAAAAATATTAAGAAAGGTCAACAGAAACTGTTTTTTTATAAGAGAAAAAAAAAAGTTGAGAAACTTATTGATCAGGCATTTGAAATTAAACGTAAGTTATTTATTTTGATAATCAATAGAATTAGGAAGCTAAACAAGGCAATTTATGATTTCAAAAGAAATAGTAGATGGAAGAGAATAGTTAATCGTAGTAATTTTTGTGAAGTTTTTTCTGGAGAATGGATGCATAGTTCAAGCTGTGAGGCATTTTTTAATGAGGAGAGTTATTTCCAGGATAATGATTTGGTGCATGCAGTTGACACCAGTGGTCGTGCTTATGAAGTGAAAGATGGTTGTCCAGTTGAAAAAGAAAAACTTGTGACAACAGAGGCAGAAGAGGTGTTAGGTAATGAGGTTTTAGGAAGACGTGCTAAGGGTCCTGTGTACACCTGGAAGTGTAGTAGTATTTGCAGTGTGCGACAGGATTCCATCAATTTGCTTTGTGATTTTGTACGGTCATTTAATAAGAAAAGTTTGAAGCAGAAAATAAGGTTGTTGCAAGAATTAGATCCTTGCAGAGTAAGAGAAGTGACAGGTTTGCATGGTCATTCACTGGCTTGTCTTTCCAGGAGAGTATGCCAGAGTGTTTTTCATCATTTCAGGATGCTAGCAGTGCATCATAATAAAGTGAGGAAATTAGTTAGAATGTTGTATTATGCTAAGAGTCCAGCAATTATGCTTAAACAATTATGCGCTGCTCTTTTGCATGGTTCTGAAATAGATGTGAAGAATATATGTGAAGAAATTGAGTTTTGTTACTTTGGAAGTAAAGAGGAGAATGTTGAAATTGAGCAAGAAGAAGAGGGTCATGTGGAAGATAGTGTACAGGTATCCAGTACAGATAATTTCCAGAGGGAAATTGCGACGTTTGAGGTGAAATCAAGTGAGAGGCCTAATTTCACTTGTGTGTGTTGTCGACGCACTTATTATAAGAATCAGACTAAGTTAGTGGATTTATATGCAAAAAGTGAAAGGGAAAATAATAGTGAATGGAAGGATTTCGCAACATACTTGATGGTAGAAAATTGTTTTGATTTGGGATTGGATCAACGTGTGTGTAGTTATTGTTGTTGCAAATTAAATCAAAACCAGATGCCTGCTAGAGCAGTTCATAATAATCTGGAATTGGTTGAGATTCCTTCTGAATTGAAGGATTTAAATACTTATGAATCTATTTTGATTCAAAGTATCCATCCCTTTCAGGCTATTGTAAGAATGGAGCCAAAGACAGGGAAATTGCCTCCATCAGATTTACAGAGAGGATTAAAGGGAAGAGTTGTTTATTTGCCTCTAGATTTGAAGAAAAACATTAACACAATTGGAGTAGAAAAAGTGGAAGAGGAACCTCTGGTTATCTTAGTTAATGGGGTTCCGACAAAGAATAAGAAAATATGGCAAGATTTAGTAGATGTTAGGAAAGTTAAAAAGGCAACATTGTATTTGAAAAAAAATAATAAATACTATAAGAATGTATATGTTGCAGAAGAGGAAGTAAGTGAGGAAGAGGATAGCGATTTGTGTGCTGGTCAAATTGAGAAAGTAGAACCCTCTACTAGTGAAGAAATATATGAACATTATAGTGTTCATCCTTTGCATTCCAAGGAAGTAATGGGGAATGCTATTGAGTTGTTTCAAATGAAACAAGCCAAAGGGAGTCCCATTAGTGTTTGGGAGGAAAGTTTGGAAGCTCGGTGTTTCCCACAGCTTTTTCCAACAGGTCAGGGAGGAAGATATGATGAGCGACCTCATCAAATTCCTGCTTCTGAATACCGGACTTTGCGATTGTATGCAGGAGATGCTAGGTTTCGACAATGCATTCCTTATTTGTTTCATCTCCTGTTTGAAAGCGATCTGTCTGGACTGTCATATGCAGTGAACCACATCTTGAAAAGTGGTATACACATGCAAAACATCTCGGCAAGTGACTTTATGGATAAAGTCAATGTCCAAGACAGTATTTTGGATTCTCACCTGATTAATCTCATGGCGTGTCAGCGTGGTACTAATGAGTACTGGTACCGTCGTCATGGTGATTTAAAATGTATGCTGAGGAACTTAGGTACTCCCACATGGTTCCTCACTCTGAGCTGTGCCGAGTATGGCTGGGAAGACTTACTTGAATTTCTACGAGAGGCAAATGCTAACGTAGATAACATCGAATTCAAGACACCCGGAGAACTGTGCTCTTTGGATCCAGTCAATGTATGTAGGTACTTCAATCATAGATTTGAAGCTATGATGTCTTTCATCATGAATAAGAAGAATCCACCTCTTGGAGAGGTGTTGGATTTCTTCTGGAGAAAGGAGTACCAAGCAAGAGGTGCTCCTCATATACATATGTTGCTGTGGATCAAGGATGCACCTAAATTTGGAACGGATCCAGAAGACTCAGTGATGAGTTTCATCCAACAGTATTCTACGTGTGCTGTTCCAAACGCAAAGGAGAAGAAAAGCCTAAGAGAAAAAGTTCTGCGTTTCCAAAGCCATCGATGTGGAAAGTACTGCCGTCGTAAATTCCGAAACAAGGACAAGTTCTACACTAAATGTCGTTTCGGCTTTCCACGACCGGTGATTTGTAAAGGAAGAGTAAACAGTTTGATGTCTTCGCTGCGACACAATGTCATGAAGAAATCACCTAAAAACACTTACAATTTGAAGAGGAACGAAGAGTCCAAGTACATCAACGACTACAACCCGGTGATTTTGTCCATGTGGAATGCTAACATGGATATACAGTTTGTGGCTGATAACTGTATGGCTGTGGCTCGGTATGTGACGTCTTACATCACCAAAAAAGAGAAGACAGAATTGAAGGATATGTGGGAGGACATTTCCCATGAAAAGAGCCTCAGCAAGAAGTTGTACAGTTTCAGTCTGAAGATGTTGTCGCATCGAGAAATCGGAGCGTACGAATGTTCTGACCGGTTGTCTTCAGCAAGTCTCTATGCCAAGTCCAGGAGTATCGTTTGGGCGAGTCTTGGTCTTGCTGCAACGCGTAATCGAGTCCTCAAACCTGTGCGGGAAATTGAGTATTTGGCGGAAAAGGAGCCAAACAGTACCGACATTTTGAAGACCAACATGTTGGATACATATTATCCAAATCGAAGCATTCACCTCGAGAATGTTTGTCTGTATGAGGTTCTTCAAAATTACATATTCAAGAGGAACATCAAAGAAGATACTGAGAAAGGAGTGTATGCTGTAATAGGAAGTGAGGGATGTCTGGTCAAGCAAAGAAAATGCCACTTGGTAAACCATCGAAAATTGAGTGGCGAATCTCCTGAAAAAAAGGAGTTTTTCTATTTAGCACTTTTGCAACTTTTCAAGCCTTGGCGTGCAGAAGAGGAACTGCTTGGAGATTTCCTCTGTTAGGAAGACTCTTTCAATGCCGCCAAGGAGACCATAGAATGTCCTGCTTTTCCCAAATATGTAGAAATGTTGAATGCGGAAATTGAGCAGGAAGCAACGATTGCAGCCGAGATTGCCAGAGACAGTTCTCAGGACAGTCAGAGTTCTGCTTCATTGAGTCAGGATCCACTAGGAGGACCTGTTATTGAAAATGAAGCTGCCACTGCTATGAATGAAGTGGAAAGAGCCATGGCACATGCTCAAGAGGATGCGGTTAACTTAGAAGAGTTGGAAAGACAACTCAACGTTGAGCAGAGGAAAATATATGACGAAGTTACCATGCAAATTGATCATGGATTAAGTCATGATAAGAAAGAGTGCTCATGTACGTCGTTGAAGCCTGTCCGACTGTACGTGAGTGGAGAAGCGGGAACTGGAAAAAGTTTCCTCATTAAAGCAATTTCATGCTATTTGCAGGAAAGGACAGAGTCATCGCTGTCTTGTGTTGTCACTGCTCCAACTGGACTGGCAGCACATAATATTAAAGGGATTACTTTACATCGTTTACTGATGCTGCCAGTGGAGCATGACAACAAATTACAATATCACAAGCTATCTGGAGATGCTTGTTTTGAAGTTTCAAGAATCTTGAGGAAAATGAAACTTCTTATCATTGACGAAGTAAGCATGGTTTCCAATGTCATGCTTGCCTTTGTGCATTTGAGGATGCAAGAAGTTCTCAAAACAGAGTATGATGTGTTATTTGGTGGCAAACACATCATTGTTTTCGGAGATCTTCTGCAGCTGACACCAGTGAAAGGGCAACCTGTGTTCAAAATGCTCACGCATGAAGATACCAGGAAGTGCCTAGGCAGCATTGGCAACGTCAATATATGGTTAAACTTCAATTATGCTGAACTGCATGAAAATATGCGTCAGGCGAAGGATGAAGTTTACAAGACTATTCTACAAGATGTTAGAATTGGAAAAGTGACCGAGCATGGGAAAGAAGCGTTACATGCACGATTACTGTCAAATTTATATCCAGAACAAGATGTTGTGCCTGAGAATATTTTTCAGAAAATTACTGAGAAGAAATCTGGAATATGTTTGATGCCAACTCTTGCAGAATGTGCCAAATTTAACAACAAAATGTTGCATTTAGAAAAGCAAGAGATTGTGAAACTGGAAGCTATTGATAGAGTAGAGCATATGGGATCAACAATTATTTTGTCTGAGAATCTGAAAACAAAATTGGATTCATTAGAGAAGAGTATATCTAAAACTGTAGGTTTTGAAAAGACTCTGAATGTGTGCTTGAACTGCCGTATAATTTTAAGAAGGAATTTACATGTTGAAAGAGGTCTGGTAAATGGATCAATGGGTAATGTTGTTGATTTTGTGAAATACAGAAATAGAGATGGAATTGAATTTTTAAAAATTAAATTTGATGGCATTGAGGAAGTACAGCTAATTGGTCGTTGTTCTGCTAGATTTTTGCTTGTAAAAGACTTATATGTTCGCCGTAAGCAGTTTCCTGTTTGCTTGGCATATGCGGTGACAATTCATAAATCGCAAGGTTTAAGTGTAGACAGTGCATTGGTGAATATTGGCAGTTCTGTGTTCAAGGAGGGTATGGCATATGTGGCATTGTCACGAGTTAGAACTTTATCGGGATTGTACTTGATTGAGTGTGATGTCACAAACATTTGTGCGGATCTAGATTGTGTTAAGGAATACAATAGGTTAAGAAGAGAGTATGCGCCACATTTGCCTCAGTATCCTTTGTTTGAGAAACGTGTGGTAGGCCGGAAACGAAGAAATGTGACCAATACTGGGGAGGTTGTAGCAAAAAGACAAAAAGTCAATGAACCTAAAATTACAAGCAGAAACAAAAAGGATTCTGTTGAAGATGTTGTTGGTTTTCAGTTTGAAAACAGTTCTGGTGTCAACTGCTATGCTAATGTAGTGGTTAATGTTTTGTTTTCTCTAGAAAATGTAAAAGAAGAGATTGTGGTCAATTCTGATCAAAGATTTTGCAGTTTGTTAAATTCTGTGTTAGAGAAATGTAGCACTGATAGAAGAAACATAGAAAGTGTGTCTGAAATTCGAAATCTGTTAGACAGATGTTCAGGGCAAACACAATTCTCTCAAAATATTCAGCAAGATTGTCAGGAGTTTTTAATGTATATGCTTGATGTATTACATGCTGAAGGTGTAGATGTAGATCAGCTGTTTGGGCTTTCTTATCAATGGCAGCATGACTGCGAGAACTGTATGGTATCAAGTACTACTAGTGTAGACTCAGAAAGATTTATATATTTAACTTTGCCAGACAGTAAATCAGTCTCTTTTAATAAGCTAGTAAAAGCAGCTGATCACAACATGGAGTGTAGCCAATGTAAATCTGAAATGATGTCCACATTATTTATACGAACATATGGCCAGTATGTAATTTTAATGTTCCAACGATGTAGGCCTGATGGAACAAAATTGACAACTTTAATTAAAAATTTTGTAGCTTCGCAGTTGTCAATATCAGGAAGGACTTTTGTAACTGCAGCAATTATATATCATGACGGCCCTTCAATAACATCAGGACATTACACAGCTTATTTAAAGTCTAGAAATGGCTGGTCATTCTGCAATGATTCTGTTTTAATTGTCAAAAAAAAATTGCCGTATGACCTTAAAAACTCTTACCTGGTGTTTTTAAAACCAAAATTTTAGGGAAATAATCTCAGGATGTGCTCTGTGGAATTTCAAGAAGTTCTAATGGCTCCTACACAATTTGGCCTTGAGGATAAGTGTAGTTCAGAGACATAACTTCTAACCATAAGACTGGACGTCATGGAGAAATACGTGCACTTTGAATGAGTTCAGAAAAACTGTTTCTTTTTATAAGCTAATTGAAGCAGCCAATCAAAACATGGAGTAGAGGGAATGTAAGTCTGCAATGCTGTCTACTGTTTTACATTGCTTTGTGATTAAAAGTGATGTAGAGAATTAAATAATTGTAGTAGTCATAGAGGTAGTGTAAGTCTGCTTCATAGTAAGCAGTATCAGTGTCATAGGAAATGTAGAACATGACTGAGCAAGAAGGGGAAGATATTACTAGTCCAGGATTGTGAAAATGATCTTCAACATTTTAATTCTGAAAGTTGCGGAAATGCCAAATGACGGGATTGGCTTACAAGAAATCCAAGAGTTATAAATGGCTCTGACAAGATTTGGCCTTGTGGAAACTTGTGGTAGAGAGCAAGAAGTCATTTATTGCATGTAACGTGTTTTTAAAAACGATGGAGATTTTCTTTCAGAAAGTGGCGGGCTGAAAGTAATAACAGCACAAAAGAGTGTAAGCTGTTCATAGGACATCCTTTGACGTCATGGAAAGTAAGTTAACTTTAAGGAGTTCTGAATTCTGATTTCTTATGTTGTATGGGTTTTTTAAACACAATCATTTTGATTGTGGTTTTTTTTCCCCGCTGTTACATGATGAATACCTTCAAGTCACTGATTTAAGTGAAATTTGATACATTCTGAGAACAGCATAAATAAACCATTTAACATGTATAATTAATGTTCTACTTTTTGTACTTATGATATACATTTAGAAATGTGAGGTAGATATGGAGAAACTGAGGCTTCTGTAAGTGTCAAAGTTAATGCTTACAGTGCTGCACTTCTGGGTACTGTTTTTTTTTTTAAACTGAATAGGCCTCACCTTAAAGAAACCTCTTGAAAGGAAACATCTTATTTGTATCCTGAAAGAATCATTTAAAATGTTAGACACAATTTTATGATGGCTTTACATCTTTTTTGCGCTGCTATTGCATCACTATTGTGAGACATCAGCAGTGCAAAAGATGCACCATGTTCCAAAATAGGCCTCACTTCATCAGCATCAAGATACTGTTTGTTTAAAATATATATCTTTAGGATTGTGTAGGGGACGTATAGCAGCAGAGGCTTCTGTAAATCTCAAAGTTTTTGAAAAACTGTTTCTTCTTGAACCTTTTCCCTTGTCTTTTCAAATTTTTAAATACATGTTTTAATATTTTTGAAATGTTTCTTCTCTCTTTTACAGATTGAAAGTATGAAAAAATATTTGAAAAAGTTAACAAGAATTATAAGGTAAATGTTTTCTACTCTTTTAACCCGCAATCCACTGCTGATGATGTCACTGACTATGTCATGAATGATGTAATAAGTGGACATGACTTACTTCATTGGTAGGCCTTCACATGTATTAATGCATACACTGCTGCACTTCTGCGTACTGTTTCATATGCTGAACTACATCTGCACTATGAGATACCTAAGCAAAGGCAACACAGGTGATGTGATTGTGAAATGAGCAAAAGAAACTCCACGTTTTTCAATTACATTACTTGTGTTTTCTAAGTTTACGGATGACATTGTGCAGATGAACTTTAGGTCTGTCTATGGACACAGAAGAGGTCTGGCCGTTGTTCAAGAGTGAAGTGGACATGTTTTACTTCAATGGTAGGCCTTCACATGTATTATCTCCTCTGTATTCTTCAACAAGCATAAATTTGATATGCAACCCTGATTAGGCCTCATCTTAAACAAACTTTTGGAGAGGACACACCTTATCGTCATCCTGAATCAATCATTTAATCTATCACATTTAACATCTATTAGTTCTACTGCTTCATTTCTTTAATCCTTACTTTCCTGCATTTGCTACTTCTCTCATTCCTTTCTCTATTACTTAATTATTCTACTCCTTCCAGTATTTTTCTCAGTCCCTCTCTTCTCATACTTCTTTATTATTATTCACTCATTCTGTCTCTATTAATGTTACTGTTTCTGAATGATCTCAAACATTTTTTAAAACAAGAACAGTAAGTATAAGGATAGGAAACAGACATTTATGTTACAAGAAAGACAGCTATAGGAAGTAAACAAAAGATACTGTTACTCGCAATCCACTGTTGATGATGTCACTGACCATGTCAAGAATGATATAATATGTGACATGATCAGAAGTGGATTGCGGGTAACAGTATGTTTTCTTTACTCCCTGTAGCTGTCCTTCTTGTAACATAACTGTCTGTTTCCTTCCCTTATACTTACTGTTCTTTTTTTAAAAAAAAATTTTTGGTTCGCGTACCGGAGTGCGAACTGGAAGCGAACTAAAAGAAATAGAGGTTGGCAGAGTTTCAAAAATTCTACCAATTTTTTTTATAATGGGGAGGTAGTTCTGAAAAGAACTTTTTTTTTTGGTTTTTGTTGTTTTCATTTTTTTTATTATTTTTCTGAACATTTTTTATATTTTTTTTGTTTTTTCTGAACATTTTGTAATTTTTTTGTTTTTTGGGGGGAGGGGGGAAACAAAAATGATTCATTGAAAAGGGCTCAACAGGAGCAACGAAAAAAAGAAGAATTTATTTTTTGGGGCGTTTCGGGCAAACATGATTATTGATAGCTCTCATTATAAGAGTAATGCTACTTTCTCGGTAGCAAAGTGTTTGGTTGCACCACACGCACACTTGCTTTACTTCCCCCATGTCCATTTGAATGTTCGGGATCACCTCCCTCGCCTCTGGTCCCGATACTTCTTTGACAACAGATCTTCTCGCCATTGCCGGGGGATTTTGCTGTTCATCACGAAGCTGGGCAGCACTATAATTATTTGGGTGCCACCTACTCATATGCCTGTGCATCGTATAATTTCCGAAGCTGTATTTCTTGTCAGTGCCCCTTGAAAGTCGATCGTCGCAAATACGGCAAAACACATATCTGGCATTGACTTTTTTTTGCCCTGCTGGAAATTTAAAAAATTGCCAGATGTAGTTTTCTTTTCTATTGTATCTTCTGGGCTCCTCTCGCAAAAACTCAGGCTCTTCCTCCTCTTGCTCCTCTTCTTGATCTTCCTCTTCTTCTATGATTGCTTGAGCAGGTGGTCCTTTCTTCCCTTGAGGAGGTGGGGGTGGTGGTGGGGGAACACTAGCTGAAGCAACAATGGAAGCCATTTCTCTAGAATGTAAAAGGGTCTTTCTCTCACCAAGATGAAAGTCAGAGTGAGGAAAGAAGGAGGGGTTTTCATCATTTGGGAAAAGCAAAAGTTCTCAACCAATGAAAAGTGTTATTTTTAGGTCACCTGACCTAGCCTTCCATCATTATGAAACCAAAAGTGAAATGAACCAATGAAAAGTTTTATTACCAAGTCACATGACCTCTCACGCTCATGTTACGCGCTGCGGAACGCGCCCCGGTTAGCTTCCGGGTCGCTAAGCTTCGCGCCCCGGTCCGCGCCCCGGGACACTTCAGGGTGCGCTAACGCGGTACGTCACAAGACGCATTACGCGGCAACACGATACGTCACGTTTTCGCGACGCGCCGCGGATCGCTTCCGAGGAGCTGCGTTTCGCGCCTCGGTCCGCGCCCCGGGGCACTTCCGGGTGCGCTAACGCAGTACGTCATAAGACGCATTACGCGGCAACGCGATACCGTCACTATGTTGATTTTTTACCGGTTCGCGGACCTGGTCGCGGCATCAAATTGAGCTAACGGGAAGCTTCCCGGTCCGCGGACCAGGAGCGAAACAAAAAAAATATTTAAAAAAAATTATTAATAAACATATAAAATATATTTTTGTATTTAAAGAAGAATACATTTTACAGCTATAGATATTAGCTTTTAAAAAACCAATGAAATTCATTGAAAAAACCATAGGTTATAGACCATATATAGTTAGGAATTTGCATTTACAAAACCTTGAAAATTCACTGAAAAAACCATAGGTTATACACCATATATAGTTAGGAATTAGCATTTAAAAAACCTTATTTTACTCACACAAAACCAATGAAATTCCATATATAGTTAGTTGTACTAACTATATATCACGCACCCGCAATCCACTGCTGATCATGTCACATATGACATCATTCATGACATGGTCAGTGACATCACTGATGACATCTCAAATGACATCACTGATGACATCACTGATGACATCTCAAATGACATCACTGATGACATCACTGATAAAATCTCATTTGACATTAATGATCACATCACTGATGACATCATTCATGTGATAATACGATGAACCTCTTCAGACTCTAATATAACCTTAGATACACTCAGTGTAAACAGACACTCACAGACTGTCACTCATCCATGGAGTTACTTACACACCTAGTCAGTCATGCAAAGAATCAATCACAGCTCCATTTTCACAACTATACAGTTATACACACCTTACTTATTCAAACATATACTAAAACATATTTACTCACTTATACAATCCTGGATACAAGAGCACAATGATCCATACAGCCACTCACACATTCACTGGCTCTTATGCACAGTTATTTATATATGTCAACTCTCACATGTACTGTATTTTACATATGTACTTACTTTGACATGTAGCACTGAGATATCTATTCACTCACCAATACAGTCATGCACACAGTCAACCACCCATACAGCTGTTTCCACATGCACTTTTGAACCCATACATCTATGCACAGAGTCATACACCTCCCAGCCACCCACACACACTCTCAGTCTCCCATACAAATGCTTGGGCAACCAATCAATAACCCATATAGTTACTCATATAGCTACTGATCAACACATGCAGCAGTTTACAGAACAACAGACATAATGATGCACAAATTAAGACAGTTTAGTCACTAACCCATGCACTCAGTGAGACACATTTAACCACTCACTCATACAGTCAGTCATGCACCTACTAAATCCTTCATCCAGACACTTATACATCCACTCATTCTTAAATATGTAAGACATATTTTAACTTTACAGAAAAATACAGTCACTGGATGTTGTCATCAGTGATGTCATCGGTGATGTCATTTGAGATGTCATCAGTGATGTCATCAGTGATGTCATTTGAGATGTCATCAGTGATGTCATCAGTGATGTCACTGACCATGTCATGAATGATGTCATATGTGACATGATCAGCAGTGGATTGCGGGTGCGTGATATATAGTTAGTACAACTAACTATATATGGAATTTCATTGGTTTTGTGTGAGTAAAATAAGGTTTTTTAAATGCTAATTCCTAACTATATATGGTGTATAACCTATGGGTTTTTCAGTGAATATATATATAGATAGATAGAGAGAGAGAGAAAGAGAGGAATAGAGAGATGGATGGATGGATATAATCTTACCCCTCATGAAAAATCCTGTAGGTCCTCTGGAACCTTTCAATATCAGCCAATCTCCCTTCTACGTCTACCCTACAAATATGTTTAAAAGGTGGCTAATCAACAGCCCACGACTCATATTGAAATCAGCAATCTCCTTGACTCCTCAAAAACAGGTTTGTGTGCTAAATACAGTACTAAGTACACGTTGCTGACCCACTTTGACAATCTCGTAACCGTCTTGGACCATGGAGAGTTGGACACCCTGATCCTACTTGACCTCACCGTGGCATTTGATACTGCCTCTCACACCATTCTGCTTAAGTGCATTTGATACCGGCATCTGCCTAGCAGACTTAAAATGTTGGGCTCCCTTCTTATCCTTCAGATTCAAAGCTGTCTTGTTTCTGCTCTTTCATCCATTTGAGACACCAATATTTTGGGGGTGCCCCCAGGGATCCTCCCCGAGCCAGAAACGTTTCAGGTCTCATCTGTGACAGTGCATGCGCTCTCCCCTGCGAGAGATATTGTATACAGAAAAGGGGCTTGCAGTCCACCCCTTACTCACCTTTGGCTGGCTTGATTGTCACTCCATATGCAAACAGTCTGACCCTGTGCCATGAGGCACAGGGTCAGACTGATTTGCATATGGCCATGTCTGAACTGGGGTGGCAAAGTGGGCTAAAGAACAGTGATGGATTAAACCCAGATCTGTTGACTGGGTGTGAGTGTTTGATTGGTTCAGATGCTCCGTCCATCACCACCCCCTTTCGCAAACAGAGGAAAAGCAACTCGATGACGTCTACGACGCAGCTGCTGACTCCGTGACCTGAAGGCACCGCAGAGGGCACCGCTGCAACGCTGCCCTGCAACCTTGGTCTCACCAACGACGCCTGTTGATGCCGCCACCGAGCCGCTGCTTGCACTGCGATTAGTGGGCACCACCTCGCTTCAAGCCAACCACCGCAATCCTGGTTTCACCGACGACGCCTGTTGATGCCACCACTGAGCCGCTGCTTGCACCGCACTCCGCACCGCCTCGCTTCACACCGAAGCTTTGGCACCGCAGAGGGCACCGCCGCACTGCAACACCGCAACCCTGGTCTCACCGACGACGCCTGTTGATGCCGCCACCGAGCTGCTGCTTGGACCGCGACCTGTGAGCACTGCAATCTGCACTCCGCACCACCTTGCTTCACGCCAAAGTTTTGGCACCGCAGAGAGCACCGCCGCAACATGACCCTGGTCTCAACGATGACGCCTGTTGATGCCGCCACCGAGCCGCTGCTCGCACAACGACCTGTGGACACCGCACTCCGCACCGCCTGGCTTCATGAGGACGCCTTGGCCTGCCTGACGCTGCCACCCCCTGCCAAAATCGACGCCGCTGCACCGTGGTTCGAGGGCAACGCTCGTAAGTCACACGATGCACCCCCCTCATCCCGCACCACAACCTTGGCCTACCGACGCCGGTGCCATCGACTCCAGTTCGTCAGCCAACTACAGCGCTTGAGCAACAACGACGATGCTGCTTGAACGGTGGCCTGCTAGCACTGGGGCGAGCACCACCTTCATCTCGCAGTGTCTCTGACGCCGCCATTTGACGCCGCTACTGAGCTGCTGCTTGCACCGCGTCCTGGGGGCACCACACGCCGCACCGCTGCCCTTCACACCCCAGCACCCGCTCCTGATTCCATCAGAGAGGAACTCGACCTGCAACACGAGTGACTTCAAGGGCCCCATCGCGCTGCATTTCTCACAGGTACTGTTTTGCGGGTCTTGCCGACACTGTAGCTGGCCCGCGCGCCAGCCAGAACTGTTGGATTTTTGGTGTTCACGACGCTGTGGTAGCCCGGACGGAGCTATCCACACAAGGAATTTTTTTTAATCAGCGTATTTTTGGAACTTTGAACTTTTAAGTATAGTATTGTGGATTTTTATCGTTTGTGGTCTTGTCATAATTATATAAAAATATTGGATATTTTTCTAAACTGGGGTGGTGTCCTTTTGTAGTGTTTGCACTGTGTTACTGTTGGTTATGTGCAAATGCTTTGCACACTGCCTCTAAGAGAAGCCTGACTGCTCATGCCAAGCTACCAAGGAGGTGAGCAGGGGTTATTTTAGAAGTGTAACTCCCTTATCCTGACTAGAGTGGTGGTTTTTGCCTGGCTTTGGCCCACGCCCTAGCCTACCAATAATCCCATGGGCCATTTCTGTGCAATAGAAAACCCTTAAAATAAATATAGATGCACAGATAGACACACACAAACGTGCAAGCAGCACAGATGCAAAGAAACACGCATAAACAGACACAAACACACAGACCTGCACACATTTGGAAACATAGCTACCTGGAGCCGTATACACAGATAGATGCAACCACATAAGCATGCATACACACACACTCATGCACACACACTCATGCAGGCATGAGCACATACAAACACAGACACACGTGTACAAAGACATGCACAAAAGCAAGCATGCACATACATTTGCAGCATTTCCAAGAGGAGATAAATATACACACTCACACTAATGCATATATACAAGCAAACACACACGCACTCCTACATACCTACACATATGTGCACACTCCAACACACATGAATGCACATATACATGCAAACACTTTTGTGGTTCTCTTTCAAGAACATGCACTCTCATGGAGCGCAACAACAATAAAAATATAGATTAGTTAATAAGAGTCTGCAGTGATTGATGCAAGATGCCCATTTTCTCCACTGCGACATGTATCTTGTATGAGCACCAAAACTCACATAAGATAGCGGGTGCTACACAATTGTGTGGTTGCTTAAAGCAGAGGAGGCTTTTAAGGGAAGGCTGCAGGTGTCACAGAGCCCTCTTCATGCAAACTATATAGAGGTCTTTCCAATTTCCTGAACCACAGCTGTGAAGGTTTAGAAGACCCTGCCATTCACTGGTTTCTAATGGGAGGCTTGAAGCGCCATGTCAGTCTGTGATGGTACAGTACAAAAAAAAACTGTGGGCGGCACTCACCTTGTGAGCAGCATTGAGCTACACAGGAGCAGTGCTCGCCCTGCAGCGATGGCTTGGAGTAGTCAGCATCCAGAGCCGCCAGCTGCAGCCTCGCTGCGCCTCTGCGACATTGGTGTCCTCGCCCAACTACTGCCGCTGTCACCGCCTCGTGCTGTTACCTCAGGCTGATAATTGCCGCTTTGTTAAAGTGTCAAAGCAATTTGGGCAAACCAGGCATTTTAAAAAATATCACGTGTGGCCGCCATTGTTAATAAAAACAAGTCGTGCAAGCCACGCTTTGTGAAAATATCAAACACGGCCACCATTGGTAATAAAAATGAATCGCGGTAGCCATTGTTAAAGTTAAAGATTGCATGGCGCGCTGCAAATACAAACTGGAAGTGACCGTCATTGCTAAAGCTATCGTCCCACAAGTGCTGTGTACATTAATTAAGCAAATAGCTCTCCTAAATGGCTAATCAAAGCTACAGAGTAAAAGACACATGTAAGAGAGGCTGTGCTTATGGAAGGTAACAACAGGATAGAAGGAGGTACTAAGAAGGGGCTTCTAACCTTATTGACGAATCAAAATCAATTAGTTACCAAGGACAAGAAGAGGAGCCAAATGTAAAGAAGGGTGGAGCTTAATGCCCATATACTGAATACTGCATGTCTCAAAGAGACAGTGCAAGCGCTGCCTAGACGAGACTTAAAAAATGAGTCGTTCTTCAAAATTCTATGCTTGTGCAGCACAATCACATTTTACCATCCTAGAAAGATCTTTGCTCGGCTAATAACTCACTTGCAACTGTCCCCAGATATCATTGCTGCAACATTTTTTTTTTATTTTAAAACCTTTATTGACATCAAAAGAAGACAAATCGAGGCCCACAACCAAGCCGGCCTGCAGCAGTGTACAAAACAGTCAGGAGTCACCAGGCAAATATTACATAAGCAATCAATACAAAGCAGAGGCAGCACAATCACAATAGGGGAGAAGAGATACAGAAACTAAAGGGCTAAAACACAGGAGTAAATAAGGCTTAATTTTACAATAAAGGGAGAGGACACATGACAGGCACACTTGCAATACGGAGGCATCCAACATCCCGTAACCAACCTCAACATTAAGAAGGGGGCATGGGGCAAAATATCAGGGGGACAACACAATGCAGTCAAGAAATCAGGATATGTGAGATACAGTCAGCCCCTGAGCATCATCATCGTAACACGCCCGCCACCCGAGACACTACCAAGCCAGAACAGAGGGATCGGAAGACGATGCATTAAAACCCGCCCGTCATAGTACCCTCTGGGACGTAGGAAGGAAAAAAGGGGGGGGGACTAGGTAGGGAGGGGGGAAGAGGAAGGGAAAGGAAAATGGAGGGAAGAAAAACAGAACAATAAAAAGGGAAAATCAGGAAATATGAAAAAAAAAAGGTAAAAGACACGCCGACACGGCCCCCCGTGGCGGGAGGACAGGAGACAAAAGGATTAGCGGCCCAAGCGGGGCATGGCGATCGGGAAGAAAGACAGCCGAAATTTAGCAGGAGAAGTAACGATGCCATACCCCCACCCGAAACACACCATAGGAGGTCGGGACAGACGCGGCCTCACGAAAAAGAGATACAAAAGGGCCATAGAACCAGAAGACAAACAAAAAACAGAACCCAACCCACCCGTCCCACCCTGCACCCCTGTAGAAGGCTATGGCCTACCCTTCAAACAGCGTGCCTGTCGCCCTAAACCAGAACCCGAAATATAGCGAGAAGAAAGAAAGAAAAACGAGACAAAAAAGCCACAAAAGCGGAAAAAAGAAAACAGGAGGGAGGAGCAGAATAACTATAATACAAACGGTAGGCCGCAGCCCTCCGCCCAACCGGACAAGTACAATCAAAAACAGACCAGGACGACATCCCACCACGCGCCACAAAATATCAGGAGAAGGGGACCTCCCACCCTCCTACGATCAGAAACAATTGTGCAACGAAATCGCATACCGGGAATCAAGCAGAAGTCGTACATTTCACCCCCAACCCTTCCGAGCGACAAACCCCACCCACCACATGGCAATGTACAACCACATACTAAATACGAAAGCAGCATATATTCGAGTGGAATGGTGACTAGCATAGCTACGTGGGGTGTAGATAGATCCACAAGTGAGCAGTAGTCCAAACTGAAAATACCGATGCATCAACAATCGAAGCACGAGCCATGAAAAACAGGAGTTCAGATGCGCCACTGGAGCGGGCGAGGTGGTCCCAATTATAGTCACAGGCAAAGTCATCGAAGCAGGGACAGGAGGAAGTCCACCCATAGTTTCAGGCAACAATGTCGAACAGGGCCGCAGTACAGCATCCGAGTCCCCCGGGTCCGAACCTTGAAAGGCAGGGCGCCCCAAAGTCACCAGCACACTACACGATCCTCGATCAGCGGTGGAGACACCCAGGTCAATCGAGGGGGGTGAGGCAACGAAGTCATCAAAACAAGAGGGCGACAAGAAGAAACGGCCGCCCAAAATGGCGGCGGATCGTGGCGGACCCACCGAGACGCCCAGGGCCAGGGAAGCGTGCAGGGATCTCAGGGCTTCCAGGATATCTCTGACTGTCGGCTCACGCCCACCAGATCCGATCCCCACACAATCAGGCAACTCGGGCCCGCCGCCACAGGGTGACTCTCGCTCCAGAGGGCCGGCCGCCATTTCGTGAATCAGCCCAATCGCCGCCCACGAGGACCCCCGGAAATAACAGTTCTCAAATGTAGGACTTTACAAGCGCCGGGGGTCCCAGCAAGGGCGGCCTCGATGCCAAAAGGATGTCCGCCCAAAATGGGTCTCCGCCAGCACCAGCACCGGTGCCCCAAACAAGCGGAGTCCGGGCCCCGAGGACCAGGGCCGCCGGACAAAGCAGCGGCGGGGGGAGACCCCCTCTCAGAATCAGGTCCCGGGGCTTCTCACCCGCGTCGGCCACGCGGCCACCAGGGCAGGACCGGGTCAGGATCGCCGGGATCTTCGCACATCGGCTCCCAACACTGGTTCTCGCTCTCGGCCGGGGCCGAGAGCCGTCGGATCCCACCGGCCAGGTCCCGGTCCAAGTCTCGCAGAGGCCCCGATCTCTCGGAGGCCACAACTCCGGAGCCACTGCACGCCGAGACCCCGGGGTCAGATGGTAAGGACAAACAAGCCGTTATGTTTCCAATTCCCCGAAAATGCGCCGTCCCGGGACAGGATAAAAGACAGGATTGGCAGTCAGGATGGAGGGCTGCGGGAGCCGAGCTAAAGGGCGACCATTACGGCCGCGAGCTAGGCTCCTCCATTGCTGCAACATTGGTGGTCGGTCCTTTTGTGAGCTTGCACCGAAGCATTGTTATTTTCTACCAATCTCCATCTACTAACTGCCCATATTCTGCCAGTATAAAAAAAAAAACACACCTCAAAACCCGATGTTTTCGGCAATAACTCCTTTGCCTCTTATATGACAAATTTATTAGTATTTTTTTTTTTTTTTTTTTAGCGATTTGTATAGCGCCTGGTGACCCAAGGGCATCCCCGCGCTGTAAGGAGATTGTTTATCCTGTAAGGAGAGGGAGGGAGGAGGAACAGTTATTTCGGGAATAGGTGCGTTTTCAGTTTTTTGCGAAAGGTCAGGTAGATGGCTTCCAGTCTGAGGGTGCGTGGGAGGGAATTCCATCTCACGGCCACTTGCACTGAGAATCGTCGGCCTCCGGTGCGGGTCCTTTTGAATTTGGGGACGTTGGCTAGGTGCTCACTGTCTGAACGGAGGGATATGGATGCTTTGTAAGGGGTGACCAGGCTGCTGAGGATAGTAGGGCCAGATCCGTTGATAAGTTTGTGTGTTGTACACATGGCTTTGAATTCAACCCTTTGGCGAACAGGGAGCCAGTGCAAGGCCTTGAGGGCTGGTTTTGCTGACACTCTCGACGGAAGGTTCGTGAGCAAACGGGCCGCAGCGTTCTGTGTCCGCTGTAGTCTAGTCAGGGTGGCCTCTGGGGCGCCCAGGTAGACCATATTGCTGTAGTCAAGACGGGACAAAACTAGCCCCTGGATGAGAAGTTTCCTAGAGGGAGGAGGAAGTAATGGGAGGATCTTACGGGTGGTGCGCATGAGCCCAAAACAGGTGCCAGCAGTTTTGGCCGCTTGCGTCTTCATGGTGAGCTCCGGTTCGAGCCATACTCCAAGGGTTTTGATTTCACGTTTCGGGGAGGGGATTTCTCCGAATACGTCGGGCCAGACTGTTGGGGGGATGGTTGCCCATTGTTTTCCCAGGAGCATCACTTCGGTCTTAGACCCGTTTAATTTTAGTGATGAATCACTCATCCAGCTGTGTATTTGGGTAAGGCAGTTCGCCAGTTTCTCTGGGTGGTCGGCTAGTTGGGATAGAGAGACGACCAGTTGAGTGTCGTCAGCGTAGCTTACCATTTTTATGTTAAATGGTTTCACCACGTCTTCCAGGGGAGCCATATATGCGTTAAACAGCGTCGGGCTCAGGGAAGATCCCTGCGGGACCCCGCTTGTGAGGGGGAGGGTGGCTGAGTGGTAGATGCCGTCCCATACCTGGAACGTGCGTCCGGTGAGGAAGGATTCTGTCCAACTAAGTGCCGTCCCGGTGATCCCTGCTGCCTCGAGCCGATGGAGGAGGACACGGTGGTTGACTGTGTCGAAGGCTGCGCTGAGATCCAGGAGGATCACTGCCACTGACCCTCCTGAATCCAGTATGCGCCTTGCCTCCTCGATGACGGCGAGGAGGGCAGTATCTGTGCCATGGCCCGGGCGGAAACCAGTTTGGGATTCCCGTAAGATGTTGTTTGTTTCAAAGAACTGGGACAATTGTCTGTTGACCAGTTTCTCAGCTAGCTTGCTGATTGCCGGTAGGAGAGAAATTGGTCGATAGTTTGCCATGTCTGCTGGATCGAGCTGAGGTTTTTTAAGGAGTGCTTTTACCACCGCGCTCTTCCAGCTGGCAGGAACAGATCCCTGGGTAAGTGAGCTATTAATGAGCTCCGTGACCGTGGGAACGATAACAGGGGCAACGGTTTTGAGGAATCTGATGGGAGCCGCATCAAGTGGTGAACCACTTCTCATTTTGGTCATGGTTCGCTCGACTTCCAGACATGTTACTGGCCTGAATGTCTCAAGTTGAGGACGAGGATGACTTTCGGTTTGACTGGGGGGTGTCGAATTGTCCAAGTGGCTGGTGGGCCCGGGCGGGGGGAGGGAAACTAGTATACGGGCGATTTTATCGTTGAAGTACGTGGCTAGGTCATTACTTCGGTCCACCGATGGGACACTGGAGGACGGTGAGTGGGGTACTTTGAGCAGCTCCTTTACGATTACAGGACACCCTATTTAGGGCATCTGATATTGCTTTATAAATTCATGACACAGCCTTGCCTCTAACTAACCCTGCAAGTGAAGGAAAAGTATGTAGGTCAGGTGCCATGCAGCAGTAACCCACCTGTAAGCTTCCCCAGGAGTTGTAGATGTGGAAACTGGCACACAGGAAAATAAGATGATCTGCCTGCCCAAGATGGCACAATTTGGTCAAGCAGGGAAGCTGGGATTAGAACGTTGGTTTTTAAATAGCTCTTTATTTATATTTGTACATGTTAGACACAGCAAAAAGAACGAAAACACAAACGTTTCATTATAGACAATGTAAGAAAAGGGCATGTAGGGGACACAATATCAAATCCCAACATTCCATAGAAAACGACTTACTCCACATTGTCTTACTTCCAAACAAAACAAGCATTTGCAATGCAATAGATCTCACTTTTACGAGAGTTTAAGCTATTGTCATTTACAATGGCAATTGCTCAAACTCGCCTAAATGTGAGAACTATTTCACTTCAAAGAAGCAGCCGCCATTGTCAGGGCTGCTTGAAAGTGAAAGCGGCATGGCGAGGAAAGCATGTTGTGACTGCAGTAGGAGAAACCCATTAAAGAAAAGTGGGCTTACAGACTAAATAAGACATACCATGTTGCAACAGATGTAAAAGGGCCATGGGAGGTTACAAATGCAGACAAGCCGGTGCCAAGGAGGGACTAACAAGCCTAATAACGACTTTCAAACCAGCGTTTACGAAGGACAATGACACAAGCCAATGACAAATATGGTCGGAGAGTGGGCGGGGCTTTAAAGTCATACTCCAATACTGCATGCCTCGCAGCAACGCACGCGCTGCTCAGGCTCGACCTAACAAGATTGCAATTTAAACAAGCGAGGGTCATTCTGTGCAGGACAACGCCTCAAGTTCCCATAAATTGAGGTGCCCCGGTACTTCCAGAGGAAATGTAAAAAGTGGTAAACTGGTACTGCGGAGTTCATATGCAGCTACATAACGTTGTAACCGCTGCCCCCCCAGCAGCAACCTTAACCCATTGCAGGCTCGGTGCTTGTTACTGCTATTTCACAGCAGAGACTTACAATCTGCTAACTTCTGGGGACAGAACAGTACTACGGATGTAGATAACTGCACTACGTGAAATAGAAGAAACAATATAAAAGCAATACAACCACGAATCCAAAATGAAGAAAGTTGATAATGAAGAAAAAAACGAAAATTAAAGCAACGTAAAAAGAGTTATGTAACATTATTTTAGTATGCGTTCGTGTGATATTCTGGAAAGATTATAGGATAAAAATAGAATTCCGATTGGAGTTAGTAGTTGGCTTAGTTTAAGATAAGAACAAGGGTTAGTGTTAGGGGAAGGGATATAGTAAAGATTAGTCTTCGTATTAGGGTTAGAAAAAGGTATAAGGGTTCAGGTTTAGTGTTAGTTAACACTTATGGACATGGTTTAGAGTTATGGTTAAGTTTACGGTAAGTGAAAAGAGCACGCTTTAAGGAAAAGTAAAGGCAAGGGATAGGGTAAGCATTCGTGTTTTTGATAGGGTTAGGATAATTTAAAGGGGCCAAGAATTAGGACAAAAGACAGGATTCAGGGATTAGGGTTATTGCCATATTTGTACAAGTATGGCATTCTTGTATATGGTTTCTTCATTATGGTTAACCTAATGTAAAGTAAAAAAGGTGTGGTTATCATTTCCTGACTATGTTGTATCTATTACGGTGTTTATTGTTACAGCATTCTTCGTTTTCACATATATCCAGAAATTACAGCTGCACCCAGATATGTCATAAGCAATGCTTACTATCTAGATGATTGCCTCAACTGTTTAATTTTAATATCTGAGGACATTTCTGGGTATAAACGAACCATTTGCAATTGTCTTCCGCTGGCTTGTTTGAGAACGTAATGCAGGGCACAGAAAGGCCCTATGCCTGTCAGACGCCTTCCCCGTCTATTGGGAGGCTCCCGGGCTGGTTCTCCCCCCCCTCCAAGGAATGCGTCCTCGAGTTACTTAGCCCTGGGCGCGCTCACCTCGTGACCCGCGGATTACAGCTGCTCTCAGTCAAACCCAGAGCTCTTGATCTTGAAGTCTTGATTCCCTTGGGAATGTGCCCCCATCCCTCGTACACCTTGCCATCTAATCCTGCGGCCTAGTCACAGTGTAGACGTATTCCACTAGGGGGCGCTCTCGTGCCGCAAGGAGTCCACCGTCTGAATCAATCAGCTGAAATGCTCCCCCACTGTGGAAGATGCACTTGCGTAAATTCGAAGATTCCCTTTGGTGGCGCCGCGATTTCCAAAACACCAAATTAATATTCCCAAGAGCAGCTTGCATTACCTGGACCTGCTGCCAGGGTTCCTCAGTCACCCGCTTGGACCGTCACGTCCCACAAGATCTTGAGGAAATATTTGCCTTGCTTAAAGTATTGCTATCTAACCTGGCAAGTGTTGCAGGGGCGAGGTCAGGGCCTCGCACGTGGTCACTAGCAGCAGCGCTGGCACAAAGACACACGGACACACTCTGGTCAGGTATGCCGGAAAGACCCCGAGCGGTCTTCCGCTTGTTTATTTTATACCTGAGGTGAGCCCGCCCCGAGGGTGTGGGGATGCATGTAGTTGTTGATACATTGTGTGTTAGAGGCCGGGTGGCTCTCTACATCCCTCCTTCAATTCAGTTCGTTTGTGGGTGCCCTTCCACTACGGTGAGGTCCATGCAAAATCTCTTAGTCTCTGGCTTGGACCTGGATTGGGCCTCAGATGATATCGGCGGCTTCTGCAAGCGGGGGAGTCGGCGACCCCAGCCGGGATCGCCTTGTCGCTCCGCACTGGAGACAAGGGGCCTGACAGAGTACCTGGAGATGTGTCCGGTTGGCCAACCCCTTCGTCTGGCCCTTCCTGGTTCGGTCTCGGGGCGGGGGCTTCGGCCCACGTTCCGTCTCCATTTGGCTGTCTGGCTCGGCACCCAATGCTTCCGCTGTGTTAGCTGGAATGCCTGCCGGCCCTTCTACTCTTTTGAAGCAGGATATGTTGCGGGTGACTGTCTGACGGCCTCGGCGCGCTGTCACCATGGTTCCCTGAAACTTTTCAACTGTCCACCTCTCTGGTTCGAAAGGAGTCCGGAATTTCCACCCCGGATGTCGGTCTAAGACTACCACGGCGTCTCCTTCTCGTATTCCAGGTTGTTTTGCGTGCCGAGCAGCGCTCGCCTTCTGGTTGGTTAAGAGCCTCCGCGACTGGATTTCTTCGCTGTTTCTTATCTCCGGTGTCCAGTTGGGTGCCGTCGGTATATTGCCTCGCGGTGCCTTTTTGAACAGGGCATGTGCTGGGGCACATTTTGTGGTGCTGTGTGGGGTCTGTCGGTACGCACTTAGAAATTGGTCCAGGGCAGCCTGCGGGTCGTTCCCACCGTCGACCGCGATGCGTAGGGCTCTGTTAAGGGTCCGCATTAGTCGTTCTACTTCCCCGTTAGCCTGGGGCCATAACGGTGTTATTTTCCTGTGCCGTATCCGGAGGTTGTCTAAATACGCCTGAAAGTCTCTTCCTTGAAATGGTGGCCCATTGTCAGACTTTATTTCTTCAGGGAGCCCCATCGTGGCGAAGATGTGATCCAGTGCTTTCCTGACTTGGGGGAGTGCTATTGACGGGATGACTTCTACCACAGGGAATTTTGAGAACGAGTCAATCACTACGAGCGTGTGTCTGCCATCCGGGAAGCTCCCGAAGTCGACGCTCAGGTGGGTCCACAGGGTTTGAGGTGCTTCTTCCGTGATGATCGGGGCTGGTGCCGGTTCTAGTCCTGTTATGGTGCAAGCGTGACAAGAGCGTACCATCTCATCTACCATGCTGTCCATGGCGCGGAACCATACTTTATTTCTTAGCCTGGCCTTCGTCTTGGCCATCCCTTGGTGGCCCACATGTGCAATAGTTGGCATGTATCGTTGGAGATTCTCGGGTACAACAATGAGGTGTCCTCGTAGCACGACCCCTTCATCTCCCACTCTTAACTCATTTTGTATCTGCCATATCTGTTGTCGGGCGTGGCTCACCTCCGGTCTCAAGCCTTGGACCCCGTCGAGGAATCGAGTCCAGCTGTTGTCTTCAAGGGCTCTTTTGACTCGAGTCAGCGTCTCATCAGAGGCGGTGGCCTCTCCTATCTCCTGCAAAGTCAGCGTGTCCGGGCATGCTGCTAGAGATACCATGTGAACAACTTCCTCTGCTCCTTGCCCATCCGCGAGCGGGAGCGCCTTCCTCGTCACATCTGGGTGTCGAGACAGATAGTCTGCCGGGTTGTGTGCCCCCGGCCGGAACACCAAGTTGAAGTTGTAGCCCTGCAGTGGACGGCCCACCGCTCGATCCGCGGGGGTGCTAGCCTGGATGAGCCGGTGAAAAGTGGCAGTAGTGGTTTGTGATCGGTCACGATGGTGAACTCCTGTCCACAAAGGTATAAATGAAAGTGCTGGCATGCCCACTTTATGGCCAGGGCTTCTCGCTCGATCTGGGCATATTGAGTCTCCGTGTCGGTGAGGGCTTTGCTTGCATAGGCAACGGGTTTCCATTCGTCTTGGCCGTATTCCTGTAGTAACACAGCTCCCAGGCCCACCGGGCTTGCGTCCACGATTAGTTCTGTCTTCCGGCGTGGTTGAAAGTATGTCATTACCGCCTTGTCTAGAAGGCTCGCTTTGATGTCTTGGAATGCTTGATTCGCTGAGCATGTCCATTCCCACTCCTGATCGTGACGCGTGAGCACTCTCAATCGTTCTGCCAGGGCCGCTAAATTGGGAATGAACCGGCCGCAGTATGTGGCCATTCCGAGGAAACTCCGCACTTCAGATGGATTTCGTGGAGTGCTCGCGGTCCGGATTGCCTCTGCCTTCTTCGGGTCTACTTTTAGACCTTCTCGCGTGAATGTATAGCCGAAGAAGTCGACAGCTTCTTGATAGAAAGAGCACTTCGCTCTATGTAGGGTCAGTCCATGCTCCTCCAGTCTCTGCAGCATGGCTCTCAGGTGGGCGTGATGCTCCTCCAGCGTGTTGGAGTATATGAGGATGTCATCACTCAGGATGATTACCCCGCTCAACCCCGATAGGACCTCTCTTATCGCGTTCTGGAACACTTCGGCGGCAGATGACACGCCGAAGCTCAGCCTCTTGTATCGTCGGAGTCCGACGTGGGTCGAAAAAGTTGTTATATATCGACTTTCGGGTTCAAGCTCCAGCTGGTGGTACCCTGCGTTGAGATCCAGCTTGGAGAACCACTTTGCTCCGTTCAGGTCGGCGACGATGTCATCCATCGTCGGGGTGATATGGCGCTCTCTCTTCACTGCGGCATTGGGGAGCCTCATGTCGACGCACAGCCTGATGGCGCCAGGCTGCTTAGGTTTGGGCGCTACGACCAGTGGGGACACCCAGAGAGTTGGTCCGGACACTTTTTCAATGACACCTAGATCTTCAAGTCTTTTGAGCTCCGCCTCTACTTGTGGTCGGAGATTGAAGGGTACCCTCCGGTGTCTTAGGGCGACAGGGCGCACAGAGGTGTCAATGTGTAGTCGAACCTTCTTCCCTTTGAGCTTCCCTAGGCCACTGAACAGTGCTGGAAATTCTTGTAACATGCTGTCTGCGTGCGATTGGTGGACTTGGTTTGCGAAGAATACGAGTCCCAGGTCCTCGGCCGTGTGGCAGCTGAGGAGTGTGCCCTTCTTCCCCTCGGTGATATGGAACCGGCTTCTGTCGAATATTCGCCATTGACGATAGTGGTGCTAATGACCCCTCGCAGAGGCAGTGGGTCAGTGCCACCGTAGGTGTAGATGCGTGCACTCGAGGGAGCAAGCGTGGGCCTGGGTGACATTTGTTCGTATTGTTCGGAGTCAATCACATTCACCGACGCCCCAGTGTCAATGAGCGCTCTCATTTCTGTGCCTTCAACCGAGACCGTGCACATGGGTGGTGGTCTCCTCTTCGTGGAAATGCGGCTGACGTATGATATTACGTATACTTCGTCATCATCGTCGTCTTCATAGCGCGGCCTTCTTTCTTGAGCTTGACTGTCGGGTGGCGGATGTTCCGGCTCCAGCGATAGCTGCCTCACTCTTTGTGTTAATGACCTGGGTCCATATCCTCCCCGCGACCTGGGGGCATTTGGTCTGTATCTCCCTCGTTGGCATACGGCTGCCAAGTGGTTCAGTCTGCCACACTTTGAGCACGTCTTTCCTTTTGCGGTACACGTCGCTGTCATCGGATGGTCTCCACCGCAGTATGCGCACTGGGTGTCTCAGGGTTGCCACTGGCGCGGGCGATTGCCTTGCGGTCTTCTCTGCAACGCGTCCACCCTTTTTTCTTTGATTGGCGTCATCTTGGGAGTGGCCGGCGGGGCCATGGGTGAGCGTAGTGCCATTTCCATCTCATCGGCCCTTGAATCCGACAGTTCATGGGAACGGGCGAGGACGAGTATTTCGTCCAGCGTAATCCCGGGCTGTCTGAGGATGAGTTTTCTGAGCAACTTTGACCGGCACCCCACGATGATTTGGTCCCTTATTTCTTCCCTTGGGTTAGCGAATGGGCAGCTACTGGCTAGCCGGCGTAGTCTGGCATAATACATGTCTACGGATTCAGCTTCCGTTTGCCAAGCACTCTTGAACTTAAATTTCTCGTAGTCATTGTTCAGCTGGGGGTCAAAGTGAGCGTTGAGTGTGTCGACCTCCGCGCCATAGTTGTCTTCGCCTCCTGTTTCCAGGAGGGTCTCAAAGAGGTCATATATTTCAGGGCCCCCATAGAGGATCAGGAGAGACCTCTTGACTGTGCCGTCTGTCTCACGGGTGCCTTTAAAGTACAGGTTTAGACGGCCCAGCCACACCTTCCACCGCGGTGTCGCGGTTGCCGGGTCAGCCGACTCGCTGAAAGGGGGGAGTGGGGCAACCCCTGTGTGGGCATGGCTAAGCAGCTGTGGGCCGGTGGCGCGGTTCTGGGGCTGGCCAGCGGGACCTGGTGGAGCTGGGCCTGTGGCGGCCGCTGCCGCCGCCGCGTCTCCTGGCGCAGGGTCCGACATTTATTCGGTTGTGTGCACGAGTTACTCCTCCTCCAGAGACAGGGATGTTGGGTGGTGTGCCCCACTGGTGGCCGTGTGCGGATAGGCAGGGGTCAAACAGGGTTCATGTGCAAGGCAGTACGGTAGAAGAAAGAGGTCACTTGGGTTAGCCAATGTTTGTTGCCTTGTCTGGACCGTGACTGAGCCTGAATGGTTCTTGGATTGTCCAATGCTTGACGCCTTCTGGACTGTGACTCCGGGGAAGGCCACAGCGCGGCGACACTGGCAGTGGAGCAGTCAGGCAGAGAGAGAGATGTGGAACCACGACTGACGCTGAGCGGGACAGGCTGGATGGCCACGATAGGTTCGGAGCCGACGTGCACCGTCGCTCCTCTTCACCCCTCCCCCACCGGGGCAGCGCACGATGCGTCGCGCTAGGGCCACGCGCCTGAGGCCGGGAGCTGAGAGGCAGGCCCAGGGCGTGCGCAGCGCGGGGGGGGGGGCTTCGACTAGGCCGCAGGCACGCCGCGCGGGCGGGGCCACAGCGGGAGCACTCACCCGATCTTCGCGTGAGGCGAGCCCCGCCGGCTGAACACGCTCCTGTAGAGGAGGCGCGTGGGCGGGCCTCGAGCCAACACGCAGGCTGGGGAACACAGGAGGCAGGCCAGGAACAGACGAGCGGCCCCAGCGGGTGGGCTCCGCGACCGAGTCTGGGCGGCACGCTTGGAGCCTTGCCGGCGGATGATGGCCGATGTCCGCAGCAGGTGGCGGGGCACGTGCGAGGACGGTACCGGCCTCGTCGCTAATGTTGCAGGGGCGAGGTCAGGGCCTCGCACGTGGTCACTAGCAGCAGCGCTGGCACAAAGACACACGGACACACTCTGGTCAGGTATGCCGGAAAGACCCCAAGCGGTCTTCCGCTTGTTTATTTTATACCTCGAGGCGAGCCCGCCCCGAGGGTGTGGGGATGCATGTAGTTGTTGATACATTGTGTGTTAGAGGCCAGGTGGCTCTCTACATCAAGGACCCTAAGCAAATACCATAGGGCAGAAGACCATGCATCTCGCGCCATTTTAGGACTCCTGCACAAAGATCACCTGAAGCCTCTCTTGAAGCCCCTGTGCCCCCACCACTGTTGTTGACAAAGCAGCCCAATGACCCGGATTGCAACCCCAACTAGAGGCCTGCCACCCCAACCTCCTTGCCATATATCCAGGGAGGTACCGGCAGCTAAGGAGGTGATACAAGACATGTAAGAGTTGTCGGTCTAAAATGACTTCTCCATTCACCTCCTGCTTAAGGACAACTAATGTGTTGCAGTGGGTAGAAACTCATCATATTTTTGCTGAATGTAAAGTCATTTGTGTTCACAAGGAACCAATCCATCTCAGAGTAACGGACCATGCACAGTACATAAAATTCTTGCCAGCAATGGCACCTGTCTTTTTATATTCACTGCTCCGGTTTCACAGATCCAAACATGGAGTATGAAACAGGCATGTTTTGCTCAATATAGGCCTGAACCACTGTAGCATAAAATGAATAAACGAACTTTAGGGAATTATGCACCATTATGCAGCACATTTTGTCATAGTATTACTCCATTGTTTTGTAATTTTTACACAGTTTGGGCATTGGTTGCACCTCATTAGTAACAAACACCCAAATATAGCAATAAGCAACAGCAAGGTGACCAGTGAACATATGCAAAGGGCCTTCCAATGTGCAGCAGCAGGTGTTGCTGCATTTTTTGTGACTTTTGAACCATTTGGGCTAGAAACATTTTTTTTGTTAAAATCTGCCGACTATGCAGCAGATTATGTATTATGTGGCTAATCTATATTTACGTGAAAATCACCACGGCAGCACAGTTGCATATCTCCAGTTGCCCAGATTATGAGGCACGGGTGATTAAATGGTGCAGCCAGAAAGAACAAATTAAGTCACAGGATACAGCACATTCTTTGGCAGTATTATTTAAATTGTTTGTAGTTTTAACACTCATTAATATTGTCTGGTCAAAATGTTTACCTCCTCATTAGTATTAGTAAAACACCTGAATACAGCAATCAAATGACCAGTTAACTTCAGCAATGGGCCTGCGGCTGCGTGACATTATGAGTGGTGTTTTTTCAAGTAATTTTTAGGTCTCGCCTGTCAATGCGCATGCGCATTGAGCGGAGCGAGACTATACGGGCTTAAACAGAGTTTACCTAGACTGGCGATTTGATGCAGTGCATGTGCGCTTTTAGCTCAATGCGCAAGCGCAATGAATTAAAATGCGCGTGCACAGCATCAAATCGTCAGCTTGGTGCCGCCAGCAGCTCTTCCAGCTCCGCCCCCTGCTGCATCAAAGGCTTTGCGCTCTGCCTCAGCCCAGCCATTCTCCTCCCCTAATTGCCCCCTGCTGCATCAAAGGCTTTTTCACGGCCAGCCGGCCATGCCCCCATCCTCACTCATCCCTCGCACCCCCTCTTCGCTCATCAGGTCTGCAAATCTGCTTGCCTTCTGTCCCTGAATCTCCCCGTGACTTCCCCCTCACCTCTCCCACTCCACTGCTTCAGGCCCCCACTATTTGCTCAGGACATTGCTTGTTTTAACTTGATTCACGGCTTCCAGCACGTTTCTTTTGCTCTTCTCTTCCGTTTCAGTGCCTGCCATTTATTGCCGCGTTATGCTTGCCTCTACTTTTCCCTTTTATTAGGATCACAAATACGGGTTTTCAAGGAAAAAAACACTTCTTAAGCCTGCGGAAACACAGCAGAAAACCTTTATCGGAAAGCCGTCAACTTGGCTGGGTTATTTTTGGTGTAAATGCAATTCTGAGTAGGCCTCTTTTTATGGCCGCCTGCTCGTCCTAAATACCAACGGCGCTGACATACTGGGAATACATGGAATTTCTCTGCAACACTCAGACGCTCTTTAAAGTTACTGTCGTACCCTATACTATATTTATGCTAAAATGTTTGACAGCAGATGTTGCCATTGGCGTTTGGGATTGAATTTATTGTATTGCCTGTAATACCTGCCTTCAAGCACCATTAAGTGATGATTCTTTGTTGATTGATTGAATACATATGAGAAAAGGGATTATTTTTTGGGAGTTTAGAAAACAAACCACGAGAGCATCGATCATTTAGGATCCCTTGCACAATAGTCTACAAATGGGTTAACTGTAGGTTAAAAGTACTTTAAGGTACCTGTTGGTGCACATTTGAGAATACATTTAAGGCAATCTTGTGCTTACTTATTGCTTCACTATCTTATTGATTTAGCATTAAAAGCATCATTCTTGGGTGAATCTTTTCAAAGTTTTATTTTCAAGTGTTTGTGTTTTTCAACCTGAATTATGTTTCATCGTACATCATCATCCTTGACTGTTAATGTTGCCTGCATTGATTTTTGCCTCCATTTATTCTCTATTGCTCTCCTCTCTCTCTCTCCCTCTCCCTCTCTCACTCCACTCCCTCTCCTCTCCCTCCTTCCCTCTCGTCCTCCCTCTCTCTCCCTCCAGGCCGTGTCTCCTTTTTTTTTTTTTAACAAATTGAGCACCGTCTGTATTTTATTCTCATTCAATCTCCCATCATTGTATCTCGCTCCCTGCTTCCCTCACTGTCTGCCTTCTTCCGTCTTCCCTCTTCTCTCGTTTCCTTCACTTTCTCCCCTCTCTGTTTCTATCGTCCGTCTCTCTCGCTCGCCGTCACTCTTCCTTTTCTGTCACTCTTGCATGTTGCATTACAAATGCTATAGGTGTCACATTTGCAAAAGTTATAACTATTGGCATTGTAAATGACAAAGCTATTAATTTGAAAAACAACACATACATAAAATAAATGTCATTTATAAGACCAATAGCTCAAACTTTCCTAATGCGAGACCTATTGCATTTCCAATGCTTGTTTCTCCTGTTGCTTAGGTTGTGCTGCGACTCTTTTTGCTGCTCCCGGTGTTTTTTCTTGCAATCTCCCAAGCCCTACTGCCTTCTGCTAGCCTCTCCCACCTCCCAAGACTACATAAGGAGGCAGCAGCACAAACATGCTGCTGGTGCACCAATGGCAAACCCGTCTGCACATGGACCATGCCCAGTGCCGGGAACCCTGGCTCTTCCACCTAACACAGCTACATTGCTACAGACCTCCAAACCCTGGAGCTGGGCGTATAGACAATAACTGCTGCCATGCATCTCCACACACCACCAGATAATCTTTCTCTTGCCAGCGCTGCCCCTTCACCTGCAACACTAAAGCAACCAAAAATGCTGGAGACACCACAAACACAATTGTATCTATCACACCCACTGAGACTTCACAGCACACCTCCAGTGCATTCTACTTAACGTACGATCGTTCGGCAAACAAGCCACTGAGATCTGGGACACGTCCTCATCCCTCACTCCGAATGCCATCTTCCTCACTGAGACCTGGCTGAACCCCGCCTCCGCGCCTGACATCGCCAGTCCCGAAGGCTGCAAGATAACACACTGGGACCGATCCAACAAAAACGGAGGTGGAATTGCCATCATCTACAAAGACACCATCTGCTGCACGACCTCCCCAGATAACTCAATCCCAATAATAGAGCATTGCAACTTCCAACTCCACAAGGACAGAAAACACTCCATCCAAGGTACGTACCCAAGCCTACAGACCACCAGGACCACGCCCCACCCTCTGCAACACCATCCCTGACCTCATTGCCCCGATCAGGATCGACTCCGAGCACTACATCTTCCCTGGGGATCTTAACTTCACCTTGACAACCCCAGTGACACCAACACAAGCGACATCCTGGAAAGCATGAGCAACATCGGCATTAAGCATCTTTTCACCGACCCTACCCACAACGCAGAAAACATGCCCAACCACATTTTTACATCCAGCAACAGAGTCCAGTACAACCACATTTAACACCTCACCTAGACCGACAACTACAGTGTCCACTTTACCATCTCAGGACCATCCAACTCCGACACCATGCCTCCCAGCTCCATGCACAGAAAGTAAAAGATATCAGGAGACTAGTGGAAACACGCTCCCAACTCTCACCTCCCACCTCCCACCTCCCAGACATAACATCCAACTCAGAACAGGCTGCAAAGAACTTCTACCAGTGAATCACAGAGCACGCCAACACAAACGCCCCCGCCAAGCCTGCCAAAGCCCAAGGACTTACCAGAAGAACCAGCTGGTTCACCTCAGAGCAGAAATCCAACAACCATCCCATCCGGCAACCAGAAAGGAAGTTGCACACCAAGAAAGAGACAGGAGACCATACCACTTTCAAGACAGGACTCAACCAGTACCACCACCTCCTTAAAGAAACAAATATCGACCTAGCAGACTACATAGAATCCAGTACAAACCTCAGTAAGGAGTTCTTCGCCATCATGAAGGAGTTCTCCAACCCCACAGCCACTGAAAACAACATTACCCCCTCCAAATAACTATGTGACACTTTCGTGGACTTCCTCCATGACAAGATCTCAGTCACATATGAAAACGTCAAACCCCCGCTGCAGACAGCATCAGCCTGCTCACACCCATGAACACCAACCTCCAACACCTACTCACCCATTGGGACCCTTTCACAACTCAAGCCACGATCTCCATCATGAATTCCCTGCACTCGGAAGCACCCACGGACCCCTGTCCCCACCACGTCTTCAACCTCAGGAGCAAGACGATTGGTGACAAGCTCAAGAAAGTCCTGAACCCCTCTATTATCTTCAACACCTTCCCAGAGGACTGGTAACATGCTAAAGTGAAGCCCCTCCTGAAGAAACCATACACGACCCAGCTTATTTGAAGAATTACCAGTTCATCTCCCTGCTCTTGTTTCCAGCAAAGGTTCTCAAGAAGGTAATCAACCAGCAACTCACTTAACACCTGGAACACAACAACCCCCTGTACCGCTCTCAATCCGGATTTCGAACCGAACAACACACCAAGACAGCCCTGATCGCAGCCACCAACAACAACAGGGCCCTCCTGGACCGAGGTGAAACAGCAGGCCTCATCCTTCTGGACCGGTCAGCCGCCTTTGACACCGTCTCACATCACATCTTGATCAACAGACTCCAACCCTTCGGAATTCAGGGAGGCACTCTGAAATTGATTACCTCATACATAACCAGAAGAACCCAGAGAATCAGTGTTCCACTGTTCACCTCGGAACCCAAGAAGATTATCTGTGTCGTCCCCCCAAGGATCATCCTTCAGCCCCTTCCTCTTCAACGCTTACATGACCCCCTTGGCCAACACCGTCAGATCTCCCGGACTCAACATCATCTACGCCAATGACACACAGCTCATTGTTTCGTTGTCAGAAAACCTCTCCACCACCAGAGCCAACTTCCGCAATTGCATGATGAACATTGCTGACTGGATGACTGACAGCTGTCTCAAGCTCAACTCGGACAAGACGGAAGTCCTCATCTTTGGGAACAACACTTCGCCATGGATTGACATATGTTGGCCGGCCGAACGCGGCCCATCACCCACCCTGACAGAAAACGCCTGTAACCTCGGCATCATCTTGGACAGCGAGCTATCGATGAAGAAGCAGGTACACGCAGTCTCATTTGCTTTCTTCCACACCCTACGCATGCTCCCCAGGATTTTCAAGTGGCACCCAGTCAACACCAGAAGGAACGTCAGGCATGCACTTGTCACCAGCAGTCTGGAATAGGGGAACACACTCTAGTTGGAATCACTCCATGCCTCCTGAAGAGACTACTGACAATACAAAACTCATCTGCACAACTCATCCTCGAACACCCCAGACGGACCCACACCCTACCTCAATGAGCTACATTGGCTCCCGAATCAGAAGAGATGCCTGTTCAAGATGTTGACACATGCCATCAAAGCCCTGCACAATGAAGGACCAGAATACATCAACAAACGCATGACCTACCACCATCCGACCAGGCACCTAAGATAGATAAGCAGCAACTATGGCTTGTATATAATATTGAAAAAGCTTCTACTTAAAGCCCTGGAACAACACAACGATGTTGCTGCTCCTGAGTTTCAAAAAGAGAAGGGAAATCCAGAGATAAATGACTCTTTAACCCTTTGGGTGCTGGTGACGGAACCACTCCGTCACCAGCCACGGACGGGCTGTGCTAATGACGGAGTGGTTCCGTCACGGCCCCGCCACCACGCCTGCGCGGCAGTGATTTTGCGCCTGCGCGAAGCATTCTATTGAGCGGGCGGGGCCGTGACGGAACGACTCCGTCACAAGCACATCGCGCCCGAGGCTCGTGACGGAGTGGTTCCGTCACGAGCATGGCGGCGCCCCGCGTATTCCCTAGCGCTGAGGTGGTATTACCGCCGCAGCCAAGGGGTTAAAGGATTTCCCTTCCCCTGCAACGCTCACCTGGCATGACATCTTGCCGTAACTTCTGCACAAGTGAAAAGTGCGCAGTGTGAGCACACGCACATCCATGTGCCTGCTGTCACTGCAGTCCAGAAAAAACAGACCACCTGTGCCAGGGCACAAAACAGAGCCTGATAGAGACCGTTTCGAGGTCCCCTTTAAAAAACTGCTGGTGCTCAGCACTGGTGAGACCCGGCCCACTTACAGCCCTCCTCACAGGTGATTTGCAGCGCTTTATAAATGCCAGATTGATTGAATCCGTAATTAAGCAGCAACAGAATTCAGCATAGCCACAGTGCCACATAATTCCAAGGCCCTGGATAGAATACGCCTGATCCATTACTTTTCTGGATGTGTCGAGTTTACGAACTGGTGTTTTTGTGGGGCATTCCATTTGACAAGCAACCACAGCACATCCATGGGCAAAAATGTCTTCACGTATTTAGACAGGACAATCACAGGCTGAGGAGCAGAGCTCCAACCCACCCCCCAAACCTTTGACCCTCACGGCACACTCTCTCTGCAACGTTATGTGAAAACCATAGCTCCGGGGTGAAAGGTTTTTATGACGCACATTTTTTAACTCAGTGAAAATAACTGCATGCTTTTTTAGCTCGTTAGAAAGGCATTAATCTCTCAAAGGTTCCCTCATAAAAATTATGAGACCCCCCCTTCCTTTTACAACTATAAATTATGGTTGCCCAATCCTCTCTCAACGGGGCTGTCTCAGTCAGTAGTAATTAAATCACCTCCTAGAGAGAGGCGTTTACTGCTGGTGCTCGAGGGCCTGGCCCCGGGCCTCACATTCCACTTCTTCACCGCATAAATCTCTTTTTAAAGCAGGACTGAGAGTTAGTTGCTTGAGACACGACCTGAAACCGAGGCTACTGCTCCTCTTCCTCTCCCCCACAGGACACGCGCCCGCGTTCCCCTGCCTGACCTCAGGTAATTCATTCACTGTGTACCTGCTGTGGCAGCATCAAGCATTTCACTGTGTGTGCACTGTGCGCCACATGCCAGCCTCGGCCAATCCATTATAGTGTTACAAATGTGCCAGCATCGTCCTATTCGCTCATGTCCCCGCCTCACCCAATTCATTCACCCTGGAACCTCCATTTGCCAATTATTGTACCCCACACGGTGGTACTCGGCTCTTCCCGACGAGTCTGACCCCCGCACTTCCCACCTTCAGTTCATTTTGTGGAAACGCGGATCCTTTGCAAACTTGTGAGAGACCTACAAGATCCACCTGCACCTTCCACAACCCTTTTCCACAAACCTCCCCCCTTAATGCCAACATTAGACTGGCTGCTATCAAAACACATTTTCTAAATCAATATTCTCTTTACTCCTGTAATCTTTGAACAAATACCTTGTACGGTCTGCTGTTCCATATTTTCAACTTTTATCTTTGCGTTCCCCTTGGCCTACTGTACCCCAACCCTCTTCTCAACTTCACCAGCGTTTACGCCCCAAACCATCTCCATCACATATCAGGGTACGTGACAGTGTGCCTGCTGTATGAAACAGACAGCACGCCCAGGAGCCCGACGGGGCACGAGGTCTCCAGAACAATCGCCAAGCAATGGCTGAAATATCCAGAAATCAAAAGAAAAAGGTCAATCACTCAGATGCCTGGTTGAATGGATATCAGGGGAGAGACGATGGTGAAGTGTACTATCTAAAATATGACCCTGGCTTCTAGATGTGCCCTGGGGTGCAGCTGCACAAATCATGCACGGGGCACAGCAGGTCAAGGGCTACTGAAGCAGATACATTATACCAAATAAAGATTCTAAAAAATTTGGACAGCACATTAGCCAAAATAAGTATTGTGACTTGCTAAATCCTGGGGAACTTTCTAGGTTTTGTATGCCGGGGACCCTCCAGAAGATCCTTCTCATACCTTTAATCCAATGTGATTTTTTTTACTGATCACCAAATATTTGGATCCCAACCTCGTCGCCAAAAATAGGCAGGGTCAGAGATCCCTAAAACATAGCTGAGGAATATGCCGTGCCTGCACCCAGGTCTACATGTACCTGCTGTATTTTCTTCCATGTATTACTGTCTGTGAGTATGGTCAACCGCCTCCACTTCAAGCGACTAATAATCAGATTTACTACAGCTAATAGCAGTCTTTAGCCTGATTGCAAGCACTGTCCCATCCTTAACAATGCACCAATCCTGCCTTCTTGTACCATCTGAGGGAAGACCCAGGGTTCCATGGAGCAGACGGCTTTCCCTTTGGCTCTAGGAAGGAGCAGCAGTTTCATCAGGTCCCTTTCCCCCTGCACCCTGACAGCAAGCATTGCTGGCAAAGCACAGGAAGGAAACGTTACTAACCTCCAACAATAGATTTGCTCTTAAAACTTTGTAAACTCACGTGTTGTGTTTTATTCCTGAGGGTTGTTTGTGCTTATTAAAATGGAGCACATTTCATTGAGGGACAAAGTACACCTATCTTCTTAAAACCAAATGGGAAGGGAACTGGGAAACTTCAAACCTCTCTGTAAATCTTTTGGGCTTGGCAGTATCAGGACATAAGTCACCAAGTCTTGTCTATCAAGCGAATACAGCTAGTGGAAAACACCAGCAGACAGTGGGCACTGATAGGTGGGGAAGCGTGTATACCAGGAATCTGACCTACCTAGTAGTGTGACCAGAATAAAGTATCTGAGCTGTGCACAGCAGATTCTGTGAGCAAAACACATAGACGTCTCTCCTTGTTGGTACCAAATTACAGAGAAGAGAGCTTTTTAGATTATCTTTGAAGTATCATTCGTTGGACAGGGATCACTGGTGAGTTGTCTTTGTAAGGGTGTCAGCTTGTCAGATTCACACAAAAGTAAGTTTCTAGTAGCAACTATGGGGAATTTAAACAATTTCCACTGGATCAGGCACAATTTGTCATTTTAAGCAGGAAGTGTGCCCCTTTTTCAAACCAACCGCGGCCGTGGTCTCTTGTATGACTGGGTTGACCCCTCCCTTCCTAAGCCTCCATGACCTAACACTTTCAATAACTATTCCAATTTGACCCAGTTTTTATCGGAATCCTCAAGCAAGAGCTAAAAATAATGGAGGCGCATTGTACCTGACCAGGCATTGTAGTTCAAGGAGACCCAGAGACTGGTATTCAGTCACAATATCACAACACTGTTTCAGAGGAAAGATGGGGTTTTCCATGTGCTGCACTGATGAACCTTTTACCAACAGAAACATGATCGCTTCATATGGAACCATTGTTAGATGTGGCCACCATGTCGCTAAGCACAGCGCCTTTAGAGAGACAAATACAGTGTAACTGTTCCAAGAAATTAATATAACTACACATTCTCATGGAATATAAAGTATGAATGCTATGCAAGGGAAAGAATAAAACCTTCCACCATTGGTTACCTGGCAGGTTCACCTGGTTTCAGACAACAGCACCCGCAGAGCAGAAGATATTCTCAGCCTCCCACAGGTATGTAGATTCTTTTCACCTTCGCCCACATCTCTGATGCTGTGTGTGGGGGGGTGGAGGGGAGGCTGCTGGAGGAACACTGTCCGATGTGGCCGTAAAAGCATATGAAGTTGGATGCATCACACTAGAAGTTACAAGGATGTAAGCGGTGGGAGTGGAGTGTGCTGTGGAAGCCCTGCCTCCTACAAATGCATTATCGAGAATAAGTGCATCCGTCGATGGAGGTGTTCTCAGCCTCACTGGTCTCCTTATCATGGATCTCTGTGGTCTTGCAGCTCCAAACGCTTGGACACCAGTTCAAACAGAGGGGCTGTCAGACTGAGAAGTTGGAAGTCATCATCAGCCAAAGAGTCCACCAAGTTTACTCGATGATACCCATGAAACAAAACTCTTCTTGAAATTCTCCTCTGTTGCAGATATCCAACCCCTCAAACATTCCTTGCACGTCACCCAGACCTGGATATCCAGCAGCACCTACCTGAAGTTCAACCCAACGAAGACATAATTCTTATTATGTGCCAAGAGCATCAAACAAGATACAGTAAAAACCTGTCTCAATAACCTGAAACTTGACAGCTTCGAACCCAAACTTTCACCAAGTATTCATGGCTGGTGTTCTTATACTGCACTCCTGAATGAAAAAAAGTTCCTACAGGCAGAATTCCTTCATCTAAGTCACATCTATGGTATGAAAATGGTGCCATTGCTGCCAGATACCCCAAACTTTCTTTGCTTTGTTCTTCACAGCAATTGTAAAATAAGTACCGAAAATGTTAACATGTATGGCCTTTTAGTGAAAGTGCCTCTTCTGTCACTGAGGAGTTTTCGCACTCAATACCCCACCATACCTGCACTCTGTCACTCACCATTGCACAAACACAACTGTCCATCCACAAACAAACCAAATGTTTTATTCACCCATGTCACCATCCACAATCAAACACATACAGAAACTCAACAAGCATATGTAAGATAAATTAAAAGAATCGAAGTTTAAAAAAAGAAATAATGTTGCTACAAACATTGGTGGCTTTTGCATTCAATAAACTATAACAACCAAAAATATAAACATAGCAGTGGGCATCCATCTTGCAATAATATTTTGCAAAGTGTATATTTGCTTAACCTAACCAAGCGAGGTGAGATGTTGCTTTAGAATACGCTGCCATCTTGCAATAGTAAAACAATAATATTCCATGGACAATACATTCTAAGATGGCTACCCAGTATAAAAGTAGAAGCTGCCCAAGATGTGGTGTACTGCATATGCATGAGCGGCAAACAAGGGCCAACCAGCACTGTCTGGGGAGTTGAGTGCTCTAAAAAATAAATAAAATACAAATATTTGAAAAGAAGAAAGAAAACGTGACTGTGACCTTTAAAAGTGTAAATTGAAAACTAAAGGACTGGTGCACAATTCCCGGCACTGAAATGAACTCAGTTTCAGCAAAATGTATACTTGTCATTAGGCAAAATTATGTTGCTCATAGCGCAATACGGCCAATGGTTGACAAGGCCAAGACCCACGGTCACTTGCTATTTGCCATCATCTGCAGAAGTGGAATGTCAATACCACTCAAACAGGTCAATGGCAGAATGGGGCTAATCCAAATACTATGCACAAAATTATAGATGACAAAAAAATATAGAATCCCTCCTACAGTAGTCTGGCAAAGATGTTCAAAGTGTCAATTGGTTTCACCCAGACGTTATAAGAGGTGACAACAAACACTAACAAGCACTGGCAAAGCCAATAGGTTTCAAGTTTGGGACCAATTCGCTTTGGCAATGGTTTTAAGCCATACTGCACATCATCAGGGATGCTATACAGATCATGTTACACTGGATCAGAATAATATTTTATTTTTGTTGCGTTGTTGCTATGAAACATGGCTAAAAACATTGACAAAGGCAATACGTTGAATAGGTGGGGACTATTGGTTCTGACAGTGTTTTTTATTTACCAAGGTGGATTGTAAAATAAAATAGTAGCACAAAAGCGTTATTTACTTTTTGTGGGGGCAATATAGAGAGCATGGGTAGGACAAGCATCTCAAAGCTCGTGGATGCGGAAGTATCACAAAGGATAACAAGGAGGATGTGGATGGGGAACAAGATGGAGGGCGTGGGTGGTGAGAAGCATTACGGAGCGCATGAGTGGAGGGAAGTAACACAGATGGCGCAAGTGGCGGTACACAGCATAGAGCCTGGTGGCGGTAAGCATTATGTAGGGAAACGGAAGGGCATTGAAGAGGTATGCAAAATACCTGTCATTTTCATTCGTGTAATTACACAACATTTCTGAATATGTATGTGTAATTAGGCAAAATGCAAATCTGCTATTTATATTTTAGCATGAAATGCGTCACTTTTAGAAGCTAGAGCGTGCTTCATGCTAAAAACGAAAGAAAAAATTCTGGTTGTTTTGTAGTCCCCATGTGCTTGCGCTAGAATTTGTTTTGAACATCAAATAATAACGCAATGGGGTGTATTGATCTAGTACGGGGATTTTTGCATAACAAGCATGACGCAAATGTCCCTAAATTACGCTGGCGTAATAAAAATGTCGCCGGGGCCTAGTCTTTTTCTGCAGTCTTGTTATCCGACTATCGTAGAAGGCACACCAAGGAAGTCCAGCTTACACCCGGATTTAAACTGCTTACCTCCTTTCCATGAGATGGCGTGCAGTTTGAGTGCTGATATTTTATTATATTTTTGTATATTTACAAAGCCTCAAAGTGCTCCGAGAGCCAGTATTTTCCCTGTTCAAGAATGACAGGAAGTCTCCCGACAAAGAGCATTCTTTCCACATTCACGTCCCTTTCTATCCCGGGCAGGCATGACCCTGCCCAACCAGCTCGGGCCCCAAATATTTGGAATAGTCCTGGCAGGTCCGAACAGGGGTGCTTTGGAAGATAAGAGTCTGGATTCGGGCCACTGCTGCCTGTGACCTGGAAATATGAGCACAAATAGGTTTTGCTTGACGCAGAACTCGTAAATAAACAAATGTAATCCATGTAAATCAAGCAAACTTGCAACATTGGTGTTTTATGCCCGATTCGTACTGCTAACAGGAAAAAGGCGGTGGACATTGGAAAACAAAATAAAGATCGGTTTCTTTTGGAGTAGAAAATATACAGGATTTTACTAAAAATAATTTAAAAAACACAACATGTTAATGTGAGTCAGAACCTCACAATAACAATACCATAACTGTCACATCGGAGATAGATATTAGATGCAATACTTTTACTTTCAAACAAATGCATTTTTACAGAATATGTGCAGTTCCTACAAGAGTTATAACGTCCACATCAAAGCTTCCGTCGCTTCTTCCGGAACTGCTTATTGTCAATATCTTCGATCATATCCGGGGGCTCGGGCGTCACAAACCCCTCCGTCAGCCTGTAATACACCACGGTGGAGTCCGAAGCCACAATCGCCAACACGACAGATGAGGGCGCACCCTCTTCCGCCTCCAGACTCCGCGTCCGCTCCATGATGTGCTGAATTCTGAAAGTCAAACATATTGATGATCACGACAAAAGTACATTAACAAGCATTGGTAAAGCTAAGAGGCTTGCCCTGAATTCTGTGTCCTGACTAAAATATTTAAAAAGTCCAGCAATGAATAACAAACATGAAGAAACAAAAACAATGTTTTCTATGTGCAATGCACAGAGGAGATGAAGAATGCAATCTGTCATGATTCGATTTGAGATGTAAATTAGTCCCAAAGGGATTGCAATGCGATCATTACATAGGAGGCGGAGCAGATCCATCAAACAACCAAAAACAGCATGAACCTAGACTCCGAGAGGAGGCAAAGCCCACTTTATACCGCACGTTATGCACACTGCAAATCGTGTTCGTCAACATTTTGTGAGATACTAACAGGTGTATAATTAATTAAATAATCAGAACCATGGTCTGGGAAGTCACCGATTTGGAGCAGTCTCAAGATTGTAGCCGTTTGTCTCAAATCTTGTGACGTTTTGGGGGCCGCCAGAATGCATCATCAGGGTCGGATTGGTAAGGTGGGCAATGGCCGAGAGGGCGGTACCGGAGTGGGTCGCTCTTTTGGCCAGCGTGGTGGCCGATTTGGTCTGTGCTGTTCAGATGCTGACAGCGGCCTTTCTGGAAGCAGATCGACCTCGGTTACCTCCCTTCACTCATGGGGCGGGGGTGTCATTCCCCGACTCTCGCTGGGCCGGCCCATTAATGTATGCAGATTGAACAGGGGGCAGGAGTGGCCTCACTTATATTTAGGTGAGGTTCACCAGTGTGAACTGGTCCATGCACAAATAGTCCTGGCAACATCTGAATGTTTTAAACATCTCAGCGAAGTTAAGAAAACACGCCTCTTTTAGACACTGGATGTGTATGTGCACTGGATGTGTTACACAGGTGTGGCAGTATGACTTGGTATAGTGAGAACCTCAGTACTGGGGGGCAGCGGGATCTATTTTGGATAGACCCTAGTTTAGTATGGCACACAATGAAGGGCGAAAACAGCTTCTGGCCAAACTATGCACAGACTCAGCACAGAGAAATGTGCTGTGTGAACAATAAACTTTTTGACTGTGAACTCTGTGAAAACAGCCCTGACCTGAGCCACGCATTAGCCAGAGGAGTAATCCAGAGCCACTTGTACCTGTGTTTAATTCATGCCTGTGCTCATAAGACATACTGGAGAGTGTTGGCTTTAGAGCCCCCCAGAGAGGTTTGCAGGAGAACAGCAGATGGGGTGTAGAGCTTTACTGGGGATTGTACATTTGATTAAACCCTTTAACTGTACCTTTATTGACCTGTGTTATGTTTCATTTTGCTGTGATGTTAAAGTACTTCCTCCTTAACTAAAGAGGAACACTGAGCAAGACATTACATTATTGTGTCTGTTGATTGTTCAGTTCTGGTCGCTTGGCCCCACACTACCTCCTTGAGAAGTCTATGACGGCTCTGTACCGTGAGAGTGAAGTACAAAGAGTGTAGGCAGTTGACGCTGAATAGCAAATCTACTATTTACCCCTACCCCCCAAAAAAGAGGATCTGACCATATTTTACAGAATTCATAAGAGGTTCTATTGCCACTTGCATTATATAGCCAGACCTAAATAGGAATCGTTCTCCGTAGGAGGTTGAATGGCAAACTTAACAGTCAAAAGCATGAGGTTGGAAAGAAACTCTCCTCTGGGAGGAGCCAAGCCCCATCTATAAATATATATTTAAAGAATTGGTAACAAGAGGTAAAACACCTGTACTGTCAAGCCGGACCTAAAACGCATCAATCACATCTTGTTTCCGAAACTGACTAAGATGATTTTCTTTATAGAACTGTAAGTGTCCACGAGTTCAAATCTTGGACTGGCCAACTAATCTTTCCAAATGTGATAACAAATGTCTAAGTTGGGTAATCATACAGTATCACTAAGTAAGCTGGAGCATGCTGAAGGCCGCCCACATATAATGTGCCTACATTTTCAGACTTTTGCTGTCTTTATCTCAATTCTAAGATTTTCAATGTAAAAAAAAGTCATTTTACTGAATGTCCCTTATAGGCAACAGCTTTTCAGAGTCAGCTGATGGGTATACTTTGATTACCCAATTTGACAGTAAGGTACAACTCAATGTGTGTGAGGTGTGGGGGTGTTACAGCAGCACACATGTCAACAAACACACTAATTCATATGGTCAAGAACCAGGGGGGAGCTCACCAGCCCCAGTTCACTCTGGAGCACCACTGACAGAACTCACTCACAGCACACAGACTTTCTGAACATACAGGACACATAGGCTAGACTACAGGTAAATTATCAGCACCTGTAAAGGACACATCTGCCTAAACATAATAAAGAACTCACGTCACAACATGCCATTACTGAATGCAAACCAACAACACACTGCCGTACACCTCACCTAACCACTTATCATACCACCTTGGCCGATCAATCGCAAGTAGTCCAATATACCTCTCAACTCCTTACCAACCCATAACAGCCATTGGTGTGCCACTGTGCTTACAAGATTACAACACCATACTCACTTTGAGAGAGCACTGCATATATACCATAGCACAATAAACACTATTCATGCCTCCCTATACAAACAACACCTATCAATACTACATCAAGCCACTTAACAGCATAACACAACACACACATCTTCTTTTTTTTTTTTTTTTCTTTTTCTTTTTTCTCCTTTTTCTTTTCCTTTTTTCTTTGTTCCTCATATCAACCATGGCAGGTCCTTCAGTACGGCGGACCAAGAAAAGTGTGACTTGAGAAATAGACATGCTGTCTCAGTGCAGGACTGGTAAGGGTCAATCTTTACGGGGGTACGCCAGGACCCAACAGCAAAGTCAGTTTCACAGTATATCACAGCTCCTTTTATACTCCTGGAATGATGCTTGCCATTAGCCAAATTCCACCATATACTCATACCACAAATTGACCTTAATTGTAAAGGACAAACATGAGTGAGCAAAAGGGGTGCGACATGGCTTCATAATCATTGGAACTGGGGAGGAAGAAAAAAAAAAAAAAAAAAAACCCCAGTCTTGACTATTGAGACCAATCAAATTTGAGCCAGAAAGCTCTTTTTTCTGGTTTGCCACCTCTAGAAAGATCTAATTTCGATATTGAAAGTATGGAGGAACTCCAGTCTTGTAGTGTCGGGGGGGATGCCTCTTTCCAGCGCCTACAAATCTCCCGTCGAGCCACCAGGATTGAGTAGAACAGGAGGTTATTATTTGCGCTGCGTTTTTTGTCCGTCACTCCAAAAATTACCAGGCTTAGATCAATATTCACAGTAGTGCCTGTTGAAGAGGTTAGTTTGCTGCTTATTGATTGCCAATAGGATGTTAGGTGTGGGCAATCGTAAAACATATGCGCATCAGAGGCTGCCACCTGACCACAACGGGGGCAAACTACTTGAATGCCTGATGAAAATTTGGACAGCCTCTGAGGAGAATAATAAGCCCTGTGGAGGGTAAAGAGATGGTTTCTTCGCAACCAGGCTGGTTTAACAATGTCCCATAGTACAGTGAAGGATGACTTCCACAATTCTTTTAGATTTGCCGCCGGCAACAGTGATCCCCATAATTGGTCGGGAAGATGTAACACTCCATCTATTTCCTCTAAAATTAGGTTATAGAAATGAGAAACCTGTTTTTTTGTTAAGGAATTATCCAATAAAGAAGATTCTAGCTGACTATTGTCTCCCAATAATTGTTGTTGACGGCGAGTGGGGCCGGATGTTTGTGCAGTCGCCCAGCTAGAAATCTGCAGATATTTAAGTCTAGAGAGATTGGGACCTACCTTACTCACTAGATGTTCCCAGGAGAGCATTTCTCCCTCAAAAAACAAATCTCCCCAAGTTGAGATCCCAGCATCTTTTAGCGGGCTTGTCAGAGCATCTTTAGTCCACTCCGGTGGAGCCGGAAGATCCCATATGGGAGAGCCGTTAGAATAATAGCCTATTTTGGTAATGGTTCTAACATTGTACCAAGTTTTTGCCAGGCCTTGCAGTGTCTTCAACTTAATTTTCTTAAAGAATTTTGGGTCTCCAAACTTAAATAAGAAACCTGTCTGATTTAAACCTTCACATTTCAGCAGTGTTGAAAACATATGGCCGACTCCCTGATCTGATGGAGTTTTAAATAACATTCGGGCGTGTGTCAGCTGAAATGCCCAGGCGTAAATTTGAATATCAGGGCCGGCCAAACCCCCCTTCTCCCTACGACGCCTCAACTTATTCCAAGAAATTCTTGCTGTCTTGTTCCTCCATATGAATGAGGTGATGTCACTCTGCATCTTTGTTATCATTTTCTTTTCAAAATATAGTGGCAAACTATTGAAGACATAGGTCAATTTAGGCAAAATGGACATCTTGACCAGATTAGATCGGCCTAGGAGCGTCAGTGGAAGATGGCTCCAAGAGTTCATTAAGTTCCTACAGTCTTTGGCTGCTAATGTAAAGTTTGTGTGGGCGATCTGGTTGATGTCTTGTAAGATTTTTATACCTAAATATTTCATGTTGTCCCGAGTTTGTACTGGGGGTGGCGCATTTATACTATTCCATGCCATAATCTCAGTCTTTGTGGCATTAATTTCGTAGCCTGAGATATTGCCGAAATTTTGTGCCAAATTAATAACTGATGGAAGCGTTGTGTTAATGTCCGATGTTAAGATCATGAGATCATCAGCATATAAGGCCACTTTTTTTTCCCAATCTCCGTATCTAAATGGAGCAATGTTGACATCTTCGCGGATCGATTGGGCGAAAGGCTCCATATAGATATCGAAAAGCAGGGGTGAGAGCGGACAGCCCTGTCGGGTACCTCTTGTGATGGTAAAAGGCTCAGATAGTCCGCCGTTAACCAAAACCGAGGCTGACGGTTCATGATATAATAATTCCACAGCCCGGCAAAAAGCCCGCCCCACCCCAAATTTTTCCAAGGCCCCCGACAGGTATTTCCACACACACATCTTCGCACAAAGCACTGCAACATTTATATCACCCTCCTCCTCCACACCAACCCTTTTATACTGAATTATATCACACCAGTGCAACCGCAAGCTAACATCCAAGGCATTACACATGAGAAATAACCCTTACGTTAGAAGCACAGTTCCAATAGCAACTAGAAATGCAGCACCATTCCTGGGCATGTATGTTCATCTGTTGGACCTCAAATAAATTGGGGCTCTTCTAAGGGAACTGGCATACTTACTTACACAAGTGTGCCATGACACTAGGCAGGGTTCTCCAAAGCCAGTCCTGGCGGGCCCGATCCATGCCAGATTTTTAGCATATCCCCAAGTTAGATAAATGTCGTTATCTTAAAAATCTGGCATGGATCTGGCTCTCTTGGACCAACTTTGAAGAACCTGCACTAGAGTAACACGAGTGAGCCAAGGAACCTAGACCGCAACAGGCAATCAGAGTATAGTAAGGGATGAGTAGGGAGGAAGGACGGCAGAGAAAAATGACAGTCCTGAACTCTCATAGCCCACAATTTGGACATCGGTTCCAGATCATGAGTAAAAAACATGTCGGCAATGCACCACCAAACATCTGTGAGCATTCCAGTAAGACAATGAAACACACCTACACAAAGAACACGCCCCAAGAAAACCCCACAGAGACAACATGCGTTCCTCTACTTCACATATTTGCGCGGGTAAGTCACAAGGCAAGCCCCACTGTAGAATTTTCCATGTTAGCCAACAAGCAGAAGAGGATTTTAAAGGGGAAGTGGAGTAGAAGGAGAGTGAGACAGATACACCCTCTGAAACATCAATATCCAGCACAAATGAAGACCTAACACTGCAACAGCTTTGCTGCGAGTATTAACATACAGACACATTTTGAAATTTATTTTTTTATGTTTTTTTAGGGGGCGGTGGGAGGGGAGCGATACAACCTTAAGCCCAGGGAGCACGCTAATACTTCAACCACCCCATCATTAGTTACTATCATAAACCAAGGTGGTGTAAGAAACAGAGGACATTGAATTATATAAAAATATCATAACTTAAAATATATACCTCTTTGTAGATTAGTAATCAATAAGTAGGCATGCTGTATCTAGTTTGAGTTATTTTATTGCTTAACATTATTTTCTTTTTCATTGAGCAAAAGGCAACATTCTGAAAGCTTTTAATAGAGATCTCTAAACCTCTGTGTTTAATAATGTTTGTGGTGCTTCCAACTGGGAAGATGTGGGCCTCCTCCGACTAACCTTGCAAGGAGTCTGAGAGGAGGATAAGGAGGAATAGCTGTTACTAACTCATACTCGTTCCACAAGGGTGAACTGTTGTCCATTGCCCGGAAAGTTGGGTAGGCCGGTCTTGCTAGATGGAATCCCAAACATGTTTAGGTGTTGTGCTGTGCATGCCCAAGCAGAGCTGTCTAGTGTGTTCAGTTGTAACTCAGAGTGTTGGTATAGATAAGCTGTGTGTTGTACTAATGGAGTGCGCACTTGGTAATCTTTTTTTAATAATCAACTTTATTTGTGATTTTGAAGTTACAACAGATTAACTAGCCACATGAAGCAGGTACAATCATTGTGAGCGGTGCAGTATAACATTATTGGCATCATGGGCACAACTTCCAATGCACGGGGACGCCTGGAGCAGGGCCCCCTTCCCCTCCTCTGAATGGACCCCTGCACCTCACCCGCTCTCCTTACCTCAATCTATCGAAAACTTGCAACAATAAGGCATTGATAGAGTGTTGTGCATTTTCTTGATCTATGGACAGCCAAAGTTCCACAACTCTCGGATCACAGAGTTGGGTTTGGATAGGAGGCCCATCAGCCCTTTCAAAGCGCTCACGGGCACTCACCGCACACACACACACTGCCGTTTGCCACATCATCCATCCACACCCTAGATCTAATCCCTACTTTTGGAGCACTCCCCCTGAGAGTACCAACCACGTTCAAACAGACCAACTACACATCACGTGTCGGAAAAAGCCCAAAGGCTAACAATGCCTGTAGTGTCTACTCCAATAGTCAAACCCAGCACCTGCAGCTCAGACTCCCGCAAGTTCACGCGACCAATAACTTCTGGAGAACTGTGCAATATGCCAAAAACGCGAACCATAACATACAACGGAACATATGCCCCGTCAATATTGCAATGGTATCATTTTGGCGCATGGTTAGGTTAACACACATGCAGCTGTCCAAATGAAAACTTAAAGTAAGCTAAACGTTATCGCTGCGCCGGACTGATGCAGAGAACTTTACAGCTTTTAAGAGGTATTTCCTGAGAAGCTGCTGAGCGGAGAAGGCTAAATCCTTCCAAATGTGCAGAAATGTAAGGCAGCTGCACAAGAACAACCTGGAGTGGGCAGGGCTTGTGATTTATTGGGTGACAGCTTCAAATATCCACTGAAAGAGTGACCGGAGAACAGCCTTTTTTCTGGGGATTTCATATGAAACGACTCCTTCCAGACTACACAATCCAGCCCACATGTAGAACTATCTTCCCACCATCTGGAAAGACGCAAAGTCCAACCTTTTCTCACAACGGCCCTTTCAGTATGTGTTTTCCGCAGAAAAAAAGCAGCTAAACTGATAAAATCTTGCCTAGCTGCTGTCTTCATTGGATGGCCCTTGACCAATTGAAATGCAACGCGCATAAGACCGTCGTTTTGCTCTTCGGCCACAATTTAGCCGCAACCCGGCAGACCCTTTGGTCAGAGGGGGGTCCCTCGACTCTAGGCCAACAATCAGAAGTGGCTATGTACCTCGGGGTCAAGTTCCACAAACTCCTGTCCTTCAACCAACAAGTTAATTCTGTGGGAAGGTCCCGTTTTGACCTCCTTCGTATATTGAAAAAGTTTCTTCACTTCCTCTCACTCCCAGTCAGGAAAACAGTTATTCAGGCACTAATCACGTCTAGGCTGGACTATGCAAAAGCCCTTTTCCTTGGTCTGCCCGACTACGTGATTAACAGATTCCAGGTGATGCAAAATGCAGAAGTACGTCTACCTCATAATCTTCCGTTGTGCACGCTGGTGTAACTCATCCACACTCTGAATTATGGAAGAAAAAATCCATAGGCAACTATAGGTCTATGAGATATATATGACCTTATTGTAGAACAGCATGATGTTTAAAGACTCCGGAGTACAATAATTATCGATACAAAATCGTTTTATTCATACAATTTTTTTTTTCAAATGACCATTATAGGTTCTATAGTACTTCTTAGAAGAACAATTATAAAACAATAACATCACAACGTAATCACCAGTCTGCCAATAACAATTATATACAGTGAACACAGACATACATTTTGTACATGCGCTCCATACAGAATGGGTGATGGATAAACTGATAAGGAATTAGAAAAACAACAAATAAAAAGTGCAAAAGGTGGCTATAAATTTGATGATAGATCTTCTACGCGCGTTTCGGCGAACCAAGAATTAGTAGCAGGGAGTCGTTGTATGTACATTATACTTCATCCACACTTTCTACACTGGCTCTTGACGAGGAAGCACATTTTGTTTAAAGAACACATACTCTCAGAGCGTTTCATCAAACTGGTGCTGGTTATTCTGTTTCCAGAATTTGATCTTACCTTCCATCTAGGAATTTGCACTCCTCAAACAGGGAGCTTGCCAAGGTACCCACGATACACCGTGCCAGGGAGGGCAGACGCTCTTCTTCCTATCTAGGTCACTCTGCTTGGAATAATCTCTCTGGTTCTTCGCTCAGTCGAATCTGTACCCAGCTCTAAAAATAGGCATAAAACATGGCTCTTCTCTCAAAGATACGTTGTCCTTACCTGTAAGATCAGCGCCGGGACACTCCCAGGAGTAGTTGCTCGCTTAATAAATCTTAATAAATCTTGATTCATCATCATTATGTGATGACTTTGTCACTCAATGGTTGGCTACCAGCCTCCTGCAATAGTTAGCAACTATCCCCAACAAGGGCATGGTCAGAAATATGTGCAGGTTTCAAAAAGTTAGTGTAGAGCACGTTTTATAAAGTGAATCGGCATAAGGATCCAGGATAAACTTTAGACAGGTGGTAGTGTGGTCTTGAGCATTTTTTAGCAGTGACTTTTGTCACTGTAAGATAAGTAGCATTTTCCAATAACCACAGCTTGAGTCAGACCTTTCCTGTCTGTAGGTACAATCTGTAGTATGGCACGTGTGACACATACACGCCCTGACCCCACGTTGGAGGTGAGGACAAGTTAAACAAAAGGGCAGAACCACGTAATCGCACAGTAAGCGTCGAGTGAGTTACGAAGCACATCTTGCCTCTCTGGGCCATCGTTGCAGTCGCGCATGCATGCGCTGGGGGCTCAGTAATCTGCCGCACCACAGTGACGGCTAGGGGAGTTGACCTAGCGGCATTTAAGCACCCTGCCTCTACCGCTGATGCGGCAAGCGGGCACTCTTCCTTCACCTTCAGCTGCCAACCAGAGACGTTTTAAGACATGGGCAAAGTGGGCTCTGGACCAGGGCCCCAACCTTTCAGGGGGTCCCTGATAAAGACAGATCTGCTCTGCAGAGAGTCTTGCTCTGATGACCTTTAATAATTCTTAAATAGATTGTTTTAAATATCATTTTCTTTTAATGTATTTTTATTGTGGGTGGTGTGCGAGAGTCTATTACAGACATTCTGCAGAGAAAGTGTGTGTGTTTCATGGAACATCTATAAAAAAAGTTTCTTTTAGATCAAAACAGGACCTCAGATGTGAGAAATAGGAGGGAATCACAGAGATTGTATGCAGTAATATTAGTGATCTGCTGCTGTGTTAAAATGTTTAAAACACACATCAATATCCTTGAATATTAGATGTAAACACGTAGAATTTGGTCGAGTTTGCCTGTACACTGCCAGTGACCTGGCCAGAGAGATCATGAAAGAGCTGATATTGGATCATAAATCCAAAGCTGTTCCCAATAGGGGACCCCAAAATACATTTGGCCCAGGGCCCCAGAAATCATTAAGATGTCCCTGCTGCCAACGTGCTGTACACACACACCGCATCCATGCCTCGTTTTTTTTCCGGCCCCATAGCACAGTGCCCTTCCAGAGACAGTGGTCACCAACTGAATTTGCGTGTCCGCCCATGCAAACCTGACAATTCTCCAGGCAAGTCAGTCTCCTCCCTGATCCTGTGTCAGCACGTGGCCGGCAGCAGCAATCATCAAGCTCCTGGAAGACGGTCGCACAGAGCCCGGTCTTCCAGATCTTCTTCTAGTGCTGCCACTCAAGTGCCTGCCTCATCACCTTGTCCGCCACAGGTCACAGGAACAACCTATCCAGCCTGGTGAGCATACGTTCCCAGGACTTTGACAACCGCATCTAACCACCACCCACCAAGAGCGCAGAACAGCAGGTGAACGCACAGACCGTGCCACTGCAACAAGGCTCACCCTCGTCCCGTGCCATGGTGAACCGCCTCATGGCCAGCCACGCCATTGGTGGTGCATTTAGTCCATCACTTCTTTTCAGCAAGCTTAGTGATCCTGCAATGGCCGCCCCCCTCTGGCACTTGTGGGTTGCAAGCCTGAATAACTACTTTGAAACCACCAAGGAGACAAATGGCGAAACCAAGCTTTTTCTACTTCTGCACTATGCTGGGGAGGAGATTTTCAACTCTTCCCAAACTTTCCTGGGACTTTTGCTGACGACGATTACAATGGTACCATTGTGGCGCTCAACGTATATTTTGACCCCCAGATGAACTAATATTTAGAAAGATTCAAACTGCGGCAAAAGCACAGGGGCAAGGGTGAATCCACCGACATATTTTATGCTTGCTTGCGGGAACTCGCCAGCACCTCCACAGAGGATAACCCACAGAAATAAGTGCGTGCTCAGATGATAGAAGGTCGCCGTTCTGCCGCTCTCAGATGCTTTTTCCTCCGCTTTCCCAACATGCCCCTTGATGAGATTCTGATGCTCGCTCGCTCGCTCCCAAGAACTGTCCAATCGAGCAGAGATGATTGAATAGCCTTTCCAGAACTTCTCTGCTACACCTAAGCCCACTTCACAACCAATTAAAACAGAAGTGGTGGCCACAAACTCAAAAGGACCCCCACACCAATGCATCAAGAGCTCTGCTCCTGCAGGACAGCCCCCTGCGGACCGTTATGTCTACTGCGGGTTTCCCCTGCACCTGCCTTCTGACTGCACAGTTAGAGGCAAGACCTGTTCCGCGTGTTTTTGCCCCCAACCATGTAGCCAAAGTCTGTCACTGTGTGTCGCACACCCACATTCCAAGGCTGTGGTGCCCCCAGATGCCAAGGTAGGAGGGAATCATACACACCAAGCCTCAGATCCGGAGTGCACGACATTCAACAACAGCCCCAGGTGCGCCTCTGTCATAGCAGCCGATGATTAAATAATCTTAATATCATGCACCATACACTGAGGGCAACTGGCATGAAGTTCCCGCCCCGCCTGCCAAGTTCGAATTGGTCACTTGCCGGTCATTACGCTAATCGACATGGGATTATTGGTTAACGTCACCAGCCTTTCGCAATTCAACCTCTTGGACCTGCAACCCCTGTTGCATCTGACAATAGCCTGCATCTTTGGTTACAAAAGATCTATCCCGTCCCATTAGCCAGAGTCTTCACCTTTTCAATGTCCTATGGCCCTTACTTCTGCCCAATGAAGTTCTCTGTTACCTCACTGGCCTCTGAGATATTCCTCAGCTGGGACACTGTGGAGCACCTGCATTTCATTCACTTTGCCACAGCCACTGGGGACTTCTCAAGCGATGTCTACCACATCCTCTACGAGCACCTTCGCCTCTTCATTGGCCTTGGCTGCCTGACAGGACCTCGAGTATCCTTCCACATCGATCAAACGGTCCGCCCTTTTGCCCTCAGACAGCACAGAGTCTCGTTTCTTCAGAGACCTTTGTTCTACAGTGGAAGCAGAACTGCAAAAGCTGGAAGATGCTGAAGTCATTGAAAAAGTCTCCAGCTCGACCCCATGGTGGTCAGGAACAAACCCAAGCAGCCGGGATTCATCAGAATCTGCAAGACATGTGCCTTCGCAATAAGGCCATAAGGACAAAGCAACACATATCCCCCACAATGAACGGCTCTACATGGTTCTCAAAGTTAGATCTGAACTGATGGTACCCTCATCTTGAGCTCCATGAGAACAGTAGATACATCACAACGTTCTCAACTCACGTCGATCTCCGCCGCTACAGGAGTCTCAACTTTTCAGTATCTTTAGCAGCGAAGGTCTTCCAAAATGCAATTCGAGAGGTCCTTGTAGGCCTGGAAGAGGTCAGCGAGGACATTCTCATCCATGCACCCTCTCTTGAAAGCCATAGCTGCCACCTGGACGCCGCCCTCACAAGGACTGAAACAACTGGCCTCACTCAATTTTGCAAAGTTCTAATTCATTCACCAGGAGATGGAGTTTTTCAAATATATTTCCTCAAATGCTGGCCTCAAAGTTATCCGCAGCTGAAGTCAAGAGTTTTTGCTACATACTGTGGGAGGTTCATCTCCAACCTCGCAACAATGGCAGGCCTACTAAGATGCCTCACGGAAGCATCAACACCATAGGCATGGAGGACATTAGAAGATTATGCTTTCCAAGCCATCAAAAAGGAAATCCTCAGAGACACCGTGATGGCCTATTTTAACCCGGCAAAGGATTCCGAGTCGGAGGTCAATGCCAGCCCCATCTGCATCCGAGTCATTCTAAAGCAGCATGGAGGCAACAACTGTTGTGCATCTGTCACATTTGCCAACAGAGCCATCAGCGACACGGAAAAACGCTATGTCCACATCAAAAAAGAGACTCTCGCCTTCAAGTGTGGCTGCCACCACTTCAACCTTTATTTATATATGTGTCCCTTCCGAGTAATCACATTTCATAAACCACTGTTACAGGGCTCGAGAAATCATAAAAATGTTAATAGGCATGCAGGTCTAGTAAATTGAATACACTACTCAACCTAATTGTAATGACCTTGACCTGTGAACTGATGTCATCCAGATTGTCACACAGTTGACTTTACATAATCCTCTAACTTCAGTCACAGATAGAAAAGTAAATGTAGACAGACAAACAGGCTTTTGACCTCGGTCTCTGAAAGAGGAAAAATGTGACAAGATAAGATTTAAAGGCATCTTTATTGCTTATTTGCTTTGTGAGCAAGCAGAACACCTGTTGGCAGCTCGCCAGAATGGGCAAGTGTGAGAAAGTGCCCTCTTTCTGCATGGTTGCCCCCGCTTTTTGCTGAATTGCTTATGTGCTTTGACGGAGGCTGACACATAACCTAACCTTGCTAACCAGGGCCTATGTTCTTTTCCTAAAACTGCATTGAAGCCTAAACCCACTTGGCATCTCCGGCCACAGGTCAACCTCTGGTAAATAGTACCACAGGTACCCGGGCACTATGATCAGGGAAGGCCTCTAATGGCTAAAAGAGTCGACATGGCACACATCCCTGTTTGCCATGCCTACAGTCCACTGCCCTGGCATAGATCAGTCACCCCTCTAGCTGGGTGCACTATACCAGTGGTGCGGGCATGAGCCTTGTACCCCTACAGTGTCTAAGTCCATTCTTAGACATTGTAAGTGCAATGCTGCCATTAAGAGTATATGGTGTTGGGGGTTTGTCATTACGAACTCCACAGCACCATGATGGCTACACTGAAGACTGAGAAGTTTGGTATCAAATGTCTCAGCACATTAAACCCACACTGATGCCAGTGTGGGATTTAATGAAAAATGCACATAGAGGGCATCTTAGAGGTGCCCCCTGAAAACTATCCTATTACTAGTGTCCTGTCTGAGTGGCTGCTTTCAGCTGACACAATAGTTTGACTCAGATGCAAGACACAATGCTTTCAGCTGCCACCACCAGACATGTTTCTGGACCCCTGAGTAGAGAGCCTGCTGCTCTCGGGGGCCTGAAACAATGCACATCCGGCGGGAAAAACAAGTGAGGAATTGGTGTGCCCACCTCTGCCAACTCCACCCCTCAGGTGCGGGAGGCGAGGTGAAGCACAACTCCCAGTCCCCACCATCTTGCAGATGGGGGGACCCAGCCAACCAGGGAAAGTTATATGCCCCCCTTTCACAGGAGGGTGGCATAATAAGGGGAGTACCCAGCCCAGGGAAGGGACACATTGGTACCAACCTTTTACCAACCTGTAACGCCCCTAATTCTAGTATTTAGGGGCACCCCTGAACCTTGCTTCATCAGACAAGAAGAAACTACAAGAAAGGAAGGACCGAACAGCCATGCCGAACCTAACAAGGGGAAGATGCCCACTGACTTGGTGCCACCTCTACCGGCCTGTCTCCACCTCAAACCTGCTCCTGCAAAATCCTGGTTTGTCCTGCAGCCAGCAACCTCAAAAACCCCGGAGGACCTGCCTGCCTTCAACTACAAAGACTGTGTCTTCCGTGAACACTTGATTTGTTCAGCAACAACCTCTGGCCCGGCCATAAACTGCGAATCCGCACCACTCTGCGCCCGAGCTCAAGTGGGCAAACACCACAAGGAGGTCTCCCCAGCGTTCCTGACCAGAGATCCGGCGACCCCTGACCTGTCTCAAGCCTCCAGCCGACGCCTGCAGATTCAAACCAGAAGGTCCTCCCAACCACGACAAGGAGCTGGTAAGAAGATCTGACCCTAAAAGGAACCCCTGCACCAGACGCCCCACGGCCTTGGGTGGCCCAACCGACGGTGTTTAACCAACTCCCAGCATCCCAACTTACCTCTTGAAGTGGTGGTTGCACCCAAATGACCTTTGTTCCCTGAGCCTGCAGTGCCTTTGCAAACCGGAGGTTCCCCATTGCAAACAACAGGGCGCCAGACGTCGTAACCGCACCCTGTACCTGGCCACCCTAGTGCCGCTGAGGGTGCACCTTTGGTGCTACTTTGTTTCCCCATTTGCTCTGGGCTAAAGTCCAGGAGCTTTGCTCCACACCCAAGTGGCTTGCTCGCCAGCAGCCACCAACCAGAGGCTCCCTATCCCCCATTGGATAACATTGGGCCTCAGCACTCTGCACCAGGCCGCCCTAGTGCCGCTGAGGGTGTAACCAGAGTGCATCCCTGACCCTTGGGGACTCCTGTGTCTACCCCCAGAACCTCAACTGCCACTACTAAATACTTACCCGTAAACCAATACATGATAACATTGACTGTTTTTCTTGGGAAAGTTTTTAAGTATGGAGTTTGAAAACTTAAAGAAATTCTTTAAAATTATACTAACAAAAACAATTTTACTTACCTGTCATTTTACTAAAAAGTCAATACAAAGTATATGTACAGTATTTCACGGTATTGCATTACCAGTAATTCAAACTGTAACCATTCGAAAGTAAATTTTCAATTGCATTTCCAAACTGTATATTTACTGCAAAGTATTTATCACTTACCTGTGCCAGGCTTGCTTGGTTCTAGGAAATAAAATAACTAAAAGAATATTTTTATACAAAACTAATTGGTCTGAAGTTCAGTCTTTGAGTGTGGGAAATCTTTTGAGTGTGGTCAACAAATGCTCAACACTACCCTCTGATAAACACACTACCACAAATAGAGAGAAAGGTGCTATCTACGTTTATCTCTGCCAACCTTTGGGGTTCCACTGGACTCTGTGCACACTATACCTCAGTTTGGTATAGTATATACAGAGCCAGCTTCCTACAGTAAGGAGGCTCTAAAAACAGCTGGTTCTGATTAAATCTGGCTCGCTATTGCCCTGCTGATACCTCTTTGCTGGCACAGCACCACATCCACCACCCTACATCCAGAAGTGGGCCCAACAACTCCAGTAATATCAGACGACAGTAGACTGAAAACCAGGCTGTGATAAGTCTGCCTATTATCTCTCACGACACCCTCGCCTGTCAGCGGACAGCTCCTCTAGCGCGGATGAATACATTCATGGAGCAGGGCTGCCCCTAGACCAACCTCTTACCAGATCTCACCAATGCTACCGCCTTAAACTCGTGTATCAAGAAAGCATGGGTGGCAATCAAATCCAGGAATTGGAAAGACTTTCTTAGAGACCAAACAAAATATGATGGGCTCTAAGGAATATCCGCCATGAGCTTAGAACCACCACGCCAGGCCTCCTCCTGGGCAGCCACCGAATTGTCCTCGCCGCTCATTGTGAGCAACCATGTTGGCCCTAGCATACACAGGTCACCAAGGTGACACCAAGACAAAGGCACAACTGCGGCAGAAAGTCAATTTCCCTGCGCTGGACGCCAAAGTTGACGACATGGTCGCTAAGAGACACTGGTTTCAAGTCAGCAAGCTGACCACCCCCAGGCACGACAGACGCCCTTAGTGACAGCCTCTGGTGTGCCATCAGTGTGGACTTCGGGGTCTTGCCCGATAGATGCCACATGCTGGTTATCTCAGATGCATTTTGAAAAAAGCAATCACGTTCAAACACACCAATAGAAGCCTCAACAAGATATTTGTGACCTTTGGAGTCCCGAACACCCTCAACTGCGACAATTCCCCGTTCACAGACTACAGTCCCTTGCAATCACTCACAGAAAACTTAGACACTGCTGGCCACAGGCCAATGGAAAGGTTGAGAGTCTGATGCACTCGCTCAATAAGGCTATCCAGATTGCGTGTGAGCAGCAAGTTGATATGGAAGAAGCCATCCTGAACCCAAAGATGCAGTAGCCACACAGCAGAAAAGAATGCAGAACAACAATGCCGGCCAAGCCCTCAGAGTCAGAGACTCTGACATCGGTCTAGGGGACTGGGTCTCGGTATGAGACCGACGCCCCGCACAAAAGTTCAGAATCCTCTTCGAAGCACGATCTCTCCAAGCTGTTGCCAGAAAGGGAACTATGGGGACAATAACAAATCACATTGTGTCACAAAAAACGTATCTATCTTGACCGAATGGCATCCACAAAGCACAGAAGAGTCAAGCGAGGAACCCACACTTGCACCCAGACAAAGCAAAGAAGAAGACCTAGACCGCACCCAACCGGGAGGCACCCCCAGGTCCACCCCATCACCACAAGCCACAATACCATTCAGCCATGAAGTGGCCAGGCCACCAGAAACACCTGAACCCCTCATCAAGCCTCTGACAACTCAGGGATACCAATACAGATTGAGACCCGCCATCACGAGACCTAAGAGGTTTGAGGACTGTGTATGTGACTGAGGGAAAGTACTGCCTACTGCAATACTTGCCAGACCTCGAACTCTTGAACAGTAATTCTAGTGGTTTTGATTGTTTGTTTTCAGTTAAAGGTTTTGGAGGAATATAGTACAGTGCGGAAGAAAGCCAGACAAAGTGCTGCATACACATACGCACGCCCTGACCCCCAGGTTGGAAGTGGAGGGCGAGTTAAATTAAAGGGGAGAATGGTTAGTATGGAGTGAGTTACCAAGCACGTCTTGCCTCCCTGTGTCTTCATAGCAGCCGAGCATGCTTGTGGTGTGGGCCCAGTGATCTGCTGCACCACACAATCTGGCACTACCTGGTGACATTGTCCCAAGTGCCCACATTGTCCATTATTTAGTATTTTCCTGAAACATTATGTAGTCTACCTGCTATTCCTACTACCCACAAAGGTTCACAGCATATCAGCAGTGAAAGGCACGATGGGAATTTTGGTTCCATACCTATCCAATCCATGGCCCTTCTGGAGAAAAAAACGAATTGCCAATTTTGCAACTATTTTGACGCTCAATTTAGGCGTCAAAAGACTGCAAAATTTGCATAAAAGCCTGCAAATTATGTTTTCAAGTAAATTAGTCTCTATCCAGGAAGGAAATCCTCACCTCAGGCTCACCGTGCTCGTGTCTGCCCAAAACTCTCAGTACTCTTATGTCACAGTGCATAGTTCACCACGGTTGCTGAGCCCACCGTGCCCACAACTTACTGCTCATCACACTGCAAGAGGTTCTCCACTCATGGCGTGGGACGTCACGGCTGTTAACGTCAGGCGTTCGTGTGCGAATCTTTAAACCCAGATCTGCCGTTTTTCGAGCTGTGAACTCGGAGCAGACTTGCAGCGATAAAGTACAGCATACACAACAGCTATAATATGCTCCAACCGTTACAAGTTCCCACAGTCTGCATAGGGGACTGCTCCCCATTAATCTCTTTAGTATTTCACAGCAGCTTCCTTTATAGGTGCGAGGCAGGCTGTTACTTGAAGCTCCACCCACATTTTTTATTGACTTGCGTCATTGTCCTTTGTAAACTGTGGCTTTTCATTGGTCAAAGGCTTAGTAGTCCCTCCTTAGTACCGACTTGTTTCATTTTGTAACCTCCCATGAGGACATCCCCTGTTACATGTGTTGTTACTGGGTAGGTTTTAATTACAGCCTCCGAGCACTATTTTCTTAAATGGTTTTAACATGCCTGCTATTACAGGCAGGACACACTCTCCCGCAATGCTGATTTATGTTTTTTTTTCCTATTTCTTCATTTTGTTGTTGTTGTTTACAAGTGCCTCATGCTGTGCTTTCACGTTAATGGAAGCCACACCCCTTTTTTAAGACGAGCTGTGTCTAAAGAAAGGTGCAAGGCTGCTATTAAAGTGAAACCGCGGCATGGGGCGCTTTTACAAAAAAAACAATTCTTTGTCATCTTGACAAACATACTTTTTTTGTAAAAGCGCCCCATACCGAGCTTTCACTTTAATGGCGGACTCGCCCCTTTCTTTAGACGAGTGCCACGCCCCTTTATTCAGATGAGCCACGTCTAAAGAAAGGGGCGCAGCCGCCATTAAAGTGAAAGTGAGGTATAGGCCTTTAAAATGCAGAATGCTTTTACAAAAAAAACATTTGCAATGCAATAGGTTTTGCCTTTGTGAGAGTTTAAGCTATTGGCATTGTAAATGACAGAGCCATTTCTTTATCTGTTTTAAAAACACACATAAATAAAAGGCATTGTTATTTACAATGTCAACAGCTCAAACACTCGTATAAGAGAGACCTATTGCATTGCAAATGCTTATTTAGGTTTGCTCTACTTCCACCAGGTCACTGGATGCTGTTTATCGTTCTAGCCTCGCTGCCTGGCTTGGCTACCACTGTTAATGAGTTTACCACTTCCGGGAAGCTTGGGGGGAGCAAAAATGAGGCTGGGTGGTGGTAGGTGGGTCCTAGCAGCAGTAGGGCCACTGCAGAGCCCCGCAGAGGGTAATAGCTGCTTAACCTTAGGGGCTGGTCCAGATTTATTCTAAACAATTCTAACCGGGCAAGGTAACACTCATTTAGGTAAAAGCCTCCGCTGATGAGGCAATATGATTCTGATACCTTTACGAGTCACCATAAACAGAGAAGGGGCAGCAGTACATTCCAAGTCACAGCAAGATATACGTTGAAGCAGAAATCCATGTGATAGAGTGTAAGTGATCAGCATCCCTTAAATGCCAAACCACGGCGCTCAATCTACATTGTAATCGGATCCCTCATACTCCTCAGTCACACAGTTAATTCGGTTGATCAAGGAGCAGCCCTCTTAAGAAAGTCAACCGGTTTCAGGGCCAAAACTCCAGACAATGGCTCGGACATCGCTTTCCCTGCATCACAACTTTATAACTCACCTTCTATACACAATTTAATTTTCTCTTCAAATAAATCTTTTATTTCTAACAGTGTATAATACTTTCAGCTTAACAGATTTAAAAAAAACACTGTCCCTTCGGTCATACTTTAGAAGCATCACTAAACTGGCAGTTAGACAAAATGGATATCCAAGCTGACCTTCATACTCTGGCTCCTCCGTTACATCAATAGATTCAAGATTTAGCAATTTAGGCTTATAATTCAACTCAATAATAAAAGAAACACATGCCACCCAATCTTCCTGTAACGGCTGCTCAATAATAGACACATTTGCAAGCTCACCTGTGCTAATAACTTAACAGATTCCTTTGAAGATTTACTGTCTGCTTATTCAAACTGTAATAATAATGTGATGCAACATCTGAAGTATAATCTCTTTCATTTTCTGGCCCAAATTAAACAAAGATTCAGTACAGGAGGCAGCTGTCAACCAGTCGGCCAAAAAACGGGCACTGATCGCATTGCAGAACTAACTGTAACAGCCCAAAATTGGCTGACTAGGAAGCTTCCCCCCCATGCTCTCACCAGATCTGTCTAGACCCTTAACGCGAAAGCAAAAAAATAAACTTTGCAAAGCATTAAGGATTAGCACTCTTAATTACAACTCCATTAGCAATGATCATCCTGCAAAAATGTACCCATAGACAGGTGAAGGCGATCATAGTCCTGGACCCTTGATATGCCTCTGTAAAAAACATGCTGTCCACAGATTTTCATTTTTGATTTGTGTTTTTGTATCATTAGAGAAGCAATTTAGATTGGTAAACATTAATAATCTAGGCCGACTTTTTCAGGATTACATTTTTTAAAATGGCGGATGTGTTGCAGTGATGATGTAATATTTCAGGACACATTAGACCAGAGGTCTTCAAACTGTGGGGCGCGCCCCCCTGGGGGGGTGTGGATGGGTTCCCAGGGGGGCGCAGATGCCTCTCCAAGTATGTGTAAATGAAGATGGCCTGGAAGTGCAAGCTTTGTTTACTTGCTGCAGTTCCAGGCTGTCTTCATTTATTCTGAGTGTGATTTGAGTGCCCTGGGGGCAGGGGTCACTGAGTGTGGCAGGCAAGGTCAAAGAGATTACTGACAAGCATTTGAAATAATAGGTCTCGCATTTGCCAGAATTTAAGATACTGGCATTGTAAATAGCTATGTCTTTTATTTATGTTTTGAAAACCAAAACATAAATAGAAGGCATTACCATTTACAATGCCAATAGCTCAAACTCGCATTAATGCGAGACCTGTTGCATAGCAAATGCTCGTTCTTTCTTCACGTTTACTTTTCATATATTATTCATGCCACTAATTTCAATTACGGTTTATTTAAATATACAGATACTTGGTTGGGGCGTGGGGGGGGAATGATTTATGCTGCAAAGGAAGGTGTCACCAGGAAACCTGGGCGTTTCAGAGCTTACTGTTAACAATTAGCCTTTAAAGACCATTCCTGAACAGACTTTGAAACTCCCTTGAAATAATGCAAATGTTTTATTAAACAGATGTAGTAGAACTCCTCTAGGGCGCACATAAATGTCCCAAATTGGAATAGCATTGTATTAGGCACAACACAAATAAAACCCAACAGGGGCTGGGACGCCGAACATTTCACTGGTACAGAAACACGTCAAATCTACCTTCACCGTTGCTCATCTTTCTGCTCACCTAATGCTGCATAGATGAAGAGGCATTGATAAGTCCATGTTACATGAAGGTTTTTGCACGAGAGTGAAATGAAGAAACGGGTCTGAAACCGCATGAGCTTGTTTATTGACCCCGTACATAATTTTAAGTAAGTTATATTGATATATAATGAGTTAAAGACATATTATCAAAAAAGCTATGGCCAATGAAAGACCCTCAACAAAAATAGATGAACCAATTTTGCGGTGTTTGACCATTCATAATTACACAAATTGCAGACTTATTTTGCCTGAAACATGTATTTTCTCTATGTTTCAATAAGTAAAGGCTGCACAAATTCTTAATGTGAAATCAGTTTGTGGTGTGTTTGTCCTAGTGAAAACTATATTTGTTTGAGAGGTTGTTTGAATGTGCGTTTTAACTGGGCAGTACTAAATGCCACTTTTGTACTTTGCGTTTTCCCTCGTTTATTTTTTGATACTTTTGGTTGTGTTTCACAAGGACGAGCCTTGCTGGTCAGTGTCTTGGTTTTGAGCACAAGATGGGATAGCTGCTTTCACTTGCTCGATTCACGGTTGTCATATTATATTATGGGATGTAGAGTTAATCATTTTTTGTTTCAAAAACATTACATTTAAAATGCGCACATCAAAGAGTGGGTAGTTCTAACATTCGGTAGGCATGTCATAGGTGCCTGAGAGCTACTGGGCCTAGTTCTAGACTTGGCGAGCGCCTGTACCTCACACAAACCTAGAATGCTTAGCTTGAGGTCCAGGGTATAAGCAAGGCCACTGGAATTATGCGGCAGAAGAGGGACAAATTATGAGACAGAGTTGAGTAAATGATGCGACCAGAATAGGCAAATTATGCTGCACATTTTTTTTAATACCACTGGTTCATTATTTTTTATTTTAAAACTTGGTAACACTGTCTGGGCATTGATTGCACCTCATTAGAACTAGTTTAATACCAAAATATAACTATAAGCGACAGAAAGAAGACCAGGCCAGCTTTGCAAAGTGCCTTCCACCGCCCAGCACCATGTGTCATAGCATTTTTACTAACTTTGGAACTGTTTGACCTAGAACCATTTTTTTGGTGATATCCGCAGATAATAGTGGCAGATGGCGGATTATGTGTCAAATCTATAAAACACCTAAATACAGCAGTAAGCAACTACAAGATTTCCAGTCAATCTTTGCAAAGGGCCTTCCAATGCTCTGGAACACTAAGAACACAATTTACTTAAAATGTGGCAGTGTGAGCTAGAATCAAGTTTCTTTTGTTGGAATCTGCGGATTGTGGATTATGTAGCAAATGTGGTAAACTCAATTATGTGGTAAACACTGCTGCTGCAGAAACTCATAATTCCAGTGGCTCTGGCTTTAAGCAACTCAATCAATTAACGGCTGGTTTCTTTTTTAACTTTCTGCACTACCTCCACACCCTTCACTTTCAGGCAGAGGCACCTCAAAGTCAGCATTAACCATTCAGGGGCAGTTTTTTGTGAAAGCTGAGTCCATGAGGTGGCAGGTAGAAGGCCAGCAGGATTACATTCAGATACAGAGCCCTAATCCTCTCAATCCCTGGGGCCTCACAGTAATGGTTTAAGAGACAGATGAAAGGAGTGAGATTGATAGATATTGTCAAAGAGAAGGTCCGGATTAGAGAGCAATGTATGGGGACTAATTTTTATGTTTACAAATGGTCAGATGCAGCCTTTTCTGAGAGATACCCCAAAGAAGGGGACAATATAAGTGTTTTTCAATTGTTTTTTCAAAGGATCATTCATTAGTGATGCTGGCGCTGCTGCCAGGATTGTACGTGGCCACTGCTGATTATCATTAAGGAAGCAGATGCAGCAGGGCTGGGGCCCAGGGGTTTGAGGGGCCCACTGCATCACAACTATGACTGTCTACCTTTAAAAAAGGGGCACGAGAGCTTATTTTCCTTCCTAGCATTAGGACCGAGGTGATGGTCTGTCATGGTGGGGAAGAGGTAAAAGATGCAGACGAGTAGCCTGCTACTCATTACTACTGTTATCATTAGCACAACAGGTGTAGTTGCATTGGGGTCCAAGATTGTTAGATGCTCACACCACACCAATTATGGGCATATATATTTTTGGGGTAATGCATGTTTTTGTGTGATGCATTTGCTGTTTTATAAGTCTTATATTTAGTGCAGTTTATAAGCTATAGGAAAAGTACTCCGGAAATCAACTCATAAGACCAGGCACTTGCATGCAACCATCTCCCTCCTGCTCCCCAATCCTTGCCATAAAGTTTTGGAGGGTGGCCCCAACCTCAAACATTTTGCTTAGGGGGGGCTCAGAGCAAAAAAGTTTGAAGACCTCTGCATTAGACCTATATACTTCCTTTTGGTCTCAACACATTTTGGGGTCAAGTAGACCTAGGGACAGAAAATAACTCCTCAGAGCAACCTTTCACATTTTCAAAAAATGTGGCTCTATAATGATGTGTTTTAGAACCATACTTATAATTTATTTTAATAAATTTTTTGTTAAAACGGGATATAGCGAAATATTGGGGGGGCTCCACAAGTACCAACATTGAAAGAGTGGCGGGCATGTCTTGATTTGTATATGGTGGCAGAACAGGTGACATACAAGGCCAGGGGCTGTCCTTGGAAATTCCAGAAGATATGGGTGCCATGGATCAAGTATTCTGGCCTGAAAGTGGTGGGGGAGGGGAAGGGAGGGGGAGTGCAGTCTGGAACAGTGGGAACAGAGCCTTGAAAGATGTAACGTTGGTCTCTATTCTTTGTACTTATGAACAGGGTAAACATGACCCTTTATTTTTATAAGGTCTGGTGGCTCGGACCCCTCCGTGGACTCAACTGAGACAGACAGTTTGTATAACTGCCATTTATGTCACTGTGATTTATCATCAATGGTGTATTATGTATTCATGCTTTGTTTGAAGTTTGTTTTATTCTTCAAAAATAAAATAAAAATATTCATTAAAAAAAATACTGTTTTTGTTTCAAGTTTTAAATTGATGCAAATTTGTAAACATGAGCAAAGCAGATGGTAGCAGAGGATCTTCACGACCTGACAGAGTGTTGCAACTCCAAAATCTGAGGACTCCTACAACAAAGAAAAACGTGTCATAGGCCAAACCAATATGAAAGAAAAACTAACCAACTGCGGCTGGACAGAAGAGAGTTTGAGATGCTGCAGAAAGACGGCAAGACGAATTTCACGAAAGATTGAAACTGATGATGGGTGAATAGAATCAAATTTTTTATCATTGTAACAACAAGTGCTACAAGGCGTATACAATGCAAAAAGGCCTAGAAAAAACTTGGCAAAAAATAGCAGAAAACCGTGAATCACAACAAGAATCTGAGTCGTCTAAAAAAAAAGCAATGACAACCAAACCCAGTGCCCATCCACTTAGAAGATCGATGGCTACCCCTCGTCCACCTCCAAAAACTGATTAGAAAGCAGAGGATCTCTAATGTGTTATCTGTGCTTTAGCCAGAACAAGTGCCAAAGGGATTGACGAAAGAACAAAGTACAGAGTATGAGAGTCTCAAAGGGCAAACATGTTTTTATCTGCAGCTAGTTTCTTCCAAGAAGAAGTTTTCAGTCAAGTAGCTGATCTAAACAGTGAGGTGAATGTTTTTGCAGTGGATTAGTAAGCCCACCCGAACTGCATGTGTGCATACATTTGAAAATATGAATACACAATGAGTTCCCAGCAGCAACGTAACCCGCCGGCCTTCAGTTAAGTGTGCACTCTTTGAAAAAGCAAATTAAGTTTTAAAGCCACTCAAGAGCTGGCTACGAGTTCACACTCAGTGAGATCAGAAAAATAATGGCCAACATTGATGAAACTGTATTGATCCATAATAATGAAATTTATATTTTTCAGGTGAGAATGTACAATGACAGAATTCATTTTTGTCAGTCTAACAAACCAAACGAGCCACTTAAGGTGTTCTCAACTGATTTGACTCCTGAAATTCTTGCTACCAAAATAAGATCACAGGATGCAGTAAAATCAGCAGAAACGATTTTAAGAAACGTCCTGAACGATTAAAATTTTTGACTTAATGTTACATTTTGTGATGCCCCAGTGCTCCACAAACCATGGGAGTCAACAAGAATGCCATGTTGTCTTAACATTTTTTAATATCAGCACAGTAAAACTGTTACAAACTGAAGTTCTTGAGTTTAGAACTGAAGCCAGCAACATTGACATCTTTGAATAAATAAGCGAAGAAGTGGGAGACAATCCCATGAACCAACAGGCTTATGCTGTGCAAATGTACTTTCTTTTCCAAATCACGTTTTATGAATTACACCACGACAAAACGTAAACTCTGCTACACATGAGGACTGCCCATGCAATCTATGACAACTGCAAATGTAGATAACTAATCAAGTCAAGAAATACTTTATTCGGTTCGAATTTTCAAAACCATAAAAGTACAAGACACACATAAACAATGGTCCAAAAAACACAATGAATCATTAAAAAAGATTACAATTATCAGTCACAATAAAAAACATTACAAACTTTTAAAAAACTGGATTCAATTTTTACAGTAAGCATGATTGTTGTTGATTGGTATTCTACACCCAATTAATCTTTTTGCCCAATCTAACTGCGATAGTCAAAAATTTGGCCACATTATAGATTTGCCAGATATCATTTAGCATCTGAAGGTATAGTAAAGCTGGTTTGACCTGCCTAAACCCTCTCCCTTTTAGCAAGGGGATAATGAATTTTTCCCTAATAGATTTAAAATGGGAACAAAAGAACAGGTAGTGGGCGGTGTCCATAATTGAATGACCATCACAAGTACATAGGCTCAGTTCCGAGTCCCTGGTCCAACCAGGTCGACCAGAAATTAGCAGGTGAACTTTGTTCAGGCGGAACTTGGTGAGAAGGTACCTATGGCTTGGGTTATTTACAACCTTCAGATAAAGTTCCGGGTCATGGTCTGAGGAAACAATCAATTGATGCGACCTAACCGAGGGTTTTATCAACTCCCTGTTTTCCCTGTCCATTCCACTATACAGCAGAAAAGTGTTCTTTGTCCACTTCAAATCCGCCTTCACAAGGGCGGAGGGGTTATGGAACAATTCAGGCCTTCCTAGCTTGGCACACAGCTGCTCAACATAATTCAGCCAGGGGATCTTATTCCAGTGATCTAGTTTAAGGCAATCCTTCAGGATTTCATGATTGACTTCAAGCTCTGGGTTGAGCCACACAGAAATCCATTTCAGGAGGGGAGCCATAGCGACCCCATCCTCCAAAAAATCCACCCCACATTCCTGATGTGCAATAAAGCTTGCCGTAGATTTTGGTAAAGAAAGAATGGATTTTAAAAAGTTGTCTTCGATCACTTGAAGAAATTTGACAGGCCTAAAACCCCACAAGTCTGCACCATACATAACAATGGCTAAGCATTTGGCAGCGTACACTTTTAAAACGGCCTCTATAGGCTTTACCCCGATTTTACGTGAAAAGCCGAGAACTGCAGATATGGATCGTGTTAAGACCTTTTTTTTCTCCAGCATTTGGGGAAGCCATGTAGAGCGATCATCAAACACTACACCCAGATAAGGGAATCTGGGAACTCTAGATAATTTGTGACCATTACAGTGTAACGTCATGGCTTGTTTTTTTAACTTATTTTTAGGCCCTACTACCATTACATGGGATTTACCAAAATTAATGCTTAAGTCCAGCTTTATCATAAAATTATAAAACGAATTTAACAAACTTTGCAGACCTACTGCGGTTCTAGCTATAAGAGCAGCATCGTCTGCGTACAATAGTGCGGGCAATGTATATTTCCCTGCCCTGGGTATGTCTATACAAGCTTTATCCAGTATTCCGCCCAGATTGTTGATATATAAAGTGAATAACAGGGGGGCAAGGATACATCCCTGCCTAACACCGTTAGTAATATGAATTTTCCCTGTGCTATTCCCTTTTCTGTCATAACGGACAGTGGCGGTAAGGTCTTTGTGCAAGTCTGCTAGGAAGTACACAATGTTTGGATCAATGCCTATGCTAAGGAGCTGACCCCACAGCTTGGATCTGTTGACTCGGTCGAAGGCCGAGGACAGATCCATGAAGGCGATGTACAAGGATCCAGGCTTAGCTATGGTGTATTTTCCTATCAACAGTTGTAAATTTATACTCTGGTCGATGGTGCTCCTTCCCTTTCTAAAACCATACTGAAGGGGTGAGAGAATGTTAGTCTCACCTAGCCAATCAGTAAGTTTACTGAGAACCACTCTCCCTATGACCTTAACCGCAGAATCAATTAGGGATATTGGGCGGTAGTTTCCTGGCTCCCCCCTGTCTCCTTTTTTAAAAATGGGGACAATTACTGATTGGGACCATGAAGCTGGGATACCTATTTTAAAAATGCTGTTAAAAACTCTGGTTAAAATTTTGGACCAAAATAAAATATCCACTTTAAAAAGATCGGCGGGAACCCCATCCGGCCCGGGAGCTTTGTTGCTGGTCATTTTTTCAATGGCAAGACCCACCTCTACCTCATTCACCGTTAGGCTGTAGGGTAGTAGGTATGAGCTGGTCATGCCCTCGACCCCGGGTGCTTCCTGTTCATACACGGATTTAAAGTGCAGGTGCCATTTATCCTCTTGGATGCCACAATCTAACTCACTATTATGTGAGTCCGCAAAAAATGGTTGGTTGACCACGGCCCAGAATTTGGCGCTACTCTTTAGAACATCAGTTGAGGTCAGGTCGGCCCAAGCATCCTCTCTGATCTCGCGCCGTCTACTCTCAATGGCGGTCTTATATGCTTTCCTAAGGGTGGCCACAAGTCTTCTATCTATTGGGTTCGATTTTAAGGCTGATTTTAACTTGCGATTAGCAGCAGAGCAATTGTTGTCGAACCAGCCCACCCTTTCTTGTGTTTTCCTTTTACAATGTTGTGTCAGATTAGACACAATATTGGCACAGACCCTATTATATGCCTCTAACACCTCGGTGTCTCCCACGTGATCATCCATACAAAGTGCAAAGGCCTCCTGGCTACTTATGCACAGGTTACCAAAAAAATCCTCTGGGATTATTTTACACCATTTGATTCGGCGGGCCTGATCAGATGTTCTAAGATCACATTTGTCCACTGGACTCACACTGCTAACATTAATAGCTAGTACATTTTCAATTTTTAGTACAACAAGATTGTGGTCACTAAAATGGGACCCTACAACAGTATAACCGAGAATATGACTGCTATAGCTGCTGTTTAAAAAAATATAATCAATGGTGGACCCGCTGCCATGTCCCGTAAAAGTTGGAATATCCCCTTCCCCCCCGAGAGGCAACATTAGACCATTTTCTGCTAACAGTGATTCTAAACAGGATCCCTGCTCTGAATGTTCAAAATGGATATTCTCCTCTTCTGGGGGACCAAACAAAAGGTTCGGGGGGCATTCTTCCTTGCAACTATGTACATTAAAGTCACCCAATAAAATTACAATACAGTTAGCCTCCATAGTCTCCTGAAAACTAGTTAAGAAAGAATTTAACCTCAACAGGTTATCAAGTGGGTGTTCTCTATCAAAGGAGTTGTAGAAGTTAACTAATAATACAGCATTGAATCCCCTGTATGTAATTAAAACTGCCAGACAATAGGGGCTTCCAGTGGGAATTTCTTTATATACGCCTGAGATTTTTGCAGATATCAAGGTGACCAGACCACCCTTAGCCCGCCCTCTCAATGAATTGACAGCTGGGAGGTGAAAGGTGGTATACCCATCCAGTGTGAGCAAGTTCTCAGTCGCCCATGTTTCCTGCATGGCAATTATGTCCATGGTGCCTATTAAGTCTCTCCAGTGAGGATCATCGATCTTGTTCCTGAGGCCCGCTATATTCCATGTGGCCATTGTAATCACCTCTCTACTTCCTTTATTCCCATCACTCACACACGATGCAGTCCCTCCCTCCGGACCCTGTCCTGAGATTAACGTTAACTCAGTAATTGGCTCGGGGTTTAATTCTTGTAGGTGTTGACTGCACTGTGGTGTGATGGGAGGAGGAGTCGAGACTCGCATAATAGAGGGGCCTAATGTTTGTCAATCTACCCAGTCCAAAAAGGACGGGTGGTCGTAATGATTAAACAATGGAACATTAAAATAATTATCTTGCCCATTTACGTGGTGATTGTCCTGATATGGAAATCTGTTTTGGGGGCCAACAGCAAACCCACCCTGAAAAGGTCTGGCTCTTCTTCTTCTGACCACGTTCCACCCGTCCTCTCCCCTCTCCTCCCAGCCACGTAATTGAGCCTCCCATGGGGGATTGTACTTCTGTCGATAGTGAGGCTCCCGGGGGCCCTTTAACCAGCTCCACCTATTGTCTGGTTGATTCCCCTGTGCATAAAAATAGGAGAGAGGCCTGGCAGTAACCGTACTCGCCTGGTGACGTGGTGTACCAGCACAGATGTAATTTACTACCTCTTGATGTTCAAAGGTGACCACAACGCAGTCACCTTGTAGGTTTTTCCTATTGCCTCCCACCCAAGGGGTTCTCTCCACCATTAGGATATTACTAGGCATGCCAGGCGGTAAGGGATAATTTTTGGACAGCCAATGACATACCTTGTTTTTTAAGGCTTGATAAGACTCCGTTTCAGATGTTACAAGTTCTGTGACCCCAGTCAGAATCACTACATGGGGGCATGCATCCGGGGGAAGGTGGATGTTTCTCCGTGATTCTCTCTTTTCTTTCGGGGTCTGGTCTAATTTAGGGGCCGGGGGTGTTGGATCTTTAAACTTAACCTGAGGGGTTACCTTGGTTTTTACTGAGTTCGTTGATTGCTTGGGATCAGTGGTTTTAGAGGAAGTGCCACCTGAGGTGGTAGCATTGGTGGGATTGGTCGGCACAGCCTTTTTTTGAAGAAGGGTGTTTTTGTCAACTGTGGTAGGCTTGTTCGTGGCCTTTTTTACAGGGGGTATCTTATTTTCCAAACTAAAACTTGGGGCACTTATGTCTTTGTGAATGTTTTTTAAGATGGTTTCTAAGCAACGCAACCTGACCTCAATTGGTTGAAGCAGGATTTTTAACATTTCAAGGATGTTGTTATTTACCATGTTTAAACTGTTCCTATCCTCGTTGCTTATGACATGGTTATCTATATCACCACCCAAATCCAGTATTTCCTCTAAGCTGCTATCTATAATCGTGTCATCTGGTAGGCTTAGGGATAAACGCACATTAGTTTGGGCCGCTCCATCCGAATCAGCAACATGCGCAACCAGGATGCTGTCCGGGGGCGCCAGATTTAAAGTGATTTGATCTGGATCTTGAGTGATCAGTGCTTTCCTCCCTTTACGTTTGGCTAATTTTGACTTCTTTTTTGGGATAGCACCCTCTTTCAAACCTCTATCGTGTACATTGACACTAGAAACATTTTCGGGCTCATTTAAAGAATCACTCTCAGCCAACAAGGCAAGATTAGGTGTTGCCTCCAAGCCCTCTTGAGAAATAAAATCATCAGGGGCCCCCTCATTATGTACAATAGCAAGAGTGTTTGAGCCAGACGCTGTGTGTGGAGTACGGGCCTGCGCTATATGTCCTAACGAAGATCTCCTGGCTATTGCCAAGTCCTGAGACACCCTTCTATCCATTAGTATGATCCCTTCATCTATTAAAGCATGAGTCCGGACGATAAAATCATCAAGGGTCCCAGTCAATTTTTTAGCTCCGGCAGCTGCCATACTTCTAGTCTCTCGTGAGTTCATAACAAACCCCAGGGATTTAAAAAAAAAAAAAAAAAAAAATTAAAAAATAAAACAGACTTACAGTAATGATGGAAAGTCCAATAGTCCACAAAGGCTGGCAAACAAAAAACAAAGGGGGTGGCCCAGGCCAGGCTCCTCAGGCCTCTGAGGGCCACAGAGGGCCCGCCCTTTGCCCGGGCTTAGCCCCGGGCGTCCCGCACGCGTTCCGCGTAGCGGGTATCAGTAGCTCCTAATGAGGATATGAGGCGGTTAGGGGCGGGGCAACCAGGGAGAGCGTCCAGGTGCGGGGGATGGCTACACAGGGACTCCTGGGAAATGGAGTCCCTGTCCCTCACCTGGCGCTCGCAGCCCTGGCTGAGTGTTCTCCTCTCCTGCCCAGTAAGGTAACAATACGCCGCCAAAGTCCTTCACTCCAAAGAGAGGCAGCCCAGCAGGACGGGCGAAGCGGGACCCGCGCAGCGGGTTCCGCGAGACGTGGCAGCAGTTCAAGATTATCCGGCAGTAGGGACGTTGCAGGGGTGTTCCAACAGGCTCCCTGGTCCGTGGCAATTCGCTTCAGTGATTCCCAGCTGGCTTCAATCAGCGGCAGCTTTAGCCGGGCGGTCGGGGGCGGGGCAACCAGGGAGAGCGTCCAGGTGCGGGGGATGGCTACACAGGGACTCCTGGGAAATGGAGTCCCTGTCCCTCACCTGGCGCTCGCAGCCCTGGCTGAGTGTTCTCCTCTCCTGCCCAGTAAGGTAACAATACGCCGCCAAAGTCCTTCACTCCAAAGAGAGGCAGCCCAGCAGGACGGGCGAAGCGGGACCCGCGCAGCGGGTTCCGCGAGACGTGGCAGCAGTTCAAGATTATCCGGCAGTAGGGACGTTGCAGGGGTGTTCCAACAGGCTCCCTGGTCCGTGGCAATTCGCTTCAGTGATTCCCAGCTGGCTTCAATCAGCGGCAGCTTTAGCCGGGCGGTCGGGGGCGGGGCAACCAGGGAGAGCGTCCAGGTGCGGGGGATGGCTACACAGGGACTCCTGGGAAATGGAGTCCCTGTCCCTCACCTGGCGCTCGCAGCCCTGGCTGAGTGTTCTCCTCTCCTGCCCAGTAAGGTAACAATACGCCGCCAAAGTCCTTCACTCCAAAGAGAGGCAGCCCAGCAGGACGGGCGAAGCGGGACCCGCGCAGCGGGTTCCGCGAGACGTGGCAGCAGTTCAAGATTATCCGGCAGTAGGGACGTTGCAGGGGTGTTCCAACAGGCTCCCTGGTCCGTGGCAATTCGCTTCAGTGATTCCCAGCTGGCTTCAATCAGCGGCAGCTTTAGCCGGGCGGTCGGGGGCGGGGCAACCAGGGAGAGCGTCCAGGTGCGGGGGATGGCTACACAGGGACTCCTGGGAAATGGAGTCCCTGTCCCTCACCTGGCGCTCGCAGCCCTGGCTGAGTGTTCTCCTCTCCTGCCCAGTAAGGTAACAATACGCCGCCAAAGTCCTTCACTCCAAAGAGAGGCAGCCCAGCAGGACGGGCGAAGCGGGACCCGCGCAGCGGGTTCCGCGAGACGTGGCAGCAGTTCAAGATTATCCGGCAGTAGGGACGTTGCAGGGGTGTTCCAACAGGCTCCCTGGTCCGTGGCAATTCGCTTCAGTGATTCAGGATTGACGAAAGAACAAAGTACAGAGTATGAGAGTCTCAAAGGGCAAACATGTTTTTATCTGCAGCTAGTTTCTTCCAAGAAGAAGTTTTCAGTCAAGTAGCTGATCTAAACAGTGAGGTGAATGTTTTTGCAGTGGATTAGTAAGCCCACCCGAACTGCATGTGTGCATACATTTGAAAATATGAATACACAATGAGTTCCCAGCAGCAACGTAACCCGCCGGCCTTCAGTTAAGTGTGCACTCTTTGAAAAAGCAAATTAAGTTTTAAAGCCACTCAAGAGCTGGCTACGAGTTCACACTCAGTGAGATCAGAAAAATAATGGCCAACATTGATGAAACTGTATTGATCCATAATAATGAAATTTATATTTTTCAGGTGAGAATGTACAATGACAGAATTCATTTTTGTCAGTCTAACAAACCAAACGAGCCACTTAAGGTGTTCTCAACTGATTTGACTCCTGAAATTCTTGCTACCAAAATAAGATCACAGGATGCAGTAAAATCAGCAGAAACGATTTTAAGAAACGTCCTGAACGATTAAAATTTTTGACTTAATGTTACATTTTGTGATGCCCCAGTGCTCCACAAACCATGGGAGTCAACAAGAATGCCATGTTGTCTTAACATTTTTTAATATCAGCACAGTAAAACTGTTACAAACTGAAGTTCTTGAGTTTAGAACTGAAGCCAGCAACATTGACATCTTTGAATAAATAAGCGAAGAAGTGGGAGACAATCCCATGAACCAACAGGCTTATGCTGTGCAAATGTACTTTCTTTTCCAAATCACGTTTTATGAATTACACCACGACAAAACGTAAACTCTGCTACACATGAGGACTGCCCATGCAATCTATGACAACTGCAAATGTAGATAACTAATCACTTTAATTAATAGGATTGGTGTATCAACAAGTTATAATGACATTAAATGAAGCTGGAACTCGTTAGCAGCTCATGCTGTAAAATCTTGTGAATTAGACAGCACACCACTTCCAAGTAACTTTACCAGGAAAGGATTTACAATTGTTGTTCTTGATAGTTTTGATTTTGACGACAGCTCGTCTTTGTCTCGAGCAACCAGCATAAATGATACTGCCATGGTGCTATTTCAAGACTGTACCAGTGAAGTAGCTGCTGGAAAACAAACTGTCAGATGTAATTGTAATTGTAAAAGATATTTATAGAGCGCACTGCAACCCATCGGGCATCCGGAGCAGAACTCATTATGTTTGTTCGTTACAAGGTATGCTCATCATATCTGAGGCTATAGAAACATTGTGTTGGAATGCTTTCTGGAACAAGACTGACAAATTTGGTTTTCCATATCTTATCTCAGAAGTGAACTAGGCAGAGGGTGCACTTCATTGCAAAGCCAGGCACAGTTCAATTCACCCAGCTCAAAATCAGAAAACCTGAAAACCAAGCTCGTAGAGTTTGTCAAAGAATGTGAAGAAAAATCAGAACTTTGCAAGTAGTGGGGAAATGTGTTACACGTCATAGCTCTAGTGAAAAACTTGGTACATGTCGATCGGGAAGGTTATTGGGAGCTGCATGTGAAGACTGTGGAGTCACTGATTACTCTGTTTCACTAATTCAATCGCATAAACTGCCTAAGATATGGGTCCTATTTGGAAATAGCAAAGAAGCTGGAAGTGGAAAAACCATACATTCACAGAAAATTAATCTAAAGATATTTTCTGGTGAAAGAAAGAGAGGGAAGGTTCAATGCTGTGTCTCAAGATATGAAACTGGAACAGACAATCCAGAGATCACAGAGAAGCTCAAAGGTAATTGTTGGTCAGACACGTAAAAGTGAATATGTTGCTCAATGGCAGCTAGATTACAAAACATTATTATTTGTTTCATTTCTATATAGGTCTCTTCTTCCTCTATTATAGACTCCATTTTGAAAAATGGTGGATGGGTTCCTTCGAGGAGTGATTTTCTGTCTCTATAAGACTACTTGCCCCCAAAAACTATGTTTTGACATCAAAATGAAGTATATAGGTCTCATGGTTTCATGAAATTTTACATCTTCACTGCAACAAATTCACCATTTTCTAAAATGTTGCCCAGAAAAATTCAGCCTGGATCAGCAATGTCTACCCAAGTTAAATTATTTCTCTGATGATCCAAAAACAAAAATCCATGGACAACAATTTCTTTACTAAGTTATAGCAGGAGGCCAGGATTATCATATTGGAGAAAGCCTTGGAAAGGTTGGAAAATCAGGAGACCATACTAGTGGATCCACCAACTGCAATAAGTGTTTTAGGCATACCACACAAAGTTACAAACTCTGATATGTGCTACCCATGTGCACTAAAAGTCAGATTTGTATTCTACTTTGTTTTAAACTTCACATATGGCCACAGCTGGCTCAACAATGCACAATGACGCTACTTTAAAAGTCAACAGGGCAAAATCATCAGAAACAGTGTCAGGAATCAGGCCCCACAACTTGCCCCAGCTAATTATCATGCAATACAGCAGTACTTACAGGGACAACGCAGTTAGTAAGAAACAGTAATCCAGCACAATATGCAACCATTTCAGTCTGTGTCTCCTATAACTGTCATAACAAACCTAGTTCCCTACCTCACGTGCTCCCAGTATCTAGGAGAGGGGGGGGGAGGGAAGGGGAATTCTCTCTGAATAAATCCTGTTTGCTGCAACACTCTCGGAATACCCACCAAGATTCTTGCTCAGTCAAAAACCTCAAGTACGAAACCTGGCTCAATAGAGGGGACAGCAAAGCTGAAACAAACTTATGATCCATCCTTTTGACACCTGATTATAACTCAAAGGAGCAGCATGACATGCTCAGTAATCCTTGCAAATGTTATAAAATTGCTTATATGCCAAAAGGAGGGAGGGGTTCTAGAAACAAAGTTTGCAAATTTTTAAAGTTTTAGGAAGAGGTACTGGTGTTAGCAGTCAATTTTTATACTATTTTATCTTTATTGTATAGGCATTTTAGGACCAGGCTACTAGACTTACGTTGCACTTTTTGCCAGTTTTAAGTTGTTTTTAAGGATCTACCTATTGTATATTTACAGAATCATGTATTGTATAATTTTTATTGATTTTACAATTAACGTGATCCACCCGTCTGTAAAGGATTATTTTAAAAGGATGTATGACCATGTATCAAGGTCATAAAACATCAGCCTACAAAAATACTGCATCCTCTACTTCTCCTGTCATTGCATCGCTGGTAAATCTTTACTATTCTTAACTACCCATCTACAAAACTAGTCTTACCTTTTAAAATTGAGGCTAGCTTGATGTCCTGGTTACGATAATTTGTCATGCGCTATAGTGACACCATACACTTTCAAAATACTTTCACTCCGACGTCTTTAGAAAGCAGAATACTTCTTTAAAAGAGGTAGGTGTTTCTTCAAATGGATGTTCTAAGAGTCCTCAATGCTGCATTCTGGGATTTGTCGTTTTGTTTTAATATTATAAAGGGGCTGAAAATTCAAACATGCACAGTGTTGCTTTCTACAAAGACAGGACAGCCTGGAGGAGTCTCACATGACACACGTACACCAAGATGAGATTTTTTTTTATTTTTTCAATGTGGTCTACGCTATTTTCAATACTTTTACTGCTTGAACCACATGAGAATCAAACAAACGCTACCCACCTTTTAAATGTAAGAGCCTCTTTCATTCACATTCTGCATGTAATCAACGACTGACAATGCTATTATCAAGAGTGAGTGTGCATGAGAGATCCAGTGTACGCAACTGTGAGGGTATGTGAGTGAGTGGTATGCTTGCAAGTGTACGATTGGTCCTCGCATACTGGAGGTAATTCTGGGCTTACGGGAGATGGCACCCACAGCATATTTCAGAGGGAGGGGAGGTTGATTTTACAAAGACAAAATGTAGAAATGTAGGCCCTGGCATACAGGGTGCAATTCTTCGCATATGGCGGTGTATGTGGCAATATGCTAGTGCTGACATATTGGAGGCATTTCCTGTCATAAGAGAGAGCACCAGGGTATGGGGACACCTATGGCAAAATGTTGGTCCTTGCAGGCGTAGCTAGAGCTTGTGACGCCCGGGGCTATCCCTCAGATTGCCGCCTAGGGGAGGGGGGTGAGGGAGAGAGGGGTGCTGGGGAAACAGGACCGGGAGACACCTAGTATCGACGCTAATAGTTACCTCGATCATGCAAGTTACATGCACATACACGACAGGGTCCAAGGCTACACAGTTGAATACACCGGTGACCGGCAGTACAAAGGAGAACACACAGACTGCCACCCTGCAGGATTTCAGGAAGGTCCTAAAAACATGGTTATTCGATTAACGTCCCTCATCAGCAGCACCGCCCCCACCCCCGATCGCCTAGATACTCTAACAGGTGATAAGTAGCGTGAAGAGATCCAATCTGGAAAACAGCCCTCATTGCCTTCTTTTCTTTTTTTCCCCTCTCTATAGCAGTCATTTTGTTATTCTGTACTTAAGGTTCGCAAGTGGCAGGCACATTGCGCCGGTATCGCAACAGATAATCTGACCCTACTACAATAACTCCCTTTGCTGAAATTTACAGAAACCTTTTGTTTGTAGTGGCGCAGCACACACTGTCAATGAGTGGTGCAGATCTGGAACCAACAGTACGGTCAGCTTAGAAGGGCACTAGGTGCTTAAGTTTCTGGTTATTTTCAACAGTTTTAACATCTTCTTAGAGAGTTTTGATGCTCAAATGGGTGCAATTGCCGATATTTATATGTTTGCCGTATCTTCAATGCTTGATTTTGCTTGCGAGAAAGTGTCACTCATAGTCATTGAAATGTCACTCATAATTTCACTGGAATTATGAAAATGTCACACAGCAATCTAAAACCTTGGCAGCTATGGAGCCCACTAGTCTCCCTTATGAGTTATGCTGCCGATCCTCAGCCAGCAGCCGACTTGCTCAGGCCTGGTCCAATAATATTCCCCCCTCACTGCACACGCCTACCTTGTTTGTGAAGGAGTGAGAGGAAGTTCAACTTGACAGAAAAGTTGTTTGGCCTCCGATTCACCTGGACGTCTTGCAGGACTGGGGCAGGGGAGATACCAACACCCCCCTCTATCGCTGGCAGCATTTCCTCATTGCCGTCAATATGCCGAGTCAAAGGCGTCAGACCGGCCCCGCTCCTATCGCGCACGAGGGGCAGGGCGCTAGAAGAGGCAGCAATGCATGCCGCCCGGCAGTGCGCGGGAGGTTGGCATTTTCTGATCTCGGTGACCCATTTGCGACTCACGCATGCACCACACTACCACCGCTATACTAGGTGGCAGAGCGTGCAGCGTGCGTGCGTGCGTGAGGCAGCAGTTGCAAGCAAGTGAGCTTGCTTGCACTACAAACCGGGCCGCTCGGCACGCGCACGGCACTGGTAGCCCGTTGTGGCCACGGCTTTTATAATTTATTTGAGGACTGGGGACACTGACTGACAAAGTGTCAGGCAGTGAGTGACCCCAAATAAATTATAAAAGCCGCGGCCGCCGCCCCCAAAACAGTGCCGCCTGGGGCGGTCCGCCCCTCCCGCACCCCCCTAGCTACGCCAGTAGATTTTGAACTGTGGAGCCGCCATGGTTCATGTTGAATATTTATGGGAAAGTTCTGACAACAACGTTTTGTATATTATTCTTGCTATTACCCTTGACAAAATGCCCTTGTAATACTAGAGTAAATTCTTAAAATATGTGAGATAACCTTGGTGAAATTCTGCCAGAGGCCTAGTGGAGGTAACTCCTGACATACAGGGTAAACTTATGGGAAGTGTCTTGCTTCAGTGGCGCACTGTGAAAACACTAGAATATTTGCTAAGTGCCATTTCAGACCCTATGGCTTCGGAACAAACTTGTACTTTTAAATGCATTATTTGATCTATGTTTTCTAAGTGGGTAATAGGGTGGAAAACTCCGTCCCTCAGAATAATCCCTCGAACGCAGCTCGAAGATGTGTGGCTCGGCTTCCTCACAAGTGGATACGCCTGCTGCACTACTGTCCTATGTCTTCTTAATGAACGTTCAAAAATGGGTAATGTAACCCAGGCCGCATCAATAATTTTGTGAACCTGACTCCCATTCCCATGAAGGCGATGCCTCTCCAGTATTTCGTGTTGTATTGTGTTGTATGGCGGATATGCCCCCTAGTCCATAAAGGCTACCCCTCAGCAGTCTGTGTACGACCCGCGCCGAAAGAGGACGCACATCACCCTTAAGTTTATGAAGAACCGGCTCCCCAGCAGGTCATGGCGGCTGCACCTCACGGGTTTGCGGAGGGCACGACTGTTCAGTCCAGAGAGGGCGCGGCGCGCGCCGTGCTTTACCTGAGCCCGCGGGCACTTCTGGAAGCAGAGACACCTGCGTGTTTCCATGCCCACCGAAGTTGACGAAAGATCAGTTGTTGGTGGTGACGGAAGTCCAAAACCACTTCAAAAGGCGGGTTGAGGCCTTCACCTGCGCGAGCCGCAGATGTGCCTCAGAGGGCGCCCAGGTGCGCGCGCCTGGAGAGGCCTTTGAGCTCTAGCAGGACGGTCGGACCGGAAGACTGCTCCCCAAGCATCATGGCACGCAGCTCGCCGGAGGATTCCCGGTTTACTTTCATCTTTGTACTACAGCCAGTCTATCTATACATAAAACGTGCAATCCATAACACTTTTTTAAGCAAGAACGAGGGCCTCAGCACTACGAACCTATAGAAAAACTCAAGTTTCATGGTTCAAAGGCCGAATAATTATTTATTTAATTTACAGTACACCTTACTGTAAAATGAACACACTGTAAAAAGCTATAAAATTAAATATTATGACAAGGGAACAAAAGTGGAGTAATTATTTGCGGAGTTTTGCAGGAGAAAAAACATTCCTGTGCTAATCTACACATCACTTTCCACCCCCCCTTCGCAGCCTCTTATAAACGGGTGTTCTTAAACGCACACAAATGAACGAGTGCATTATACACTTCAATAACTCCAGACAGAGTCCAGAAAAATGGCTTCCTCCGATGGCACCCTTATTAAATGCCAGTCAACAAAAGAGAGGTGGTCAGAGATGCGTTTTGCACCAAGCGTGGTATTTTTAGGTTTTGCCTACAAAGTGCAAGCACAGCCTCTACAAGATTTATTATTTTTTTTTTACAAACAGCATCCATACCTTACCATTTGTTAGCTTCACCGGTGGACTCATTCGCATCACTCCAGTATGTCACGGCATGTCCACTGCTTGTGTTTGGCCCTCCACTAGAGCACGGACCAAGTACTTGTGTCCAACCACTGCTCCTGTTTTTGGAGCTACTTTTTTCTTTGTGTTCAAGTACTCTATATAAGTACTTGTGTTTTCAGTCCGTCTCCCATATCCCCATCCATGTAATTTCTATTCCTTCCCACCGTCCCCCTTCCATGTTGCTTATTTTCCCTCTACCCTGTACTCTATGCCAATGCACTCTATACCACTGAACTCTACTGTGCACCACTCTACGCTATGCCACTGCACTTTATTACACTACTCTACACCACTTTAGGCCACTGCACTCCACTCTGCGCCCCTCTACTTAGGCCACTGCACTCTTCTCAGCACCACTCCACACCACTACACTTGATACCACTGCACTCTACTCTGCATCACTACACCCTATAACATCTAAACTTTACAGCACTCTACGCTGCTGCACTCAATGTCACTGCACTCTACTCTATGTATCTGGACATTTTTTTTTATCCAGGCTCACAATTCTTGACACAACGATGAAGGATAGAACAGACATTGGAGTGGCCATTTTACATACCGGGATAATCCAATACCATTCCTGCTGGCTTTCGTTTCAGTGTAAAGCATTTCCATACAGCCAACCAAATTACCTTCAATTAAAGGTTTGTAGATGGGACAGCTGCCACCTTTTGGCGGATGTCCTTTTTGTAGTCTTCTCTAAATGACCCAAGTCTTTCCTCTTATGCTTCTCTGATAAACGTGCTCCATATTCTTTCTTTTATGGGATGGAGTATTCACCCATTGAGGTTGAAAAGTTGCTGTAAGGGTACTTGTAGGCTATACGTAGAACTTTAATCCGGCTAGCAGAAAGGGTGTCTCAAGTGCCGCTGATAATGTTCCAGTTGGGAACTAGGGATGGAGAGATTACTTCGGCTAACACTGCTGTCTTCTCTGCAGCTAAAGCCAACTAAAGAAGACAGTCAAGGAGCCAGATTCCTTCCTATCCACATTGATATGTTAGCCTATTCTCTGTTAACAATCCTACACAAGACGTCTAATTTCAATGAAGATGTCTTGTAGCAGGGGTCTTCTAAGACGGCAGAAGTAGCTAGCAAGTTAAAAAAACAAAGTTTGGATAATTGTTTTCAGGAGCAGACTATATGTGAGACTGTTGAAGATGCTAAACCACAACCAGCATGTGAGTCACAGAGAAACCCTAGAGGGCTAGAAAGCATCAGAGGGCACTACCCGCGAAGGAATGGACTAGGAGGTCATGGGCAGCCTGAAGAGCGACCCTTGACCCCGTCACCAGGTAGGTCGCCCCCTAGCCACCGCGTGGTCCTCCCCGTGCTGTGTGCTGTTGCCGCGCTCTGCCCGCTGTTGGTCCTTCGTTTTTCCTGGTAAACTTGTGCCTGTGTTAGCCGTTTTCCCCATCGTTCCCCTTTGCCTTCTGTAACCCGTGATTGCGATTGTTTTCTCCCCCTCGTTCCCCTTTGCTTTCTGTAACCCGTGATTGTGATTGTTTTCTCCCCCTCGTTCCCCTTTGCCTTCTGTAACCCGTGATTGTTTTCCCCTCGCTGCCCCATGGCCTGCTGTGCCCCCTGCTTCCCGCCTCGCCCTCTGCTTCCCGCCGCTGCTCCCTGCGGCCCAGCCCACCCTCCGTTCCCATTCGCCACCCCGCTCCTGCCTCCCAGCTGCTCCTCTGCCCCTCATATGGAGGCCGCACGGCGAACGCGCAGACGGCCCGCCGATTGTGCGCCGAAGGCGCGCCAAAGGCAAGCACGTCTACGCCCGTCCGCGCCTGGCCCGCGCCCAGCGTCAGGACCCCTGGCCCCCGAGGAGGCCAGCCGCGCGACGAACTTACGACGCCACCACCCTCAACGCACTCAACGCCGGCCGGAACCCCGCCTGCTACCGAGCCAGCCCGAGACGCACCCACGGACCCTTCGCCTGCCAAGCCTGCAAGTTCACCTGCCACCGGACCTGCACCGCACCCGAAAGACCAGGCACCAGCAACAACCACCTCAAGTGCATCCTGCTCAACACCCGCTCCTTCCACAGACACGCCGTCGAACTCTGGACCCTGCTCGACTCAACATCACCAGACGTCGCCTTCCTCACGGAAACCTGGATGAACGCCTCCTCAGCGCCCGACATCGCCATAGCCATCCCGGACGGATACAAGATCACCCCGAGGGACCGCGTCAACCAAACCGGAGGAGGCATCGCCATCGTCCACAGGAACACCATCCGCATCACGACCAACTCCGACGACACCTTCACCGCCGCCGAGCACCTCCACTTCCAGATACACACCGACCCCAATACCACCCTCAGAGGCACTCTCATCTACAGACCCCCGGGACCACGCACACAATTCAGCGAAGACCTCGCAGACTTCATCAGCCCGCACGCCCTCCCCTGACTACCTCCTCCTAGGGGACCTCAACTTCCACCTGGAGAACAACAAGGACGGCAACACCGCCGCCCTGCTGGATAACCTCGCCAACCTCGGACTCAAGCAACTGGTGAACTCCCCCACCCACTATGCCGGCCACACGCTTGACCCCGTCTTCTCCTCCAGCAAGCACATCTCCTTCAGCCACTCCACCGGACTTCATTGGACGGATCACAGCTGCGTCCACTTCAGCTTCAAAAGAACCACGACCCACCACCACCCGCAACAGGTTCCTCGCAGGAGCTGGAGCAGGATCACCGCCGACCAGCTCACCACCTCCCTCAGCCAGAACCCTCCCGCCAGCGCAACGGACCCCAACGAAGCAGCCCGCACCTTCACACAGTGGCTCACCAACTGCGCCGACGACCTCGCACCACCGAAGAACCCTTCCAGCAGACCCGGCAGCAAGAAAGCCTCTTGGTTCACCAACGAACTCAAAACATCCAAGACAAACTGCTGCACCCTTGAAAAAGCCTGCCACCAGACCACAGAAAACATGACTGCCCTCAAGAACGCCACCCGCAAACACCACCAGCTGATCCGCACCACCAAAAGGACAACATTCAAAGAACGACTGGACAACAACACCCACAACAGCAAGGAACTCTTCAGCATCGTCAAAGAGTTCTCCAACCCCAACACTGGAAACAATGACATCACACCCTTGCAGGACCTCTGCGACTCACTCGCCACCTTCTTCCACCGCAAGATCGCCGACATACACAACAGCTTCGGCGCACAGACCACGCACCCTACCACCGAACCAACGCCCCCCACCACCACCCTCTGCAACTGGACCCCGGTCAGCACCGAAGACACCACCCGCACGATGAACACCATCCACTCCGGATCATCAACCGACCCCTGCCCCCACCACGTCTTCAACAAGGCCGACTCCGTCATCGCACCCCAACTCCGGGACATCATCAACATCTCCTTCAACACGGCCACCTTCCCGGAGAGCTGGAAGCACGCCGAGCTCAGCGCCCTCCTGAAGAAACCAACAGCAGACCCCACCGACCTCAAGAACTTCCGCCCCATCTCGCTCCTCCCCTTTCCTGCCAAAGTCATCGAGAAGACCGTCAACAAACAGCTTGCCGCCTTCCTCGAGACAAACGGATCCCTCGACCCTTCGCAGTCCGGCTTCCGAGCCAACCACAGCACCGAGACCGCCCTAATCGCAGCCACCGACGACATCAGATCCCTGCTGGACAACGGGGAAACAGCGGCCCTCATCCTCCTGGACCTCTCTGCAGCATTCAACACTGTCTGCCACCGCACCCTAGCACGGCGTCTCAGCAACATCGGAATTAAAGAGAAGGCACTGGAGTGGATCATCTCGTTCCTTGCCGGAAGAACCCAGAGAGTCCGCCTCCCCCGTTCAGATCCGAGGCCACCGAAGTCATCTGCGGCGTACCACAAGGATCCTCACTCAGCCCCACCCTCTTCAACGTCTACATGAGCCCCCTCGCAGCCATCGCACGCCAACATAACCGTAACATCATCTCCAACGACCCCGCCACCGCAAGAGCCAACCTACACGAAGGAATGAAAGACGTCGCCGAGTGGATGAAGAACAGCCGCCTGAAACTGAACTCAGACAAGACGGAAGTCCTCATCCTGGGATCATCGCCCTCCGCCTGGGACGACTCCTGGTGGCCCCCTGCCCTGGGCACCACCCCCAAGCCTACGGACCACGCACGAAACCTGGGCTTCATCCTGGACTCCTACCTCTCGATGACCAGACAAGTCAACACCGTATCGTCATCGTGCTTCAACACCCTGCGCATGCTCCGTAAGCTCCGTAAGATCTTCCGATGGATCCCCACAGAAACCAGGAAGACAGTCACCCAGGCACTCGTCACCAGCCGACTTGACTACGGGAACACCCTGTACGCGGGAACCACTGCCAAACTACAGAAAAGACTCCAGCGCATACAGAACGCCTCCGCACGACTCATCCTGGACATCCCTCGCCGCAACCACATCTCTACCCACCTGAGAGACCTGCACTGGCTCCCTGTCAACAAGAGGATCACGTTCAGACTCCTCACCCACGCACACAAGGCTCTCCACGAAGTACCTCAACAGCCGCCTCACTTTCTACACACCCACCCGCCAGCTACGATCGGCCAGCCTCGCCCTCGCCGCCATACCACGCATTCGCAGAGCCACCGCTGGAGGAAGATCCTTCTCCTACCTGGCGGCCAAGACATGGAACTCCCTCCCCATCCACCCACGGCTGACCCAGAACCACCTCTCCTTCAGGAAACAATTCAAGACCTGGCTCTTCGAGCAGTAACGTACCCCTCCCCCCCAGCGCCTTGAGACCCGTCTGGGTGAGTAGCGCGCTATACAAATTATTGATTGATTGAAGAGGATGTGGCCAGTGGATCACAACACTGCACAGTCCTGTACAGTGAACATAAACTGTGTCGGAGTGTGATTGAGTGGCCAGTGTGTGATCAGATGAAAGACTGAGTGGGGAGTTGCTACAGCACGGAGGGTGTCATGCACAACTCTAATCTAGTGGAGAAGTGTGGCTCACTGGTTAGAGGTGGCAGACCCTGAAGCAGAGGTCAGACCCGGGACCAGGGTTCAATTCCCGATGCGGCAGGGTCTTGAGCCCAAATATCCACGGACTCGGTAATTCGCGCATCGGTGCCTACTCGAATCACGGGTTCACACTCTGCAGCTCTGGGCATCAGCTTGCTTAATCTCCACTACGGCCCCCCCGTGGCGGGATGCCTGGCTTCCACCTTGGGGATGCCCAGTACGGGTATCTCACAGGGAAAAAGCCAGGACGGGTTCCCAAGGCAAGCGCCGAGATGCCTACGGGTAATCGAGCGCTATATAAGAACGCATAATAATAATAATAATAATTTAACAATAAGCTTATATTAAATCACGATAAGAAGAAGGAATTTTGTGACATGCAGTGAGGAGTTAAACTAGCAGGACACTAGCCCTCTGCTTTTAATGCAGCCAATCAAATTGCGTTAGACGGTAAGGCGGACTACCCATTTGGTCCTGCTATCACTAATGGCATGTTACTAAATATACTGTACTTAGCGAAAAGAGGTACAAAAGGGAAAATACTGATTAGGTGGATACATTTATGGAGTACACGATGAGTGGCAAATAAAGAATAAAAAACTAACATATATGTAAGATACACAATGGCATTTTATGCTCCATGTAATAATGAGCGAAAGAAAGCTTCCTGACTTCAAGGAACAGGTGCATTGTAGAATCAGCAGTGCAAGCTTCTCTTTCTTACATTACAGCAACCGTGCAAACTTCCTGCTGTCACAGAGCAGAACAGGTCAAATTCAGGAAGTATTAGTGAAGCCTCTTCTCTCAAATAACAGGTACAGCACAGCCTACAGCAAACACCCTTGCCAATTTGATCCGTATATTTCATATGGGTGTGTGGATTGGTAAATGCAAGGATAGTTGAGCAAGTAAAATGTTGAACTATGGATGATGCTGAATGAACCTCTGTTATGTCAGCACCAATATGCCCAAGGGCCGGGGTTAATGTTCTCTTACACATATATGTGTTGTGTTGTGTGTGGAGGAAGGAATGGCTGTATTGATACATGAGTAAATGGATGGAGAAGCGGATAGTGGTCTCAGTTGGTGGACAGTTTAATTAGTGGCAGGCTGAATTTATATTTTGATGAATGCTTTATTTGTGTGGACATATTGGTGTGCAGATGAATGTAGAATGAAAATGGAGATTGCATATGAAAGGAAAATGTCTGTGGATTGATGAGTATTCGTGCAAGGATGTTTGATAGTTAGTTTGTGTGTATAGGTGGATTAAAGGTCCCTTTGTGTATGTAGTATATGTGTAGGCTTGTGGTGTGAGTATGGATGTGTTCACGTATGGATGGGTCTTGTGTGTGTACGTATGCCCAGATGGATATATACATATATATATATATATATATATATATATTACCTACTGGCGGTCGCCAGTAGGTATATATAGTTAGGATTTTTTCTCTATGGGATTTTTGAAAATTCTATGTCTAATAACTTTGGCGTTTGTGGACGGAATTGGCTGAAATTTTCAGGAAAATGGCACATTTTGTTTCTGAGCAGCCCCTGAAAATTTTGGGGGGGTTCGTCAAGGGGGGGCCGAGAAAAAAGGGGGGTCCCAAAACGCGTTTTTCCCATGTTAATTTCCATAGGGCGGTTGGCCTCACTTTTAGCCCGAACGGCTGAATGGATTTGCACGAAACTTGGCAAAATTGTAGGGACTGGTAGCCCGATGTGCCTTTTGTAGGTCTCAATATATGTGCTCCAGTGGATTTTGAGAAATTAACGTTTAAAAAAAGATATATATTTGTAACAGCGGACCGGGCAGCGGCCCAGGACGCGTACTTTTCGCGCAACGGAGCTTTGTGAAGCGAAGCTGATTGGTTCTCTGGCGTCTGTCAACATTCCAAACAGTCCGTAGCGGCCGCCATCTTGTCTCTCGGTAGGATCGAGAGACAAGAGGAGGCCAAAGCGAAGGGGCAAATGACCATAAGGGGAATAGTAGATCCTCGCTGACCCCCTAGGTTTGATGTGGAGGTTTTAAAAGGGCCCCGCGGGGCAAAAAAAAATAATAATAATAATAATCGAACGGCTGAATGGATTTGCACGAAACTTGGTAAAATATTAGGGACTGGTAGCCCGATGTGCCTTTGCTATGTCTCAATATATGTGCTTCAGTGCATTTTGAGAAATTAACGTTCAAAAACAAGATATATATCTGTAACAGCGCTCCGCTTCGCGGAGATAAAATTATATCTGTATTACCTAGCTGTTGCTAACACCAGTTAGCGACGGCTAGTAGGAGATAGCGACCATCTTGGGTCCCACTTTGCATGTGAGTGATATTTATCACTAATGACATGCAAAGTGGGCATGCCAAGATGTTAGCGACTGGAAACAGTCGCTAACATCGCTATCTCCTAGGGACTGGTAGCCCGATGTGCCTTTGCTATGTCTCAATATATGTGCTTCAGTGCATTTTGAGAAATTAACGTTCAAAAACAAGATATATATCTGTAACAGCGCTCCGCTTCGCGGAGATAAAATTATATCTGTATTACCTAGCTGTTGCTAACACCAGTTAGCGACGGCTAGTAGGAGATAGCGACCATCTTGGGTCCCACTTTGCATGTGAGTGATATTTATCACTAATGACATGCAAAGTGGGCATGCCAAGATGTTAGCGACTGGAAACAGTCGCTAACATCGCTATCTCCTATTATCAACTTTTGGAAATATTCGAGATAAGCGCGAATATCTCCAAAAAGTAACAGCTGCCCTGAGCAGTTCTTAGCCATGTTATCCAATGGGAGGTGGATAACATGGCTAAGAGCATTAGCTCGGTAATGCATGAATATCGCTGAGTTTTCAGCGATATTAATGCATTGCGGTCGTTTTTTATCGTATTTGCGATAAACCTTGATAATAGCAAGGTTTATCTGCGATAATTTCTGACGGTAAAAAAATCTTTGCAATGCATCGTTAGGGATAAATATCGCTTAACTTTGGTAATATGCCCCAACGCCTGTTAACGTTCGATTCGAAGGAAATCAGGAATTGTTGAAAAACATTGTGTGCGCCATCTTGTCTTTTTTCAAATGCCACACTTTTGTCGTGCACGGCAGCCATTTTAGATGCCTTGACCAGACCCACTCTGTGCACGCTGTCGATCCTTAGCATGGCTCCCCACCCTCGCAAGCATCTCACCCAGGCAGTGGTCACCCCCGCTCTCTGTCTTATGCATGGGTAATAAACCTCCCCCCATCTGCGCTGCTCTTCCCTGAGAATCACACCCTGTGCCCGCCCGACACCTCCCTTTCGCCCTATTCACTACCGCACCCTCTGACACTCCTTTTCCTCTGTGTCCGATTGTCCAGGCCGGTCCTAGGCTATCAGCTAGCCCTGCAGATGTAGTTTATGGCCACAGCTGTAAAGAATCACCCCTCTTCAAAGGAGTTATAGTAGATCAAGGCCCACACTCGATGAGATCCGTCACAGCAGAAGCGTTGCTATTATCTGAAAACCATCCTGTATTGTGATTGGGGAGGGGACCGAGCGTGAAGCGGAAGATTCCAGGGATGACTCTTTGTACATCAAAGTTTTTACAATTATGTGTCACATAAAAAATATATAGCACTCCGACAAAGTAGTAAGATTATAAAACTTTAATAATTTATAAATATATACAAGAAAACAAAAATAGTAATAACATATAAACATTTTTAGGGAAAAACAACGAAGTAGCGGTCGGCTGTGCGAATAGTCCCAACGCAGCACAACGTCCAGATTTCCGGCGTGGGGCGTCGCGGGGGGTGGGTCATCAGTAGCAAACTGTTGTGCGAATAGTTCCAAGGCAGCAGAACGCGCCGAAATCTAGATGACACGAAAGTGATGTCTAGTAAGTTGCCACCCAGCAAATAACGGCGTGGGGCGTCGCGGGGGGTGGGTCATCAGTAGCAAACTGTTGTGCGAATAGTTCCAAGGCAGCAGAACGATGGCACCAAGGTGATGTCCAGTAAGTTGCCGCACTGGTTTTGGTATCCTACAATGCTGCTCCGAATAACGGCGTGGGGCGCCCCGGGGGAGGCGGCGTGAACGGGCCTCTCCAGGTGGAGTCTCATCTGTTTTAGTGGGGCGCCCCTTTACCGTTTCAGTTGCCATTCCGTCCGCTTTTGGTCCACTGTGTCAAAATCCGCCATTCAGCTGAGTTGCGCCCACTCTTGCGGTGCAGCGATAGGCGGCTGCCACAGGACTCTCAAAATGGCGGCAGGCTCTTTCCTTTTTGGGTGTGGTCCACTGAAATGGCCCTGGGACACCTTGGAAATCGGACGCTTGTCTGCTAGGTCTTGGACCCCATTCTCGAAAGCGTCCCCTCCGCCTTGAGAATTCATCAAAAGTTTTGGGGGCCCCGACTCCTGCAGGCTTCTGGTGGGGAGCGGCTGCCATGATTGCTCGCGGAATGACCACGACGGAGCTACGAGATGGTGGTGCTCTCATGCTGACGCCAGTTTAGTCTGAAACATCCAGAAACAAGGTGGGGCTTTCATCGTTTGGGGGAAAAAAAAAGTTTTCATCCAATGAAAAGTGTTGTTTTTAGGTCATATGATCAAGCCTTCCATCATTAGGAAACCAAAAGTAAAATGAACCAATGAAAAGTTTTATAAACAAGTCACATGACCTGTTATGCGGCATAGGGTATAAAATGCGGAGAAAATACGTTGGCACGTGAGGCGGCGTCAGTAGCGGACCGATGTGCGAATAGGCCGAAGGCAATACAACGCGCCAAGATCCGGATGGCACCGAGGTGGTGTCCAGCAAGTTGCAGCACTGGTGTGGCCATCCTACAATGCTGAAAGTCGGCGTGGGGCGCCCCGTTGGCCTGTGAGTTTGCGTCAGTAGCGGACCGATGTGCGAATAGGCCGAAGGCAGCACAACGCGCCAAGATCCGGATGGCACCGAGGTGGTGTCTAGTAAGTTGTCGCACTTCTGTGGCCATCCTACAATGTTGAAAGTCGGCGTGGGGCGCCCCGTTGGCCTGTGAGATGGCGTCAGTAGCGGACCGATGTGCGAATGGGGCCAAAGGCAGCGCAACAATATTTTCTGACTGACACCACAAGGCGCTGAGATGCCAAGATCCGGATGGCACCGAGGTGATGTCTAAGTTGCGGACTGATGTGCGAATGGGGCCAAAGGCAGCGTAACAATATTTTTTGTATGGAAGATACCACTAGGCGTTGAGATGCCAAGATTCGGATGGCACTGAGGTGATGTCTAGCAAGTTGCTGTACTGGTGTGGTCATCCTACAATGCTGAAACTCGGCGTGGGTCGCCCCATTAGCCTGTGAGATGGCGTCAGTAGCGGACCGATGTGCGAATAGGCCGAAGGCAGCACAACGCGCCAAGATCCGGATGTCACCGTGGTGGTTTCATAGTTGAGAGGCACTTCATCTGCAGTGGGGCGCCGAGATCCGGATGGCACCGAGGTGATGTCTAGCAAGTTGCTGTACTGGTGTGGTCATCCTACAATGCTGAAACTCGGCGTGGGTCGCCCCATTAGCCTGTGAGATGGCGTCAGTAGCGGACCGATGTGCGAATAGGCCGAAGGCAGCACAACGCGCCAAGATCCGGATGTCACCGTGGTGGTTTCATAGTTGAGAGGCACTTCATCTGCAGTGGGGCGCCGAGATCCGGATGGCACCGAGGTGATGTCTAGCAAGTTGCTGTACTGGTGTGGTTATTCTACAATGCTGAAACTCGGCGTGGGGCGCCCCATTAGCCTGTGAGATGGCGTCAGTAGCGGACCGATGTGCGAATGGGGCCAAAGGCAGCGCAACAATATTTTCTGAAGAGAAGACACCAAAAGGTGCTGACATTCCAAGATCCGGATGGCACCGAGGTGGTGTCTAGCAAGCTATGCAGTTGAGTTGTGTGCGCACTTGCGGCGAATAGGTCGAAGGCAGCATAACAATGTTTTCTGAATAGGAGACACCACAAGGCGTTGAGATTCGGTTACCACCGAGGTGATGTCTAGCAAGTTGCCGCACTGGTGTGGCCATCCTACAATACTGCTCCGAATAACGGCGTGGGGTGCCCGAAGGGGGGGGGAGCCGGCGTGAATGGGCCTTCCTAGGTGGAGGCTCGTCTGCTGTAGTGGGGCGCCCCTTTACCGTTTCAGTTGCCATTCAGCTGAGTTTCGGCTGCTCTTGATGCTACAGCGACAGGCGGCTGCAAGAGGACTCTCAAAATGGCGGCCTGTTCTTTGGATTTGGGCCTGGTCCACTAAAATGGCCCTGGGACACCTTAGAACTCGGACGCTCGATTTTTTTTTCCTTTCCTGTACATGCAAAAAAAGGTAAATGCCCGGTACGTTACACGCTTCATCTGCCACGATGAACTCTCCAGAGGAACCGAAAAAATATATAGTTGTGGTAACTATACCATGCATCGTCTTATGGAGAGGTGGCACCAATTAATTATAGTGCTGCATAAAAGAGAGATTTGGAGGAGAACCCCTGACCTGCTAGTACATTCATCAAAGAAGTGGCACTGAGAGCTTCAGAGGCAAGGGAAACGGTCCCAAATATTTAGAAGAACTTTGGAAAGATTAAAATGACATGTTTAGATTGTGGCAAATTAATTTCATGTGGACAGATGAGTGTTACTCTAATAAATACAGCATATGAACATCATCATAGTCGATGGTTGGTAGAGACATTTTGACTATATCCTGGACCTGCCCGTCCTCGCCCAAAATGGCGCCGGAATAAATGGGACTCGTAACTCCTTGTTGTGTACTGGTTGCAGAACCTTGAAATCACGAGATACGTATGCAGTTTTGAAGCACATGGCGGGCGGGGACGAGAATTGATTGAATATTTCGACATCCCTATTGATATTAAGTTCTGATGTGTTATTGATTACTGTACTGTTGAAAGTTCGAATTAACGTCACCCATGGTACTTGCCCGCAAATGTATATCTAGATAATTTTATTGTAACTGGCCCTGTCGTATTTTAATTATAAAATGTACGTCCACCGATTCCGTAACTGTTAGACACCTTAGTTCTTGCAACCTAATGGCCCGCCCGTTACGTTCCTCTACAGTGTAAATGTCTATTCATCATATACGATTACAGTTTGCTCTGTGGCAGGCCCACGTGGTTATAGGCTCGTATTTGTATAATGAAATTTTCACAATAAAGGTTTTTAAAAGAAAACATGGTAGTAGTATATACATTGGTAAAGTTTTTAATAATAGTGACTGTTTTAGAATCATTAAAAGGCAAGTGAAATAAAGCAGACCAATTACATGAAGGGTAAAAGGTATAATACGAAGGAACGCAGTAAAGATAAATGGTCAAGGGCTGTTGTGTTTTCTATTCCTGCAACATAAAGTGATCGATAAGAATCTCATATTCAGGCGTATCGGCGACTAAGACAGCAGGTCGACCCTCTTTTGCTCAACGGCTCCGTCATGGGACGAAGAAACGCTCTTTTTCTCGAAAAAAGAATATATTTTACTTGCAGGACAGTTGTAAAATTTCCGGGAAAGTACATTAGCCTGGAACATTATAACATATATTTAAGAAAAAATAATGTTCGGAAGTAATGAAAAGCGTAATTTTTAGGTCATATGACCAAGCCTTTCATCATTACAATAAGAAAAGTAAAATGAACCAATGAAAAGTTTTATTAACAAGTCACATGACTTGTTATGCTTACGTTACGCGCTGCGCGCCCCGGATGACTTCCGGATGCGCTAACGCGGCGCGTCATATGACGCATTACGCGACAACGCAGGTACAGAATATAGTCAAAATGTCTCCACCAACCAGCGGTCGGAACACAACCCCTTTCAGCAGGCTAAATAGTTCTGTTAAATGACAACAGAAGGGACAGGCAACAAGAACCATCAGTCAAAGAGGGGAGGGCTAGTTCTTCTCTACCGGGTTACATTGGGGCGCTACCGGAACTGATCGAATTGGTAGTCTACAGTGTTTCTGGATGTTTCAGACTGAAGCTGGGGTTAGCATGAGAGCAGCACCATTTCGTAGCTCCGTCGTGGTCATTCCGCAACCAATCATGGCAGCCGTTCTTTATCGTTATTTTGGGCGGGGTGGGTGGCGGAGCCGAGCTGTTTTGCAGCCATCATTGTGTGGAGTTCAGTTCATCTCACTAGTTTTGTATTTGTCATGAGGGGTTGTTCCTAATGTTTCTATTTTAGCGAGGTCAAAAAGAGATCCCATTAGTGGCCTACTGATTTTGCTCGATTCCTTTTCTTTTTTTTTTACACGATTTTTCGTTATCTGCAAAGACTAAACAGAGTATTGCGACTCTGTGTTTGTTTGTAAATAGAGAATGAACCAAAGAGAACTAATTCTAAAACAGTAAATACTTGGATAACAATCAATCAAATGGAGAGAGAAGCAGGCACGACGGATTACAATGGGGGCAAAGGCCTGCGTTAACTACCTTTCACTATCTGCAAAGAGAGAGTACTCCTAATAGAAATGAGGGGGGGGGGCACCATTCAAAGCAGATCAGTGTGCATAAACACGAAAATGTTTTCACTTACCACGTACTTGACATTCGACAGCTTATGATATTTGCTATTAAAAAAACATTGAAATTCACTGAAAAAACCATAGGTTATAGACCATATATAGTTAGGAATTAGCATTTACAAAACCTTGAAAATTCACTGAAAAAACCATAGGTTATAGACCATATATAGTTAGGAATTAGCATTTAAAAAACCTTATTTTACTCACACAAAACCATTGAAATTCCATATATAGTTAGTTGCACTAACTATATATCGCGCACCCGCAATCCACTGCTGATCATGTCACATATTACATCATTCATGACATGGTCAGTGACATCACTGATGACATCACTGATGACATCTCAAATGACATCACTGATGACATCACTGATGACATCTCATTTGCCATCATTCTTGTGCTAATACGATAAACCTCTTCAGACTCTAATCTAACCTTAGATACACTCAGTGTATACAGACACTCACACACTGCCACTCATCCATGGAGTTACTCACACACCCAGTCAGTCATGCAAAGAAACAATCTCACCTCCATTTCTTCAACTATACAGTTAAACACACCTTACTTATTGAAACATATACTAACACATATTTACTCTCTTATACAATCCCTGATACAAGTTCACAATGATCGATACAACTACTCACTCATTCAGTGGCTCTCATGCACAGTTATTTATATATGCCAACTCTCACATGTACTGTGTTTTACATATGTACTTACTATGACATGTAGCATTGAGATATCCATTCACTCATCAATACACTCATGCACACAGTCAACTGCCCATGTAGCTGTTTCCACATGCACTCTTGAACTCATACACCTAGTGAATAAACTGCTCACACATCTATGCATAGAGTCACACACCTTCCAGCCACCCCTACACAAACTCAATCTCCCATAGAAATACTTGGGCAACCAATTAATAACACATATAGCCTCTCGTATAGCTAATGATCAACACATGCAGCAGTTTACAGAACAACAGACATAATGATGCACAAATTAAGACAGTTTAGTCACTAACCCATGCATTCAGTGAGACACATTTAATCACTCACTCATACAGTCAGTCACGCACCTACTAAATCCTTCATCCAGACACTTATACATCCACTCATTCTTCAATATGTAAAACATATTTAAACTTTACAAAAACACACAGACACTAGATGATGTCATCAGTGATGTCATTTGAGATGTCATCAGTGATGTCATTTGAGATGTCATCAGTGATGTCATCAGTGATGTCACTGACCATGTCATGAATGATGTAATATGTGACATGATCAGCAGTGGATTGCGGGTGCGCGATATATAGTTAGTGCAACTGACTATATATGGAATTTCAATGGTTTTGTGTGAGTAAAATAAGGTTTTTTAAATGCTAATTCCTAACTATATATGGTCTATAACCTATGGTTTTTTCAGTGAATATATATATATATATATGTGTGAATGGATGTTTGTAAATGATCTTGATGCTCCTGCATTAGGAGCTGGTTCCTTTGTGCACATGATGAGCTATAAAAAGTAGGAGCCTGTGACATTGAAGCAAATGTACATCTATCTGCTCGGCAACAAGGCACAATAAATCTCTGTCATGGAGAAGCACTGTTACTGAATCTCACCAAGAATCCTGATACAGCACAGTTGCTGGGAGTTGTCTTATGTAGGAATCAAACCCCAATAAGTTAAAACATGATGTCTTTGATATGATACTATGATTTGGCCACTGTTGGCTGTAAGAAAAGTCTATTTCAAAAACAATACCAATGAGACAACTCAGAATGATGTACAATATGTTGGTGATATGTACGTTCCAGTTCTAAGGTCACAGATGCAACTGTGACTTCAGCAATTTTGGTTACCATGTGCCCCAATTTATAGGAACATTTATTATTTACAGAGCTTCAGAATGACACAAGATAAAGTGCTATAGAAAACGAATCTCTGGAATGTTAATGGCCTATCAAATAAGCTCTGCTAATTTCTGAGTAGATATGAAACAACCCCAAACACTGGTGCTGTGACCTACAGCCACACTGTAGAGACAGATGGGTGACAGTCCAGGCCTAAAGGAAGTAGATGATGCTGGGGGCTTTGAAGATCCAACTTGAATATGATGAAAGTAAACAAAGCTGGATTTTGTTTGGACCTCACAGTGCCAGATAAATTCACTGGAATGCAGATCCTGATGCTCCTTATACACACCCACGGATTCAGATAGAGGAAAACTGATGCTGAGATGGGAAAACATAATTTAAGAGACAATTTAAATTGCTGAACCACTGTGTCCCAAGTGTCCAAGCACAAATAGGCCTGAGAAAGGCATGAAGGTACAACACTCTGGCTTGATCAGACTACTGTGGCTAGAGAACGATGATGGATCTAACCCAAATCTGTGACTGGGGGTCAGTGTCTGAAATGTTTAAGCACTTTGTCCATCATCTCCTTGTGTTTGCTTTGCTTGTTGTAAGTTGGCAGGGTATGCCCAGACGTGGGTCCTTTGCTCACTTTGCCACTGGATTCAAGCTAGCCTTGCTGATGACGGCTGTTAGCCATAAACCGGTCCCAGGATGCTTGTTTCCGGTCCAGGGAAGACATGTCTTGTCAGTTCCGGCTAGACTGTTCCCATGAGGCACAGGGTCCAGACTGATTTGCATATAGCTGTGTCTGAACTGGGGTGGCAAAGTGAGCTAAAGAACGATGATGGATTCAACCCAGATCTGTGACTGGGGGTGAGTGTTTGCAATGTTCAGCACTCCGACCATCATTCCTTGTTTTTGCATCATCCATAAGTGGCCAGTGCTGTAAGCGGGATGAAAAAAGTTGAGAGCCTTTTAAAGGGATATTGGCAAAGAAGTGTAACTAGGAATCCTGTCCAAGATGCATGACCTATGTAATTAAGGGTGTGGAAAAGGGAAATCTTGTGCTTTACAAAGCAAAGCAGGACAGTATTTGGGTGCCTCTCTCGGGGTTGTATGTTACTGCAACCAAATAGACAACACAACAATAGACATACACATAAAAAACAAGCCAGACCTATTGGCTTAGCCTGCTTTTTTGAGCGGGATCAAACAAATAAGTAACAACATAACAGAAAAAAACATACGTGGGACTACAGTGTGTGTGAGCCCATTAAGAAAATGGGGCCTCTCTTTTTGAGATTATGCATTGAAGGTGTCCTCGAACCAAAATTAGTACTGGATGGGTGTTTATGCCAAACTTTGTTTATGGTCTATGGCAGGTTGTCAGGGATAGAATAAAAAACGGTATATGAGAAATATAAAAAATACTCTATGATAACCAAGCGCATGAAAATAAGAGTGGGACAATGTGTGGAAGTAAAGAAATCATGTTCCTAAAGGAGACAGCCAGTGTTATGACCCCCAAGGAAGTGGTAGAGGTCCTGAATAATGCTGTGAGATTAAATTGTGGAAGGGCGTGGCGTGGAATCTTAACCGTATGGCTGTGGGGTTTGGTGGTTTTGACGTGGGAGACCGTGGGTGCTCTAGTAGTAAGGAGGAGCGCGCTGATGGGATGTTTGGGGAATGTGGCGTTTCAGTCAATGCTGCTGTCTTTCTCGAGGAAGAGTGTGTTTGGGGATGGGGGAGGGTACGGTGAAGCAGCATGGCGGGGATTCCTATATGTAAGCACCGGAAGTCTGTCCCAGGAAGTTCAGTCTAATAGGAGTGGACAGGAGGCAGTAAAAGAATGGTTGCACTGGAGTGTGAAGTGGCGAAAGCTTACTCGGACATTGTGGCTGTTCAGGAATCTTCCAAAACCTTGCTGAAAGATGTTCCTACGTCACACGCTACAACAGTGTAGAGAGTCACTTTTATGATTGAATAAAAGGACATTCGCGATTCTCAATAAGGAAACAAGAGCCATGAATTTCGATTTTTTTTTGTAATCCATGTATATATATTTTTTCCCTCTTTGTTATTAGCACAGGGTTTGTTTTCTTGGTATTAAAGGGGGAGGGTGTGCAGTGGGGGAATGTTGGGTTCGGCTTCCAGAATCTGCTCGGTTGGGGCGGGGGCTGGAGAATGGACCTGAGAGCAGGCGGTGACGTGTGAACTCTCCACGTCTGCACCAGAATAAAAGCTAAGAAAAGTATTATCACTACCACAGAATTCCTCCCTGGCCCTCTGCTCAGCCTCGTTGTCATTCAATGCACAAGGCTTTAATTCCTTGCTGGACAGGAGGAAAGTTTGGCCGGATGGAAAGTTTACTACATTTTACCCGTTAAGAAAATACCCCCTCCCCCCTTAAACGCCACCACACGGAGACGCTACGACATGTATGAAGTCCGCACCCCCACAGTGAAGCGTGCACCAGGGTCTCCAGCCTAACCTTGCGCATCTAAAAAATATGCAGGCCGGATGAGGGAACCCTTCAGCAGCAACAACAGCCCAAGCGCCGTGGACACAAGGGCCTTCAATGTGCGCAATCTAGCGGGAGCCTGTTAAAATGTGGAGCCGCTCCCAGGAGATGCCGGCCGACAATGGAGGGCCTGTGCAGCCGAGGAGCCCGCTGGGGCTCAGGCCCGGCCCGTGCATACATTTATGATTTTCCATTTTTCGGATATCAGAGAAAGTTGGCGTTTAGTGCTGAAAAGGTGTTGGGTTTCAATGGAATTTAATGTCAATAAACTTAGAATATTCGCCCGGCCTTGCACACATAATGTGTAGTTACTGCAAAAGGTGCTTTGCCCAGACTGATGCCAATGGTGAAACAGATCATATATAAAGATTAATTCTTAAATTACCAGCTGTATATTTATCTAGCCCGAATGCAACACGGAGCCTGCTTCGAAGCGCTGAAAGTCTGTTAACGCTGTCGGTACTTAAGTGAAATTGATGTTCTTTCTTTTTAGGTTATATTTTCACTAAGGCATCAAAACCATTTGTGTAGCTTATAAGATAAAGTGAATTGTCACTAGTTCGCAAAGGAAAGCTCCTTGGAACAGCATAGTTTTCTCACTGCAACAGCCTCACTGTAAGGACACTGGCTCGTCTCAACTCTTTTCATTTCAAATGGTCCATCATTTTGCTTTAGTGTATTGTAGCTGTTCTGTATATCATCTTATGCTCGGTATCGACCCGTTTTTTTAATATATGTTTTTAGCAACACAGGGGCAACAGCGGGCCATTCCTGTGATGTCGCCTGATGCCACATGTGACTTTAAACATCAGAAACTCAGCATTTCACATAACCCGCTGTAAGGAACTGAAAAGTGGGCTGCTGTGCCATTACCCTACCCACCGCCCTAATTCCTGTCTGACCCCTTTGTTTTCCCCCTGGTAGACTTACATCTTCCACTCATATAGAGGTGTCTCGCCCTCCCACAGAGCTCTCTGCCAGAGCACAAGGCTGGGTGTACCCCAAGTATACAGTAGCAGAGAGTGACTCCCCTCAACCAGCTACAGTGAAACTTGAGGTGTGGCTGGGGGTGGTGGCATTTAGAGTCACAGGCCGCTTAACTCTACCCATAAAATGGATGTTTATTGATACCCTTGAGAATATTCATTTTCCCCCAATAACTCGGTTCCTTCACTTCCCTCAGTGCATGCTGGAGCTTGGTACTTATGCATTCAGAGGTGCGAGAGCTGTATGGATGGTGACATCTGCGAAGACATAGTCCCATTTCACCACAAGATGGAGGTTCCTCACACGAGTATAACAGCCATTCCTGCGTTGTTCGTCCCTGAAGCAGCCATTGCTCCTTTCACCTTCGCAACCCTATAGTCATTTCTCGTTTGTCTGGTTTCTCGGCTACAGTCCATATTCAGCCCTTCAACAGCTCTGGATGAAACCAGTCTGGCTGTAGGGCAAGCCTAGTGAGATGGCGTGCCCAGGAACAGCTCAGCCTCACTAAAGTTGCTGCAGTCTCACTCCTCAGTCCACAGGCCCCCAAATATTTGTTGTTCTCCATCGCTTCATGGTAGGAGGCTCAGTTAAACATCTCTCCTTATCTGCAGGTAGAACATTTTAAGCCTGACTGGACTCTGCCTTGCCACCAACGGCCCCTGTTTTTGGTACGTTTTTGGCCTTTGGAGAGAGAGAAGCTTTACTTATTGTGACTTCACTATCCATCGTTTCAAGAGCTTCCATACTACGAAAGACCTTAAATTGAGGGAAGTAGTTAAGTTTCATGGAACCACTATCTTTTTTTTAAAACTGCTACCTAAAATTGGTCTTTTATGTCAGAGAAAGTTTAGACAATGCAGCCAAGGCAGCTACAATTTATTTTTCATGTGTAGACATCAGATTGAACTTTCATGAGATCCACTTGGTGGAAGGTCTGGGAAACAGCCACCCACATGCATCAAATCCACAAAGGAACCGGACTCCCTACTAATGGCCCAAGGGCCTGGCGGCTGGATCCAGACGCTGATTGCTTTTCTAGGACCAGGGCTCAAGTCCTAAAAAAAGAAGTGGGGGACGCTTCAAGGTAGGTGGTGTCACCGGAAGTGATGTCACGACAGGAAGTGACGTCACGAAAGATAGTCAGTCCCCTCTCATGACAGGGAGTCCAGCTTCAACTGGGGGAGGGGGACGGGGGGACGTCATTAACCCACTGTGGAATGTAGCGCCATTGATAATAAACCAGTTTACTTTATTTTATGTGATTGGATGAGCCATTCGAGGGGAGTGTCACTGGCAGAGGCAGGGTTCTGACGTCACCCAGGCCCATGCACGAGTAGCTGGTCCCGTCCACGTTTTCTCTTTGCATTTTAGGACATGTAATAGTCCAATTTTACAACGAGATCGCTAGGGCTACAATTCTGATAATGCAGGAACTGGGTGAACAGCTCGCACCTGGACCTAGGATATTTTAGAACTATCTGTTGGTAAAATTAAATAAAAGACAAAGTTGGCTAATATTGCCATTGTATCGCTGCATTGCTCCAGATACTGGGCCGACAGTTTGTGGTTTCTATTTCCAAATCGCTTTTATCTGGGTGTCTTATTCCAGTGAGGTCATTTGAAGAACATTTCTCCAGAAAATGCAGAAGGGCACATGTTTGTAAAGGCAAGTCCCAGGAATGGATGTATAGCACGGCTGCCGCCTGGCATGGAATGTGTGCGGCGGTGCTGTGGCTGGCAAATGTATTTCCTTCCGTGGTGACAGAAAACAAATGCTTTGTTCTGTTTTTGCCCTTTGCGTCTAATGTATGTAACCCCCAACCAATGTTATGTTTTTTCACAACTCTCAAAAAACCTGCAAGTTCCAGAACAAGTAACTTGCGCAAACGTGTAAGACCTCTTGGGCTGCCGATAAAGTGTTAACTGCTGCTGTAAGCGCGCATCTGAGCGCATGCAGGTGTGAAAGGTCGCTATCGAAATTAGTAACCGCTTAGAAAAGAAACTGGTGGAGTCTCCGAGTGAAAAGAAATGGTTTCACATCAGTCTTGATGTCACGCATTTCAACCTTCAAATAGCCAAAGTGTTACAGTAGACCTCAGAGTCACCTGCAGGTGATTGGTGATCGATTCTTGTGAATAGGTATGTAAGTAAGTTATGGGCCAGGGGACCCATAACAAAAACACGCAGATTTACCCCCCTTGGGGAGCGGGCGGGCACGTACAGTGCGGGTGCCAGAAACGCTGACGGCTCTCTTGGGATGTGTAAATGTATTACATTGCATCGAAGGGCCGTGTATGAGAGTTTCTTCTTCACAGCTTTTGGGCAGGGGGGATGGCGTCCCCCCAGTAAAATAAGTGGGGGGACGCCGTCCACCCTCGTGGTACCCCGACTCGAGCCCTGTCTAGGACGCAAGAAGAAGCCGCAAAGGACTTCATGCTGAGGAATAGGAAAAAACATCATATTTTTTCGGCTCGGCTAGACAGCGCATACGCTGTCTCGAAGACACGAGTTGTGTTCTATCTGTGGGCTTACAGGCTGCCAATCTCTTACCACTGGTAAACTTCAGGGTCGCTTTCATTTTCTTTTATGCTATTTGTCATTGCATGCAGGCGTCATACCCTCTTCTTGTGTTTGGCCCTCCCATAGCGCATGGACCAATTACATGTCTCCTTACATTGCTCCCGGTTTGCAAAGCTATTTTTTCTTTGTTTTGAAGCACTTCATAGGAGTACTTGTGCTTTCAGGCTGTCTCCTTTGTAACCATACACAAATACACTAAAATGCATGCTTGTGTGCATAAACTAATGCATTTCTTAAAAAGTTGTTATAACATGAATAACACTTGTTTAGATTTTTTTGCATGATTTTATGGTGGAGCACTCGCCCTGTCATCCGTCTTGCCGTAGTGCGAATACAAGCCAATGGTATTGGGGTGCTTTAAGTGCTTACCAGTTCCATTACACAACGACACATTCAATTCTGTTGCTGATCCTGCTTCAACTAAGGTTTCTTTTTTTTGCCCATCTACCATTCCCCTTCTGCTTCCCTGCCCTTCCCCCCACTACCTTCCCAGTCATTGCTGCATTCATTTTTTGTGTGTTTTTGCATGATCTGATGGTTTGGAGTGCCGGTTCCGTCCTCCATCCTGCCATGGTGCTAACACAAGCCGATGGTATTGGAGCGCTTTCAGTGCTCACCAGTTACAATACACAAGGACACATTCATTGTCGCAGGCAGGGGGAAGCATAAGTGATTTGCCCAAAATCACAAATTGTTCAGCTAACCCCAAGATTCAAACCTGGTTCCTCAGTTCCCTTGTCTGCAGCTCTGGCTGTTATGCCACGTCCTCGCTTCCTTTCAAAGCTCCTCAACTGTTTCTCACTATCACTTCCACATTTGGTCAGTAAGACCCCGTCAACACTGAACAAGCATTGGCAAAGCCAATAGATCTTGGCAATGCCAGCACTATTGGCCATGTCAATGTGAATGTATTTTAGCCATGTTGTTTAGCAGCACATCTGCTGTTCAGAATGGCTGGAAGTCACTGGAAAAAAACACTATGATGCGGCTAGTGCAGACGTCATTGCGCTTTTTTGTGTTAGGAAGGGCAGGACAATAAACTCAACATGGGGTGCGAAGAGACTCTGCGTCGGCTCAACATTATGTGATTCTAAGCTGTCAGTAACTTTTTAGCCATGCTGAACAGCAGATGTGCTTGTTCTGTTTTTGCAAAAGCCGATGGTTACTCATGGTAGTTTGCTCGTCACCGTGCACTGTTGTGAGCGTCTTGTGAGTAAATAAACAGATGCCCGTAAAAACTAGTAAAGAATATGTGGTGTATTATGTGAGAGTCATCAATGAAAAATACACATAGCCAAGAACAAACTCGCCTACCTTTAGGGCGAAAAAATGACACTGTTGTTTATATGTATTTGAGTGATCCCGAAAGAGGTGGAGACCCTCTTAGCTGGAGGCTGGGTCATAGGTCAACGATCGTTGGGAAAAGCAGATGTGCAGTGTAATGTGAACTGCTTCTGAGGAAGAAACATCAGAGGGTTTACTACAAGCCCCTACCTACCACTCCCAGCAGTATGCAGGGAGCTTTGCACCCCAGGGGCTCGAGTCACTTGTAAATGTCAACAGCATTCCAAAAGCGACATTTTTATGATGTACAGAAAACAACGTGCTACAAATAGAAACTCAATCATGTATGTGAGCTGAAATGACGTGCTTTCAGCATTAATGGAATTTATTTGCAGGTAGGACCTACAGCCAGTGGCGTAACGATAATTGAGGGGGCCCCCCTGCCAGGTACGTGGAGGGGCCCCCTCCGGACTCTATTAGGAGCTCTCAGGCCGAAGTGAAGTGCTGAGGGGGCCCTTTCAACCGCTTTATGACAATCTGGTCCAATAATCCACACACTCCGTAGAGCCACCCAAAACTCTTGTACCAACATCCTTACCAACATGAAAGACTCCACACAGCTGTGTTCAACTGCTATCTTAACACCTTCCATGCGCCCGTGATTTTGCGTTAGTGCGGCACTTCTGCAAAACGGGCGGGGCCGCGTCAGCCATTGGCCGACGGCAGCACTGGGCAGGTAGTACCTACATCACGTCTACTGCATCATGTGGAGTGCACATGGTTTCCCTATTTTCTGGCTTCTCGTGGAATTGTGGGAAGAGGGATTCACCTGGTCTGTAGGCATCACAGACCCTTCCCCAGAACCACAGTGTGTGTTGGGTATGACTCTGAGAAAGAGTCTCACCTAGAAGCAAATATAGGGATCAGAGTATCACCTTAGAGAATTCACAGCTATCTGCCTGACGTCATGTGTTTTTTTTGCTCTTCAAAAAGTGTTCGACCTCCCCAAACTTGCCTTTACAAGCTGTTGCTCACTATATCCTAGAAAGATTGTCCACACTTCCACGACTCCCCATAATATCCCCTCAAAGTGGTGGGAACTCCTAGGTTTCCTGGTGTCCATCCGCAGTGTTGGAGGCCAGAGGCGAAGCATGATCTGCGAATGCGCTCCACCAGAGAGCTTTAAATATGTCTTCACGTCCGACAGGACCTCATGAGAATGCAGCATTCATAATGCTTGCGGTCGGCACTGTGTAGTTATTCCAACACTGTGATATGGGTTTCTACAAGCTCCAACAAAGCCACAGGTGCAACTAAACACATTGCATCCCACAGGGCGGAGACACATACCATGGGGAGGGTATTCCCAGGGAAAGACTGGCAATCAATGTTTCTGTGGTCTGCCCTCCTCCATAAACACTGCCTACAAACTATCCAAAATATAGAGGCGATTGGAACTTCTAGATTATCCACCCTACACCTCTTTTGTTAGCTGAATACACTGTCTTTGTCTCCTGTCCACAAGGTCACTGGTGTTCTCCCTACCTTCACAACCAACTAAACCTTATAAGAGACCGTTAACTATCAAATCCCTTTGGGTAATACATGGGATTCTGTATTCCCTGTAAAAAAACATCTCTAATTACTTGGTTATGTATTATTCTCACTGAAAGCCACTAGAATGAATTTCAGATTCTAAATGTGATAATTCACTACTATTTGAAGTAGCAACAGTTGTTAATAAAAGCTGTTGCTCACTGTTGCTACATCATAAATGAATCAAGCAAACACAAGGAGATGATGGACGGGGCACTGAAACTTTTTAGACACTCATCCCAGGCGACAGATATGGGTTGAATCCATCACCGTTCTTTAGCTCACTTTGCCAACTCAGTTCAGACCCAGCCATATGCAAATCAGTCTTGACCCTCTGCCTCATGGGAACAGTCCAGCCCGAACTGCCAAGTCAGATCTTCCCTGGACCGGAAACAAGCATCCTGGGACCAGTTTTTGGGTAACATCCCTCATCAGCCAGGCTAGTTTGAATCCAGTGGCAACGTGAGCAAGGGAACCCTTAAGGTTTCAAGGCTCTGGGGACGGCAGGGATATTAAGTGAGCTACTGACCAGAGTCACATGATGCTGAGCTGAGCTGCCGCCGGGGATCAAACTGTGATCCATGTGCTCCGAAGTTAGCCGCTATGACCTCTGCGCCACACCTCTCCCTGACGTGAGGAGGGGCCGTGTTATGTATGGACCCCCCATTATTTCTGTGCCCCTGCAAAGCAGTTGAAAGCAAGGACAGATGATTTTGAGGGCTATACATAACATAGTATAGATGGGTAAAAAGTGAATTACATGTGACGTACCCAGTCGACAATTATATAGAAATGAAGTAGCAGCTCAATTGTAATAACTGATTACAGTTGAGTCCTGATATCACAATGCCTGCTGCCAGGACCAGCAGCCAAGATGAAAGGCAGGTCACGGAGCAAAATTACAGCAGCCATTTAAACTAAAACAAGCCCTTGCTTTTTGTTCTTCTGATCTATTTTTCTAAAATGAACAGTGATCAGCAGACAGACTACTTATGGCAGTATGTTTTTGCACAATACAGGTTATTACAGGAAAGACAATTATTCTGTATGCTTCCCAATTTTCTGTTCTGAGCTACAGTATTTTGAATCAAATTTACACAAAAAGATCAATATCTCTCTGAGACAAATTAATACCTGCTTCAAAGTGAGATTAATTTCACACTGCAGATTCTGCTTTTATTCTTAATGTTTGCAATTATACCAGGTCTTTCATATGACAGATCAATACATCAAGGAATGAAACAGATTGTGGGGAGAGCAATGATGTGACCAGGCATTATAAAGAATAAAAAACATGCTCTACTTTAAATTAAAATGCTAGCGCACGCCACCTCAAGAGTTTCACAACCTTATAAAGGAAATCTGCCTTTGACCTCAATAGTCTATATTGTCACAAACTCCTCTGTGAGATGGAATATCCCTATAATGTACGGCGGGGAGTACTTTGTCCCATATATAATTTAAGAGCCAGTCACGAGCTGTTTAACAGCACAACTAGTTACTCACCTCTCGTGACTATAGGAAATTCCAATTGACGTTGGCACCACAACCTGGGGGCACTGCCCTTCCTTCTCCCGCGCACAGAGACAGATTAACTGCAGGTCTCTGAGCGCCTTGTACCGCACCTCATGCCAGTTCCGCCCTATTGGGAGAAGGCAAAGAAAAAGTTAGCCAGTTAATTAGTTATCACAGTTTTAATAGCCATGCTGGTGAAGAGTGAGAAGTTATAAAACCAAGACAGAGTTACACCACTAAAATAGATTTTTCTTTACCCTGCCATCCATAATGTATACACAACAATACCCTTCAGTAGGATTAGGCCAGTGCCAATGAGTAGGAAAGGTGAGAGGGAGGTGTTCTGCTTCCATGGTTTCAGATTACACTACAAAGCCTCTCAGACCATCAGAGGGATGGGGATGTGGTCTTGGATGATAGGGTTGGCAGACTGCCCCTTTAGCATCTGCCCTTTGGAGCTTGGGCTTCAATTATTTCTTTGCTCTCCACTGCCCCAGTGGCTGTGACCAGAGAGGGTTTGTTCAAAGAGTTGCCCTGAGTCAGTCAGAGCAGGTGATCTTGGTTGTGGTGGTGGTTGGCTCAAGGCCGCCAACCTGCAGGCAGGCCAGGGGTGGCCTCACCAGTACCAGTGCTGGCGGCTCTTCTACAGGCGGTGTGGTCCCAGGATCGTTTGTGAACCCTGAGATAATGCAAGCCACACTGTAGGATGCTCTTCTTGCAGTGATCATTGTTCCTGGTTTTTAGCTGCCATCAGGATTCTAGTCTGAAACTGCATCTCGAACTTCCCTCTGGGTTGGCAGTCCATGAGCAGAACCGGTTTACTGAATTATGCCTGAGGCTCTCACTCCTCTTCTCTGGCTTACTAGCAAGTTAGACATTTGCCTCTAGGTATTAGCGAGTCCAGACGTTGAAGCCAGGGTGGGCGCACAGGGATTCCTCTACACTGGCGCCCTTGGGCATCACAAGGGTGATGGATGGAATACTTGAAATAATCTCCACCACTCGTAAGCATTCCATTCCATCATTTTAGGTCTCACTACAGACAGCATTTGCTGTCTGGGAAACCTATGTTTCCAATACCTTAAAAATGTACACATAAGAAGTAGAACAGACACAGGGGCTGATGAGCCACCTCGCTTCTGCCATTCGTTTTCTTGGGTTTTTCATGGTTTCCTATTGCTTGGATGGGCTGTCCATCAAGAACATAACATTTCATGGCTGGTTACGTTGTTCCCATTAGGTTTTGAGGATGGGCTCAAGTAGTCCTTATTTTAGACTGTGGAAGCAACATGATGTATAGCTTGTAATTTAGTCCGTGGGAATCCTCGGATGTATTTCATTTACTGACATGATGAGATTTTAATTTCACGTTTATGCAGTTTCTGTTCATGGCAAGTTAAGGGCATTCACTACTCATTGTCGCAAGGATATCATCTGTTTTACTTTGCTGTCTTGATAACTCTTGTTCACACAGTAAACATTAGAACAAACATAAGCTTACTTTAAGATGCACCAAAATAACACTGGCACACTGTTGAAAGTATCTACTATTCAATATTATGCTATTTTCGCCTTTTACGTTCACCACTTAGAATGCCAACTTCATCCTTCGACTCCTTTTTTAAAACACCCTTCTTTGAGGGCACTGCTTAACCCTGATAATGAAGTGTATTCAACAAAGGAGCCTTAGTCCCACATTGTTTAGCCAAAGAGGTTGCTTCATTTTTTTTTTTTTCCAAAGACCTTTATTGTACAGAGTGCATCTTACACAGCTTATAGCTTACAACCCCTCGGGGCCAGCCGCGCGAGTCAATAGTCAGATGAGATGGTATCAGGTGAACACAGCCGTATGGCCGACAACCCGGAGGTCCGGCGGCGTAAAATATTACTTGGCAGCACTTACATGTAATGAACCACAGATCCTGGTGAGTTAACAGGTCCAGAGTTTTTTATCTATTTGTAGAGCGCCAGTGGCGTGTCATCATTGTCGCCAGTCGGGCAACAGCCCGCCCCCATGGATGAATTATGTGGGCAAGTGTGTCGGTGAGTTTCTTTTTCCCATATGGGTGCGGGGAGGTTAAATTGAAGGGTGGTTCTATGCAATATTGCAAGTGTGTCAATGGGCGAGCATCCATGTAATTTACTATTCCTAGTGGTAGAAGCTCGTGTTGGCGGCAGCATTCAGTAGGGATCGCCAAGGTGTCCAATGGTGTACATACAACGCGTGTGGAGTCTTTGTCAACAAACTCAAGAGAGCCTGGTCAAGGAACAGAACCAGTGCCTTAGTGAGCATCTAAACCGTAACATGGGGAGGTATATACAAAAGGAAAAGGAGGCACAGGTGGGTGTGTCTATGTGGTTGAGGGAAAGGGAGCAATGTTACTGTGTTAGCGTGGGTCTGGTGGTCAGGGAGTGAGATACATCAGATAGGTAGCGCGGTGACATAGGGGGGGGGGCCTCTACCACAGGGGCATAATGAAGACACCTCAAGAGGGCGGTCAGCGGGCGGCTGAGTCCAGTCTGCATAGTGGGGATCTGGGGTGAGAAGGTGGCGGTGGGGCAAGAAGCGGTTCATTGCTAACAGCAGGGCACATGTTTCAGGCAGCACGGGGTATGAGTGTGGCACGGGCGAGATGCTGCGCTTTGTGCGCAGTGTGGCAGGGGTGTGGAGGCATGGGTTCCAGATTGCAGCACCCCGTCGGCGGGGGGGGGGGGGGGTAAGCAGGGGGGTGGGGGGAGGGAGTGGCGGGTATAAGCGTGTTTCACGGTTTCTTTTGTGAGGGTGCGGTGGTCGGGCGCAGACCCCATCAGGCAATCCCTTGCTCCAAGCATTTCTGTTGGAAGGATTGGAGGATGCCGTCCCAGTAATGCGCAATGGGGAGTTTCCTAAGTCCTGCCGTCTCTTCCCGTCGTAAGACTACGCCCTCCGCCCGTGCCCAGTTGGTAAGGGATAGGTACCAGTGCCGTATGTGTGGAGGTGTGTTGGCTTTCCACCGCTTAGTTAGCAGTGGTTTGGCCGTGAGCAACCCGAGGTCCCAGTATCGGGCCGGCACCTTGTTCAGCTTTGTGCGTTTATACAGGCCCAGGATGCAGGCTTCCCAAGTTCGTGGCACGTGTTCGTTAGTCCAGTGTGTGACTAGCGCTGTTACCTCATCCCAGTAGAGTTGGATGTTGGGGCATAGCCAAAGCATGTGTAGGAGATCGGCACCCACCAGGGAGCAGCGACTGCAGGCGGTATCTGTAAATGAAAAGTATCTGTTGATTTTGTCCGGTGTGAGATAGGCACGGTGTAATATGTAGAATTGTATGATTTTGAAGCGAGGGCTACGCGGGACGTTAACCGGCCCGGTCAGTACCATTGCCCATTCCTTGTCCGTCCAATCCCTCCCTCTGTCCGTCGCCCATTTCTCTCTCAATGGCGAGGTGGTGGGTTGTGTGTGAATCAGGAGAGCCTGTGCTGGCCAATGTACTACATGGGAGCCATTGCTCATGGCGTGTAGGTATTGTATGAAGTGGTGCGTCGGCAGTTCCTCGCATATGTCACCCCAGGCAGCTGTCAATGTGCGGATGAGGGATGCGTGCATTAGGAATTGCCCAGCTGGGAGGGCCGTATCTTCCGTGAGGTTTGTAAAGGGGAGGAGAGCACCGTCAGTGTATAGGTCCCCTAGCGTTTCCACGCCTGCAGTGGACCAGCTGTCTAGCATTGCGTCCGTCAGCGCTCCAGTTGCCATGGGGGTGCCCAGCAAGGGTAGTATCGGGGCGTACGGTTTCGTTGTGCGAGTAAGTCGTAAGCATCGCTGGAAGCACCTGTGTGCCACCGCTAGGTGCATCTGTGGGGGACGAGGAGCTCGAGCCAGTGGATGAAACAGGGCGTGCACTTGTGGTTGAGACCAGGTGGTGACATCTGTGGCGGTGTCTCCCAGGTTCCTGCCACCCAGCCATCCCGACACCCACTGCATCTGCGCCGCTAAATAATATAGTTCCAGGTTGGGAACCGCTAGACCCCCTGAGTCAGTGGGCATGTATAGTTTCGTCAACGCCACGCGTGGTCAGCCCGCGTTCCAGATCAAACCGCGAAGTAGGACCTCGAGGTCCCGGAATATCTGGTTGGGGACATAGGACAGGATATTGGCAAAGTAGTACAAAAGTCTCGGCAAGACTATCATTTTCGCCAGAGTCACTCGGCTAGGTACGTTTAGTGGCAAAGTCCTCCAAAATCCAATTTGTGCCCGGATGGATGCGAGCGCTCGCATCAAGTTTCCTTCCAACACATCCGTGGGGTTGCGTTAGATGTAGATACCAAGATATCTAAACGTCGCGGGATACCATTGTAACCTTTCGCCTCCGATGCGTATGTCGCTTTCGGGGACGTCCGGGTTAAAGGAATAGGCCCCCGATTTGGCCCAGTTGACTCTGAAGCCCGACATCTCCTCGAAGGTGCGGAAAATGTCGGCGAGGGACTCCGGGACACTGGTCAAGTCTCTAAGCCGAAGAGGTTGCTTCATTACGGTATTTTCTTTCTAGGACGGCAACAGCAACACACTTACTTAAAATCGTTGCAAAATTATCAGACACTTCACCTAACAAAAAACTGCACTATTAGCTTTGCTACTGCACGTTTAAGAAAAGCGAGCGATCATGCACAGATGGCATTCCCTACAATAACAGTCAAGAGATTACATTTTGGGGGATCCATGTTATTGGTTTTGCCAGTGCTCGTTTTGCCTGGCCATGCCACTAACTAACAAGCATTTGCAATGCAATAGGTCTCGTATTAGGAAAGTTTGAGCTATTGGTATTGTAAATGACAATTTTTTAATTATTGTGTTGGTTTGGAAAATAGCTAAATTAATAGCTTTGTCATTGACAATGCCAATTGTTTTAACTTTCGCAAATGTGACACCTATAGCATTTGTACTGCAATATGTGTTGTATTTACGTGACTTAAATGTATTGATATTACAAATAACAACGGCTTTTAATTTTTTAAAATAATTAATACTTAAATGAAAGTTATTGTAATTTATAATGGCAATAGCTTAAACTTTTGTAAATGACTTTTGTGAAGATTATGTTCAGTGTATTTTATTGTGACAAAAATCCAAGAACAGAAGTGAAATATTAACATCTTTTTGTGACATTTGTAATAAAGCTTGAAACATTGAGAGAACATATTTGAACCAGTTGTTGTTGAATGGTTGCACAGATTGATGCTGTGGTGGTGCTGAGTGATGCGATAGATAGATAGAGTGAGTGCGATAGATACATAGAGGGAGGGTGATAGATAGAGGGAGGCCGATAGTGGTGGCCCCGAGTGATGCTGTGGAGGCCCTGAGTGATGCTGTGCAGGTCCTGAGTGATGCTGTGGAGGCCCTGAGTGATGCTGTGGAGGCCCTGAGTGATGCTGTGGAGGCCCTGAGTGATGCTGTGGAGGCCCTGAGTGATGCTGTGAAGGCCCTGAGTGATGCTGTGGTGGTGCTGAGTGATGCTGTGGTGGTGCTGAGTGGTGCTGTGGTGGTGCTGAGTGATGCTGTGGTGGTGCTGAGTGGTGCTGTGGTGGTGCTGAGTGGTGCTGTGGTGATGCTGTGGTGGACCCAAAGATGTGATTAAAGTAAAAGTAAAGGAAGAAAAACGACGTGTTGCACAATCTGCATGCTCAAATCGATATGTGTAAAGAATAAAAGACTTGATCACCACCACCAAGTGCACAATGCACTATAACATGTGTTAAAAACAAGGGCATATTAGCCCAAATGAATAAATATACCTTATGTGGCGCAATAAATCTCGGCTATCAAAATAGACAGCTGTGGCAATATCCTAAGCGACCAACTGCTGGTGAGAGAGGCTAGATTGGCTTCGTGTGTGACTGGCTACTTTTAATTATTTTTAACACTGTATTTCCACATTTGTGATTAGCGCTTTTCAGCGCTAGCGCTCTGCCTGTATTGTGCTGATTTTAAGAGCACACCTGCTACATCTTGATCTTGATCGCCGCTCTCGGCGCAACGCATGTAATTTGACCGCCTCCCTTGGCGCAACGTCCTTGAACTAAATACCTGCATCTCTTTACTTGTATTTCGCTGTCCCCGGCTCCTGGCACCGATCCGCCACGGCTTGTGCCGTTTGCAGCGGCGGTGGCCACACGAGCGCACACTCACTTCCGCCCTGCATCCCCACTTCCGCCCTGCTGGCCAATTGGCAGGTGAGCGGTCTAGTGGATTGTATTGCTGGGTATATTTAAATCGAGCTTTTCTTCAGTCCGGGGCTAACTGCTGGTGAGAGAGGCTAGATTGGCTTCGTGTGTGACTGGCTACTTTTAATTATTTTTAACACTGTATTTCCACATTTGTGATTAGCGCTTTTCAGCGCTAGCGCTCTGCCTGTATTGTGCTGATTTTAAGAGCACACCTGCTACATCTTGATCTTGATCGCCGCTCTCGGCGCAACGTATGTAATTTGACCGCCTCCCTTGGCGCAACGTCCTTGAACTAAATACCTGCATCTCTTTACTTGTATTTCGCTGTCCCCGGCTCCTGGCACCGATCCACCACGGCTTGTGCCGTTTGCAGCGGCGGTGGCCACACGAGCGCACACTCACTTCCGCCCTGCATCCCCACTTCCGCCCTGCTGGCCAATTGGCAGGTGAGCGGTCTAGTGGTTCTCTCCCCTTGTGTACTTAATGACTCAATGGCGGAAGCGCAGCGGACGAGCGCAGCGGGAGCGCCGACTTCGCGCCGAAGTCGTGCCAAAGTCCTGCCCGTCTGCGCCCGTCTGCGCCCGTCTGCGCCAGCACGGCCCCAGGGCCTAGCTCCCCTGCACACATTCCTCTCTCCTACTCTCGTTCCGCCCTATTGCTGCTGCGGAGACCACTCTGCCCCTCGCATGCCGTTCTGAACTGTCAAAAGGCTCCCATATCCTGCTCCCACTGCTCCCTGGCCTTGGACTCCCTCGAATCAAGCACCGACAGCTTGTCGTCCTCGTTCTGGAACTTCCCCTCCCCTGTGCGCACTGTACCCCCCACCTCACACAATTCCTCACCAGATCTGACCTTCATTAGCATTAACTGTAGGTCGCTCCCAAAACACAAGAGAGATATTTTTGACCTCCTGGAGACAGATCGTCCTGCTGCCATGTTTGTGACCGAAACCTGGCTTAATGACAGCTCTGGCCCTGATATTGCCATGGCTCTCCCCAATGATTATACCTACGTGGGGCGAAATCGAGCGCTTAAAGACGGCGGGGGAATTGCTGTCATTTTCAAGAGAGAATTCTCCTGTAAATGGGAAGACCTTGACCTCCCTAACTGTGAAGCGGGCTTGTTTAAATTAACTCTCTCTCCGCAGTTTACCTTAACAGGTACCCTGATTTACCGTCCGCCGGGGTCAGCTAGCGGCTGGGCTGCTGCACTTCCCGAACTCATCGCTCCTTTTCTTGCACAATCTACCAATTTCACTATTGTTGGGGATCTAAATATTCATTTTAACTCTGTCTCGTGTGCCATTGCTAAACGCCTCATACAGGATCTTGAAGCTCTTGACCTACATCTCCTTAATTCCGACCCTACTCATAAGGCCGGTAACCTCTTAGACCCCATCATTTCCAACCTGACAAGTATCTCCTATCAATCTTCTACTCCTGTTCTCTGGTCAGATCACTTTGTTGTTAATTTCTCTATTAAAACATGTGTAGCTGAGACCTTCAGGCCTGACCCTCCCCATAAAGCTAGCAGGAACTGGAAACGCCTAGATCTAGATAAATTAAACTCTCTCCTTGCCAACTCCACACCGTCAGTTTCCAACATAACTATTAAAGAGCTGCCCGCCGTTAGATCGTGGCTAACTACAGCTCTGGACTCCTGCCTCCCTACCCAAAAAAACAAATCTCAAGTTCATCACCCTCCTGCTCCCTGGTTTAATGACTCTCTACGCCTTGAAAAATCCAACTGCAAAAAATTGGAACGTCTTTGGCGTTCAAAGTATAACCCTGAACATAAAGCTAAATACAGGTCCGCTCTTAAAACCTACCATGCGGCATGTGACACCGCTAGAGCCAAATTTGCCAACAATACCATTCTTACGGCTCAAAACAGGCCCAAGGCCCTGTTTAAAATAGTTAAGGAGCTCTCAGGTGCTTCCTCTGCTCCTAAAGATCCCTGTCTAGACACTGCACAGTGTAATGCTCTAGCCAACTTCTTTCGTGAAAAGATTGATAAAATCTACGCCATTTTTAATTCCGCTCCTGCCGCCTCTACTCACGTTGCTCAAGATCCCGATAACTGTCCCCTGGACACTTCTCCCTGTTCCTTGCCTACCACTACCCAACTGCTCTCTTGGGATTCCATTTCTCCCACGCTCCTAAAAAAGTACCTCCAGGACATCAAATCTGGTTCTCCCCTTGACCCTTTGCCCCCTCAAGTTCTGTGCTCCCTCGACCCAGCTCCACTCCACATTATTTTAGATGTCCTGAATGCTTCCCTGGTAGAAGCGACTGTCCCTAATGAATGGAAGCACGCAATGGTGGTGCCATTATTAAAAAAGGCCAACGCAGACCCCAACAATCCCGCCAACTTTCGCCCTATCTCGTTGCTCTCTTGCTTCTCCAAGATTTTGGAGAAACATGTTAATTCTTTACTTAGCTCCTTTGTTGATTCCATCAATTTCCTTCATGGTTCTCAATCCGGTTTCAGGGCTGGCTTCTCCACAGAAACTACTCTTCTTGGCGTGTCAGAAACCATCAGACGCCAAGTGGATAATGGTGAGACGGTGGCACTCATCTTGCTTGACTTGAGTGCCGCTTTTGACACCGTCTCCCATTCCATCTTATTGTCCACCTTGGAGGCAGTTGGTGTCGGTGGTACCGCCCTGGCCTGGATTGCTAACTTTTTGTCTGACCGCACGTTTCAAGTTTTTTCTTCCACATCTGTATCATCTACTCTCCCTTCCTCTCACGGTGTTCCCCAGGGGTCTATCCTCAGTCCCCTTTTTTTCAACCTGTATGTGAGGCCTCTTGCGTTCCTGGCTGAACAAGCTGGCCTCACAATTTACTCCTACGCTGATGACACCCAAGTCATCTACTCACTGTCTACTAATAAAAACCTCCCCTCTTCCTCTCTCCAAGTTGGGCTGAAGCATATATCGGACTGGATGCTGAAGCACAAACTAAAGCTTAACGGGGATAAAACAGAGCTGCTCCTGTTTGGCCCTAACACCTCTCTCTGGGGCCCACACCATTGGCCTCCGGAGATGGGTCCTCTACCCACTCCATCAGTGTCTGCTCGCAATCTTGGTGTGATCTTCGACAACCAACTTACTTTCAAACAACACGCTGTGAAGGTTGCAGCCACCTGTACTACCATCATCAGGTGGCTGAGAAAGATCACATGGATGTTGCCTACAGACACCTTGAGGACCGTCGTCCAGGCTCTTGTCATCTCACGCCTGGACTATGGGAACATCCTTCTCTTAGGTGCTGCCAAAGAGGTAACCAGGAAGTACCAGGTGGTACAGAATATGGCAGTCCGCCTGATTTGTCACCTTCCTGCCAGATCTTCGGTCACTCACCACAGGCGGAACCTGCACTGGTTGCGCATTGAAAGCAGAGTGCACTTCAAAGCACTCTGCTACATGCATAAAATCATGACTGATAGAGCCCCCCGCTATCTCTCTGCTCTGGTTCAGCAATACATCCCCCCCGTACACTCAGGTCCTCATCACAGAACAAATTCAAAATTCCACGGATCAACAGAGCCAAAATGGGAGGCCGTTCGTTTGCTCTGCTGGCCCCATCCTTATGGAATTCTCTTCCTCAGTCTCTGCGCACGGAATCGTGCTTTCTGAAATTCCGTAAGGGAATAAAAACCTGGCTCAGTTTGCTCTAGCGCCGGGAAACCTCCGGGTAGCTGCGCGCTCAATAAATGTAATAATACATAAATAAATAAATAAATATCTGCTGTAATAGCAGGGAAGTATATTAGTTTGTATCCTGGCCTTAGTTATTAAAAACCAACCGCTTTCTGTATGTTACAGCTACATTTCTTATGGGCAATTAAACCCAAATAACAATCTCACCTAATGAGCAGGAACGTGCTGCCTCTATTTAGGAAGATAAAAACCAGCCGCTTCCCCAATTTAAATAAAAATGACCTCAACAAAGGGTTCTAGCAACCTTAAAATTGCACCCCATTTAGAGAGTCGACAAGGTCACCAAAGCAAGAGCAGGAAAAAAAGATCGCTCAGCATGAAAACAAAGTCGATCTCACACTTGTCAAAGTTAGATGGAAGCTGTGTTGGCGTGAACATGCTGACGCACCTTACCGTTTGTGATTGGCAGGATCACGGTTCAAAATGATCACATTTTAGAGAAATAACGTTGATTAATTACTTTGTAATCTAGAGCCTGTTGCGAGTCCGGGGGACCTTACAAAATTGCACATGGAATAACATTCTAGAAATAAGTAATTAAAAGATAGCTTGGGTCAGGCGGTTGACAAGGCCAGATCTGTGACTCAAGGGCGCCTTCCCTTCATCCCTCCCACTTGTGCTTTTGATGTTGAAGGAACAAAAGGCCTCACTCACACCCTTCTGAGGTGCTCAGGAGAGGAGGGGCTTTGCAAAAGAGATTTAGGTGGAGCTAAGATTACTTCTCCCCCACTGCCAGCGCCGACAAGTTCCATGAAAGTGAAAAAAAAAAAAAAAAAGTAAGCGTAACATTGTACTTTGGTCTAAAAAGAGCAAAAACTAAACCAGCTACAATGTTGATGGGGTCACGGTGATTATAGCAATCCTCTTCTTGCAGCTTGATATGCAAGCTTCCTGCTGAGCAGTAGTAATGTCCCTCAAGGCAGCCATTTACAGGCGGTGCGCTCACTGCAAATGTTGAGTAAACACCGGCTGGTATTATCGCGTCTGGCCATTATCTGATAGTTACTGCATGGAAAAAACGTTATGCCCTTTGAACTTAGCACTACAAAACAGAGCCCGCAAAGCTGAACGGTGTATGCAGAGACTAAAGTCGTGGTATGCTGAGGAAAGTTGCTACTCTGCCCCTGCTTGGCTTTGTCTCGCCTGCCTCTGATGCCTCCCTACCCTCTTCCGTGAATTTGAAGCAGCCAGCCCAACGTGGTCTTGCTGAAAGACCATGGAGGTAGAGACCGGGGAAATGGAGAGTGTTGTGTGTGGGGAGGGGTGGGGGCGAGGTTCTGCCATTTATAAATCATCAACGTGCATCGGGCCCACACATCTCTCTGCACATACATCGCATAGCCAGACAATCGCATAGCCAGACAACATGCCCAGCAGACAGTCCCAGAAACGTAGATCTCACCAAGAACACTTGCATTGTGTACATACCTCAAACAGCCATTGCTCATACAATACTGAGGAGGGGACACGCACCTATTGCACAGGCGTTACCGACATGCGCTCGGGGAGCTCTTATACTGCACACCCGCACCGTGCAGGAACACGCATAGGTACAGTCTTTTTGTTTGTAATCGTAAACATTGCGCACGTACCTCAATTTGTTGCATAGACAAATGCCTACAGGAATTGCGCAAGCAAGCGCGCGCACACTTGATGCGCCTGTACACACGTACGCGGAGACAGGCACATAATATGTCTGTGGTTTTCAAGATTAAAGACCAAGCTTGAAATTATTTCGATTCTGTGGTGTGTTAGCCGACTAGAAAACGGAAGGGTCCATGGGCATGACGATCCGCCTCCATTGATAAGGTCTTGGGCAATGTTTTGTATATACAACTGCATGCTTTCAGGAAAGAGCTAGTGAAAAGTTGCATAGTGTGCGGTTGTGTAAACTAGATCTCTTTGAGGTGCTTTGCATTTGAAGAACGGGATGAAGGGAGTTGTAAGGAAAGAAAAAGGAAGAAACAGAAAACGATAAGTGGGGGGGTGAAAAGGAACAACAAGCATTATCGGAAAAGCCGGTGCCGAAGGAGTAAGGCGGACTACTGCTGCAGGGGCGGTGTGCGCTCTGAGGGAGGCGAGGGGCTTCAACAAAACCATATGGAGTGCAGCAGGGGGCGGAGCGGATCGCTTTGAAGTAGCTCACGGCCTGGCGGCCGTGAAAGTGAGAGCAATTAGGGGGAGGAGAAGTGAGGCCAGCGCGCACTGCACACGATGGGGAAGCCTGTGGGAGGGTGGCTGATTGCTTTGATGTGGAGAGCATCAGGAAAGCTAAACTAGCAGGCGGATGGGAGCGCGTTTACGAGACCACATGCACTTGTGGAAATCCGCCGGCTGGTTTAGCTTTCCTGATGCAACACTAAAATTCTCCCCTATCCATTCCTGCGGAATGGGATAGGCTCGACCTAAAAAGACCAGTGTTAAGGAAATCAGTCTTGGCCTCATTTTGATTCCTATAGCCCAGCGAGTTCGGACCCAGAGCTGGGCATACCTTTCCTACCAGGGGAGACTCACATACACGGTAAAAAGAGATGGATAGCATGACGGGAGTATCATCATCAAAATAACTTTATATGATTCTTGTGAATCCTAAAAGTTTGCAAATATACAGGAAATATATAAAAAATACAATTAAAAACTATTCAGACCTCGAAGCTGCGTGAAGATAAGATATGGTACAGATGGACCTACCCATTTCGGTTGAGCTTCGAACTCAACAACAAACAGCGCCATATCACGGATCTAAAAGAAGGACTGGTGCTCCTGGGCCTCACCCCAGAGGTGTCGGAGCCGGCTCATACCACAACTCAAGGTAGCGTACAATGTGGCCCACCGGTCTGCCTGGTCTACAGGCTCACGTAGGAACATGTGAGAACTTCGCCTTCCTAGTCTAACCCTCGAATCGGCGATGACGCTGTCTGATCAAGACGTCTCACCGTGACCTTGCAAGGGCAGTCATTGCCCTGTGCTTCATCAGTCATGGCGGCACCAGCTGGTACCACCGCTCACGCGGACTCAAATCTAGCACCATGGGTCGTCTGCAAGGTCAATTCTGCGATCATCATCCTGAACTGATCAGTTGCCTGGATGTCTGAGCATCGATCCGATCTGCTGACCGAACAATGTTGTGCGGACCCTTCCCCTCGGACGGGGCTGAGGGGAGAGATTAGATGTGGCTCACTCCTGCTTCAGCTTGGTTCCGCTCCCTAAATATCCCGGGGACCTGGAACCCTTTGTGACCTCGAGTCCTGAGCTTCTGTCAGACGCAGGTGGACTAGGGGCAAAGACACCACACTTCTGTAAGTTGTCTCTCAGACTTGCTGATACCATTATATCCATCTAAATACGCAATTTCAAATAATGGTCGGGATCGGCTTGGACAGGGACCTCGGTAGTGACGTCCCCCCAAGTTCCAGTGGGTAGTTCTTCCTTTTTCCCACCGGAACATGTTAGCGGTTCTTTACCTGCAGTTTTTGTTACTGTTATCTTTTGTTCTAATGGGGGGGGGGTGGCGGCTTTTTAATGCTTTCCTCTGAGGATTTAAGAAGCTCTACTGTACTTATGGGCAATACCTGTTTGAGGGACACACACATCTGGAAATATACCACTCCCCACGACATGACAAGGCCACTAGCAGCAACAGAGAGACATTGTTCCCATGCTAAATAGAGGACTATAACCATTGGTTCATGGAACGTAAAGGGGCTTAATTCACCCCAAAAACGCCAAAAGGTCTGGAAATGTATTTCCGATCATCATCTCGATCTAGTGGCCATGCAAGAGACACATCTAGCTAGGGCTGAGGACAATCACTTCCGACACAAGCAGTACCCACTGATATACCGGTCCTCTGCACTTACGAACCATAGGGGGTTGCACTCCTTTTTCAATCCTCCATGAAATTCCAACCACTGGATGTCCAGATCGACAAAGACAGCCATCTGGTTATGGTCAAAGGCATCCTGATGGGTAAACTGTGTACCTTCGTAGCAGTTTACGCACCTAATACAGGGCAAACAGGTTTCTTTAACACATTAGCGGGGAAAATCCAAGACTTTGCAGAGGGACCAACAACGTTTATGGGAGACTTCAATCTGACATGGTGGAAAGATCTGGATAGTACCCACTCACAACGTTCTGACTTACGTTCGTTCTCCGTGGAGACTAAGCAACACTTACAAGACCTGGGACTCCTAGAAGCCTGGCGCACTCTATATCCCCAGTCTTGTGACTACACGTTTTATTCTCATGTTCATCACACATACTCCAGTCTCGATTACATATTCATTAGCCAGAACCTGCTGGGATTGCTTCAAGACGCCAAGATATTCCCGCTTTCAGTGTCTGATCATGGCCTAATATCAATATGTATGGCCTGGAATAGTAATGTCTCAACCACTCTCAAATGGTATTTTCCAATCTCTCTTACACGCGACAAAGTACTCTGTAGTGCACTGAGAGATTCAATCACAATTTTTTAACAATAATAACCCAGAAGACACATCCGAATACACAACTTGGGACACGTTTAAGGCAGTCTTTAGGGGGAAATGCATTGCTCTTAACTCAACACTGAACAAACAGCGGACCCAGGAGAGGGAAGCTCTTGAAAAGAAATTGGCTTCCACCGAACATACACATAAGACACATCCCACAAGGGAGACTCTTCGCAAATTGACTGCCCTGCGGGGCAAACTTAGAGTTATTTACAACAATAGGGCAGAACTTACTTTCTTTAAACTCCGCCATTCCTCCTATACCCAGGTGGGAGGGGGGCAGGAACCTAGCTGGGATTGGGCAGGGCTCCCCTTCTTAAAGCTGACCGGAGCCCGGGGTCGTGCTTCACCTTGCCTCTCCCACCTGAGGGGTGGGGTTGGCACAGGCTGGCACACCCCCTTCCAGACGTAGGCTAATCCGCCAGTCTTCCCGCCAGAGTGGGGGTCAGAGCTGGTGGGGGCCTGTTGCTGGGTACAGCAAATGGTCTGGAGAAGCTCACAGAGGCGGCATGCCTTTGAAGCTACCCCCTGCCCATCCTGGGGAAGGAGACCTAGCACCTCGCCCAGGAGGTGCATTGTTGCAGGCCCAGGACAGTGGGGGCTCTACACCCAGGGGTCCAGCAACATGTCTGCTGTGTGGCAGCCTAGGCAGCCTCTCAGTCCAGACGTGGGTTGTAGGTTACGTTTCAGCGAGCATCTCTAAGATGCCCTCTGGTGCATTTTACATTAAACCTCACACTGGCACCAGTGCGGGTTTAATGTGCTGAGCAGTTTGATACCAAATTTCTCAGTCTTCAGTGAAGCCATCATGGTGCTGTGGAGTTCGTAATGATGACCTCCCAGCACCATATACTCTTAAATGGAAGCACTGCACTTACAGGGCCCAGAAATGGCCCTGGGTACTGTAGGGGCACAGGGCTCATGCACCTGTGCCCACACCACTGGCATAGGACACCCAGCTAGAGGGGTGACTGATGTATGCCAGGGCAGTGGGGTTGTGGGCATGGAACGCAGGGATGTGTGCCATGTCGACTATCTGTTTAGTTTTGTACATAGACACTCAGCCTGCTAAGGCAGGGTGTGGGTGTCAGGGTACAGGGCCACTAAAGGATGCACAATAAGTGCTGCATCCCTTAGGGGTCTCCTCTGGTCACCATGCCCTGGGTACCCAGGGTACCATTTACTAGGGGCTACTAGGTGGCCAGAGATGCCAATTGGGTTTTGTTTCAACACAGCTTTAGGGAAGGAATACAGGCCCTGGGCACCTGGTTGGCAGGAGCCCAGGGCACACTCAGTCAAAGCACATCAGAAGTTCAGCAAAAAGTGGGGGCATACCAAGGCAAGAAAGATGGCACTTTCTTACCCACCCCCAAAACAAAAGGTGATGAGACTAATCTTGCCCTAGGGAGTCTTCATTGTCTACGTGGAAAAACCTGGAAAGTCCATCTGCATTGGCATGGGCAGTCCTTGAGTGTGTGAAACCTTTTGCTGACTGAGTGTGTAAAACAAATGCTTTACACTGTCCTCTGGTACTGCCTTACTGCTTGACCAAGCTACCACTTTTGAGAGTAAGGTCAGCCCGGACTTCAACCTCTGTTATACCTCTGGGGGTTGGTGGTCTCTATACACATTGTACCTTACTTTGGTCCAGTACATATAGAGCCACTTTCTCACACACATTAAGACACTGTTCATTTGTTCCCATCGCCTTTCTAAAGCCATATTGGATGTAAGCTATCAATCCTGAGGCATTTGCCCACGACTCCAATCGTGCCAAAATCACCCTCCCATGACTTTACAAGTGGCTTCTATTTAGGAAATTGGCATGAAGCATGTGGGTCATTCCGGTTTCCTTTTTTAAAAATTGGTACTACCACTGCTTCCTTCCTTGATGATGGAATGTGGCCAACTATTACTGCTTTAAAAACATTAAGTAGTAGAGGTGCCCATAATTGAAGATTACTTTTAAGTAAATCTGGTCCTGGTGCTTTTAGAGATATGCCCTTAGCTATCGCATCTTGGACCTCACTTAGGGAAAGGGATAGACTTAATTCATTGGCAGATTGTAAATCAATACCTGTCTCATCCCTTTGTACTTGTATTGGTATGCCTCGAGGATTAAACATTTTTAGAAAACGGGATTCCCAAGCTTCACCTGTTATGGTCTAACCCATGCTCCTAGCATCAATAGAGAAGAGCGGGCGGTTTATAACCTCCCAAAAACTCTTAGGGGCGTTAAGGGAACTGGCTCTCTCTAGGTCCTCCCAGGCTGTTCTTCTTAATTCGTTTTTCCTAGAATTAATAACTTTTTTGTAAATCTGCCTCGCTGTCTTTACCTGGACCATATTCCAAGGAACCATTTGCAGGGCTTTCCTGAGATCTTTCTGCGCCTTGGAGCACTCAGCATTAAACCCTCTAAATTCAGGTAAATCCCACTTCCTATTAGGCTTATTTACGTTTTTGGCCACATTCACAAATTGATTAGAAAGACTGTATTACCATGTCTGAGGGGAATCAAAGGTTAGGCAGGTCATAAAATTACTTTGATTGTCTTTTAGAATGGTCTCCTCAAACTGCTTTGAGTCAACCGAGCTCCATTTTAGCCTTACCTCTTGATTACGATTGTATTTTAGTGGGCGTTCATCCCCTCTCACTTTCTGTGTTGTGACATACATGGATAAAGTAAGAGGATTATGATCGCTAGCGGGGTGTGGTTCAACAGCAATAGCGGGGTGTGGTTCAACAGCAAAGCTATCTACAAACCATGTGTGTTTACTGGATATTAGCATAAAATCAATTGTACTCGCACTACCTCGCCCTTGATAGGTTGGAAATTGCGCAGAGGGATTACTAACCACGGAATTCATCATACAAAGATCATTTACCAAAATGATGGTAGTCAGTGCGTCGCCCTGTGGTGTATGTTTAAAATGCGACACAAATTGGTTTTCTATATCAACTACCCCACACACTTCATGTGAGCTGTACGGACAAATGGTGCAGTTGAAGTCCCCCACCCAGATTAAACACAAAGGTTGATGATTCGTGGCCACATTATCAATCTCCTCTTTTAGTGTTTTAATGACCTCATTAATATTAGGGTCAAAGATATTGTAGAACCAATTAATTAATAACATTGTTACATCAATTAAATTAAAAATTACAATAAGCTGGTACCAGACAGAGTCTATTATGCTGTCTATCCTAATTAAATCATACATAAGTGAAATAAAAGTCACTAACCCTCCCTTGGCCATCCCTGCTGGTGATGGGTTTGCGTGTTTATTTAACGAGCGATATCCATCAATAGTGATTTCAGCCCGACCTCAGGTTTCTTGGAGACGTATAATATCAAAAGTCTTCATATATTGCAACCAGGCCTCATCTGTTAGTTTTGAGGAGATGCCCGCCATATTCCATGACATAAACCTCAAAGGACATGTAATGATATTCTGAACCCCAGGTACTTCATGGGCAATATCATGGTCATTAGGACTCCAAGCCACAGGCTCTTCAGCAACAATATTATTAACAATTAAATCATCTATTTCGATATTAGAATCCACCCTTATATCACCTGCATTCTCCGTGTGCAGATGCTGGTGAGAGTAAGAACTGGTATCATGCCAATTTATGGGTGATGTAGCCGCTATACAACCTGATTCTTTTATAACAGTCTCTGGAACAGTGACAGAAATAACAGTTTCCTCTGGATTATTCCTGGCTGTAGTTAGTCAGTCTATATTTGCAAGATCACTCAAAGCCTCATAATGGTTGGAATGAGACGGTGGAAAATGTAATTGTGCCACTACAGCTCTATCTTCTTCAACAATATGCCAACTAGCTCTTAATGGTTGATAGAAAAATCCCAAAAGGCAGGACAGACATCCCCCCCATGCTTTCGAAGCAATTCTCCACCCTATCTAATATGGTAATAACTAAGCCTGGAGATCTAAAGGTCAGAGCAATACAATCTACCTTGAGTGATTTATTAGATTTCCCCACCCATCCTATACGGCGGACCATTTTAAATTCTGCAAATAGCAACCTATTACTGATGTCTGTTCTAGCACTCAGGAAGTGAAGGGACTTATTCCTCAGAGTTGACCGGTGTTCCATAACTCCAGTTGCTAATAATGGAACATTGGCCAACACCACAGTATATGGTGTTGCTTCTGGGGGTAAGTGTAAGTTAGAGCCTGAGGGACCAGGAGATCTTTGACCACAGGATTGACTATTTGGGGCTCCTATGTTTCGGGGTTCTTCTACAGAAAAATTGCTAGGCTTAACTGTTCAGTTGTTTCCTGAATTATGTACCATCTGATTGTGCCTGGATGTTAGCCCTTCAGGCCGATGATGTATATCAATACCATTTGTGGATTGGTGTGTAGCCCTTGATTGGGAGGAATCAATCTGGCTCACTAATCTAGGGACAGGTTCAGAATGCTGTACATCTCCATCCCTGGCAACACCCCCAGCCACATCTGATCCTCCGGCTATAAAAGATAGAGAAGTATTAGGCAGAGATTTTACCAGAAAGTTTATCCGTCCCTCAATTTCAGTTCGTTTTTTAATATAGGGTCTAAGTGGGCTAAAATTACATGTTCTTATGTTTTCCTAAAAGAGTCTTCCAACTCTTGAGTGGTTGGAGCTTCCATATGTGCCGCATCATCCAGTGCTTGTCCTTGGTAAGCTCCTTAGTTGCGTCCTGTCTCAACATGTTTACTCCTAGGGCCCAGAAGCTTAGAATAGGAAAGTAATTTCAGCTACTGATAATTGCCCGGGCTGCATTCCAATCTATTACTTTTTAGGTTGTCCGTTTGGAAGTATCTTCCACATCCGGGCGTCAGTACATTGTGGGCAACAGCCAGTAGGTGCCCATTTTTTCTTGTAATGTGACCCAGCTGCACATGGCGACCCTGTAACGCTACAAATGGTACCTTGGCAGGGTGCCAAGGGAGTGGGTGAGAGGAACTGGAGGAAGAAGGGTGACGGGAGATAGCTATTTGACCAGAAATCCCTGAAAAAGTTGTCCTACAAGAGGCCAAGTCCCAGTATAAGAGCTCAATATTAAAGCACAACTCTCGGATGCTTATTGGTGACCAGCTACTGGGAGGAGAGGTAAATGAGGACTTGGTGTGTTTGGTTCACCTCCAGACTCCCTGACTGGATTTGCCTCCACTGCTATCAGTCAATAAACTACACACCTGAGGAGGCGCAGGGGACAAATAATGAATTTACAGATCCCCAGAGCTCCACCGTTTTATACGAGTTTGGAAGATTAATGCCCCAGGCCTCCAAGAGGGTGTTTGGTAGAATGGCCCTGAATAGACTTTCACAGGGTCTTCGATCAGTGACAAATATCTACACACCGTGACACAAAGCAGAAGTCTACCCTTTAGTGACTCCAAGAGCCCTCTAAGTGCTGAACATACTGCTTTATTTGGGCTGGAACTTTGAAGAGAGACAAGGTATTGACAGGAAACCTTACTGACAAAACCCAGAGGGGCATCATATTTTCAGTGACCCCACTGTGTCCGGAAGACCAGTGAAAACACATCAACAGCTCAACAAATCCTGTTTCTTGCAAAGTCTGTCGGCGGGAAATATAATAATCTTAAGAATTGCATCAAGTTGTACCTAGAACCCCAAAAGGAGAGCACTTCATCTATTCGGGCTCTCAGATGGCATATAAGACGAAAGTTGAGGCTGACCAAAATGGAAGACCTACAGCCGATGATTAGGGAAACACGAAACCAAATGTACATGTTGTTGAATGGTTAATAAATGTTACAGTGAAGATCTACTCAGGTGGATGGAAATCGTCTGAAGTGGAGACACATTGAGAGGCGTTAGGAGTCAGTTCTCAGTTTTAGTCTTAGTCTTATTACATCTAGTGAGGGGCAACAGAATTGCTATGTCTAAGTGAGCTCGGGACCACAAATGGGCACGTCCATCTCATGTACAGAAGGAACAAAGCCGATCTAGGTTTAGTTGCTCCTTGTCTGAACTGACACAGCAAGATAAATGAAAACACGATGGCCTGGAATGAGGCCTAGAGTGAAGAGTGATTACCAACGGCTAAGATTAAATCAAGTATTTCATTCATTCTCTGGAATGGCTCCTTCTTTCACCACTCTGCCCTGCAGGGCAAGAGAAGGTGCCACATGGGGTGCTGTGTGGGAGTTGTACCAGTATTTTCTCAGGTACGGATATACTGCCATTTCCTGGTCATTGTTGGTCAATGGAAATCCGGGTACATTTGTTTGGAGTCCTCATGAATCGATTGGCTACGTGGATGGCCCGAGACCAGAGTGGCAAAATGCAGGAATGTCCAATGCCTAGCCTCTTAGAGGAATTGCTGAAATCTCCAGCCTTACAACAGGTGGGCTGTGGTCCACTCACATCTGTGAAAAAAGATTGAAGATCAAAAATGGGTTTTTTTTAATGCAAAATTATAAGCAGACTTTAATCATGTTATGAATGTTTGGCATTAAGCACCAACTTTTGAAGCAAACTATCAAAGGAACACACTTAGCCCGTAGCATCCCAGATGGTTCAGAGCTTCTCAGTTTTATTGGCGGTCTAGACAGCGATAGCAATCCCTAGCTTAACAGCCAAGTAATGAACTTTTCTTCTGATCCACGCTGTGATGTATTTATTGTCTTTTCACACTCCAGTAAAGTTAAGGCTAGCTCTTCCCATGCCCATCGAGACACATTTTCTGCTTTTGGATTGCAAACAACTTTTAATGCCTATCATGACCTAAGATCACCGGGAATTAACTATTGTATCTTTTATAGTCTTGAAATATGCGAAAACGTCTTCCAGATGTTCTTGACTGTCCACAAACCTATTTATTAGATTTGCTATCTGGAGGGAGCATTCGTCACATGTGGTATCACATACATCAAACAGTGTTTTGTAATGTTGTCCAAGGATGTTCCCCTGACAGAAAACAATAAAATTGTGTTTCCAGAAGTTATTCTTAACAGGCGCCTAAATATTGCACACAAATTCCTCAATTGGTATGGGTCATTACTGTTTGGCAAATGTATGTGTGCGATAAGTAACTGATGATATAAGTTACGTTTTAGAACAAGTTACCTCTATATTTGGGCTGTGCTCGGTGTATGTTTAGTGTTGCCTTCATGTATTCGGTTGTCAGCTGATATGTGGTTTATCTTGGTTGGCAGCTCCTTTGAGCACAATGGCACCCAACTATAGAGAAGTGCTCTGCGGAGTGTTTTTGTGTGTGCAGGTCTATTGCTTTCTGTAGACGGCTGCGTTATTGCAGAGTGCTGCTAAGGCTCCCAGACCGCCATTAAAGGCACAATACAGATGTCTTACCCATTTTCGGCAATTTGTTCACGGATTGTTTGCACTAGGTCAACCAATTTTGTTAGTGCATTGGAATACGCTGTGGTAATTCCAATACGCTTATGTTTTATCCGTTTTTCTGTTACAAGTGTGGGGGAGGGCGGGGAAGACAGATATATATATAGATATATATTACCTACTGGCGGTCGCCAGTAGGTATATATAGTTAGGATTTTTTCTCTATGGGTTTTTTGAAAATTCTATGTCTAATAACTTTGGCGTTTGTGGACGGAATCGGCTGAAATTTTCAGGAAAATGGCACATTTTGTTTCTGAGCAGCCCTTGAAAATTTGGGGGGGGTTCGTCCAGTGGGGGCCGAGAAAAAAGGGGGGTCCCAAAACGTGTTTTTAACATTGAGTTTTCCATAGGGCGGTTGGCCTCACTTTTAGCCCGAACGGCTGAATGGATTTGCACGAAACTTGGCAAAATTGTAGGGACTGGTAGCCCGATGTGCCTTTTGTAGGTCTCAATATATGTGCTCCAGTGGATTTTGAGAAATTAACGTTTAAAAAAAGATATATATCTGTAACAGCGGACCGGTTAGCGCTCTGGTTCGCGGACTTTTCGCGCAACGGAGCTTTGTGAAGCGAAGCTGATTGGTTCTCCGGCGTCTGTCAACATTCCAAACAGTACGTAGCGGCCGCCATCTTGTCTCTCGGTAGGATCGAGAGACAAGAGGAGGTCAAAACAAAGGGGGAAATAACTATAAGGGGGCATAGTAGATCCTCGCTGACCCCCTAGGTTTGATGTGGAGGTTTTAAAAGGGCCCCGCGGGGCAAAAAAAAATAATAATAATAATAATCGAACGGCTGAATGGATTTGCACGAAACTTGGCAAAATTGTAGGGACTGGTAGCCCGATGTGCCTTTGCTAGGTCTCAATATATGTGCTTCAGTGGATTTTGAGAAATTAACGTTCAAAAAAAGATATATATCTGTAACAGCGCACCGCTTCGCGTACTTTTCGCGTTACGGAGCTTTGCGAAGCGAAGCTGATTGGCTCTCCGGTGTCTGTAAACATTCCAAACAGTACGTAGCGGCCGCCATCTTGTCTCTCGGTAGGATCGAGAGACAAGAGGAGGCCAAAGCGAAGGGGCAAATGACCATAAGGGGGCATAGTAGATCCTCGCTGACCTCCTAGGTTTGATGTGGAGGTTTTAAAAGGGCCCCGCGGGGCAAAAAAAAAAATAATAATAATAATCGAACGGCTGATGACCATAAGGGGGCATAGTAGATCCTCGCTGACCCCCTAGGTTTGATGTGGAGGTTTTAAAAGGGCCCCGCGGGGCAAAAAAAAATAATAATAATAATAATCGAACGGCTGAATGGATTTGCACGAAACTTGGTAAAATATTAGGGACTGGTAGCCCGATGTGCCTTTGCTATGTCTCAATATATGTGCTTCAGTGCATTTTGAGAAATTAACGTTCAAAAACAAGATATATATCTGTAACAGCGCTCCGCTTCGCGGAGATAAAATTATATGTGTATTACCTAGCTGTTGCTAACACCAGTTAGCGACGGCTAGTAGGAGATAGCGACCATCTTGGGTCCCACTTTGCATGTGAGTGATATTTATCACTAATGACATGCAAAGTGGGCATGCCAAGATGTTAGCGACTGGAAACAGTCGCTAACATCGCTATCTCCTATTATCAACTTTTGGAAATATTCGAGATAAGCGCGAATATCTCCAAAAAGTAACAGCTGCCCTGAGCAGTTCTTAGCCATGTTATCCAATGGGAGGTGGATAACATGGCTAAGAGCATTAGCTCGGTAATGCATGAATATCGCGGAGTTTTCAGCGACATTAATGCATTGCGCTCGTTTTTTATCGTATTTGCGATAAACCTTGATAATAGCAAGGTTTATCTGCGATAATTTCTGACGTTAAAAAAATCTTTGCAATGCATCGTTAGGGATAAATATCGCTTAACTTTGGTAATATGCCCCAACGTCTGTTAACGTTCGATTCGAAGGAAATCAGGAATTGTTGAAAAACATTGTGTGCGCCATCTTGTCTTTTTTCAAATGCCACACTTTTGTCGTGCACGGCAGCCATTTTAGATGCCTTGACCAGACCCACTCTGTGCACGCTGTCGATCCTTAGCATGGCTCCCCACCCTCGCAAGCATCTCCCCCAGGCAGTGGTCACCCCCGCTCTCTGTTTTATGCATGGGTAATAAACCTCCCCCCATCTGCGCTGTTCTTCCCTGAGAATCACACCCTGTGCCCGCCCGACACCTCCCTTTCGCCCTATTCACTACCGCACCCTCTGACACTCCTTTTCCTCTGTGTCCGATTGTCCAGGCCGGTCCTAGGCTATCAGCTAGCCCTGCAGATGTAGTTTATGGCCACAGCTGTAAAGAATCACCCGTCTTCAAAGGAGTTATAGTAGATCAAGGCCCACACTCGATGAGATCCGTCACAGCAGAAGCGTTGCTATTATCTGAAAACCATTCTGTATTGTGATTGGGGAGGGGACCGAGCGTGAAGCGGAAGATTCCAGGGATGACTCTTTGTACATCAAAGTTTTTACAATTATGTGTCACATTAAAAATATATAGCACTCCGACAAAGTAGTAAGATTATAAAACTTTAATAATTTATAAATATATACAAGAAAACAAAAATAGTAATAACATATAAACATTTTTAGAGAAAAACAACGAAGTAGCGGTCGGCTGTGCGAATAGTCCCAACGCAGCACAACGTCCAGATTTCCGGCGTGGGGCGTCGCGGGGGGTGGGTGATCAGTAGCAAACTGTTGTGCGAATAGTTCCAAGGCAGCAGAACGCGCCGAAATCTAGATGACACAAAAGTGATGTCTAGTAAGTTGCCACCCAGCAAATAACGGCGTGGGGCGTCGCGGGGGGTGGGTCATCAGTAGCAAACTGTTGTGCGAATAGTTCCAAGGCAGCAGAACGATGGCACCAAGGTGATGTCCAGTAAGTTGCCGCACTGGTTTTGGTATCCTACAATGCTGCTCCGAATAACGGCGTGGAGCGCCCCGGGGGAGGCGGCGTGAACGGGCCTCTCCAGGTGGAGTCTCGTCTGTTGTAGTGGGGCGCCCCTTTACCGTTTCAGTTGCCATTCCGTCCGCTTTTGGTCCACTGTGTCAAAATCCGCCATTCAGCTGAGTTGCGCCCACTCTTGCGGTGCAGCGATAGGCGGCTGTCACAGGACTCTCAAAATGGCGGCAGGCTGTTTCCTTTTTGGGCCTGGTCCACTGAAATGGCCCTGGGACACCTTGGAAATCGGACGCTTGTCTGCTAGGTCTTGGACCCCATTCTCGAAAGCGTCCCCTCCGCCTTGAGAATTCATCAAAAGTTTTGGGGGCCCCGACTCCTGCAGGCTTCTGGTGGGGAGCGGCTGCCATGATTGCTCGCGGAATGACCACGACGGAGCTACGAGATGGTGGTGCTCTCATGGTGACGCCAGCTTCAGTCTGAAACATCCAGAAACAAGGTGGGGCTTTCATCGTTTGGGGGAAAAAAAAAGTTTTCATCCAATGAAAAGTGTTGTTTTTAGGTCATATGATCAAGCCTTCCATCATTAGGAAACCAAAAGTAAAATGAACCAATGAAAAGTTTTATAAACAAGTCACATGACCTGTTATGCGGCATAGGGTATAAAATGCGGAGAAAATACGTTGGCACGTGAGGCGGCGTCAGTAGCGGACCGATGTGCGAATAGGCCGAAGGCAATACAACGCGCCAAGATCCGGATGGCATCGAGGTGGTGTCATAGTTGAGAGTTCTGAGCAGCGGTTGTAACACTGTCTGAAGCTTATTTGCAGCTGCTGCAGCTTCACTACGCGCCAAGATCCGGATGGCACCGAGGTGGTGTGTAGGAAGTTGCCGCACTGGTGTGGCCATCCTACAATGCTGAAAGTCGGCGTGGGGCGCCCCGTTGGCCTGTGAGTTTGCGTCAGTAGCGGACCGATGTGCGAATAGGCCGAAGGCAGCACAACGCGCCAAGATCCGGATGGCACCGAGGTGGTGTCTAGTAAGTTGTCGCACTTCTGTGGCCATCCTACAATGTTGAAAGTCGGCGTGGGGCGCCCCGTTGGCCTGTGAGATGGTGTCAGTAGCGGACTGATGTGTGAATGGGGCCAAAGGCAGCGCAACAATATTTTCTACTATATTTCCGGTGTAGAAGAGACCACAAGGCGCTGAGATGCCAAGATCCGGATGGCACCGAGGTGGTGTCTTGCAAGTTGTGGTACTGGTGTGGCCATCCTACAATGCTGAAAGTCGGCGTGGGGCGCCCCGTTGGCCTGTGAGATGGCGTCAGTAGCGGACCGATGTGCGAATAGGCCGAAGGCAGCACAACAATATTTTCTGACTGACACCACAAGGCGCTGAGATGCCAAGATCCGGATGGCACCGAGGTGATGTCTAAGTTGCGGACTGATGTGCGAATGGGGCCAAAGGCAGCGTAACAATATTTTTTGTATGGAAGATACCACTAGGCGTTGAGATGCCAAGATTCGGATGGCACTGAGGTGATGTCTAGCAAGTTGGTGTGGTCATCCTACAATGCTGAAACTCGGCGTGGGTCACCCCATTAGCCTGTGAGATGGCGTCAGTAGCGGACCGATGTGCGAATAGGCCGAAGGCAGCACAACGCGCCAAGATCCGGATGTCACCGTGGTGGTTTCATAGTTGAGAGGCACTTCATCTGCAGTGGGGCGCCGAGATCCGGATGGCACCGAGGTGATGTCTAGCAAGTTGCTGTACTGGTGTGGTCATCCTACAATGCTGAAACTCGGCGTGGGTCGCCCCATTAGCCTGTGAGATGGCGTCAGTAGCGGACCGATGTGCGAATAGGCCGAAGGCAGCACAACGCGCCAAGATCCGGATGTCACCGTGGTGGTTTCATAGTTGAGAGGCACTTCATCTGCAGTGGGGCGCCGAGATCCGGATGGCACCGAGGTGATGTCTAGCAAGTTGCTGTACTGGTGTGGTCATCCTACAATGCTGAAACTCGGCGTGGGTCGCCCCATTAGCCTGTGAGATGGCGTCAGTAGCGGACCGATGTGCGAATAGGCCGAAGGCAGCACAACGCGCCAAGATCCGGATGTCACCGTGGTGGTTTCATAGTTGAGAGGCACTTCATCTGCAGTGGGGCGCCGAGATCCGGATGGCACCGAGGTGATGTCTAGCAAGTTGCTGTACTTGTGTGGTCATCCTACAATGCTGAAACTCGGCGTGGGTCGCCCCATTAGCCTGTGAGACAGCAGTTCTTTGGATTTGGGCCTGGCTCGTCTGCTGTAGTGGGGCGCCCCTTTACCGTTTCAGTTGCCATTCAGCTGAGTTTCGGCTGCTCTTGATGCTACAGCGACAGGCGGCTGCAACAGGACTCTCAAAATGGCGGCCTGTTCTTTGGATTTGGGCCTGGTCCACTAAAATGGCCCTGGGACACCTTAGAACTCGGACGCTCGATTTTTTTTTCCTTTCCTGTACATGCAAAAAAAGGTAAATGCCCGGTACGTTACACGCTTCATCTGCCACGATGAACTCTCTAGAGGAACCGAAAAAAAATATAGTTGTGGTAACTATACCATGCATCGTCATATGGAGAGGTGGCAACAATTAATTATAGTGCTGCATAAAAGAGAGATTTGGAGGAGAACCCCTGACCTGCTAGTACATTCATCAAAGAAGTGGCACTGAGAGCTTCAGAGGCAAGGGAAACGGTCCCAAATATTTAGAAGAAATTTGGAAAGATTAAAATGACATGTTTAGATTGTGGCAAATTTATTTCATGTGGACATCTGAGTGTTACTCTAATAAATACAGCATATGAACATCATCATAGTCGATGGTTGGTAGAGACATTTTGACTATATCCTGGACCTGCCCGTCCTCGCCCAAAATGGCGCCAGAATAAATGGGACTCGTAACTCCTTGTTGTGTACTGGTTGCAGAACCTTGAAATCACGAGATACGTATGCAGTTTTGAAGCACATGGCGGGCGGGGACGAGAATTGATTGAATATTTCGACATCCCTATTGATATTAAGTTCTGATGTGTTATTGATTACTGTACTGTTGAAAGTTCGAATTAACGTCACCCATGGTACTTGCCCGCAAATGTATATCTAGATAATTTTATTGTAACTGGCCCTGTCGTATTTTAATTATAAAATGTACGTCCACCGATTCCGTAACTGTTAGACACCTTAGTTCTTGCAACCTAATGGCCCGCCCGTTACGTTCCTCTACAGTGTAAATGTCTATTTATCATATACGATTACAGTTTGCTCCGTGGCCGGCCCACGTGGTTATAGGCTCGTATTTGTATAATGAAATTTTCACAATAAAGGTTTTTAAAAGAAAACATGGTAGTAGTATATACATTGGTAAAGTTTTTAATAATAGTCACTGTTTTAGAATCATTAAAAGGCAAGTGAAATAAAGCAGACCAATTACATGAAGGGTAAAAGGTATAATACGAAGGAACGCAGTAAAGATAAATGGTCAAGGGCTGTTGTGTTTTCTATTCCTGCAACATAAAGTGATCGATAAGAATCTCATATTCAGGCGTATCGGCGACTAAGACAGCAGGTCGACCCTCTTTTGCTCAACGGCTCCGTCATGGGACGAAGAAACGCTCTTTTTCTCGAAAAAAGAATATATTTTACTTGCAGGACAGTTGTAAAATTTCCGGGAAAGTACATTAGCCTGGAACATTATAACATATATTTAAGAAAAAATAATGTTCGGAAGTAATGAAAAGCGTAATTTTTAGGTCATATGATCAAGCCTTTCATCATTACAATAAGAAAAGTAAAATGAACCAATGAAAAGTTTTATTAACAAGTCACATGACTTGTTATGCTTACGTTACGCGCTGCGCGCCCCGGATGACTTCCGGATGCGCTAACGCGGCGCGTCATATGACGCATTACGCGACAACGCAGGTACAGAATATAGTCAAAATGTCTCCACCAACCAGCGGTCGGAACACAACCCCTTTCAGCAGGCTAAATAGTTCTGTTAAATGACAACAGAAGGGACAGGCAACAAGAACCATCAGTCAAAGAGGGGAGGGCTAGTTCTTCTCTACCGGGTTACATTGGGGCGCTACCGGAACTGATCGAATTGGTAGTCTACAGTGTTTCTGGATGTTTCAGACTGAAGCTGGGGTTAGCATGAGAGCAGCACCATTTCGTAGCTCCGTCGTGGTCATTCCGCAACCAATCATGGCAGCCGTTCTTTATCGTTATTTTGGGCGGGGTGGGTGGCGGAGCAGAGCTGTTTTGCAGCCATCATTGTGTGGAGTTCAGTTCATCTCAGTAGTTTTGTATTTGTCATGAGGGGTTGTTCCTAATGTTTCTATTTTAGCGAGGTCAAAAAGAGATCCCATTAGTGGCCTACTGATTTTGCTCGATTCCTTTTCTTTTTTTTTTACACGATTTTTCGTTATCTGCAAAGACTAAACAGAGTATTGCGACTCTGTGTTTGTTTGTAAATAGAGAATGAACCAAAGAGAACTAATTCTAAAACAGTAAATACTTGGATAACAATGAATCAAATGGAGAGAGAAGCAGGCACGACGGATTACAATGGGGGCAAAGACCTGCGTTAACTACCTTTCACTATCTGCAAAGAGAGAGTACTCCTAATAGAAATGAGGGGGGGGGGGCACCATTCAAAGCAGATCAGTGTGCATAAACACGAAAATGTTTTCACTTACCACGTACTTGACATTCGACAGCTTATGATATTTGCTATTAAAAAACCATTGAAATTCACTGAAAAAACCATAGGTTATAGACCATATATAGTTAGGAATTAGCATTTACAAAACCTTGAAAATTCACTGAAAAAACCATAGGTTATAGACCATATATAGTTAGGAATTAGCATTTAAAAAACCTTATTTTACTCACACAAAACCATTGAAATTCCATATATAGTTAGTTGCACTAACTATATATCGCGCACCTGCAATCCACTGCTGATGATGTCACATATTACATCATTCATGACATGGTCAGTGACATCACTGATGACATCACTGATGACATCTCAAATGACATCACTGATGACATCACTGATGACAACATCCAGTGACTGTATGTTTCTGTAAAGTTAAAATGTGTCTTACATATTGAAGAATGAGTGGAAGTATAAGTGTCTGGACAAAGGATTTAGTAGGTGCATGACTGAATGCATGAGTGAGTGATTAAATGTGTCTCACTGAGTGCATGGGTTAGTGACTAAAGTGTCTTAATTTGTGCATCATTATGTCTGTTGTTCTGTAAACTGCTGCATGTTTTGATCAGTAGCTATATGATTAACTATATGGGTTACTGATTGATTGTCCAAGTATTTGTATGGGAGACTGAGTGTGTGTGTGGCTGGCTGGGAGGTGTGTGACTCTGTGCAGATCAATGTGTACTTGTATCAATGATTGTATAACAAGGTAAGTATGTGTTAGTATATGTTTGAAAATGTAAGGTGCTCTATGTTTAACTGTATAGACAAGAAAATGGAAGTGTCATTGATTCTTTACAGGACTGACTAGGTGTGTGAGTAACTCCATGGATGAGTGGCAGACTGTGAGTGTCTGTATAGGTGTATGAGTGCATATGATAGTGTTGTAAAGATGAGTGATTGTATGTATGAATGATAGTATGGGTGAATGAGTGAAGGTGTGTGTAGACGTAGGAATCAGTGAGTGCGTATGTAGTAACTAGTATTGGTGTGTCAATGGTTTCAAAAATTATATTCTGTATTTAACACTGGGTGAAACAGAGGTTATATTAAAATGTGAGGAGATGCATTGTATTGTCACATGAATGATATCATCAGTGATGTGGTCATTGATGTCAAATGAGATGTCATCAGTGATGTCATCAGTGATGTCATTTGAGATGTCATCAGTGATGTCATCAGTGATGTCACTGACCATGTCATGAATGATGTAATATGTGACATCATCAGCAGTGGATTGCAGGTGCGCGATATATAGTTAGTGCAACTAACTATATATGGAATTTCAATGGTTTTGTGTGAGTAAAATAAGGTTTTTTAAATGCTAATTCCTAACTATATATGGTCTATAACCTATGGTTTTTTCAGTGAATTTTCAAGGTTTTGTAAATGCTAATTCCTAACTATATATGGTCTATAACCTATGGTTTTTTCAGTGAATATAGATATATATATAGATATATATATATATATATATATATATATATATATATATATATATTTATTAATAGCTCCCTTATTCCCCCAATTAAGTGGAGCACCATTACTTCCATCAATTACTCAATGCCTGGGACGATTTTCTTTCCAATAACTGGTTCTTTGCTTTGACAAAGTCTCGTGACCACTGTGTGGCAGTTATATGATCCCACAAGTCAGGGATGTGGACAAGAGTCTTCTTGTCCCATGCAATAGCAAGAAAATAATGGTGATGGATATCTGTTGACTGATGTTCTGTCTGTTCCTAATGTCTGCCTAATCATGGGTTGACATGGTGGCTTCCTTCCAGCAAAGTCTTACACTTGTTGTCTTGCTAATCCCAGGGCACAATTTGCGCAGTGAGGTCAGCAGTCTCTTATCATATCACTTCTTCCAGGTCAGTGGCTGCGGTTACAGCTATGCCAACCATCATTACCGCATTCTACATCATGGGCTTCTTCATATTGCTGGCTTCCGGTGTTGGGGAAGTCAGTCTCCTGGGTTGTCCATGTGTAACAGGTAGCTCACTCCAAACGACCACTCCTGCAGTTAGTGCCCACTTCTCTCGCGATGATAGTGGGTGATAGCCCTGGAATAGTAACACCAGTAGCTTATGGTTGGCCTCAACTTCGAGCGGAGACCCATCTATAAGCGGAAGAGCCTAAGACTCAATTGGATTGTGATGATGGCCTCTTTCTTTATTTGGGAGTACTTCCGTGTGATTGAAGAGAGAGGCCACTTTCTAAAGTTTGCGGGATAAGACTTCCTATCACTGCTCTTGAAACAGAACCAGTCCCAGCTGAAAGTGGAGAGACACTAATGGCTTTTCAGGAACTAATGATGGTGCAATTTTCGCGATGGAAAAATGGAAGGTTAAACTACTTGGGCTGCAGCAGCATTAAAGAAAAACTTTGGGCTCCGGCAATTTTTTAATGAAGTACTGGGTAATACCTATCTTGCAGTTTGGTAGCCATGTTTTGGATCGAGTCTACAAGACCGTCTAAGTTGTAGGACTTATTGTATGGCTTACAGCCCACCTGTTGCATACAATTGGCTGGCTTTAATGTCACTTATTTGCCTGCACCTTATTTAATGGCTTCTCTTTTCTCTGCTTATATTTGCCCCTCACCTGGAGCATCTCTGATTGGCTGGCCTCCATCCTTCTACTGCTCACTTTTAGGGAACTTTTTTTTCTTTTTGGTGAAGCACTCCGTGAGACGGCATGTGTTTCCCAGCAGTCTCCCTCATGTGCTCTGTCCCCTCCCCTACTACGTGTTACACTCTCTCGCGCCTGTGCGTCACTCCCATGATTCCTGTAGTGATCTCCCTTTTGTACCTAGACAGAAGTAATAACACTGAAGGTACCCTGACCAGGCTTCAGTGTATATATCGTAATGCACGCTCGATCCACACGCACACAGCAGAACTATGGGATCTCCTGGACTCTACCAGGCCAGATATATGCTTTATTACAGAAACCTGGTTAACACAGTCCTCCTCCCCGCTGAGGCCTTACCACTGCCACAAGGCGACACAATAACTAGATGTGATAGACAACATAAAAGGGGGGGCGGGTACCCATAATAACTAAAAACCCTCTAAGAATAGAGACGTTCGACTCCTGTTCCTCACTCATGCAGGACATCCAAATCTTTCAACTAAAGGCATCAAATGTCATAACTTGGAATGGAGCCCTTGTCTACCGCCCGACAGACAGGAGGAGGACTTCAGCGCCAGGTTGCTGGAACATTTAGCACCCAAGATCCTGGCGGCAGATCATTTTCAGCTGCTAGGGGATTTCAACTTTCATATAGACATCCGGACACCACCCAACTGCTAGTAGATATGGAGTCTCTTGGTCTCCACCAACTGGTCTCCAGCCCCACCCATAGAGGAGGACACACACTAGATCTAATCTTTGCTGAGGAGGGAATCATATTAGTAGACACTCCCTAAGAGCAGACATGGACCGACCATTTCTCTATTAATCTTAATTTAGATGTCAAGGTCAACAAAGTGGCTTACACCCTAAGCTCAGAAGACACTGAAGGAAGGTGATGCCTTCCACACTTCTCTCGGCCTTCAATCCTCCATCTATTATGGATCACCACAATATTAATCTGGCCCGACAGTCTTTGAAGCTTCACTTGTACATGCCTTTGACGCCATTGCACCACTAAGAAAACCTAAGTCTTGAGGTGAACATCCCCCGGCCGTCTGGTATTCTGAGACGTTAAGGAAGGAGAACACCAGATTAAGGAGACTGGAACGTATCTGGAGGAAGGACAAAACTAACTAGGGCAAACTAGCCTTTAAAACCACCCTGAGAATGTATCTCAAGCATGGTAATATGGGCAGAAGAACCCATATTGCAGAGAGAATCAACTCTGCAAAAAACTCATCTAGGGAGTTGTTTATAATCCTCAAAGAATTTACAAATCCTAAGAATGGCAATCAAACGATTCTGACATCCCAATCGCACTGTGATAATCTTGAAGCCTACTTTAAACAAAAAAATCAACATTATCTATAACACATTCTCAAATCAAGTAGGCTCCATCACACAGGAATCCCTAGAAATTCCGCCTGTCTGCAGTTGGAAAGATTCAGCCCAATAACCGAGGATCAGACAATAGCCCATATAAATTCGATAAAATCAGGGTCCCTGAGAGACCCAGCACCTCCTGAAGTGATCACTACGATTATCCCCTATTCTGTGCACCCCACTCACAGATCTATGTAATCTCTCCCTAAAATTGGCTAGCATACTCTGTAAATGGCAGGCAGCATACATCATGCCCCTTTTAATAATAAAAAAAAATGCTAATGCACAATTCTAATCTTACAAACGATGCATTGAAGTGAAACAATGTCACCATAAACCTCTTTTTCCGTTTGATTTAATCAACATTTATTCTAGAGATCACATGTATGAATCAACAACAAAAAATTACATACAATTTAAAAGTTTAGAAAAAACTAAGCTGTCTTTACCCACAAGCTTTTTTATAGCATCCTTTCACCCATACAGACTTCTCTTTTACACAGCCTCAATACACCCCTCTCTGTCAGTCTATTCAATCATACATTCATTACACTCCCCCCACATACCAGCATACCCATACCCATAACCATTCCTCCTTTCAATATCTCATATTTATACAACTACAAAAGTAAATCCAATAAACACAATGGCCAAACAGAAGACAATTCTCAAAATACAAAGCTTTCAGTTTTAGACACTAATTTGTATACTTGATTGGCCACACAAAAAGGTGTCATTTTTTGTTGTTGATTCATACATGTGATTTCTAGAATACATGTTGATCAAATCAAACGGAAAAAGAGGTTTATGGTGACGTTGTTTCACTTCAATGCACCGGTTGTAAGGTTAGAATTGTGCATCAGTATTGGCATTTTGTTGTTTTTGTTTGTATAGCGCTCAGCAGTGCTGATCTTTAGCCCAAATCCTCCTTTGTTTTTTGGTTCCTTTAAAAAAAAAAGCCACAGCAGACCCCCAGACTTTTGCAAACTATAGACCCATCTCCCTCCTCCCTTTTTTCTCCAAAATCCTAGAATCCGCAGTGAATGCCCAACTATCATCATATTTGGAATCTAATCACCTAATTGACTGTTCCTAATCCAGCTTTCGCACCTCACACAGTACGGAGGCTGCACTTGTGGAGGTCACAGACACCATCAAACTGGCATTAGATCAGGGATCGGCGGCCATGCTAGTTTTTAGACCTCTCGGCCGCAATACCATCTTCCATCAGATCTTAGTGCACAGACTCTGGGGACTTGGTATCAGAGGCAAAGCACTGGAATGGCTGGTTAATGTTAATGTTCTGTCAGAATGTACAACCCAGGTCCAGTTGGGTGAGTATTCATCAGTTCCTTCATATATTGACAAGGGGTGCCACAGGGCCCAATCCTGAGCCCAACACTGTTTAATGTGTATATGGCCCCCTTGGCATAACTCATTAGATCTTATGGTTTTGAAACCATCTCCTATGATGATGACACTCAATTGATCATCACCATGAACCATGACCTCACCCTGACCAAAGCGAGATTTAAAAACTGCCTGCTGACAGTAGTCTTGTGGATGTCCAAGGAATGTCTTCAACTGAACATGACCAAAACAGAGATTCTTCTATTCAGGAAGGCAGAGACAGTTTGGGCAGAGGACCACCTGAGCTAGGTCCCCCACCCATTCCCAATAAATGTGCAAGGAATTTGGGAATAATGATGGACGACAAGCTCTCCAAGAAGGAGCATGTCAAAACAGTATCTGGTACCCGTTTTGGCATTCTGCGAACCCTTAAAAAGGTTTTTCAATGGACTCCTCTGCAGGTCTGGAAGACACTGGTACCAGCACTAATAATGAGCCGCCTGGATTATGGCAATGCCCTCCTGGTGGGGAGTAGTGAAGGCCTTTTGGCCAGACTCCAGGTGGTGCAGAATTCTGCTGCTAGACTGATATTAAATCTTCATCCTCGCTCCTCCTCTGAGCCCTCTCTATACTTCCTTCACTGGTTCCCGATTAAAAAACGTGTCCTCTTCAAACTTCTCTGCCTGGTATGCAAGACCCTACAGGGAAGGGCCCTCTCTATCTAGGGCAGAAATTACAACCATATATCCCGGCGCCGCAGCTCAGGTCGAGTGACCAATTGCTTCTACTCCCAAAACGCATCAGAACAACGAGGAACATAGGCAGCACCTTCTCCTTCCTGGCCCCCTACCATTGGAATAGGCTACCTTTATCTATTCAAACATGTACGGTCTTTACTACATTAAAAAAATCTTGAAAACCTGTTTTTTCTCTAAGTAGTCAAATCTCACTTTACCCCACATTGCAACGGTGCCTAGAGATCCCTGTAGGGATGATTTGTGCGCCTAACAAATGTAACTAATAAATAAATGTGCTGCACATCCTGCACATCCTGCACTTCATGTTGCTTCCTTCCTTCTATGCTGCTTTTCCCCTCCTCCCCCCTCGCGCTTTTATTGTTACTTCAACTCCCACAACCACTCCCCAATTTCATTGACCCCACCGCCCAAGCCGTTTTATTTAATGATTTGTAAGTTTTAGAGGGCTAGACAGCAAATTGCAGTCGGCAAATTTGCGCTACTTTTCATTTTTTTAAATTTACCAATCCAGCTCTGAAAAAATGCCTCCCGTAGAATTTTATAGGCGTCTGTATGCGCAATCGTGCATGCTCGCACTTGCATGATCATGCATGTGCGCACCCATAAAAAGACGCAGGCACATCATCGACCCTTTATGCCGCACTGTATCGATTGTCAATAAGTCTTAAGCCAAGTCTTATTTGCTTTGCCAATGCTTGTTTTTGGGGGGATGGGGCATGGACGCTGCAGTTCAACAGGGGTTGTAATTGCTGGCCTGTGCCTCTCGTTGCAGCTTGACAATCACTCTTTTCATGCATATCATATCATACGCGCAGTCCAGCACACGCTGATACATATTTGGCTTCATGCCAGCAATGTAGAAATGCCTATAGAGAGGGGTTGTCCAAAAGTATTAGTAAACAGGCGGCACTTCAACGGATCGCGAAAGCTATCCAATTGTAAAAAAAAAAAAGCCAGCGAGTGGTTCCGCGCGCACCACTGCAAGCATATGTCTTCAATTATCGGCCGCGATAATTGAAGACATATGGCGTCTGGTGCGCGTAACAGACACCAATAGGCCATGGGCGGAGCTACGCGACCGCCGATGGCCTATTGCGTGTTCTGTTTTAAAAGTACACGCACGCAAAGGCCAATGAAAATGGACCTAGGAAATAACACGCACGAGCTGCGTGGAATTTCCAGGTCCATTTTCAAAACCCCAGGAAAAGGACTCGAGCTGCGCGACATTGCATGCGCAGTGTACGCTAGGCCTGAGACCTAAAAACACCAGGGGGAATTATTCTGTACAGTTGCGAGGGCTGTGTTCTTAAAATAGATCAATGGAGACTTCAGGTAGATCGAGGAATGCTGGTCGGAGACGTGCAATTTATCAACACAATCAGATACCAACAGAGTGTGGAGAGGTGCCTTGAGGCTAGTGGCAACAGATAAGCCATTGCCCATTTTAGATTGAATTGCCTCAAATTTAGCTATGAGCCAAGAGGCTGGGATTGGAGTTCTGAGCTTTTGTGGAAATATGAGGAGATTGTGCAGGAACATTTATCATGGAAGGGTTTTTCTGTTTGCAAAGGTTAGGAACTTTGCTGTAGGCTGTGGTTTATTTCTGTTAGGTAGGGTTTATTTATGCTAGGTTGTTCTTGGATTGACACTGAGGGCCTGACTCACAAAGGGCCTCCGCGCTCGTGGGGGAGTCTAGCACTCGGGGCGGAATCTCCGCAATGAGAATTCTCATTGCAGAGATTCCGTTCTGAGTGCGGAGACTCTCCCATGACTGCGGGCCCTCTTTTATGAGTGCGAAGACTCTTTGTGAACCAGGTTCTCAGACTGGACGGGGTCGAATGCGAAGCAGAATACACTCTGGTATGCAGGAACAAATTCTAGAGGTATAGGCAGGAACGTGTAGGTATTGTATGATGAGAGCTGTTACATTAAAGGAGCCAGGTATCCATTACTTAGGCATCTGGCTGAATAATACCATTCCATCTAAAATCCGTTCTCCATCAAAACAAAACACATAGTAGAAAAGGAGATTAGAATGCTTTAAAAAAAATAAGATGCAAGCTAAGGCAAAATAATTTACCCCCTGTTTCTTTGAACAAAAAAATCATGCGTAGACTTTAAATTAAAAGAAAATAAACCTTCCAGTCCCAGTTGCCTCAAATCTTAGCATACATAATCAGCTAGCTTACCTGGTCCAAAACAAACAAGCATTTGCAATGCAATAGGTCTCGAATTTGCGAGAGTTTAAGCTATTGGCACTGTAAATGACAATGCCTTTTATTTATCAGTTTTGCTAATTAACACATAAATAAAAGGCATTTACGCTGATTGTTGCAAGAAAGCATGTCGTGCCTGCAGTAGGAGAAACTCATTAAGAAAATAGTGCTTACAGACTAAAAAAGACGTACCATATAGCAACCGAAGTAATAGGGCCAGTCCTCATTGGAGGTTACAAATGAAGACAAGGCGGTACTAAGGAGGGACCAACAAGCCTATTAACGAATCAGAAGCAAGGATTTACAAAGATCAATGACACCAGCCAATGCAAAAATGGGAGGAGAGTGGGCAGGGCTTCTAATCCATTCTCCAATACAGCATGCCGCAGACCTGAAAATTGCAACTGTTGTCATACGTACCTTCCACAAGGTCTAGATAAACTAGGAATGTGGTGTAGACGTCAGTGCTGCTAGCAACATTCAGCGCCATCATCTCCAAGAACTGCAACAAACGTGAAAATAGTGAAAAACCAGAGGGTCACAATCCAACCAGAGGATTTCAAAAACACAATGACTTGTCGCAGAAAAGGTTTCACAAAACAAATGTATCTACGTTCAGATAGTGTACAAATCACGTTGAGTTCACACAACATTTAATCTCAGAATCAACAATATACAAAGAGAACCACAGAGGCGTCAGATCACCATGGCAGGGGCTAAAAAAGTAGGCCAAGTCTGACCTTCAATGCTACCAAAGTTTACTATCACATTATAACACATTGTGGTCAGCAATCTTCCCATTAAACGGGCTTTAAGTTTTCGTCATATAGTCCAGTTGGCAATAAGGGTTTATGGGAACAGTCATCTTTTGTGAAACTTAGCAAAATAGCATGAACATTTCGAAAAATTATACTTTTAGAATGAAATGTGTTGTGCCAGCATATCGACGCTCTCGAGACCATACAGCTTTAATAAACAAGCATTGGAAATGCAATAGGTCTCGCAGTAGTAAAGTTTGAGCTATAGGTGTTATTTTTTTTTTTGTTTTTTATTTATGTGTTGTTTTTTCTAAATAGCTAAATTAATAGCTTTCTTCTTTACAAAGCCAATAGTTATAATTTTTGTAAATGTGACACCTCTAGCATTTGTAAAGCAACATGTTTTGTATTAACGGGACTTATATGTGACTTATATGTATTGATATAAAAAAAATCAATGGCTTAAAAAAACAATTAATAATTAATACGTAAATAAAATGGATTTTATTTTATATTGCCAATAGCTTAAAGTTTATTAAATATATTTAGTGAAGATGCTGTGGTTGCGCTGAGTGAGGGTGAGTGAGGGTGAGGGTGAGTGAGGGTGAGGGTGAGGGAGGGGTTGAGGGTGAGTGAGGGTGAGGGGTTGAGGGTGGGTGAGGGTGGGTGAGGGGTTGAGGGTGAGTGAGGGTGAGTGAGGGTGAGTGAGGGTGAGTGAGGGTGAGTGAGGGTGAGTGAGGGTGAGGGTGAGTGAGGGTGAGGGGTTGAGGGTGAGTGAGGGTGAGGGTTGGTGAGGGTGAGGCTTTAATTGATGGAGCCCTTTGAAACCTTGTGATGACATAGATCTATGCTACTTGAGAGGCACTGTAAGGGTGTCAGCTGCTGAGCTGTGGAGTGCGTGATTGTAATGGACACGTATAAAAATGTTTGCACGAGTTACAGTCTGATGGTGTATTACAAAAAATCTATAATTTGAAAGCGCTTTTTTCTTAAACCTATTTTTTTTTTACACATTTTGTGACAGCCTACCGTATTCTGGTATAATGTGAGTTTAAAACAACTTCATTTTCACAATGCTTTCTGTCACATTCTGGGCCCTCAAAACACTAAAAATACACAAGTCATTCTTCCCCACAATTGCCTAAGAGGTACGTCCAAAGGAATGAGTGGTGTCAACAGAGATGCATTTATTTGTAACGAGCTGTAGTGTAAGTTCACATGCAGCTTGCAAAATGCATTATTTTTAAGGCATGGCGATCAGACTTTGAAAACCAAACACCGAGACATTGCTGAAACACAGAAGCAAGACCACAAGTTTGCATCAATTGAGGGCCACAGAACACCAATGTAGAAAACAAACATAAGGAGTAAATAAATGCAAACTTTTACACATCAGATCTTCTCAGTTAATTATTTTCCGTAGAGGGCTTCTAACTCATTCTGCACTGGAGCGCATGACAAATCACCTTTGTTCACTCGTTTGTCTACTTGCTAAATGTACTGGCTAGAATGATGTTGAAACCCGGGACAGTCCCTACACATTCGGGTCACCCGGATACCCTGTGGTGTGGATCCTAATTAAGGAAATGCACTGCAGTACATGCTAAACAGGTAGATTTCTGTATTATTTGCGCTTGCTTGCCAAGAAATAAAGTTGGGACGGTGTCATGATGTGTGTACATTCTGTCAAGAGGTGGGGCTGATAGAAGTATATCTCATTTCAACAGCGCAACTACCATAAATCAAAGATAAGAGCTTTATTTCACGATTTTTGCCGTGGGAAATTGTTTATTCAACTCGTCGGTGACACACCACAGCGCCCACTCGTTTGTTTACTTCTTTGCAGCCCTCGCACGCATCTGCGCTCTAGAACCACATGACCGGGCTTGGTAAGAGGCCAGAAAGGCAGACAAAATACACAATTCGCTCACTGATCCAGCGGCCACGTTAAAGTCAGGCAGGAAATTACATGTCCCATCCTTCAACAAAGGAAACAAGCATTTGCACCGGAGGCCAGTACTTACCAGCATAGTCCTAGGTCTGTACCGCATTGATGCTGGCTGCGGGTCGGCGGCTCTTTTGCCGAGGATGATCTTCAGAGCTGGGAAGAGAGCAGTGGGCTAACTCGGGAGGGGGCGGAGCGGGTAAAATAAACAAACGAGACGGAGGGAAGAGAGGGGAGGGGGGAGGAGAAATGCGACACGGCGGGAAGGGGAGGGGGCGGAGCGGGTTAAATTAAACAAACGAGACTGAGGGAAGAGAGGGGAGGGGGGAGGAGAAATGCGACACGGCAGGAAGGGGAGGGGGCGGAGCGGGTTAAATTAAACAAACAAGACGGACGGAGGAGAGGGGAGGGGGGAGGAGAAATGGTACACAGCGGGAAGGGGAGGGGGCGGAGCGGGTAAAACAAGACGGACGTGCACGCGCTTTTAAGCTCAATGCGCATGCGCATTGAGCTTAAAAGTCACGGGCACTGCAAGGAATCGCCACGATTCCTTGCAGTGGATCAAGAGTGGATAAGCCCCCATAGTCTCGCTTGCTCGATGCGCATGCGCATCGACAGGCGAGACCTAAAAAGCAGCATAGGTCTCTCTCCAATATTTTTACTGCAGGAATCAGGATGCAGCAGCCCAAAATTACACAAAATCTCATAATCTGAAATTTCAAGAAATTTAGCACATTCCATTCAATGTGAAATTAAGAATTTTCCAAATGTTGCCACCAAGTTACATTTTGCACAGGTTTAGGGGATATATCCCCAGTCACCATCACCAACTCACACGTGGTGCTGTAAGTCACATGGCAGCAACCCTTCACAGGGCCACCTGGTGAAACGACTTAATTATACAGTAAACGCCAAGGTAAACTGGAAACCCGCCCACAGTGTAGGTTTTCCCTAGGTGTATGAAGACTCACGGTATCCAAAGCTACAGTAGATTTTGTTTCTTCCCCAGGACATGGAAGCTGGCTGCAAAGACATGTTTGTGCTGTTGTGGAGAGTAGTTCTTCCGGCTCATGCAGATGCTATAAATCCTTGTTCCTTTAGAGAGCTCTGCCCTCTTCTATGCCCCTCCTCCTTCTCCCATGTAAGATAGCACAGGTGAACATTATTACAAAGCTGGCAGGTCTGCACTGACCTGTAATAAGTAAACGACGTCACTCCTCCAATGTAATAATTTACTTTCCTGCAACCCCAGTCATGAGCCTGAATAGCTGTGCCCTGAGCAGACCATCAACTGTAATTTAACAATTACAGGAAGGTTAGCTTTTCAGCTCCCTCCCTTTTTCCTTTCGGAAAAAAAATGAAGTCATGAGCTGATAAGACATTTATGAGGCATGTTTATTTGCTGTACTGTTGGAAGGCAGGATTCTATCTACATAATGCTACATCAAAAATAGCCATCCTCTCAGATTATCCTAAGATTTGAAAACACACTTCTTCAGGATTCACCATTCAAATGAACTAGCCTTTATGGGTCTCTGCTGTTACAGTTATCTTTTATCTCATTCATTCTGTTACTGTGATTGTATTACCAAGTTATCTTTAAAGCGCTAAGCTGACCACATGGTTAGGTCTGCACTATAGAAATAGTCAAAATAAATAAATACGTCACACATATAGACGTCATAAATACATAAATACGTCACATATAGAGCTGGCTTCAATTATGACAAGATGCATAGCGGCGTGTTTACTTTAACACAACACGTTTCTCATTTATTTTACAATGATGTACCCAGCAGACCTCTCTCATTAGAAACTGAAAAATGCTGAGGATATCACAGGGTGGGGCAATGGCAGCTACTACAGGACGGGGGTGGTGTGGAAATGAAAGAAAAAAAAAGTATTTAGCTAGGTACAGCCGGCCGCCGCCTCGCCTCCATCCTCCTCTTCTTCCTGTCTCGAGTCCCGGAAGCACACAGGACCCCAGACTCCCCTAACCAATGACGCTGCTGCTGTCACAATCAGCAGCGTCGTGATTGGACTCCGCGCCCTAGTTCGGCGCTCAGACAGAGAGTGGGAGGCTGTGCATGTTCTCCACCCAGGTTGTACAACACAGCTGGATGGAGAACATACTAACTGCGCATGACTGTTAGGCCGGCCCAAGTCGGTCGGCCAAACCGTCATGGGCACTTAGAGAGTGCCCCCACTCCTCCCCCAGCAGTGCTCTGGCCAGCCCAGCCCTGCTCCGCATGAAACAAACTGAGCCACTACAGTAGAAAAAATAAAATTAAAATAACGTATTATTTTATTTTTCCTTTTAAAACTGCTTGCAGGGACGATTATCTGTTATAAGGAGTGAAGTATCCTTTTCCTTCTGGGGTCTCCAGCCTTTTCTCTAATGAGAGCTACTTAATTTCAATGAAAACCATCCTGAGCTACTATTATTATTGGTGTTGTAGTAGTGGCAACATCCGACAAGATTACATTAGTGGCCATCCTGTGCAAGATCACCAGCAGTGATCACCTCAGTACAAGGTTGCCAGCAATGATCACTTGAGTGCACCAGACAGGGTTCCCAGAAGCAATATAAAATGGGTTTATCAATTTGGATTGCCTTTACATAGGTAATACATGGCAGTCATACCACCAGTGCCCTGGTCACCAAGGTAATATTATTAGTAATGGGTTTCCCCCAATGCCACATGCTTTATCACTTACATAACCGCTATAAATATATATTGGAAATTCAACCATTTTTCTCCAAACATCAGTTTACGAGGTCTGCAAATGCACCCATTTTCGTCACGGGAACACACATTTCAATTATGGTAATTCATTCAGAAAAGCAAAAGCTTCAAAGCTACCAGTAGCACACGAGCTACTCATTGCAGAAGAATCTCCCACCTTAAGACACAAACTACACAACTACACAAAGTAACGCCGTACCTTGTAGTTGCTCCTTCTAAGGTCTCAGAACTTCCAGTTAAATTGAAGTACCTTAATAATGCACATCAAGTTGCACTCTTATCACCCATGGGGAAAGCTATGGCAGTAATGGAGTGGGCACATGGTAAAGCACTGAGTAATGGAATCGATGATCTGTGTCTCAAAGCAGATGCCATCATGTATGAGATCAGTTGTGTTCACATGTGATGTGCTATTGGATCCACCCAGGAGTGACAGAACATGTTCCCTTGATGCATGGTTAATCAACTGGAGAAGTTACCATGAAGTCCAACACAAAGGGCGACAGAAGCTTATCTCCTGGAATCACAATTAATCAACCAGAAAATATTAAACAAGGTCAACTTAGGAGTGACACAAGTCCCACCCCTTGAGGCTGGGTTAATCACTCACAGAACCTACATAAGGCCCCCCCAGGAGTGACAGATGGTCAACAATTACAAAATAATTCTGAGAGGTCCTCTAAGGTGGAACAGAAACTAATCAAGCACTCTTGGAGTTGCCTGTTTGAGGGGAACCAGAAGGATCTTGCAACTCATCCAAGTTTAGAAAACTGCAGAAAGACCAGATTTACACTAAACAGACAGGGAACTACAATTTGCTGGACAACATCACAGGGGTCTCCAGGCAAACTCTGTTGCACATCAAAGACTTCCAGGACAACAAGCACATTCGGCCAGCCTGCCTTTGTTCACACTGCTGGTCAGAGCTGGGCTCCAAAACCAACCAAGGGTAAAAGCTAATATCAGCCCTGCATCCCTCCATGCAAGTTAGCATCTTGGGCAATCCTGAGTCTATCGAACGAGTGTAAGGGGAGTGCCCGTTCCCCCCCAAAAATGGCAGATCCACTAAGTCCAACTATGTAAATTACAGCACACTTTTAGAAAAATACTGACTAAGTGCTTCTAGCGTTACGTCAAAGGCAGCGCATCCAACCCTAAAAGCATCCCACAAGCGTGCAGTCCAATTGAAACTGCGGAATGCCAGATCCTGTTGCAATTGCAAGGGACAGGAACCCTACCACGAGGAAGGTTACACAGATGAAAGTGCCTGGGGATGGAGCATCCCAACCAAATCAATCACAAATTCCCTTGCAAACTCTTCAAAGGAGCACGCAGCACACCAGACCTCCAACAATAAGGTGCTTTATTACCGCATATGAACAAGGACAGCTTGTTTTAAGTACTGATGCGTTTCGGCCTCCATTCAGCCTTGATCAGAGGTGAGGTGTCAGGTGACTGTGGTGTAACTTCCTGCTTTTATACACCGATTGAGACTACGGAATCTCCATGAGGTCTGGTCTCATTAGTACTACAGTCACCAAAATGCACCTTGACAGTCTCTTTGGTTTCTTGCCATCCGTATGCAATTCGTTTTCCAAATATTTTCTTTTTACTGGGACATTGCATACATAGCTATTTTCTTACGTACTTCACAAGGTGCTGCTGTTCAAACCCTATAACAAAAACTTGCTGCTTCCTTAACACATTATTTTGCAACATCCTGAGATTGAAAGTCCTTGTGAAGGACAGTCTCTTCACTCTCCCATGTCGCGCTTCAGGGTCGGACTGGGAACCAAAACCAGCCCTGGCAAAGTGCTCGTCTCCCCCCCTCCCCCGGGGGGGGGGGGGCGACCGAGCTCTTTGGCGGGGCCGGTTTTCGGCCGTTTTTGCTACAGGGCCGATTTTGCAGCAAAAACGGCCCTGTAACAAAAATGGGCCCAGGGACCCAGAACCGACCCCCACCCGTGCGGCGCACCGGGGGACTGCCCGGTGCCCGCAACGGCCAGTGCGGGCCTGCCGCGCTTCCACCTCCAATTTTGTTGTTGGGGCAATCCCGTACCTGTTCCTGGTGCAGCACGGGCGGGTCAGGCTCTCCCAGCAAAACATCCAACATTAGCAACTCCGGGTAGAGAGCATCGACCTCATCAGGGCGGCCTCGGCGTGTGGGGACGGAGCACCCCAGCCAAATCAATCACAAAATCCCTTGCAAACTCTTCAAAGGAGCACGCAGCACACCAGACCTCCGACAATTAGGTGCTTTATTACTGCATTCCAATAAGGACAGCTTGTTTTAAGTCCTGACGCGTTTCCGCCTCCATTCAGCCTTGATCACAGGTGAGTTGTCCTGTGACTGCGGTGTAACTTCCTCCTTTTATACATCTATGTTAATTTCCATAGGTAACTTTAGACACAGCTACAGCCCGAACTGCTGAACGGAATTACACCAAATGTGGCAAAAAGGAAGCTCTTGTTAAATGGTGTAAATCCACTCAGTAGTTCCTGAAAAAGTCAAAGATATTTCAGATATACAACTGTGGCCACGGTGGATACGCGAACCCTCCCGATCTCGTGCCTGAGATATGATTGGCTGCGAACACTTCAAACTAGGAAGTGTTGGCAGCCATCTTGTGACTCAGTTGAACAGAGTCAAAAGAAAAACGTTAAAAAAAAACAAGAAAAGGGGGCAGGGTAGAAACACCCTGACCCCCTAGGCCTGTTCAGGGGTACCACAGGGACTCCCAGGGCCCCCCAAAAAAGCACTTCTTTAAAAAAGCGAAACAGGGGCTCCCTCGTGTCGTTTACTTAAGGGCCCCGGGTGGGCCAGGTCTTGGGGCAATTAAAAATAAAGATACAGGGGAACGCCACCTCCCTGAGGCTAATTGCTTGAAGTGCAGGGGGGCCACACTGCACCCCCAGCCCCTGGGGACTGTTACCCTCCCGGGCTATATTGAAAAGAATATGTGGGGGGCTCCAGCCCGCCCACGCAGCCCAAGGACTGCCACCTCCACAGGTCTAATTTACTGAAATGTGGGGGGGGGCATGTGCCCCCCCCCAGCCCCGGGGACCACCACCTCCCTGGGGCTTAATTTCAATTGGAGGGGGCACGTGCCCCCCTCGTGGAGCTGCAAATGGCCCTGGGGACTGCCACCCCCCAGGGCCGGCTCCAGCAATGTCCCGGATGCACCCCCCCGGGACATTGCAGTTTGGTATGGGCACCGCTCCTGCCATCTCATAGCAAACAAGTGCTCCACTTTGAACAAGCAAGAGCGTTTTGCTCTTGATTGTTCAAAGAGAGGCACTTAACTTCCAATGGCTGAAGTGGGCTGCACATTGCTCCTTGATGAATGCTTGAATGGGTTGGAGAATAATGTGAATGACACAAACACAGACAAATGGAAGATGTGATGCTGAAAATCCCTATAAGTAACTATGTCATACACATAATTTTAGTAAAATCAAAAGATCTTGACTAACACAGACTAAAAACAGTCAATTGTTCTTCTATTGGTAGCGAGCCTCTTGGATTTGAGAAAGAAGGCAAGAAAGGAAGGAAAGAAAGGATAGCAAGAAAGATTGAAAGAAAGCAGGAGCGCAAGAAAGAAACAACGGAAACACAGATGGTACGACGGTTAGAAAGAAGGAAAGTAAGAAGGAAACAAAACAAAAGAAGGAAAAAAGAAGGAATGAAAGGAAGGAAAAAAGAGGAAAAGAAAGAAGGGAAAGTGGAAAGAATGAATGAAAGGTAAATAAAGAATGAAAGACGAAAAGAAAAATGAAAAGAAATAAAGTAAAAGAGAAGAAAAGAAACAAAGGACAGAAGGAAAGAGAAAGAAAGAAAGCAAGGCTGCAAGGAAAGAAAGACAGCGAGAAGGAAGAAACATCTATTAAAGAGCTATTGGTAAAACTGAGCCCACAATAAATGTGTTCTGCAGAACTGTCAATTTATGAATTCGCATTTATAATATTGAAGCTTTTAGTTTGTGCACTGCAGGACTGCACAATATGACATGCTAGTTATGAAATGTCAGGACATTTTCCTGATGCGTTTCAAATACAGAGGGGGCACTACACCTCAGTTGATTTTAGGGGACCATCCGTTGTACCCCAGTACCCGTATAATAAGGTGTAACACTGTTCTTCAACAGAACAAAGAAATAATACCGAGATGAGACTTTCACCTCGGGTTTATATATCAAAATATGAAAGCACACAATTTAGCTGCAAATGCATTTCATGAGTGTTCTGTATCTGTGAAATATAAAGCATTTTTTCTTCCTCTTCCAATGAGTGCACCATTCAATTTGTGATTTGACCAGCAGACAGCGAAAGGGAGTAGTGGAGAAATGCATTCTATTTACTGAGGTGCATAGTAAAATGAGAATAACTTAATCTAGAACAGTTTCAAATTGATGCAATCTGGTATGCTGTGAAATACCAGCAATCAGATAAACAAAGGACACTTCGAACGGAATTTACAATAGCACAGACAGAGATAGGAACTGATAAAGCGAGGAATGTGGCCTGTGCCCAGATCTTGTAGGAAGGTCCTGCTTTCACCCCAGGCTCTAAACACAAAGGCAACACTAAAGAAATTATAAAGTGAAACCAAAAAATCTGGCATTGAACAAAGCTAACTTGTGTGCGGATGTGCTAATTTGTGAAAGGTCTTGTTATTGAGGTCTAGCTCCTGTGCTGTTAAAATCAAAACATGTGAAAGTGGTACCGGGTATGATTCATTTAAAAAAGTGATTGTAGCACCTCTGATTAGCCGGTAGCTCTTGCTTGCCTGCCCAACAGTGTCTTATTAGTCTAAATAAATGGGTCAGAAGGTGTTTCAGCATACATCATATGACGCTATGGCTTTCAATTTCGTGTTGGCCTTCGATACAGATGCGAGTCCTTGCAGGGTGTATTTTAAGATGGACGCCGATGATGGAAAAAGAGGGGGGGGGAGGTGAAAGAAGCAGAAGACAGACTGTACAATGTGAAATCCAGCACAGCATCAAAAAAACTAGAATGGGTCTATCGGGAACTGTTCTCAAATGGTTTTCGTCCTTCCTTCATAACCGGTCTCAGAAGTTCAAGATCGACAATGTGCTATCTACACCTGTGCCTGCAGATCTAGGTGTTCCACAAGGATCCTCCCTCTCCCCCACACTGTTCAACCTAGTCATGGAACCGCTCGCCACCTTGCTCCAAGCATCCAATGTTCAATTCCATATGTACGCCGACGACACACAACTTTACCTAAAGCTACAATCCCCGGAAGATATCAAACATCTGAATTCCACACTTATTAACACTCAATCTTGGCTGGCCGATAATCACCTCAAACTAAATGCTCTGAAAACTGAGTTCCTACTCATCTCACCCCCGGCGAAAATTTCCACCACCCAAACCTGGCTCAATAACCTAACAGCACTCAATGTCCAACCTACCATCGTGGATTCGGCGAAATCCCTTTGCATCACACTCGACGCCAAGCTCAACATGCAGCAGCACGTCAGCAAAGCCACAAAAGGAGCTAATTTCCAAATCAATACACTGAGGAAACTTAAACCCTTCCTCCCTGCCAAAGACTTCCAAACTGCTGTACAAGCTGTAGTCATCCCTCGAATAGACTACGGAATTGTGGCCCTCAGCGGACTCCCGCTATCCACAACAGCACCCCTAAGAGCCTCCTTGAACGCTGCCACGAGACTCATTACTGGCTCAAGAAAACATTCGCATATATCCCCAGACTTAAAGTCTCTAAAATGGCTGCCTTTTGAAGCCAGAATACAGCTAAAAATTGCAGTTATGACACACGCGGCCGTGCACCACAATGCACCCAACTACCTCGCTCAAAAGTTGTCTATATCAGGAGGTTCGAGATCCAATAGAAGTACAAAAAATCTACTCCTGAAACCCCGTAGATTCCGGAAAGAGAAAACATACAAGCGCTCCTTCTCGGGAATGGCACCCAGGATCTGGAATGCGCTCCCTCCTGAAACCAGGCTTATCTCCTCCACTGCACTCTTCAAGAAAGAGGTGAAAAACATCCTTCTGGCCAAGATCTCCTGAACTTTATAGGTGCTGGATCAGAGACTCTGCATCGCTTTGTATCACTGTTCACTTGTCCTTTGGCACTATACTCCTACTTGATGGTGACACTACTCCGCTACTCTCTTACTACCGACCAATATATGATACACTTTGGTTGATTGAATCACCCTCCTGATGCCCCCACCCAGTGTTCTCTATATCCTAAGAAATTGGTATAAGCCATCCACACATCCAAGGTTTACCTGAACCCTTCTGTAGTGGGATCAATGACTTGTGCCGTCTTATATTACTTGTTTACCTGATTGTATATTGATATGTTTTCTGTACGTTATTATTATCCTACTATGTTAGTGACTATTATATTGCTCCCATTATCTCTGTTCATTCCTGCTGCCCCTACCCCTGTCTCTGTGAAGCGCTCTGATATCTGTAAGGATCTTGTTCGCGCTATATAAAACTTTGAATGAATAAATAAATAAATAAATAAAAATATAGGAGGTAGAGGCAAAAAGTCAGGGGAAACCACGCCAAAGATGCCAAGTCTAACAAGAAGACTGGTAGGTATACAGTGATGGTCTATCAAGAAATGGAAACTAAGACGTCTGCGTCCATTTCAAAAAGGCTTCCTGCATCACAAATTTTTTGGGAACAAAGATGGATTCCTTGGTAGACTGTACTTGTTCCTCTCCGTGTTCCTCTCTTACGGTGTGTTTCTTCCCCACTCCCATGGGCAGCCTTCTCACCCATGTGCTTTCTCCCCAACAGCTCCACGTTGCTCCCTCTCGCCCGTATGATCCCTCCACCCCCTGCGCCCCCATATTGCTTCTACATCTTGTGGTGCTTTCACCCACCTTGAGTTACTTCCCCAACCCGCTTTCAAAACCAGCCCTCCAACTTCACTTGTGTTGTTTCCATCCCCTACCTGTACTCATGTGCTTCTTCCCCACACCTGCTATATTAAAAAAAATGCTTTTGTGCATCATTTTTTTCTTTTTTTAGTTGCCAATCCAACTTGGATCAGTACTTGAAAAATAAAAAAAAGCCGCTATGTCAATTTGTAGGCACATGCATGAACGGTGTGCACACCTGTAAAATGTGTCAAAAACCTTTTTTACTTAATTCTTTGGCCATGCGACACAGCATGGGGAGACTGTGCTACATGGCTAATAGGACTGGCTAAAAAGTCCTAAAGGGGTAACTTATTGGCTTTGCCAATGCTTGTTTCAATCCACTTTTTTTTTTTTTGCATCTTGCCGTTTTTCTCTTCACTTGCTCCCTCTCTCTATTTAATCCCCAACTATCATCTTGCCGTTTTTCTCTTCACTTGCCCCCTCTCTCTATTTAATCCCCAACTAATCTGAACTCGTTTTGTTCTCATCTTCATGCCTGGCCCTTGCGATAAATTCCATTTGTGGTGTTTATTCAATTATTTCTTGTTACCACTTCTCCTTTTCGTGAAAATGTGCTCCTTCCAGAGTACCGTTTTTGTGAACTATCCGAACTAAATAAACACCTGGTTCGATGATATATCAAGGCAACCAATAAATCCTTCTGGTAAATGGGGCAGAACCTGGGCAAAGTGAGCAATGGACATGCCTGCTCCAGAAGAACCACTGATCTTTTGGAAGGATATGTGTGGACTCTGATGGAGAAAATCCATAGACTCTGATCAAATAAAGCTGCAAGTCCAAATGAAGTAAAGCCTAGGGAACTGATAAAGTTAAGCTGGGAGCTCTGATTAAGTAAAACAATGGGTTCTGATTAAGTAAGACTGTGTCTCTAACAAAGGCCTGGATTTTGAAGCAGATCCATGTAACCTAGGTCCAGAGAGCGCTAGACCGACCTCGCCATGCAGCAAAATATTCCTTGAATTTAACCACAGACCACACTTAAAACCAGCTTTTCCAAATAAGGAGCTTGCTAGCCACACATCACCTCCCCACCAATAGCAGAATTCAGAAAGATGCATTGCACTAATGTGGGGTGGCCCACGGAGGTTGCCAGTTTGTATTCAAGTCAGACACAGATGCAGATTTCTCACTGCAGCAAGAAGAAGCTCCTCTAAAACGCTAAGAACTTCTGAAGGTGGAGTTAAAAGATGTCGCCTAAAGAGACCAGGTCTTGTGGACCAGCCTCGCGAACATCTTACTGACCGGTCTTGAGATGAGATTTGTGAATGTAGAGGAGAAAAAGCAGCCATATCATAGCCACTACACCAGGAAAGCGTATGCATGTCTTTGTTTGCCTTTTGGAAATTATGAGTGGTACGCTGTCCAACAAAGAGGTTTTCTTTCACTCTTACTCTAAACACAAGTAACTGCAGTTTCAATATTGAACACTTGAGCAGCACGTGGGGCAGTGTCTCTATGCAGACTGCCCGGTGGATTGAGTGAGGCAATTTGCTTCTAGGCAGGTGAAGGCAAGAGACTGGAACCTCCCTGCTCCTTGAGTGGTTGGTAAATCTTAGACGCACCGTCTGACTGGACAAAGCCTCTGCCAGTTTCTGCCAATTTTGCTTTGTAGATGCGAAGGGAGGGAGTTGAAGAGGAGGGGACCTCGCCCTCAAAAGTCAATCGCCAGCTTGGGTTGCCCTGCTTACAGGTTGAGTCAGACTTGGCTGTAGCCAACACCTCCCTGAAGAAGGAAAGCCTCCTTTATGACCCTACTGCCTACCCAGACTTGTGAGGTTGTCTCCTCTGGGGGCAGTTTGCCCTTTATCAGGAAGCCATAGCAGCTATCCCTAGATCAGGGGTTAACATTCTTTTTATTCCTATAGTGGTTAGAGACATGAAGGCAGCCGGGTGCTGGGACCATTAGCATGCCATATTTTAACACTGAGGTGAAACTGTGTACTTTATTTAATAAAAAGTTATCAGTATACGCAACTCCAGCATATTCTCAATGTCTCTTGTGCCCTTGCTGGCTTACTTACATTTAACAGCTGGGATACTGGGTACAATATCCACCAAAGTCTCTGCTTTGCTACCAGCCTACATTAGACTAGGGGCATCCACAGAGGCTGCAACACCTTTCATGGGTTGAGCGAGTGAGTAACTGTTGCGTAACCCACAATCATGTTTAAACTCTGGCCCCAGCTCTGTCTCTCATCCTTCAACGGTAGATTACATGAGGACCACTGAGTTGGGCAACAATAACAGATGCCACGAGGACCAATTGAACAAGCATTTGCAATGCAATAGGTCTCGCATTTGCTAGAGTTTCAGCTATTGGCATTGTGAATGACAATGGCTTTTATTTATGCGTTTAGAAAACCAACACATAAATAAAGGGCATCGCCATTTATAATGGCAATTGTTCAAACTCTCGCAAATGCGAGACCTCACGAAGCACATTTAAAGGGTGGGGAGGGAAATGCTGCGGTGGGGAGAACTGTATGTTAAAGGGGATGCTCAGCTGTGCAAGCAGCGCCGACAAAGTGAATACGACGAGTCACATCTAAAGAGAGGGGCGCAGCCGTCATTAAAGTGAATGCGGTACAAAAGGGGGTGGTGATGGATGGAGCATCTGAACCAATCAAACACTCACACCCAGTCAAAATATCTGGGTTTGATCCATCACCGTTCTTTAGCCCACTCTGCCACCCCAGTTCAGACATGGCTATATGCAAATCAGTCTGACCCTGTGCCTCATGGGAACAGTCCAGCCCGAACTGCCAAGCCATGCCTTCCCTGGACCGGAAACAAGCTTCCGAGGAACGGTTTCTGGCATTGCAGCCGTCTTCAGCCCGGCTTGCTTGAATCCAGTGGCAAAGTGAGCAAGGGATTCACGTCTGAGCATACCCTGCCACACTTATGGCGGCCAAAGCGGTACAAAAGGGGGTGGTGATGGACGGAGCATCTGAACCAATCAAACACTCACACCCAGTCAAAAGATCTGGGTTTGATCCATCACCGTTCTTTAGCCCACTCTGCCACCCCAGTTCAGAAATGGCTATATGCAAATCAGTCTGACCCTGTGCCTCATGGGAACAGTCCAGCCCGAACTGCCAAGCCATGCCTTCCCTGGACCGGAAACAAGCTTCCGAGGACCGGTTTCTGGCATTGCAGCCGTCTTCAGCCCGGCTTGCTCGAATCCAGTGGCAAAGTGAGCAAGGGACTCACGTCTGAGCATACCCTGCCACACTTATGGCGGCCAAAGCGGTACAAAAGGGGAAAGCATTGCTTGGGGTGCTTTCACAAAAACAAAAACAAAAAACATAGCTAATTTTAATGAATGCTTCCAGAGCTGCTGCTATAGTTAAAGCAGACCGGGCTGGCAAAGGAAAAAAAAATAATGTCGATGAAAAGATGCATGTTGGGTGAGCCGCGCATTTTTTAAATATGACAAGGCTGTCATTACTAACAAAAATATAAAATTGGGCAGCGTGCCGCGTTGTAGGGAAGCAAGCCGTGGGTGGAATAGCAGAAATCATTTAATAAAATTGTCCTCACAAACTAAATATAACACCACAAGTAAAAGTGCCAGTCCTCATGGGAGGTTACTAATGTAGACATGGCAGTACTAAGAAGGGACTACTAAGCCTATTCATGAATCAAAAGCAACCACTTAGAAAGGACAGATACAGGAGCCAATTGAAAAGCTGGGGGGAAATAGGCGGAGCTTCAAGTCCATACCTGAATACAGCATGCCTCGCAGAGCAGCGCATGCGCTGCCCAGGCTCGACCTAAAATAAATTACCATAGTATGGAAAATGGATTATTATTAACTTTACAGTAGTTAGGAGGAGTTGTTAGTGGCTATTTATTCACCTATAGATAATATGCAATCACTCTATAGACAGTTGTGGTCTATACACCAAATCTGGCTTCAAACTGCTAACGTTGCTTGTGGTATAGCTAAAACTATTGTTGCTTACTGAAATATTAATTTTCTCCTTGTAGCATTCACGCAAAGAAATCTCAAAGAGGCAGGGGGGCGGCAGAGGTAATCTTCAGGTGATGTCTAATCAAGTCCCATGGGGCACAGGGTCAGCGCTGATTTGCATATCGCCATTGTCTAACCCAGGGTGGTGTGGAGTGGAAAAACGATGGATTTGGGCCCAGATCTTTGGACTGGGGTGAATGTGTGACATTGATCCACATTCTGTCCATCATTGTTGTGTTTGCAGTTACCGCTCTAAGTGTACTGGGGATGCTCAGACGTGAGTCCCAGGCACTCCACACCACTGGAATCAAGCTAGCCGGGCTGAAGAGAGGTGTTACCTCGAAACCGGGCCGGTCCTCGGATGCTTGTTTCCGTTCTGGGAAGGACATGGCTTTTGTAGTTCGGACTGGACTGTTCCCATGGGGCACAGGGTCAGCGCTGATTTGCATATCGCCATTGTCTAACCCAGGGTGGTGTGGAGTGGAAAAACGATGGATTTGGGCCCAGATCTTTGGACTGGGGTGAATGTGTGACATTGATCCACATTCTGTCCATCATTGTTGTGTTTGCAGTTACCGCTCTAAGTGTACTGGGGATGCTCAGACGTGAGTCCCAGGCACTCCACACCACTGGAATCAAGCTAGCCGGGCTGAAGAGAGGTGTTACCTCGAAACCGGGCCGGTCCTCGGATGCTTGTTTCCGTTCTGGGAAGGACATGGCTTTTGTAGTTCGGACTGGACTGTTCCCATGGGGCACAGGGTCAGCGCTGATTTGCATATCGCCATTGTCTAACCCAGGGTGGTGTGGAGTGGAAAAACTATGGATTTGGGCCCAGATCTTTGGACTGGGGTGAATGTGTGACATTGATCCACATTCTGTCCATCATTGTTGTGTTTGCAGTTACCGCTCTAAGTGTACTGGGGATGCTCAGACGTGAGTCCCAGGCACTCCACACCACTGGAATCAAGCTAGCCGGGCTGAAGAGAGGTGTTACCTCGAAACCGGGCCGGTCCTCGGATGCTTGTTTCCGTTCTGGGAAGGACATGGCTTTTGTAGTTCGGACTGGACTGTTCCCATGGGGCACAGGGTCAGCGCTGATTTGCATATCGCCATTGTCTAACCCAGGGTGGTGTGGAGTGGAAAAACGATGGATTTGGGCCCAGATCTTTGGACTGGGGTGAATGTGTGACATTGATCCACATTCTGTCCATCATTGTTGTGTTTGCAGTTACCGGTCTAATCAAGTCTCAGCAGTAAATAGCCCTGGGAACGTCCTTAAACTACTCCTTCCATCCTACAATACAGAACGTGGGTGGCAGGAGTAAACCATTCCAGAATTTGCAGACAGCTGCACAAGGCCATACCTGTACTATGTTCCACTGAGAGTTGTATCTGGCAGTAATGTGGGCTTGGCCTGCGTTGGTGGCAAAGTAAACTGTGCAGTTTGATGACAGTCTGCCAGCTGCGTCCAGAACTGTTAGCGAGTGGTAGATTATCATCTGGGTACCAATCAGGGCTTTTGGGCTGAATGTGTGGGTGTGGGAGGGGGGAGGGAGTTCTAACCTACTAGGTTTCTGGGTGATGAACAGGGAACAGTTTAGTTGATTGTAGAATAAGGGCTCGCACTGTAGGAGCAGTCATGCCACAAAGGTTTTAAAGGTAATGAGTCATTCATCTACACATCCTATGGATTTACATAACAAGCTGAATACTGGACTCTGGCATAGAACCTTGTAGATCTCTCCAATCCCTGGTGGTCAAAGTGGGAAAGTTTGCCAAAACAATGATCCTATTATTTATTATTTTCCTTTGCCGAAGTGGGCTACTGGCCTTGACTCGATATCCATTGCTGTGGATGAGCAAAGAAAAGTAGAAATTGCATGGTTCCTCACGAACAAATACAGATATATCCTAACCAGAGATATACACAATGTACACAATACTTTTCAATAGAAACAGGTGAGTAGCACAAAATACACAATGATCGCCAGGGGAGAACAAACCATATAAAAAAATAGTGGTATGCAAACCACGACTCAAGTCAACACTATACCCAGAAGACGTATAAGTGCTGGGGACCCAAGGAACCATCCGAGGTTAGTAACCAGGCACCCCACGGAGGCCTTGTGTAGAGTGGGAACACAACAGCGGGCTCAATACAAGTCAATGGGTAAGTCGCTGTTGCAAGTTCAAAGAAGGAACCTTCCAAATGGACCCTAAAGAAACCCAGTGGAAGACAGAAGGTTGGAGAGCCACCCCACTCGTGGATACCCTAAGAACAAGGATACCTACACCATGGAAGCCAGGTGCATAGGTGTGAAGTGGCATCAGAAACAGACGTCAAACCCAATGGAGGACTTCAGGAAGCTGCCACTGCTGAAGAAAGTGTCAGATGGAACCCAAAGGTGGATTCAAGATGAGAAGTACCAGCAAGCAGAAGGGACAGAGTCTATGCCACTCAGGAGTGACCAGGAGACACGGAAGACGAATGCCCACCAATGTCGTGTGTTGCAGGAGAGCGGACGGGGACCTTGGAGCTGCAGCTGTGCGAACCAGACGACGCTGTGGAAGACCAAGAGCTGTTCACGAGCTGTCCATCTTTGGATGTCGAGAGTTATGGGGTCGGTGTTCGTCGGGAGCACCAACAAGTCTTGGCAACTGCAAACAACGTGGAAAGCGAAGAAGATGCAGGGTCGGATCCAGTCAAGTCCAGGTGACTCACCACAAGCAGGGGAGTCAGAGGAGGCCCGAGCAATAAGGGGAGCCCGCTGACATCAAGGAAGACCCTCAAGAGGACCCACAGGCCAGAGGCACTGGAGTCACAAGTTGACCTTGAGCAGCTCACCAAAGACACAAGCCCACGAAGCAAGTGATGCGGTGAGGACAAAGATCTTGGTCACAGGAGATGTTTGAGGATGGGGCTACTTGGAGCTTGAAGATCTTAGTGGAAGGAAGCCAACAAGCCTTTGCAACAGCAAGTTGATATGGTGCACAGGGGTTCAGTTCCTGCGGCTCCGACGAGGGATACTGGCCATAAACGTGGTGAGAGGAAATGACAGGCCTCAAGGGATGTGAAGAAACACCACCTGTGTTGCTGAGACTTTCGGAGGCCGTGGGAGCCCAGGATCATCAGACTAGTCAGCGTAATTGCGGTGCCTGCAGTTGCAGGGAAGTGACTCCTTCACTTCAAGGGAGAATCCTTCAGCTGTCTTGGATGTCCGCAGGCCTCGGAAGGTTACTGTAGGGATGGACATTTCAGCGGATAAGCAGGGCGACGAGACCAGGAGCAGCAAGAGTCTTCCCAGTTGCAGTCTTAATGCCCAGAGCGAAAAGTCCAGAATGCCCAGACGGTTGAAGATGAAGTGGTGTCTTGAAATTAATCTTGTCCCACGATGAATTCAGGGACCCACCCACAGGTAAGCCCTTAAGTACCCTAAGGAAAGCGTTGGGACGATTCAAGGTTACATCCCAGGGGAGGGGTCGGATAGTGGGGAGAATACTCCTATGTCCTTTGTCCATTTTCGAGCCAAAGCAGGAGTCAGTGGCTCCCTGAGCGGGTTTGAACTGGACTATGCCAGGAGGGCAGCAAATGTGCCCCTCAAGCAGACTGAGTGGCGCTGGCCAGTGCCCCTACCCTGTCCCAAAAAACTAAAACCTGTCTGGGAGGTGGTCACACCTCCCTGTGACAGGATACCTATTGCTCTGTCTTCCCCTGCTTGAGCTGGCTCAGTAGCAGAAGGGCAGAATCATGTCTCTGGCCGGCAGCATCCATGTTGTGCTGTCCAGGTCTGAAAAACTGGTACCAGGAGCACTGATGGCCTCCCGGAGGAGCTTTACGGTGCATGGAATCATACTTCTCACTTTGTTTATGGTGTGGGGGTATGATTCCAACATGTTTGATACAAAACATGACCGGGTTCGTTACAGTCAGTTTAGAGATGGTCATCGCGCAATGACGCATGGCCACTCTATGTATCGTAATAGCGGAGGCACTTACAAACCAAGAGAATGGACTCTGGAAGTTGTAGGGGAGTCCTGCTCATGCAGGGGTGTCCTGCTCATGGTGAGCCATCCCCGGAGGGAACTGCAGGAGACTTCATTGTTCCTTGAAAAGCCAATTATTTAGAAAAAACACAGGATTCAGCACACGAAGGAAACGCGGCCATAGTTTGGCAACACCGACCGCACGCCTAGCCGGAGGTGTCGGCCACTCGTCCTTGTTGTTACTAACTAGCAAGAAATTAAAGCTGTAACCAGAACAAACAAAGTTATCGAGCAGATCATATGACGTAATAAGGAGCTGAGTGCTGTTTTGAAAGAATCGATCCAAATTACACTGTATGGCTCCCTCCACTCGACGGTTGGCTACATTGGATTGATGTACAATCTTGTAAATTAGACATTGCAAGTCCGTGACAAGTTAAAAAAAAAACGCCCTTTATTTCACACTATCGTGTTCAAACTGACCTCACCGAAACTTTATAGATCACTTGTGGCTCTGCAAAATAGTTTTCTGTGGTCCTGAGGAGAACCCCAAGAATGAGGGGGTTCGAAACGCGTAGACCCCTGTTTTGTGTTGGATATCAAACAAATGCACTATCTAGATAGTTAGGGCTGGTTGTGCAGTGTAAAAAAAGTTGGTTTTGAATGTATCACTGTTGTTCATTATTGAGTTTTGCATAACAGAGTCTTTTTATCATTCTATTGCATTGTTTGTTTTAGGCCCCTTGGTCCGTTTATAGATAAGAAAAATCCCTACTTGGGCTTTAAGGGACTATGAGTATGTGTGTGAATGTTGATCAGTATGAATGAAGAAATGTGGTATGATTGAGGAAAGTTTTGAATGGATGAGTTGGTGTATGTTATTTTCTTGTACATAGATCAATTTTTGAATATTAGATGTGGTGTTTTCATTTTTCATTTCTTTAACTTTTCATATCAAACGTGGCGTTGTTTTCTATGAAATAAAGATTAAAAAAAAGAATGAAGTCTTTAAATAAATAAAGATTATTGATTAAGTATGGTACATATTGACTAGCAGCTTTTGTGCCTGTTAAAGTTACTTTAATGGTTATCAGTATTGGCATCTTCGGTTGTTTTGCTGCTCATGCAGGGGCACCCTCACACTTGGAACTGGGCACCCTGCCTTCAGGATTGAAAGGCCTGTTTTAGGGGGGACTTAAAGGTTTTAAGTGCAGTGACCTTAGATATAGGGAAACCTTTATCTTTCATACGTGGTGCTAGCACCAGCTTACACAGGCTGCAATGGCAGGCCTGTAGTTACAGTTTGAGTAGTCTCCCATGGGTGGCATAATACATGATTCAGCCCATGGGGGACCCCTGGTGTACCTATCTCATGCGTACCTTAGTACCATATACTAGGGACTGATAAGGTCACACCAGATCCAATCTGGGAGGTACCCAAGTACTTACCATAACCAATTTAGGTGAGAAAGCACAGAGACTGGGGTCCTGATTAGCAGGATCCCAGTTAGACTAGTCAGAAACAGCATAGCACCAGGGAAAAAGTGGGGGTAACCATAAAAGCGATCCTACTTTCCTATAAATGTTAACCTTATTGAGGTGACCGCTCAGCCCTCCACAGGGCTTGGTCGCCCCACTCACTGCTGCCGCTCCTGCCTGCCTTTGCCGCCTCCTGCCTGCAGATTCCTTCGCTCTCTGCCCGCTGCTCCTGGGAATTTCCCGCTGCTCCTGGGGATTTCCCGCTGCCCGCTGCTTCTTGGAATTTCCCGCCGCTGCCTCCCTGCGGCCCCGCCCCCCTGTGATTCCATTCGCCGCCCCGCTCCCACCACCCAGCTGCTCCTCCCTCCCAGCTCCTTACTTATGACGCCCCCAGAGCGACCGCGCAGCGGACACGCGCAGCGGACGCGCGCAGCGGGAGCGCCGATTGAGCGCTGAAGGTGCGCCAAAGGTAAGCCCGTCTGCGCCCGTCTGCGCCTGGCCCGCGCCAGGACCCCTGGCCCTCCCCACCGAGGCAATACAACCCGACTGACCTACGACGCCGCCACTCTCAACGCACTCAATGCCGGCCGGACCCACGCCTGCTGCCGAGCCACCCCGAGACGCACCCACGGACCCTTCACCTGTTGCACCTGCAAGTTCACCTGCCTCCGAACCTGCCCCGCACCCGCCAAGACAAACACCAGCAGCAACCACCTCAAGTGCATCCTGATCAACACCCGCTCCGTCCACAGACACGCCGTGGAACTCTGGAACCTCCTCGACGCTACATCACCGGACGTCGTCTTCCTCACGGAAACCTGGATGAACGCCTCCTCTGCACCCGACATCGCCATCGCCATCCCGGACGGGTACGAGATCATCAGGAGGGACCGCATCAACCAGACCGGAGGTGGCATCGCCATCGTCCACAGGAACACCATCCGCATCACGACCGACGCCAACGACTCCTTCGCCGCAGCCGAACATCTCCACTTCCAGATTCACACCGACCCTAAGACGACCCTCAGAGGCACCCTCGTCTACAGACCCCCGGGACCACGCACACAATTCAGCGAAGACATCACAGACTTCATCAGCCCGCACGCCCTCCCCTCCACCGACTACATCCTCCTCGGGGACCTGCACTTCCACCTGGAGAACAACAAGGACCGCAACACCACCGCCCTGCTGGAAAACCTCGCCAACCTTGGACTCAAGCAACTGGTCAACACCCCCACCCACTACGCCGGCCACACGCTTGATCCCGTCTTCTCTTCCAGCAAGTACATCACCTTCAGCCACGCCACCGGACTCCACTGGACCGACCACAGCTGCGTCCACTTCAGCTTCAAAAGATCCACGACCCACCACCACCCGCAACAGGTACCTCACAGGAATTGGAGCAAGATCACCGCTGACCAGCTCACCACCTCCCTCAGCCAGAGCCCACCCGCCAACACAACGGACCCCAACGAAGCAGCCCGCAACTTCACACAGTGGCTGACCGCCTGCGCCGACGACCTCGCGCCACTAAAGAACCCTCCCAGCAGACCCAGAAGCAAGAAGGCATCCTGGTTCACCGACGACCTCAAGGACTCCAAGAAGACCTGCCGCACCCTCGAGAAAGCCTGGCTCCTCGACCGGACCACCGACAAGATGACCGCCCTCAAACACGCTACCCGCAAGCACCACCAGCTCATCCGCACCACCAAGAAGAAATCCCTGAAGGAATGACTGGACAACAACGCCCACGACAGCAAAGAGCTCTTCACTATCGTCAAGGAGTTCTCCAACCCCAGCACTGGCACCAACGACATCACTCCGTCACAAGACCTCTGCGACTCCCTCGCCTCGTTCTTCCACCGCAAGATCGCCGACATCCACAACAGCTTCGGCGCCCCACCCACGCACCCAACCGTCGAACCGATGCCCCCCACCGCCACCCTTCGCACCTGGACCACGGCGACCACCGAAGACACGCCCGCACGATGAACATCATCCACTCCGGATCACCGACCGACCCCTGCCCACACCACGTCTTCAACAAGGCCGACTCCACCATCGCACCCCAACTCCGGAACATCATCAACGCCTCCTTCAACACCGCCACCTTCCCGGAGAGCTGGAAGCACGCCGAGATCAGCGCCCTCCTGAAGAAACCTACAGCGGACCCCACCGATCTCAAAAACTTCCGCCCCATCTCGCTCCTCCCTTTTCCTGCTAAAGTCATCGAGAAGATCGTCAACAGACAGCTGACCGCCTTCCTCGAGACGAACGGATCCCTCGACCCCTCGCAGTCCGGCTTCAGAGCCAACCACAGCACCGAGACTGCCCTCATCGCAGCCACCGACGACATCCGGACCCTGCTCGACAAGGGGGAAACAGTGGCCCTCATCCTCCTGGACCTCTCCGCTGCGTTCGACACGGTCTGCCACCGCACCCTAGTCCAGCGCCTCAGCAACATCAGTATCCAAGAGAAGGCACTGGAGTGGATCATCTCGTTCCTCGCCGGAAGAACACAAAGAGTCCGCCTCCCCCCGTTTCGCTCCGAGGCCACCGAAGTCATCTGCGGCGTCCCGCAAGGATCTTCCACCCTCTTCAACATCTACATGAAACCTCTCGCAGCCATCGCACGCCAGCACAACCTCAACATCATCTCTTACGCCGACGACACCCAGCTGATCTTCTCCCTCACCAGAGACCCCGACACCGCCAGAACCTGCCTACACGAAGGGATGAAAGACGTCGCCGAGTGGATGAAGGACAGCCGCCTGAAACTGAACTCAGACAAGACGGAAGTCCTCATCCTGGGTGTCAGGATTCCCCGGCTGCTGGTAAATCACTGCCTGCAATACGAGTCGATAAGGGGCTCAAAAAAAGACTACAACCCCCATGATCCTTAGCGCGGCGCGCTGGAATGACGCTGTGCGACCGGAAGGAATATCAGGGCGGTTGCAGAGAGAGACGCTGCCGATTATTCCTCCTGGCGAGCAAGTTGTTTGCTTGTATTTCCTGTTTCTAGTTGGCGTGTTCGTGGTGAGCTGAGGTAAGCTCACGGTATTGTGGCTCTGGATCCGTGGTTTCCTTAGGAGGGGCTTAGGAAGCGCCCGCAACGAGAGCAGTGTTCCCGTGTTCTCAGCACCGGTCTAGTGGATTACTTAGGAGGGGCTTAGGAAGCGCCCGCAACGAGAGCAGTGTTCCGGTGTTCTCGGCACCGGTCTAGTGGATTACTGTGGAGGGGCTTAGGAAGCGCCCGTATCCAGAGCGGAGAACGCTGTTGCAGGTTTTCCACTGATTGGGGGGGGTGCTTGTGGTTGCGTGCATTCCTGGGAGCACTGTGTTCGTTTATCCACTCCAAAACAAACTAGGGGAGTGTGCTGCTCCTACACCTGCCGGACACCTAGGTTTAGGTGCCGCATGTTCATCTAGGAGCATTAGTCGTTACTGTTGGCGCCTGCAGAGAAGTATCTGTATAAACGCTGAGTTGTTGCTTTGCGCTGGGCATATGTTCTGTTGCTGAGTTGGTACCAGGAACTTACTTGATGAACTCTATTAGGGGTTGTATGAATCATTTAGGGGCTGACCTTTTTGCTTACTGCATTGACCCTTGAGCTTGTGGATCATACATATCCTCGGAGGGGGAAACCTTACGATCTGTAAGAAATTACCGGAAAGGTGTGATAATTACCTGTTTTGTATCCTGGGGCATTCTGGTGTACTTCATCCCCAATCTGGGTAGGTGTACTTACATTTTCCTCTGTTCATCTGGCTAATGTTCCCGAAAGGGGAAAAACAGTTGTATACTTATGATTTCTTTTGTTGTGTCTTTAAGTAGGAAAACCAGGGGATTTAGAAGAAGCCCTTTATATCACCCTTTGTATCTGCATACCTGTAGGTTATTGCAGGTGAGGAAAAGAGTAACGTCTTGAATAAATTAGCTACAGTTGAGGGTTATCATTCCACTCATCCCTTGCTTTCTATATCTGCAGGTTTCGGTTCCAGTTGCCCAGCTGTTCCCCTCCGGACCTATCTTTTCCCCCGCTTGATCTCCTTAATAGTCTGTGACATTGATAGCCAGACTTGGGATGATCTAGAGGTGGGCCCCCTTACAGCATCAATCCAATCCCGAGGAGCGATCACGACCGACCTGACAGAATAATCGGCCCAAGAGTTCTGTTCCTCCTGGTTGGATTGATCCAAGGGATGGCCACCTTAGACGACGTACTGGCCGCTCTAGTCTTAGTGCAAGAGGAATTAGCCACCTCCCGCCAGGAAACAGCCGCGTTGCAGGCACGGATGGATGCCTTACAGCGGAACCCTTTTGATGCAGGGAGCCCCGCCCCTCAACCAGCCGCAGTAGTGGTAGAAATGCCTTCCCCTGTCCCATTAGCCCCCCCTGAAAGATTTCTGGGAGATAGAAAGAAGGTGCAGGTATTCATGACTCAGGTGATGTTACATTTTACCTGTAAACCCAAATGTTTTCTTACTAACCAATCCAGGGTTTCTTTTCTAATTTCCTACTTGGGTGGGGAGGCTGCTCAGTGGGCGGTCCCTATCGTCAAGAATAACGATGCAATCCTTTATGATTGGCAATTGTTTCGTACCGAATTTGAAAAGACCTTTGACAGGAGAGCAGAAACCTTTTCCGCTGATAAAGAATTGCTTGTCCTAAAACAAGGCAATTCCGATTTAGTCACGTATCTGAACCACTTTAGGAGGTTGATTGCGGAAACTGATTGGCCTGAGGCTAAACAGATGGTTTTGTTCTACCAAGGACTCACAGACAATTTAAAAGATGTCATAGCCCAGGTTGAGCCCCAGCCTACAACATGTGCGGCGTTTATTGATTTGGCCTTGTGTCTGGACCACAGGTTACGAGAAAGAAAAGGAGAGCAAGGAAGAAAAGACAGACCGCTACTCTTGGGTGACAAACCAATAAGTGGGGAAAAGCATGAGGGAAAAGCAGAACCTATGGAAATCGGAGTGGTACGAGCATCCCTAACCTCGAGCGAAAGAGAACATCGCCGCAAATTTGGGCTCTGTCTTTACTGTGGGAAAAAAGGACACTTCCTGCGCGAATGCCCGGTGAAACCTAAGGGAGGGCGCTATCGTACAGGACAAGTAGCGGTATCCACAGTTGACAAGGGGTCGGAAAACACCAACGCTTGAGTTTGAAGGAAGGGAGGAACTCGAGCACGCACTTCATCCCTTCAGTAACAGAAGAGGACACAGCGGGAAATCATTTATTTTTTTGGGACATGGAATTGTGGATAGACCAAAACCCCAAGAACATTCGAGCCATGGTAGACTCAGGAGCAACAGGTTGTTTTATGGATTTGGCGGAAGCTCGAAAATTGGGGGTGTCCCCTGTCACTAAACCTGTCCCTGAAGCTGTGTTTGCAGTAGACGGTCATGAATTAGAATCCGGTCCTATCAACCAACACACACCTGAATATGAGCTGTGGTATGAGGGTTACCACATGGAACGTCTTTCATTCAATCTCATTCAGGCCCCTACTTATGGTGTGATATTGGGACTCCCTTGGCTGAAGAAACATGAACCCCTCATTAAGTGGACGGATCGGTCTTTGGAATTTTCCTCCCCTTATTGCCAAGAACACTGCCTAAGAGAGAATCCTCGACCTTCCAGGGTGCTGGCCATTACCCACCTTGTTTCTACCGCCGCCGAGAAGGAGGTGGAATTACCTAGTTGTTACCAGGAATATGGGGAGGTTTTCAGTAAAGTGAAAGCAGAAGTGCTCCCTCCTCACAGGGAATATGACTGCCGTATCGATCTAACACCTGGGTCTGTCGTTCCCTGTGGCAGGATTTATGCTTTATCACAACCCGAAACAGAACATCTCCGGGAATATTTGGATAACCTCCTTGCTTTGGGATTCATCCGACCTTCCAGGTCCCCAGCAGCTTCCCCGCTTTTTTTCATCCCGAAGGCTAACGGGGAATTACGCTGTTGCATAGATTATAGGGCATTGAATGCCATAACTATAAAGAACCAATATCCACTTCCATTGATACCGGTGTTACTGGAGCAGGTGCGATCAGCCAAAATCTATACGAAATTGGACCTGAGAGGGGCCTACCATTTAGTGCGCATGCGAAGCGGCGACGAATGGAAGACCGCATTTAAAACAAGGTATGGACTCTTTGAGTATCTAGTGATGCCCTTTGGGCTCTGTAACGCCCCTGCCTCTTTCCAATTTTTCCTCAATGAGGTCTTAAGAGACTTCCTAGACATCTTTGTAGTAGTCTACATAGATGACATCTTGATTTATTCCAATGATGAACCAGAACATCAAAGGCATGTGTGTCAAAGACATCCAAAAGCTCCTGGGATTCGCAAACTTCTACAGGAGGTTCATCTCGCACTTTTCGGAAATGGTAACCCCACTCACCAAATTGACCCGGAAGAACACCCCCTTTGTGTGGGGCTTCGACGAACAAACAGCCTTCGACCGATTGAAAACCGCGTTCACTTCTGCACCGGTGTTAATCCATGCTGATCCGAAACTCCCTTTTGTGGTGGAAGCTGATGCTTCAGAACTAGCAGTCGGGGCCGTTCTCTCGCAAAGGAATGAGAGTACAGGTCATCTCCATCCCATCGCGTTCATGTCTCGCAAATTGAATACCGCCGAACGTAACTACACCATTGCTGAGAAAGAATTACTAGCAATTAAGGACGCCTTCACTGAATGGAGGCATTGGTTGATGGGCGCCTCTCAGCAAATCACGGTGTATACTGACCACCGTAACCTGCAGTTTATGCGAGCGGCACGCCATCTCACCCCCAGGCAACTTCGATGGATGCTTTTTTTTCCGAATTTCATTTTGTGGTTACTTTTCGCCCGGGATGTGACAACCGAAAGGCAGATGCTCTCACGCGTCAGGAAAACAACCCAGCAGTGGCATCATCACCAGAGACTAGCATCATCGAACCACAGAAGGTGATAGGAGTGATACACACTGAGGAGTTTCTCCACAAAGTCAAGAGAGGTATACAAACCTTTGCCTGGAAAACATGGCTTCGTCTACATCCAGAATGGAGAATCCGTCAGGGATTGCCAAGAAAAGGGTCTCAGTTGCTTCTTCCCACGCTAGCCTTGAGACAACAAGCATTCAAATGGTGTCACGATCTGCCGTGTGCGGGACACACAGGAGGGAAGAAAACCCTGGAGAAATTGCTACGTACCTATTGGTGGCCCACCATCCGTCCTGATGTGTTTGCTTGGGTTCAACGGTGTGACATCTGTTCGCAGGCTAAGAGCGATCACCGCCCTGCGCAAGGGCTTTTGCAAACCATGCCCACTCCTGTGAGTCCTTGGGAGAGCTTTTCTGTGGATTTCGTGGTGGGTCTCCCTAAAGATCAAGGGATTACAGCCATCATAGTAGTAGTGGATTATTTAACAAAAATGGGTCACTTCATTGCCTGTAAAGGGGTTCCCACAGCTAGCCAGCTTGCCCATTTGCTGCTCGTTCATATAATCAGGTTGCATGGACTTCCCAAGGTCATAGTTTCGGACAGAGGAGCACAATTTACTGCTAAATTTTGGAAGGTCTGGTGTGACAGGTTGGGCATTGCCTCTTCCCTGTCCACCAGCTTTCATCCACAAACGGACGGGCAAACCGAAAGGTTAAACCAAACCCTTAAACAATACCTGAGGTGTTTTGTGGATACCACTACTGAGGCTTGGCTTGACTGGCTGTGGACGGCTGAGGTAGCATAGAACGATGCTGCCCATTCCTCCACTTCGTACACCCCGTTTTTCTGTACCTACGGGTTTCACCCTAGATTTGCCCCCTTGAGTGTGCCTAGCGCTGAGGCTCAGAGCCCGCAGTTACAGTCTAGATTGGTGCAGTTGCGGAAAACCGTACTGCAGGCAAGGAGGAATCTAGAGAAAGCGAAACAGACATATAAGACACAAGCTGATAAACATCGCAGGTGTTGCCCTGAGTATAGAAAGGGGGTTTGGGTGTGGTTGTCCACTCGAAATATCCGTTTCCGCAAGTATAGCGTTTTCAACCCTAGGTTCATTGGCCCTTACCAAGTGATTCGCCACATCAACCCAGTGGCAGTGAAATTGAGACTTCCAGCGCATTTCAGGATACATCCGGTGTTCCATGTCTCGCTGCTCAAACCGGCAAAATGTCCCCGTTCAAAAGCCCCTGCGCCTGTGAGTGTGCAACAGGACGCGGAGTATGAAGTACGGCGCATCTTGGATGCCCGTAGAGTGCGGGGTAAACTCCAGTACTTGATATCATGGAAGGGATATGGACCGGAGGAGGACTCCTGGGAGCCTGTAGGCGCTGTACATGCTCCTGGACTGGTACGGCAGTTCCATTCGATTCATCCTGGTAAGCCTGGTGGCAGTCAGTGAATTTTGTGAGAGGGCGGCGTCCTGTCAGGATTCCCCGGCCGCTGGTAAATCACTGCCTGCAATACGAGTCGATAAGGGGCTCAAAAAAAAACTACAACCCCCATGATCCTTAGCGAGGCGCGCTGGAATGACGCTGTGCGACCGGAAGGAATATCAGGGCGGTTGCAGAGAGAGACGCTGCCGATTATTCCTCCTGGCGAGCAAGTTGTTTGCTTGTATTTCCTGTTTCTAGTTGGCGTGTTCGTGGTGAGCTGAGGTAAGCTCACGGTATCGTGGCTCTGGATCCGTGGTTTCCTTAGGAGGGGCTTAGGAAGCGCCCGCAACGAGAGCAGTGTTCCCGTGTTCTCAGCACCGGTCTAGTGGATTACTTAGGAGGGGCTTAGGAAGCGCCCGCAACGAGAGCAGTGTTCCGGTGTTCTCGGCACCGGTCTAGTGGATTACTGTGGAGGGGCTTAGGAAGCGCCCGTATCCAGAGCGGAGAACGCTGTTGCAGGTTTTCCACTGATTGGGGGGGGTGCTTGTGGTTGCGTGCATTCCTGGGAGCACTGTGTTCGTTTATCCACTCCAAAACAAACTAGGGGAGTGTGCTGCTCCTACACCTGCCGGACACCTAGGTTTAGGTGCCGCATGTTCATCTAGGAGCATTAGTCGTTACTGTTGGCGCCTGCAGAGAAGTATCTGTATAAACGCTGAGTTGTTGCTTTGCGCTGGGCATATGTTCTGTTGCTGAGTTGGTACCAGGAACTTACTTGGTGAACTCTATTTGGGGTTGTATGAATCATTTAGGGGCTGACCTTTTTGCTTACTGCATTGACCCTTGAACTTGTGGATCATACATATCCTCGGAGGGGGAAACCTTACGATCTGTAAGAAATTACCGGAAAGGTGTGATAATTACCTGTTTTGTATCCTGGGGCATTCTGGTGTACTTCATCCCCAATCTGGGTAGGTGTACTTACATTTTCCTCTGTTCATCTGGCTAATGTTACCGAAAGGGGAAAAACAGTGGTATACTTATGATTTCTTTTGTTGTGTCTTTAAGTAGGAAAACCAGGGGATTTAGAAGAAGCCCTTTATATCACCCTTTGTATCTGCATACCTGTAGGTTATTGCAGGTGAGGAAAAGAGTAACGTCTTGAATAAATTAGCTACAGTTGAGGGTTATCCCTCCTCTTTCTATGCCCCTTCCTCTTTCTATGCGTTCGATCCCTATTTTTTCTCATTTCCGTAAAGCGCTGAAAACTTTTCTGTTTGCCCTGGCCTACCCCTGCTAAACCTCCTGGCCCTGTCTGTTCGGTTCTTCAGAGCTCCCAGCGCCAGGAAGCCGTTTGGCCATCGTGCGCTCTATAAATATTTTTCATTCATTCATTCATTCATCCCTTGCTTTCTATATCTGCAGGTTTCGGTTCCAGTTGCCCAGCTGTTCCCCTCCGGACCTATCTTTTCCCCCGCTTGATCTCCTTAATAGTCTGGCACATTGATAGCCAGACTTGGGATGATCTAGAGGTGGGCCCCCTTACAGCATCAATCCAATCCCGAGGAGCGATCACGACCGACCTGACACTGGGATCTTCACCCTCCGCCTGGGACGACTCCTGGTGGCCCCCAGCCCTGGGCACCGCTCCCAAGCCAACCGACCACGCACGCAAACTGGGCTTCATCCTGGACCCCTCCCTCTCGATGACCAGACAAGTCAACGCCGTCTCCTCATCGTGCTTCAACACCCTGCGTATGCTTCGCAAGATCTTCCGCTGGATCCCGACCGAGACCAGGAAGACTGTCACCCAGGCACTCGTCACCAGCCGACTGGACTACGGAAACGCCCTCTACGCCGGAACCACAGCCAAGCTACAGAAAAGACTCTAGCACATCCAGAACGCCTCCGCCCGACTCATCCTGGATGTCCCCCGACGCAGCCACATCTCCAGCCACCTGAGGAACCTGCACTGGCTCCCCGTCGACAAGAGGATCACGTTCCGGCTCCTCACCCACGCACACAAGTCTCTCCACGACCTGGGCCCCAAGTACCTCAACGACCGCCTGACCTTCTATACGCCCACCCGCCAGCTACGGTCCACCAGCCTCGCCCTCGCAGCCGTACCACGCATCCGAAGAGCCACCGCCGGAGGAAGATCCTTCTCTTACCTGGCTGCCAAGACTTGGAACTCCCTCCCCATCCACCTTCGGCTGACCCAGGACCATCTCGCCTTCAGGAAACAACTCAAGACCTGGCTGTTCGAGCAGTAGCATACCCCTCCCCTCAAGCGCCTTGAGACCCTCCCGGGTGAGTAGTGCGCTATACAAATGGCATGATTGATTGATTGATTGATTATTCTTCTAATCAGGCAATAAATAAATTAAACGTTTGAGTTCCTCGCTCTTTAGAGGCGAGAATGTAGGCAAATGTATACCCTCAAATCCGGTTTGTTGATCTCAGAAAAGAAAGTGGGAGTTGCAAAAAGCATGTTCCACTAGCAAAAAGATTTCAGTTTTTGTGCATTTTTGCTGTTCTGAATTCAGAAGATTCCCTTGCTCCTGCAGTTTTGAGAAAACCCTAGCATCTGAATATGAGGAATAGGGTTGTCACCATGAAGACACTGACCTAGTACTAGGCATACCAACAGTTGGGCTCGTAGGGCATTACTCTCCTTAATTACCTCAGATCTTACAAGTTGAACTAGAAACCATAAAAGCATAGAACTTTTCCTACGGTAACTGCATGAAAAAGTCAAACTAGAAGTTGTAGGAGTACTGCTCCAATCATGGCTACCACTGAGGCCAACGCAACATCATTGGTAAAGGTTGAGGGCTGCTTTGGAGGACAAATAGGAGAATGTAAGATTAAAAATAATTCACCAGAGTGGTAGCACAAGAACGTAATTTTTTTTTTTTTTTTTTGTCAAACAATTTTTATTGCAGGGTATCATATACACACATCAAGGTTACTAACAGTGTGAGAAGGTACAGGATTACTGGGTTCCAATCAGTAGAGGAAATGTGGGAAAAACACAGCCATTTCAGCCCTCATCCCGGAGGCAGGGCGGCGTGAGTGTTCAGAGAAATTTACCACGTACATTATTGTGAACATCTCCAACAACGATCAGTGTTCTTAGTTGCCTGCTTTCATTATGTTGACATCCTCTGCGAGTAAAGTAGCCCTGTCGAACTAGTGTAGCGATAGGTAGTGACGTGTAATTGTAACCTCCCACTAATCTACAGCTCCCAATCCCCCCCACCCTCTGCGGTGCCAGCGCTTGCGTGTGGTGCAACTATAAGCATTCTCGATTTGGGAATCCGGATCAGTCGTGGTTAACTGCGTGTGTGAAACCCCTGGTAGTGACGTAGGCTCTTTCATTGTGGTTGGGGCCGAACCATGCCCTCCCCCTCCACCTCCTCCTCCTCTACAGTGCTATCCCTGAGGGCCTGTACTAGTGTTTCCCAGGCCATCGCCGCATCCCGCGCCTTATCATCTGAGTGACGTCGGGCCAATTGGTAACGGATTGTGCTCTCCGCAGCGGCCCACTTCAAGAATTCATGCAGCCATCTCCTGTGAGTCGGCCCCACCCTTGATTTCCAGCCTTTTGTCAATTCCCTTTTGGCGAGGAGTAGACCCATGTCTATGAACTTGCTGGACAACTTGTTTTTTTTGGTGTGGGGGAACCAGTGTAGTATAGTGACAGCATTGTCATAGAGTAGCTCCCTGTCTGTGATCGCGTTCAGGGTCTCCCCAATGGTGGTCCAGTAGTCTTGGAGCGCGGGACATCCCCTCACCATGTGGACTAAGTCAGCACCTATGTGATTGCATCTGGGGCAAGCCGCGTCAGCTACGTGAAAGTATGTAGTGATTTTTTGCGGAGTGAGGTAGGCCCTGTGAATGATGTACAGGTGTATGAGCTGAAAGCGCGCATTCCTAGTGCTCTTGCGAGCTCTACCCACTAGCTGCGCCCATGTCGTGTCCGGGATGTCTAATTGCAGGTCCTCCTCCCATTTAGTCTTAAGTGACCTAAGAGGCAGCAGTGTCTCAGAAAGCATTCTGCGGTAAAGGCACGTAACAGCTTTAAACGTACCCGCCGCCATCATCGTGTACTGGCATGCCAGTGACGTCGTGGGTTCCGACAGACCTCCTCCCCAGTGCCTCTGCATGGCTCCTACCACTGCGGCGTGTAAGAGATAGTCACCCCTGGGGAGGTCGTACCGCTCTTGTAGAGTCTGGTAAGAGGAAAGCACTCCGTCCTCGTATAAGTCGCCCAGCATCTGGAGCCCTGCTTCTTCCCAAAGGCGTAATCCTGACCAGTCACCGCCATGCGGTAGGGCCGTCACCATGCCCAATGGGATTTCAGGGGCATACGGGTGACCAGGTCCGATCCGCCTCTGGGCACTATTCCAGCATTGTCGGAATGTTCGCTCCTCCTGAGAGAGTCCCCTCAAGAACAACTTCTGTTGTAGAGTGATATACGCCAGTATATGGCGAGGGGTGCCCCTGTCCCTGTCCTGCTCTGGTCCCCGATAGACTCTCGCCACCTCCTGCGTAAAGCACTGCAGCTGTCCCGCCAAGTAGTACAACTCAAAGTCCGGGACTGCTAGTCCCCCCTCGTCCCTAGGGCGGGTCAGCGTCGCCAGCGCGATCCTACGTCTACCCGTGCCCCACAGGAAGGACACTAATATAGTCTTCAGGTGTTTGAAGGTCGACCCTGGTATCCACACGGGGAGGGTTCGGAAGTAGTAGAGCAGTCTCGGCAGGACAATCATTTTCAGGAGTGCCACTCGGCCGGCCATCGAGAGGGGCAAGGTGGCCCAGAAGGATATACAACCCTTCAGAGCACGGATACATCGGCCAATATTACCGTCTAGGAGGTCAACCGAGTCGTGATAAATGTGGACCCCCAGGTAGTTCAGACAGCGGGGTTCCCACCGCAGGCGTGAGCGGAGTGCAGGGCACTCCGCCCCTTTCCGGAGCGGGAAAAGACATGTCTTCGTCCAATTAACCCTCAGGCCCGATATATCGCCAAAGCATTCTAAGAGTTTCTCAGCGCCCGTTAACGCCCCATCTGGGTTGTCCAGGAAGAGGAGTAGGTCATCAGCATATAAGGAGATATGATGGAGGTCTCCTCTGAAGGTCAGGCCCGTAAAGTAATCCCCGCTCCTGGCCGCAGCCGCGAGGGGCTCCATCGCTATCGCGAACAGGAGCGGGGACAACGCGCATCCCTGTCGGGTCCCCCGCATCACCTCGAATTGGTCCGAGACCAGCGGACCAGTCCTCACCCTGGCTCTCGCAGTGGAATAGAGCACTCTAGTCCATTGTATGTAACCCTCGCCCAGGCCAAAGCGGCGCATCACTTCGTATAAATAGTTCCATTCCAGGCTATCAAAGGCCTTTTCTATGTCTACAGCCAGTATGAGGGGGGAACCCGCCTCCAGTGGTGGGGCATCTACCAACCGCAGTAGTCGACGAATGTTATGCGAGGTGTTCCTCGTGGGAATGAAACCCGACTGGTCCCTGTGGATCAGTTCTTGCATATGGGACAACAGTCTGGTGGCCAGCACCGTACTGAGAATTTTGTAATCAGTCGTTAGCATAGCTAGCGGTCTGTAAGAAGCAGGATCAGTGCTTTCTCTCCGGGGCTTCAGAAGAGGGACCATTATGGCCTCGCTCATCGACTGGGGGAGACGGCCTGCTTCCTTCGCCTCATTATAGACCAGTAGTAGTCTCGGGGCCAAGAGATCCAAGTATTTCCCATAAAACTCGATGGGCAGTCCATCCATCCCCGGCGTCTTGTTACGCGCCATACGTTTCACAGCACTGCGTATATCGGCCAGTGTAATGGGGCCCCCCAGCGCTTCAGCCTGTTCCTGTTCTAGGTGTGGCAGCGGCAGGTCGGCCAAGAAGGCGTCCAGCATGTCGGAGCGGTCGCCCGACCCAGACTTGTATAACCTCTCGTAGTACGATCTGAAGCAGTCCGCTATTGCGGGTTGCGTGGCAGAGACGTGACCTTCAGGTCCCCGCAAGGCCAGAATCGGTTGGCTGTGTCTACCGGGATTTGCCAGCCAGGCCAGGAGGGAGCCCGTCTTGTCACCCTCCGCAAAAGTTTTCGTGAGGTACGTCCTGTAATCAAAGCTGCGGAGGCGCTCCACCTCCACAGCCACCGCCTCACGCGCCTTACACACCGTCTCCTGCAGTTCCGGGCGATTGGGGCGGGAGAGCTCCGCCTCCCGCAGTGCATTCTCAGATCTCTCCAGGTCCTCTATCAGTGACCTACGTGCCCCCGCAAATTTCCCTATACAGTGGCCCCGCACCACTACCTTAAAAGCATCCCACTCCGTTGCACGGGAGGAGGCTGTGCCCTCGTTTTCCCCAAAGTATTGCCCGATACGCTCCTCCAGTTCAGCACGGAAGGGCGGGTCATCCAGAGTGTCGGGACGCAGCCGCCATGTCGGTACCTTTGGGGGCACGGTCATCCAGTCCAGGGACAGGAGGAGCGGGTTGTGATCCGACAATGTGCGCGCTAGATACTCCGTGCGGAGCACCGCGGTGAGCACCGCAGGGGAACACAGAAAGGAGTCGAGGCGCACGTGCAGGTCGTGTAGGCTGGAATAGAATGAGTAATCTCGCACGGTGGGATGCTGCGCGCGCCAGCAGTCAGATAGGGCCCAGGCATCCTGCCATTCGGTTCTATTTTTCGCCAATCGATACACAGGGGAGGTGCGCAGCGGGGGGTGTGATCTATCCAGCGCGACATCCGCTATGGAGTTGAAATCCCCACCCAGTAACGTAGGACCTGAAATATAACTGGCAAGTACCCTGGAGAGTGTGGTGAAATAGGTAGCCTGATCTACGTTCGGCGCATAAATGTTGCAGAGCGCAATGCGTCGGCCCCTGAGCAGACCCTCTACAGCTACATACCTCCCCTCCGGGTCCTCAGTGTGTCTAGTGACCTGTAGTGGAGTGCCCGCCCTTATCCAAATCAGCACTCCCCTAGCGAATGCAGAGTAGGTAGTGTAGAACAAGTGGCCCCTCCATCTCCGCTGTAGTGCAATGCCCTCTTGCTTAGTTAAGTGCGTTTCCTGCAGGAATGCGATGTGCACTCCGCGGCGTACCAGATAGGAGTGAATTTTGTGTCTCCTCGCCATAGTGTTTAGGCCCCGCACATTCCAGGTCACACATTTCAACGGGCACATATTAGCCATTATCCCACACAGTGAATGATGAAGGTCTAGTTAGCAACGTCCAGACCGTAGGCACTGACACACACATTCCCCCCCCAATCCCACATCCCAACTCCCCCCCCAACGCTACGCCCAGAGAACCCCCAACCGCTCCAGGCCCCCCCTCCCCCAGAATAGGACCCCTCTGCAACAGAGATACTCCCATACAAACAAGTGAGCAACGGCTCATAGAACCTCTATTCCGTAGGCGAGCTACGGTGGCCTTATGGGCCTTGGGGAGTGTGCACTAGCCACTAAAGCCCGTGAGTACTGCCCTCAGGCCCCTGCCCTATAAGACTCATCACAGTTCGTAATAGTACAGTCTCACAGCTGCCTGCTCCAGAGTTCACAGCAGATGCGGTAGTTCCCCGCCTCCCCACCTGGTACCTTGTCAATGGTTCAGCTCTCGATGATTTCGCCGGACGTCTGTGGAGTGACTTTCGGGCCTTTGGCTCCACCCGGGCCCGACAGGTCAGAATCTGAGCCCGAACCCTGGTCCTCCGAGCCCCCCTCTGAGTGGGTCAATGCAGGCCCCGAAACCTCCTTAACCGCCTGCAATGCTGCTCTGCGCTCGTCCGCCGTCTGGGTGCTGGTTGGTCTCTTGGGGCCTCGGCCTCGACCCCGGTGACGCCGCGATCGTCTGAGGGGGTGTTCCTGGCGTTCCTCCTCCTCCCTGCGCCGGGCCCCGTCCGTGCCAGCCTTGTAGGTGTCCCACCAGGCCCAGGCCGCATCAGATGTTTGGAAGAACAGAGTGCTCTCATCCACCACAACTCGGAGTCTAGCCGGGAACAGAAGCGAGTACTGGATTCCTTCCGCCCGGAGTTCCCGCTTGATGGAGAGGAAGGAGGCGCGCTGTTTTTGGGTCTCAAATGTATAGTCCGGAAACAGGGTCACCCTACTGTTGTCCACCTGAAAAGGGCCGGCGTCCCTGGCGCGCTGTAACAACCAGTCCCGGTCCTTGTAGTGCAGGAGTTTCATGACCACCGGGCGTGGCGGGAGGCCCGGTTTCGGAGGCCTCGCCGGAACCCTGTGCGCTCTTTCCAGAGTGAAGAATGGGGAGAGTCCCTCCGGGGCCACCACCGAACGCAACCAGCCATCGAGGTACCCCACCATGTCCGTCCCTTCCGTTTTTTCCGGCAGGCCCACGAGGCGCACGTTGTTCCGGCGGTTGCGATTTTCGGCATCTTCGGCCCGCCTTTCTAGGGTGCTGATCCGGTCCAACGCCTCCGTGAGCTTCCCCTCCATCGACTTCTGCGCCGGTGTGAGTTCCTGCAGGGTGGCCTCCGCGATCTTGACCCTGTCCGCCAACTTGGCATGGTCGGCCCTCAGGAGTCCCAAGCTTGCTGATACCTGAGCGATGTCGCTGTGCAGCGACTCTTTCGTGGCTGCAATAGCTTCAAGTATATTGTCCTGCATCTGCTGGAGGTCCATCGCCGGGTGCACGGGGCCCTCGGTCACTTCCGAAGGGGGAGCCCACTCCGTCCTTGCGCCTCTCGTTGTCTTGCCCATGATGCTCCTCCGTTCGTCGTTCCAACGTTCGAGGGGCCCGGGCTCCCGCTAGTCCCGTCGTCCACACCTCCAGCGCTTCGCGGGCTCTGTGATGGGGCCAGCAGAGTCCCCCCCCGCAGTCCACAGCAGCAACGAGCGGCACACCAGGCGCCTTTTCGGCAGGCTCACCGTCCGGGCGTCCTCAGCCAGGCAGGCGGTGGGCCAGCCGAGAGCGCCGCCGGGATCCGGCAGAAGGGGTAGGGCCTCCCAGCTGTCCCTCCAGAGGGCTCTGCAGGAGGTCGCCGAGCCAGTGGCCCCGGTGGCAGGGGTCACTCGTGGGCAGCGGGGGTTAGTCCTGGGATGGGTCGTAGTGCCGGGTGACGCGCCGCGTCGCGGGGGGGCACTCCACCTCCAGCCACCTGTGAGGCGGGGGTCAGTGGTGGCCCGCAAGTCGTAGGCCCAAGGGCAATGGAGCTGGGTCGCAGGCAGGTCCGGGCCGGCCCTGTAGTGGTGGAGCGCCGCACATCCGCAGTCTCTCGCCGCTGACCGGCCAGCTGGGCACTGGGGGCAGCCAGCCCGCGCCACCACGAACTTCACGGGGGGATCCCCCTACAGACAGGCAGGATCCATGGGCCCGGGGGAGAGGGAGGATCCCGGTCGTGCGTGAAGGCCTCTGCGCCGGGGAGTAAAGTGGCAGTCCGTCCCCAGGAGGCGGGGCTCCGCCGGCGCTCCGGTGGTGAGACCCCGAGGGTCGGGGATGGCGCCCGCCAAGTCGGCCCAGGGCGCGGCGCTCAGTGCCGGTCCCCGCAGCGCCGGTGAGGGGCCCCTCCGGTCGGGAGTCCCCGGCTCGTGAACAGCAGGGCAGTCCCTCCCCAGTGGGCGGATAACCAGGCGGTCAGGCTGCAGGGGTCAGCCAGCGCTCGCCATTCCCAGGCGGCGGGGGAGTCGCGCTCCACAAGGCAGGGTCCAGGAGTCCTGGGCAGGGGCAAGTGCTCTCCAGAGTTGTAGGCCTCCAAGCCGGGGAGTAAAGTTTAGCACGTCCGGGGAGGCAGAGCCCCGTCGGACCCCCGGCGGCGAAGCTCCGGTCAGGATGCGGCGGAGGCTGGAGACGATCGCCCGCCGGGGCTTCCCAGGGCACGGATCCACAGCCCGACGGCCTCCTCTGCACGGGCGGGCGCTGGTGAGGGGCCCTCCGGGATGCGCGGCTCGCCTCAGCCAGGGAGCCCGGGAGTCTCCATCTTGGGAGCCTGGAGCTCCGTCCCCGCACAGCGTCTTGCCGGGCTTGCAAGCAGCACCCAGGCGCGCAACTCGCTCCGGAGCAGGGTCAGTGATAGTACCCGGGATCTACCCGAGGTGCGCGGGGATCCCGGGAGAATTGCAGGATTTTCGGCGGATTTCGGGCAGAGGGTCGGGAGCTTCGTTAGGCTGCGACCGTCCTCATCGGCTGCTAGCCACGCCCCCACAAGAACGTAATTATGTAGGTTATTTGTAGACCATTCTCCGTGTGCTCAAGTCGTAAGAGTTTTTCCGAGGAATCTTGTTCATGAGGGAAAGGCTCATATGTGTCTAGGTTGGTAACACAGCCAAGTACAAGCACACAGATGGTTGATAGGCAGATGATGCATAACACCATTATGATTAGCCCAATCACCACCATCTCACATGGTACCACACGCTTGGATTACTTACCGTAATTTCCCTGTAGAACCTGGTCTCTAGGATCCAAATGCTGGTAATTTGTGGCATGAAAGAAAAGAGCCCTAGCCAGTTTTCTAAAATGCACATAAGAAGTTCCAGAGGTTTCTGCAGATAGGACCATGGTGGTCGAGAAATATCGGGGACACTGAAGGAGTGTGAACAACAAGTTTGCATTTTTTGGGGGTGGGGAAGAGGAGGCAAAGGCAGTTCTTCAGTATATCAGTGCTAATCCTCAGCTTCCTGTTTCAAAAACTCCCAAAGATACAAACCCTTTATGTAAGCAAACCAAACATGAGCTCTGGATGCTAGGTAAGTATTCCTGACTGACTGGAAAGAAGTCAATAAAGTTTAATTTCCAACCTATCTGATGACACAGCATCTTCTTGAAGAGTTTGTCTAGTGCATTACCAGCAGCTCAAAGGTGGCTACCTTCTTTCTTTCAAAACATTTAGCATATGCCTGTGTAGCTATGGGTGATGCCCTTTCGCGGAGCAGGTAGAGGGGAGCTCTACGCAAGCCACAAGTAGCAGCAAAATTAATCATTGGGTACACAACTTCTGTGAACCAAACACTGGTGAACGATTTTCAAAGCTCTAAGCAGAACAGGAGAGCGAGACTACACATACATTCAAAAGGTAGCCGATTTCATCCATGACCTGCTTCAGAGAGTGATTCCGTGGGCTCAGTAAAACGATATCTATATATGAGACCATGGAAGTCTATTGCAGTCCAAAAATGTTAACGAAGATGTCTTCATCACGTAGGCACAAAATATTTTGTGTCACAGCTTAAGGGAATTCTGAAAGTGTCAGCCATAGATCATAAATGGTTGCTAACCTGCTGAGGCGACAGCAGGACGCCATCTCAGGAACAAGCATTGGAAATGCAATAGGTCTCGCATTAGAAAAGTTGGAGCTATTGGTCTTGTAAATGTCAAATATTTTATTTATGTGTTGGTTTTTAAAACAGCTAAATTGATAGCTTTGTCATTTACAATGCCAATAGTTATAACTTTGGCGAATGTGACACCTATAGCATTTGTAATGCAACATGTTTTGTATTTACGTGACTTAGATGGCAGCTCTGGTCGTTAGGCCACATCTCTAGAGAGATGTACGAAGTACTGAGGAAGACAAGATAAACGGCACTTCAATAATGATGTCGAAATTAAGTTAGTACCTCTTTGATCGTTTTACTGCAAAATTGTGAAAATTATGAGACTCTAGTTCAGAACAGTTTGAATTTAGCTGTAGGACAAGGCAACCCAAGAAGTGCCAGTTGTTGTGGTGGCGAGTGATGCTGTGGCGTTCAGTGATGCTGTGGTAGCGCATAGTGATGTTGTTAGTGGGTGTGTGTGGTGGTATGGGGGTGGTGTGTGGGGTGTGTGTGGGGGTGGGGTGTGTGTGGGGGTGGGATGGGTATGTGGGGGGTGAGTGGGGTTGGGATGGGTATGTGAGGGGTGAGTGGGGTTGTGTATGTGGGGGGTTGTGTGTGTGTGGGGTTGTGTGTGTGTGAGTTTGTGTGTGTGGATAACTCCCACATCAATGAAGGGTCACACACCATAATGAACCCACAACACCCCGAAGGAGCTTCTTCTACAAGAACACAGACTCTAAGAACAGAACCATGGACTGAGCGACTAGGGCAGTAAAGAATTATTAATGGCCGGAAATACGGGGCTCGGCTATTTATAGTGATCACTGACAGGTACAGTAAGAAAAAAAAAACAGGACCCCAAACTCCTCACCAACTATACATGAGGGAGGAGGCAGATCACCACAGTGAATGCTGACAGGCACATTAATGAAGGAGGCAGCTCCTCACAGTGACTGCTAACAGGCACCTAAAGGAAGGAGCCAGATCCCCGCAGTGCCTGCTGACAGACATTTTGGAAGGAGGCACCTCCTCACTGTGACTGCTGACAAGCACATTAAGGAAGGAGGCAGCTCCTCGCTGTGATCACTGACAGACATTTAGGATGGAGGCACAAAAGCTGCGCACTAAATGGGCAAGGCGACATTTAGTCTTGGGTGGAGGCTTTACCGTCAAACTCCTAAAGCAGAAATAAGGTTACACAATATATAATTACCAAAGGAAAAAAAAACACATCACAGGTACGAGGTAGCAGAATACAACGTAATAGACGAATACAGGCTAGCAGTATTTCTACAGTCGACAGCCCAAATACATACCAAGTTAGCACTATAGATAGGTAATATTTCTATAAAATAACACTGTTAACTACACCGAACATGGACTTTGTTTAGTTACTGCATAAAGGACCATATGTGTGTACCAAGATGACAACTTATTTACAAATCCTCTGGAACCACTTAATTTAAAGGAGGGAAGGGGGCAAACCATCCATTAGGTTAAGTCATACTGTACCCAGTGAGGGTGCAGAAAATACAAGCTCAGGACCCAAACATGCTTAAGGGGGTGACAATTTACTGCAAGCTCTTAACAAGCATTGAAAATGCAATAGGTCTCGCAATAGAAGAGTTTTACATTTTTCGTTTTGCAAATGGATGAGTGGCGTTGCGTGGATGAGTGGCGTTGCGTGGATGAGTGGCGTTGCGTGGGTGAGTGGCGTTGCGTGGCTGAGTGGCGTTGCGTGGCTGAGTGGCGTTGCGTGGGTGAGTGGCGTTGCGTGGGTGAGTGGCGTTGCGTGGGTGAGTGGCGTTGCGTGGGTGAGTGGCGTTGCGTGGGTGAGTGGCGTTGCGTGGTTGAGTGGCGTTGCGTGGTTGAGTGGCGTTGCGTGGTTGAGTGGCGTTGCGTGGTTGAGTGGCGTTGCGTGGTTGAGTGGCGTTGCGTGGTTGAGTGGCGTTGCGTTGTTGAGTGGCGTTGCGTTGTTGAGTGGCGTTGCGTTGTTGAGTGGCGTTGCGTTGTTGAGTGGCGTTGCGTTGTTGAGTGGCGTTGCATGTGTGAGTGGCGTTGCATGTGTGAGTGGCGTTGTGTTGTTGAGTGGCGTTGCGTTGTTGAGTGGCGTTGCGTTGTTGAGTGGCGTTGCGTTGTTGAGTGGCGTTGCGTTGTTGAATGGGTGAATGGTTAGCTGTTGCTTATGCGACGTATAGCACTTAATACTAAAGTAGGCAGACCTTAGCCTTTGTGAGAATAATAGCAAAATAAAACTAAAAACCAGATCAAGTCAAGGACGCAAACGGCACCATGCTATTGTTTATTTACTCAGATGATTTGCATAAAAATGTAACTTGTGAGCACGTTTCTCTAACTCTCCAATAATCCCATTACAACACTTTGCACAAATGAGATTGGGACTCATCCTTCCGAAGTCGAGAAAAATGTGCAACGCTGTGTTGTAGTTAAATAGCATCTACGAATCACTGAGATGTGAAGCCGCAAACCAGGGCAGATCTAACTTTACAAAAAAAACGAGTTGTTTGTAGTACCCTGAAGCACTTCACATCAGCTAGTTGCAAAACAACACGTTAACCCGATATTAAATTGGCCAATTGCAGAATATTGCACAATACCAGCACGAGGTGTGTCCCAGGGGTTGAATTCATGGAGAAGGTTAAAAGGAACTGCAGTGAAACACTTCCCTACGAAGCCACTGTACTTGGGGTGGATTTAAACTAGAGGATAGCTGAAAGGGTTCGGGGGCTGCTGCAGAGAACAGCCTGCTGCCGGAAGCTTCTGAGGTTTAGCTGCAAAAGAGCAGAGGCCGCTGAATTAAGCAGTCCCAAGTAAGGTAGTAATATCTAAATGTGGCCAAAATAATGGTTAGGTTTTCATAGGTCTCAAATTGCCCATCACACGTGGGAGTAGTACGCCCGGTTGTAGTGTTCACTCTTATTTTTTTTAAGCAGGAAAGAAGGTTCAGTGAGTTGGACATTCGTCGCTGAAACGTGCGGTGATGTGAAGCTACCTGGCCTCTCTTAAACTGGGTAACAATCACACATGGCATTTACAGGTATTTGGAAATGGCACGTGTGGCGTGCAGCACTAGATAAACAAGGCAGTCAGAGAGGAGGGTGACGGGGGGGGGACAAAATGAGAGGGGAAGGAGAGGAGGACACGGAGACATTGGCGTAATAAATACAGAGCATTATAAAAACAAGGCAGGGAGAGAGGAGGGTGAGTGGAGGGAAAAATGAGAGGGGGAGGAGAGGAGGACACGCAGACATTGGCGTATAGAGAAAGAGACGTACAACATGGCTGCCTAAAGTGCGTTTATGTCAGTATCCGGATTTAAATGGGTGACAAAGGCTCCCGGCATTTCTGAAAACACGCAAAATGTTTCAAATAAGGTGTACGAGTCATTGCGCAGTGGTGACATGGCTCAACAAGGACCTCACTATTTAAGGCAAATGACTTGGATCCAGGCTTCTTTCTTCCGCAAATGCAAACATAGAACGCCATACATGATGACTTCAGTCGGGACGTTTTGAGCCAGCACTTACAATGTTAAAAAAAAAGGTGAAAATCGTCCGGGAAATGCTCTCGGCATTGTGTGGGCGTGGGCGCAATCCTTTGAAGTGTGAAGCAGGGGGCGGGAGAGTGGTTTCCTTTGAAGTGAAGCTCTAAACAACATGCAAATGTAACCCCTTGTTCATCACCCTGCGTGTGATTAAACGTTTGTCCTAAAAGAGGTGCGTGCACCCAGGAAGAGTACAGAAAATACAGTGTGAGGTTTAAAATGGAACAGGAAAAAAGAAACAAACTAGGGAAGGAAAGAAACGGAATGTGAAAGGAAAGAGAAAAAGAATAAAGGAAAGAGCAGAGGGAAAATCCAAGACGGAGGGAAGGCAGAGAAGGGGAGGGGGGAGGAGAAATGCGACACGGCGGGCAGGGGAGGGGGCGGAGCAGGGAGAGCGGCCTTTGAAGCGCACTTTACACGGCCGGCCGGCAGTGAAACTGAAAGCACGGCCGGCCGGCCGTGAAAGCCTTTGATGACGCAGCAGGGGGAACAGACGGCGAGAGGGTGTGAAAGCAGCAGGGGCAGGCAGGCGGCTGGGGGCATGTGCACGCGCTTTTAAGCGCATGCGCATTAAGCTTGTATTTCACGGGCACTGCAAGGAATCGCCACGATTCCTTGCAAGTTGGTTAAAGACTGTTTAAGCCCCAATAGTCTCGCAAGCTCGATGCGCATGCGCATCGACAGGCGAGACCTAAAAATCACTCCTACCAATATGGCTTCATTGACAGAAGCTGGAAGGCCAGCAATGAAAGAATCTCATGAGCACCTGCGGCTTCTAAAGTACTTCAGCAGCAAGCGGAGCTCCCTGTAGCTTGCGCATTGACCTAAAAGCGCACGAGCACAGCACCAAATCGCCACACTTAGTTAAACTTTGTTTAAAGCCCTATAGTCTCGCTTCTCTCAATGCGCATGCGCATTGATAGGTCACGAGACCTAAAAAACAGTTAATGCTTTTCCAACACTCCAGTTAGAACAATCGGGTCAATTTGAGGGAAAGATATGGAACAATTGTTGTTTCAATTTAATGAAATGGATACAAACAGATTAAAGGGCGCTCTTCAAATTATTATAAGGGTATGTTCTTAGCAACTTGTCAGAATCGGTGCATCAAGAAGAAAGATGTGTATCCATAGTCATAGTCAATAAGCTTTATTCGGTTGAAACAAAGCAACCATAAAAGCACAGTACAAGGTCAAAATACATTAGAAAAGAAACAGCACCGATTAAAAATAAAATAATTACATTGCGACATTGTACATAACTCATTAAATATAAAGGAGAAGCACTCCTCAATTCTCTTGGTGTAACCAATCTACTCCTAAAAACTTTTCAGTTCTCCTGACGTAGACAATAGACTCACAGCAGCATTACATGTTGTATTGTTTGACTGGACGACTTATAGTGACAAGATTAAAATCATTAAAAACAAGTAGACTTCAGAATGTGCAAAAGAGCAAAGTGCATTGATGCTTACTTTAGTATGGACCATACCTGCCTGGGCTTAGGGTGGGTGGTTGTCATTATCATTATTAACAAACCATTCAGAAATCGGTTTAACAAGTCAGTACACCAAATCTATACCAGAGAGTAAAGCAAATCGATTGTGAATGGGTACATTGTAGCTACTAAATGCAGGGCCTCTGCTACCCATACAGTGGTTCTTTTCTACATTTGATCTTACAGGGGGCAGGTATGCTGTTCTAGGATAAAAGTCGCACAGTTCCCAAGTCACTATAGGGCCGTCTCCCATTTGCAGCTGCCAACTTTGCAGATATGGGACGACATGGGTATCCCTAAAGTTTACTATAACCAGGTCACCAGCTATATCCTTCGGAAGGGATCCTAACCACCCCACCCTTCTAACATTTAAGATTTTTCCATCGATGTTAGGTGGAAGGGGTCTATTTTTGGTTAGCCAGAAATATACCTTGTTTACCAATTCCGGTTGTCCTTCGATTTTGCCGTTAGAAAGTTCAGGCACGCCTGAGAGGATGCACACAAATGGTGCGGCCTCCGGCGGTAGGTCTATTTGGTTACTCTTTCTTTGCATGTTGCCATAGTTGGAAAATATCCCCTCTGTGGGCATGGATTCTTTGGTCAGCCCTACACTGGTGGCGGAGCTCTGGACTATTGGGGGGTTTGATGTTACATACTGAGTATTTGATATCAATGATGTTTTTGGGGCAACTAAGTGAATTTGGGCAATATTACTTTGTGCAGAGGTATTGCGGACGTCTGTAGCGACTAGGGACTCTACTTGCTTATATCCTGCCATTCTTTTTATAAGTATCGCATTTGCCTTGGTTGTTTCCTCTATACTTGTGACCTTTTCCCCTATTACCTTGATTCTTTTTGCCAGCGGCGATATTAAGGATTTGACCAGAAGTTCAATCTGGACCAGTAGGTCAGATGATATAGTGGGTAAAGGGGATTCCAGAATTGAACATACCTTAGATGTTTTTGAGGTGTTGCTAATGCCCAAAAGGGGACTTAAATGCAATTTTTGTTTTTTTACTAGGCTTCCTCTATGTTTCGCACCTTTGCGCTTTCTGTTAACAAAAGGGGCCTGAAGGCTAGCTATCGATTGGGTGTTGTCTTTAGCTAATAGTAAAGGTGGTTTACATTTAGTTGGGATGGTGTACTAAGCTGGGGACTTGTGTTTCTCGTTACACATTTAGGAGCACCGGTTTGCTCGTTTCCCTCTTCAACATTAGTATATATAGTTTTGCAGATCTGATTTAATTCCTCCAATAATGTAGAATTTTGAATTAGGTCTGCTGCCACCAGAGGAGATTGGATACTAGATGTAGTTTCTATGGAAAGACTTTGTTCTGCTCTCTCTATTTCGCGTTCAATTTCCGATGTTACCCTAGTTAGATAGTTGTCCAAAGTCCTCTTCCGTGGCTCCCCCTGAGAAATAATATTGTTTGAAACCCCTTTACCAGTCATAGTGTGGCTTGCTTTGAGTGTGTAGCAGTGTAGATATAACAACAACAGACACCTATGCTGGTCGAGCGTGTAGCATAATAACCAAAAAGTAGTCCTTTGGAGTGAGCCAAAGTGTAAATAAAGGCAGTCACTGTTGTGGGTTAATTTGGTTTACCTCCTATTTCCAGTGAATATCAGACGAGAGTCAAATGGGGTGGCCCTGCCCAGCCTCCTCCGGCCTCAGAGGGCCCGCCCTTTGCCCGGGCTTAGCCCGGCGCCGCCCGCGCGCATCCTGGAGGAAGGCAGATGGTTTAAGTCCTTCCAGGTGTCAAGGGGGAGGGGCGAGAGGTCTGGCGAGCCCAGCAGCGTCCTGGGGCTTGTGGTTCCCCTGGCGTCCCCCACAGCAGCAGTGTCTCCTTACTCCCGATGCGTCTCCTGCGAAGCGGGAGGCGCGAGCAGTGTTTGTAGCCCCGGTGTCAAGGGGGAGGGGCGAGAGGTCTGGCGAGCCATGCAGCGTCCTGGAGCTTATGGTTCCCCTGCGTCCCCCACAGCAGCAGTGTCTCCTTACTCCCGATGCATCTCCCGCGAAGGGATCGATATATAGAGGCAATAGATTTAATTTTGTTATTATATATTTTTCAGATTCATATTTGGTTTTATCCTGAGGAAGATACTACTCCTGAGGAAAATTTGAATATTTAGGTGAATTTTAAATTCCTTATCAAATGGAATGCTACCTTGGGTTTAAGGTAATACACACTAAACTGGGGTGTATTATATACTGGAAGTGGTACAACTAGCTTTCCATCTTCTTTCTTTAAAGCCTGTACACTATGCGGAACTTCTGATTCTTACTCTGTGTGTTTTCACTTTTACACACTACTACACATATAGCCATATGTTGGGTATTGTTTATTTGGTTGCAGCCCTGAGGAAGTCAATGTGTTGTATATCGCACGACGAAACACGTGTTGGCTGATGTACCATGAAAAATGATTAACATGAGAAGATTGATGATATGAAAATAAATACAGATGAACTGTGAAACCTCAATTGGAAAAGACTTGGACTAGTTGAATGATTTAATTGTTGTTTCAAGGTTGTCCGAAGACACACTGCTTTGCCGTTTCTGGAGAAGCAGTCTTTATTTTTTCCCTACTGTCCACTCAGACTCAAACCTGTATTAGAGGGCCAAAAGTCATAATTGCAATTTTTTGTAAAAATGATAGAAGTTGGCACTGGCTCGTTTGGTGTGGGAGGAGGTTGATTGCAGGCGCATTATTGCCTGCCACTCTCTCTAAGCTAAGGGGCTAATTTTGGTGCTGACTTCATTAAACAAGCTCAAGCAGAGGACTATTTGGAAAGAGGTACATGACCAGATTACTAGATGAGATGCTCAAGCACCAATGTTTAGAAAGCAGATGTCCTAAATATGGCGAGGATATCTTTGGGGCTCAACCTCCCTCCCTAGTTGAGAAGAAAATTCCACAAAGGCTTTCATGAAATCTTTCAACACTTCCTTTTCAACCTCCATGGTTCCGACTCTTATGGTACCCAGCACTGATCAACAGTTAATGACGTAGCGTGCACTATGATAATGGTCTTTAAAGTCACAAACTCAGTGAGGCTTGTGGCGAATTATAGTAGGGAGAATAGATTCAGCACCTTTGCCCAAAAGCATCATGGAGATCTGATTGGGGACAAGATGTAGAGCTTAAAACTGAGCAGGCAAGTTAACAGAAAAGATGGCATTTTAGAGCTTGCTGGAACAAGGGTTCTATCATCAATTCACACCTGAAATGGGAAAATGCAAAGAGATGGCGAGTTTCAAATAGACTTGCAGAGATAAATACAAAAGGAAGCAAATAGAAAAAACATTTAGGTCACGTCCAATAGAAGGTATGGTGGGCTAAAAACATTCTTTAAGCAAATGTTTTGCTGAATCAGAAACCAGCGATGTTTGTTATGTAAAAATTAACTATTGTCAGCTTGCTGATGGCAAAAGATGGAAGACATAGTGGGCACTGTTCTAGTCCAACTTCGTCAAAACCCAAGCCCCCACCCCAAGGTTGAGGTATGAATACAAATATGTTTGACTAAAAGAAAAAGAGTATTGTCAAAAGTGAAGCCAAAATATTTTACTTGCCCTGGATTCAAAATCTTCTACACTCTTGAGTGCTTACCTTAGACGAAGCAGAAGACATTATCAGCCCTGACGTTTTGTCGGATTCTATAGAATCTATCACTGAGAGTCCCAGTGTAACAACTGACCTCTATGTTTCCAACAAGTGTCAACCTCAAGGGCAGATATTGGCGACTTTCAGCCCACAGTCGCACTGAAGAGAAAGAGCCCTGCTCCACCAACAGAAAGGAGAGCTAGGCAATATGGATCAAGCCATTCTAAGCACAGACAACCAGATGTTAAAAGCATGTCTCAATCAAGTTACTGCAAGAACAGCTATCACAATATAAAACAGTAAGCCCAATATTACGTTTCAGAAAACCATTTGAAACAACAAAAATAGAGATGAATGAAAACGAGAAACTAAATATACACAGGTATAAAAACAAACCAGCAAAGTTTATCTTTCATAGGCCCTCTATCTGTTACCTGTAAGATAACGCAGTACTTAAAAATTGAGCAACGACAAACTAGTTTGATCTAATTTGAGAATAACTTTATATACAGGAGGTAACAAAATGCCACAATTTCGGAACTGCGAAAGAATGTGCACATCCAGTCTTACCCTGGAAGTTAAAAACACCTTCAACTGTGGCACTCGCTATAAAGAACATTCACACGTGTTCATTTTGGAACTATGGCATCTGATCTGGAACCTAAACGTGGTCTGCAGATTACAAGTTACAATCCTAGGAACTCCTTTCATATTTTCAAGGTCATACATTGAGGGCCATTAAACTGAGTAGTGTAAAGTGCTAGATAAAAAATAATTATTAAAATCGGAATTGTGCATCTATCCTTGGAACCTCAAAATAAGCGCAGAAGTAATTATACCAGAGCAGAGACAATTATTTGACGACACCAGTCAGGTTCCCAGGAAAAAGGAAGATGAGGTGGCTGAAATCCATGGTTTATTTATTCAATGCTCTTGGTGTGTCACGTTTGGCCTTGTGGCCACTTCAGGACACTCACCCAGCAGGCGTATGATGGCAAGAGGGATTCTGAGACCACTAGCTGATTAAGCCTAGGCAGGTAGTATTTATCTGATGAGTAGGTGGGAGCTCCCCAGTTTGCCCCAAAAAACACGTGCTACACCTAGGAGACAGATTTCATTTGCCTCGCCACAGCCACAATATCCCAAATCTAATTCACTAAAAAGTAATACATTTACTCTCTCTGTCTAATGCCAGTGTCTGGAATAAATTGCTGGCTTTTTGGTTTTCACAGTTGAGGAGTATAGTTTGGAAGCGGTGTTAGTGACCAATTCCAAAAAATAGTTCTAGGTCTCTTTGTCAACTGCAAGTTCCTCGCATTGAAAAACCTTTTGCATGCAGGTTATATGTAGCAGGCTTAAATACTTTGCAAAAGTAAATTTCCATTTTAAAATCTTTTTCCCCACACCACTTTCCCTCTTAAAAATGAAGCGGGAGGGGGTTCCCTGCCCACTGTCATTCAGGATAGAGATATGCTGCTGTCTTTGACCAAATCTTCGTCTGCATCCAAGTTGGGAAAACCCCCTGCAAGTTTGACAATGCCCTCAAACTCCAAGTTTGTGGGGGTTTACTAAGTGACTATGTTGCAGAAACATATTATTAGACCTTAATGGTGTAATATTAGATTTCGGTGTGTGAATACAAAATGTCAATTAACAATAGTAATGTAAGGTATTTGCACACACAAATCCAACTTAGATGTGAAAATCTCTTTGAGCGCCAAGCCCCTTGTTTGTTGCCTTTGGGAGTTTATCTGCCTCGCAAAGGAAGAAAACATGAAAAAAACAAGGCAAACAGGTCCACTTTAGACGTGCAACTGATAAATCACAATACACAACGACAAACAAATTACAGGGTAGTAAAGGGAAACATCTGCTGCTGAAAGATGCATGTAGGCAAAGTCAGGGGTCGACAGTCCAAATGTCGGCAGTAATGAACTGCCTAAGGACATGGCCAGAGGCAGCGAGTGGTTTAGGTTTACTGTATTGTGCGAGAGCAGAGTAGGAGAACAAATGGAGCACACTGATGCTCCTAACTTTGCAAGAGAGGATTAAAAAGCCATGGTAACTCCCTAATCCCATCAGGCCCCAAAGAGAAGGGTACCTCAATTACATGTATAGCGAAAGCTAGCACTCTAGAGCAGGATACATGACAAATTTACATACAAAGAATCAAATTGGGACTTATACATAGTCAGTGACCATCGTGAACATGTGGTGAGATACCAGCCCTTCAGATCCAGAGTTGGAGACCCCCCTGCTCCAGTGTGATGGGGTGCCTACCAGAAAGAACAACCAGTAGTGGGATTCACTTCGAGAAACAGTAGGTGGTTTGATTTTTAGGTCTTGCCTACAGACTTTTTGTAAAAGACCTATTGTGAAAAATACTAATACTTACAGTGGACATTGGCCAGCCCACCGCTTACCAATAAATGGCTTTCTTGACCGTCTCATTTGCTTGCTTATTTGATGGTTTTCCTTCCTCTTCATGCATTTGCCCCTACCCTGGAGCATATCTTCTTTCCTATTCTTTTATGTGGATGACATGTATTCTTCCACTGTTCATAGCCATAAAACTGTTTTTTTCCCTTTCTCTTTCAGAACTCCGTGGCAGAGCATGTGTTTTGCTCTCACCCCCCTGGGCCCCTACCCCCTTAGTTACCTGCTCCCCCCCACACACACACTGTCACACCAGCTTTCTCTCTCTCTCTCACGAATGTCAGTCGTTGCTTACCCAACCTCTCACACTTTTTATTTCATTTTTTTACATTTCTTCCCACCTCAAGCTCCTCTGTTGCTCACCCACTGAATGCACTACTCAATGCTCCCTTGTTTCCCACACCTGGTCCCCTACTGACCCCCATGCCTCCATTTCAGTTTATCAAAATAATGCTTTTTAAAAAAAGTTTCTAAGGCCAGGCAGTAACTGAAATTTCTTGTCTTGCCGCTCCATTTTAAGTTTGTACTTTCGCTTACAGTATTTTTTCATTTTTATTTATTGCTCAAAGATTAGCATCCTCCCTCTTGCAATGGGAAGTAAATAAATAAATAAAATTGAAGCTGAATGTGCATGCATGTGTATATGAAATCAAGCTGGGCCAATGTATGGTCACGACCCGTATGTGTACATTAGTGAGTGTATGGACCAATGTATGGTCACAACATATTTGTGTAACTATGTCATCACGCCTTTTTGCTGATGCCGCACACAAGCAGTAGAAATGATTTTGTTCCCTCTTTTTACTGATGCTGAAAAGCATCAGCAAAAATAATTCACAAAAACAATATGTATGCTTGAGGCTTATGGCAAGACATGCGGGCATTGCCACAGCTTGTCTAGTATATTATTGCTATTTACATAGCCTTTTACAAACCTCATGTAAGGATTAAAGTGCATTTCTGCGCGGTAATAGAAAAGGATCATTGTCAGAAAACACGTGCCTCCATGCATGGCAAACCTAGTCCCCATTTTCAGAGAATCACATAAAATAGAATTTACATTATAATTCGATGGCATATGCTTTGCCGCTCTCAAAAATCCATTTTTATTGGCACATTGTTTCCGAGGGACGCTTTCTAGCAGATCTCTGGGGGCCAAAATCTGCATCTTATCAATCGTATTTTGTTGCCAGACACAATGTCTGTACCAATGTCTTTAAATCAATTGCAGATGCGGTTCCCGTTATATAAATGTATTCATCAAACACGTACACCATAGCAAATATTACCTTTGTGAAAGAGGTAAATCGAAATGGATTTTGATCTTTTCCCCCTCTACTTGAGAATGCTCCATTCTCTAACCCCTTCCCAGGTGATCTTCGTTGACATGGAGAAGTCATTTGCTTTGAGTCACTAGAAATGCTTGTTTTTAGTCCCGACAGAGTCTCCTGGTTGCTCTGACCAGGAAGTTGTTGGTGAGTGAAATGAGAGACCTTGATAACTCGTGATAGCTGGGTAGAAACATTTTATTTCCTTATATGCAGGTAATGTGTTCTATATCTTGATGATGTCATTGCAGCCAAAGACTTTATAATTGCAATGCTAAAGAACTCTGGTGACCTGTCAGTACTACAAGCAAACTGGAACAAGTCCTGTCTATTTACAATATGACCAACGTTGGAGCCTGATGGTGGGCCACCACTTGCCATGGCCATGAAACGGGGGGACGCTGGGTGGGCCGAGCACCTTTTACTATGGGTGTTTAAGGATATCATATTGAAGGTGATGTTATAGCTTGTGACATAAGATCAACTATTTCTGCCCTGAGTCACAGTGTTTCCTTCTAGCAGAAACTACCACTAATAATGATGGGTAGGATTGCTTTTTCCAAAATGGTTACTTTGTCAAGAATGCTTCAAAATTTTAAAACCTGCCAGTCATATAAAGACCCACCTTATTTGGTGATTAGGTGTCCTGATGACAGATTGGATATGGTGTTGTGGACACTGTAACATTGTGAACTCTACAAGTGCCTGCAGTGCACGGAGCTCTGGAATTGCCAGGTTTCAAACTCCATTACTTAGAGGGTTAAGCCCAATAGATGTCCAGATGGATGGCTGAGATGACACTGCAGAAACCTCAATGGAACTGTTGGCGGTTGATAAGACGCTGGCCGATACCATACGGCAGCGAAAGGTGTAGTAATAATAATAGCACACTGATACTCGTCTGTATAGCTTGTTGTTGTTGGGACAGGTGTTTAATGAAAACAAAGCTTTGAATGCATAAGCACCTGAGCTACTAATATGGTGTGCATGTAGACTGGTCATCAAAGCCAAAGTGTTGGAAAGAAGATGTGGTCGAGAGCTGGAATACCAGCTGATGGTCGATTATAAAACGGCACACTGTAGATCGTGTATACAAAATAAAGGGGTCAATTCCTAACTCTTATATCCATTGCTAGAGAAGTGCACTTAACATGGGAATATGACTCAAAGAAGCCGTTAACTAATGATATGTTGAAAAGGATACTCAAGTTCAGCAATGGGAAGAGGTTTATCACGTTGCTATACCATGCCGGGCTGACAAATCTAAAAGGTAGCGAGAAGTGTTTTGATGATCTCTGTAAGAGAGACAGGTATTTCTTTCACACGACCCTCGGGAACAGCTTCCTTCATGCTGCAACATCAGTGTTTGGGAATTAAGAAGCATGCAACCATGAGTAGGGCTTGTCATCCTGCCACTTATTGTCTGTCAGAAAAGAGAGGTGCGAGTGGGAAGAGGACAACCAATGAGTCCACTCTCCGACACCTCATGTCTTTTTCATCCACTTCTCTGATCTTTTTGAGACCGCGTTCACAAATTGGATTGGGGTTCTAGATCTTGTCTCATCCACACAGGTGTCACTGACACACCAGGCCTAGCTTTCCACTTCACTTTTTTTAAGTGAAGATACAAGACCATTTGTGTGGTTTACCGTCAGCTGGCCTTCTTACAGTGCCTGGAATAGAGAGCAGGAAGGCAGTTGATGGGCCTCCAGGAGGATTCTTGTATGGTTATGTACAAGACCGACATTTTTCAGCACCCTGGTTTGCTCTATTACTTTCTAACACATGGTTGTTTTTGGTTATCTTATGTTTTGGCTATTTGGAGGCAGAGACAATTCATTTCAATTAGGTCCTTTCTCTCCACATAAAGGTGCTTACAAGTACTTAGTGTCTAGTCTATCTGAATTAGTAGCACCTTGGGAGGCAAATTGGCAGTTTCCGAAGGATCCTGTTTTCCAACGTTCCAATCATTAAGTAATTAAAACAAATGAAAAGGAAATGGAGGGACCTGGCAGTCCTTAATTATGCAACCATTTGAGAGCCAGTAGACTGCAAGCACTGATTAATTGATTAATGATGAAGACTTTTGCGGGTATGAACCTTGACATGATGGATTGAATCTAAGCTACTTACATGCTTCAATCCAAAGTCAAAGACTTCCAAAACCTCTCACTGGTCATCCAGGAAAGAAGAAGTTTAGCTGGGCTTCTGGCTGCCAAGCAATGCAAGCAAAAGATCCTTCAGATGCCTCGATTGACAATCTTGAGGTAGCAGAGTTGTACATCTGAAGCAACAGAGGAAACCAAAAAATAGAGCGGGTAGAATTCTTGAATTATTCTCAGCCTCTGGTAATTACTGAGTCCACACCCTAGTGCATCATTGTTTTGCCCACCATGCCATCTCAAATCAGTCTTGGTCCAGGATCAACAGGAAAAGTTCAGCATGAACTGCTGTGGCATATCTCCTGTGAACGGGAGAACAAGCAACCACAGACTGCTTTTGGCCTAGTTAGGTCTCGTCAGTGAGGTACAGCATGATTCCTGTGGCACAGTGAGCACAGGAACACATGCCTTGGCCCATCACAACGAGGAAATTAAAAAAAAGTCGATGGGTAAAGTGCTTGAATTGAAGCAATAGGTGACGGCTTTTACAAGATTAGGACGAGGAACTGGAAGGTGAAATTATGCCAATAAGACTACTCAGTGCTTAATTTGAAAAAACAAAATAAGTGTCAGGCCCAACATTTTGATGAGAAGCCTGCAGCTGGTGCTATTGAACATCGGTGTGCCAAATACCAAGGCTGCATAGCCTTGATTCCATCTCATTTCTCTTTCACCAACAAGTAGACACTCCCTGCACCTTTAGCTAACTCTTCTAGGTTCCCGCATTTTCACTTTATCACATTTCCGTCTTTCTCTTCCTCCTTCTTTCCCCCTTATGTGTTTTCAGTCTTGCTTATAGTCTGCTGGGAAAAAGAAGTGCCAGTCCCAAAAAATAAGTCTTGGCAGGCACACCTGCAACCACTGGCTAAAATTAAACATGATATACTTCAAAGTGCCAGGCCTAGAGAATACCGAGAATCAGGTTTGTTTCCATTTTGGAAGGCAGACAGATCCCTCATTTCTAGGACACCTAGTTAGATTCAGTATTAGACTGTGGTGTTCTTAACACAAGCATACATCTCCTTTACAAAGTCAGACCCAGTAGTTACATTGATTCCATTTCCACAAAGCAGACTGTAGTAGAAAGCCCTGCATTCCCAAATGCTGAAGCTCCTGGCTGAGAGAGTGGTGGTGCCTGTAACAGACAGGGGGAAAGATCATGGCATGTTTCCAATTGTGTTGCTCCTGGAAAAACACTCAGAAAGTTTTTGACTGCTTACAGACTTTGAGGCCTTCAATTGCCAAAGTCTTGCTTTCATTTCAAGGTGGAAACATTGACACCATCAGAGTACTGGGATCCCACTGGGGATTTCTACCTTCCTTAGTCTCTGAGGATGAGTATCTGCACATTCTTGTTCCCCAAGACTAGAGGTTTCTATGCTTTGCAGTCCTGGCTCTCCTATCTCAACTAGAGAGAATAATTCACGAGGCACAAGTTGAACACCTGTACTTTGATGACTGCTTGATTGCTGACCTATTGACAAAGTAAACTTTGATATACCTATATAGTCTTAAACTATCTACAAGAGAACAGGTTCTAATCAAACTTGCGGAAAATGTAATTTCTTCACAGTATAGGATTTTCCATGCTTCGGTGTCAGGTTTGGAACAGATCTGTGGAGAGCAATGAATCCTCAGAACCCAATCTGCTAGACCTTTCACCGTACACAAACCGTGGAAAGTACTAAGACCCCAGCTCTATAACAGATCAGGGGTCTTTTCTGTGGCTCTTCTGTTATAACTATGGGCTTGATACACACAAAGAAGGCCTGAGGAGATTTAAAGACCAGCAGAGGTTGACTCCCCTCGCATTAAATTTGGCACCATAAACAGGCCACCCTGGTTCAAAATTGCAACAACAAAGTGCAGGGGAGTCCCTTTTTAATGGACAAATTCCCTCACCCACCCGTAGGTGGTATGCTTCATCATCGAGAACCTCCTCGCACTGTGAACCTAATCGCAGTGAGGGCTGCAAATCCCTCACTGTGTGGGAGGAGCTCAGTGATGTTTTGATGAAATAGTTGAGAGGTATACTAAAACCTGCAGATGAGCCGGTCGTGGAGGGAGGGAGTGAGGAAGGTGCGGGTGAAGTTAAAACTGACTACCTGGTATGTGAAAGATACATTTTAATGGGCTATCCAGAGGTCAGGATTGAAAAGAAATGTGGGCCACGGCAGGAAGATTCAACCTGTCATGGTCTTTAAGTGGTCAAATGGTCGACATGTTTCAGCCTGAATGCCCTCCGCAGCGGTGACGTGGTTTTCTTCAGGACCAGGTGAAGCGTGAAAGTATGTGAAAGAGTGAATGTTACCACAATACCAAATCTGGTAGGTGGAATTAAAGGATACAGCCACCTGGCAGGTTAATGAACCAATTTTAGGGATCTGCTGGTCAACGTCGTCCCCATGTTGTTGAGGGAAGCTAACGGCAACTCATCCTCTGCACAGGCACTCGAGGTGACTTCCAAACCCGAGGGGGAAATACTCCTGACCGGGTGTGCAACCAGGATGGGGAATATAGCTCAGATAGGAACGCGCAGTATTTTGTGTCCTGTTGAACGTGATACTTTTACTCTTCACCTGGTCCTGAAGAAAGCCACTTCACCTCTGCAGAGGGCATTCAGGCTAAAATCCTGACCCCTGGATGTCTAGGTTCGCAGTGCAAGGAGGTTCCCGTTGATGAAGCATGCCACCTTTGGGTGGGTGAGGGAATTCATCCTTTAAAAAAGGACTCCCCTGTAATCCGTTGTTGCAATTTTGACCCAGGGTGGCTTGTTTGTGGTACCAGAACTATGTGTTTACCTACATTTTGGAATCCTAGTGTAACACAGCATTCATGCTGGGGCATTCAATTTCTGTCTTGCCAGAATTTAGAAATGAAGTGAAATAGTGAATAGTAGTGAAATGATAACCTGAGGGTTCCAGTTCTGCCTCTGTAGACTGTCTCGAAATGCAATTTTTTGGGGTGTTTGGGAGTTTTCTACAGCACTAACTTGACCTGAAGGTATCAGAGCACTTTACATGAGCATCAGTTGCATTACAGACAGACACATACATTTTGTTGGGTACAGGGAAGATTAAGTGATTTTTGTCAGGATCTAGACACGCGCCTACCGAACTACAATTCCCATGACGCCTGAGCCTCGGACTACATCTCCCATGAGCCTTTGCTGCAATGGGATATAGTGAATCCGGGCGGGGGAGAGAGCGTACTTGATTTTACCCGGTTACCTGCGGGAGCGCTGGCCGCGTTCCCTATTGGACTCCTGGAGGCTGTGTCTTACTGGAACTGCTGCCGGCTGGCAAGACCATCGATCCGGTAACGTACCCGCGTTTCCTGGGCTGGCGTTACAGTGTTTGTTAAAGAGCGGTTAGCTCTGGGACTTGGATATTGTTTCTGGTTTCGTTTTTGTATGGGCATTTGCTATAAAGACTCCGTGAGAGAGGAGTAGACCGCGAGTTTGCTTTTGTACGGTGGATCAGAGATCCGTCCAGTGGCGGAATGCAGGGGGGGGCTCCTCCACATTGCCGTCATGCATTCATGACTTTTGGAAGTACTACTTTGGATTACAAATACCAAAGCGGGCGGCGGTAGTGCTGGAACTACGCCCTGCCGTGTTTGGTGTGGCTTATGACATTTCTTTGCACTTGGCTTTAAAACGGTGTGGATGAGGGAATCTATATCGCTGGCTTGGGAACTACTTTGGGAGTTGTTTTGATGGGGTGGTTAATCCCCCAGGGGTATGTACATTTCCCTAGTGTTTGATACTACAAGTCATGTTAGGATAAACCATATACACTAATGGTGGTTTTATGTTGTTTAAGGAAGGAGTGAAGGAGGAGTACATGGCTGGCTGGAAGCTCAAAAGCATAAACAGGGCAGGTGACCTATCTTTCTTTTTGGCGAGAATTCAATGAGAGTAGGTTTAAGGAATTGTATTAACCTGTGTGCACTTTGTTTTACAGCTTCCCTTTCCCAGCAGTCCCCTTCCTTTCCTTTCCCGGGTTTTTCCCCTTTTGGGTTTTTTTCCCTCACCGTATCACTTGAACACCCTGTGGTTACATATCGGGGTGTTCGGGAGGTCCGGAGGTGGAGCTTTATCACGACGCACTGATCCTGCGGAGTGCCAATACTGACAATTTTGCCCAGAATCGCAGCATGTTGAGTGTCCCTCTGAGACTCGAACCGGTTTCACAACTTCAAGGGCAACCGCTCTAGCCGTTAGGCCACATCCTCTATCCTTCATCCATGAGACCTGCAACTCTCTTACTACCCATGCAAAAAGAACAATTGATGGACAGAATGCAGAACAATGTCATTCATTCACCCCAGTACAGAGATCTGGCCCTAAATCCATTGTTTTTTTGCTCATCATGCCATTCCAGTTTGGACCGAGCCATATGCAAATCAGTCTTGACCCTGTGCCCAATGGGCACAGTCCAGCCCGAACTGCCAGGCCAGGTCCTCCCTGAACTGGAAACAAGCATCCTAGGACCGGTTTCGGGCTTTCAGCCCTCAAGTGGCATTGAGAACACTGGACCCATGTCTGGGCATGCCTGTCCCTCTCGGGGTGACAAATCCAAAAAGAACATTTGATGGACAGAATGCAGGGCAATGTCATACATTCACCCAAGTACAGAGATCTGGGCCTAAATCCATCTTTTTTTGCTTCCCATGCCATTCCAGTTTGAGCCCAGCCATATGCAAGTCAGTCTTGACCCTATGCCCAATGGGAACAGTCCAGGCCGAACTGCCAGGCCAGGTCCTCGCTGGACCGGTTTCGGGGTTTCACCCCTCATCAGCCAGGATAGCTTGAATCCAGTGACATGGCATACTTTAGTACAATTCTCAAAGCAAACAATTTCCCAAGAGAAATTTGCAGAATACCAATAACTCCACCAAGAATAATATACGGGGATAAGAAATCACTTTTGTGAACCCCAAGTCAACAGGCTAACAGCTTCACTGAACTGTAACAAGAAGGCACTTCATAACTTTTGTGCTAAACTGCAGAAGAATGAAAGGAAGCTACCTTTTGCACAAAGGTTGAACCCAGGGCCTTCAGTTTGCTCAAAGATTAGTGCAGCTGGAACATTACCCCCGAATTTAACATGCCATATTTGCTTATTGTGTATCCACCCATGAGACAGTTTAGTAGGATACAACGCTTGCTGCAGAGCCGCATTTATCCGGCAGGTCTGCAGAGTTGGCTACGTAATCTGCTTTGCTGCATCATGAAGATAGCTCAGATGGTTATTGTGCCTGATGCATGCTGCGCTTTGCTTTTAACCTGCTAATCACAAGTCTGAATCCTGGAGAAAGCTTGGGCGGCTTACGTGACTGCCAAAATACATGCAGGCAACCTACAGAAGGTTGAAACCCTGGAGGGCAAACTCATTCTGTTCGGGTCCATAAAATTAGCAGAATTGAGCTGGGTGGTAAAAAATACTCATTATTAAGCGCTCACAAGCAATTAGGTTTGTGGTGTGAGCTTTGTGCACATGTTAGAATGAAATACATTACTTATGACGTGGGTCCCTTGCTCACTGTGACACTGGAATCAAGCTCGCCTGGCTGATGAAGGGTAATACTCAGAAACCGGTCCCAGGATGCTTGTTTCCGGTCCAGGGAGGACCAGGCTTGGCAGTTCGGTCTGGACTGTTCCCAGGGTCAAGACTGATTTGCATATGGCTGGGTCTAAACTGGGGTGGCATGGTGAGCAAAAGAATGATGGATTTAATCCAGATCGCTTAACTGGGGGTGAATGTATGATTTATTCAGCATTCCGTCCATCATTTGTTTGAGTAGCACTCCTCTTACTACCCATGGCTTTTAACATTATAGAGAAGCACAACATTTCTTCTACTGGAAGGAGCTTGCAGCAGTACTTTGCCCACTGCATTAGTTTCAGCCGCATGTTGAGGGTTTGATGGTTCCTTTTCAAATGGACATCACCAGGGCCTACATCATCCAGCTTACTAGCACTAGAATTATGAGCCTGATCAAGCTCTCTGGCAGCAGTGCATTTAAGAATACTGGATACAGAGAACTGGTGGATGCTCTCAGAAAGCACCTTCTATTGTCTCAGACTTTTGTTTCCCCAGGTCTTCCCCACATTAGGCAATAGATTCGGACATCCTGCTTGGATTTCCCCTGGCACAATGCCTTGATGACTCAGTAGCCTTCCAGTTTCAAGAAGCAGCAGCGTGTGGTAGCTTGATGCGTTCTCCTGCGAATACCAAAGGCCTACTGTTTGCCATTCCTCTCATTTCCCTACTCCAGAGGCTGTTTATTTGTAATCTGATGTTTAGATAAGAGTTCAAACAAACAATCAATCAGGAGTTTGTAAAGCGCACTACTCACCCGTGAGGGTCTCCTGCGCTACGGGCAGGGACAGCTCCGGATCAGTCGCAGCTTTGGGTCAGTCGAAAAGCCAGGTCTTGAGGTCCTTCCTGGAGGTTTGAAGGGTTGGGGAGCGCCTGATGTTCACAGGAAGCTTGTTCCAGGTCTTGGCTGCGATGTAGGAGAAGGCTCTCCCACCTGTTCTTTTTCTGCAGATGCGGGGGACCTCTGCCAGGGAGCAGTTGGCAGAGTGGAGGTTCCTCCTGGGTACGTGGAAGGAAACTCTCTCATTGAGGTATTTGGGTCCAATGTTGTTGAGGGATTTGTAAACGAGGGTGAGGAGTTTGAAGATAATCCTCTTCTTGACGGGGAGCCAGTGAAGGTCTCGCAGGTTTTGGGTCACGTGTTCGTGCTGCGGGCTCCCGAGGACGAGTCTGGCCACGGCGTTCTGGATGGTTTGGAGTCTGTGTAGTAGCGCTCTGTTGATTCCGACGTATAAGGCATTGCTGTAGTCCAGTCTGCTGGTTATGAGCGCATGGGTGACAGTCTTTCTGCAGTCGGGGGAAGAACCATTTGAGGGTCTTGCGGAGGATGGGCAGGCAGTTGAAGCTGGTGGAAGCGACAGCGTTTATCAGGTGATTCATGGAGAGGAAGGAGTCGAGGATGATGCTGAGGTTTCGTGCATGGTCCGTAGGAGTGGGTGGATTTCCAAGGGCGGAGGGTCACATGGTGGTGTCCCAGGCAGAAGTGCAGGGTCCGAAGATGAGGCCCTCGCTCTGCTCTGAGTTGAGCTTCAAACAGTTGTTCTTCATCCAGGCTGCCACGTTCTTCATTCCTTCCTGGAAACAGAGTTGGGTGTTTTCGGGAAGAGTTGTTGTTTATCATTCGGTTTTGGAAGAGAACATGAAAGGTTTCCACAGCTGAGGCAGACAGTAATAGATAGGGACAGTGTTATTCCAAGTCTCATTCTTTGCTACTGAACAGCTAGCACTGCAATGTGGCAAACTGGGATACAAGTCTAGAAGAAAGTTTCCTTCTTGCAAGCAGGGCCTATTCTTCTGAGAAAGGACTGAGGAAGTGTGTACATTTTCTGTCTTTGAGCAGCCTCTTTAGCTGCAAGCATCTGAAGTCACCTTAGCCACAACAAACAGAATATTCCCACATATTTCAATGATGTTATAGTTCAAACTTGTTTACAAACAAACAAGACTTTACATCTCCAAGCTGAAGGGGAAAAGAACTGGACGGTAGGGAGCAGATTAAAATGGTCTGTAAGGTCTTCAAGTGACAGATACATACGTTTGCAGTTTAAGCCTATGGCAGAAGTGCATACAAATATATTTTGGGGGGGGGGGGGGGGGGGAGTTTTATATAGAGCGAACTAGACCTGTACGTATCAGTGCGCTTTATGTGAGCATCAGTAGCGTTACAGAGGGACACATTCTTTTTTTTGTGTTGCTTTGCACAGGGAGATTAAGTGATTTGCCCAGAATCACAGGATGTTGATCGTTCCTCCCGAGACTTGCACCAGGTTCCCTAGCTTCTAGGTCGACCGCTCTAACCGTTAGATTCAGATGACTTCCTTGCTATGAGTGCACAGATCCTTACTGGGGGTTCAAAAACCACATCAGATCTACTGCCTATAATGTTAACACTCTATTGGGATCCGACCTGAAGAGTGAGCGTGACTGTGTGCGACGCACCAGCCTGTAATCTTAATGATTGAACAGTGAGTGAGCGTAGCACCATAAATTAATATCCAGTGCTTGATGAGAGGTTACTGTGAATTGCAACTCTTATTGCAGAGGCTCAATGAATCTCCACTGGGCGGAGTACCCTATTGTCACAGTGCATTTCTGTTGTGGACACGTTCCGTCGAACCCAATACTCACCAATAAGATACAAGTTCCTAGAGTCCCAGTGTGCACGAATACCAGTTAAAATGTATGCATCTATAGTTAGAAAACATCAGAGTACTGTACAAATGACAATGCAGTATAAAGCGCGATCTAAAAAACAAATACATTGCTGTTGATTGTCTCAATTTATTTCAATACTGTGAATGCTCCTAATGTTACAAATACATTGCATACAGGTGCACATTCCTATTGCCACAATGGAGAAAATGTCCTGTCACAACATTTCCATGTAATGAGAAGAGTTGCCTCTACCTTGGGATGGCGCTGTATCCAGTCTCTACGGCTCTCTGGCACCCTGCCTTCCTGGGCTGCCACCTTCTTGCTATGCATTTGGGTTTGCTTATGAACTTTTCTCTTCTGTTTATCTTGCCGAATTGTGTTTTCTGTTTCCTCCTCTACGTTGCTTTCCCCTTTTCCCTCCTGAACGCTGCTCCCCTGCGTTACTTTCTGCATGCTGCCACCTTGATTGGTCTCCTGCATAACTTCCTGCACCTTGTCTTCATGAGCTGCCTGGTGCAGGCTGCTCGCCTGTGTCGCGTCTTGCATGATGCACTCTTGAGCTGCCTCCTGCATGTTAACTCCCTCTGATGCTTCCTGCGTGCCGTCTCCCGGGGTTACCTCCTCCATGCTGCCTTTATGAGGTACCCCTGGCATGGCATTTCCCTGGGCTTCCTCATTCATGTTGTCGGCTTCATCTGCTTCCTGCCTAGTTCTCTCCTGGGATGCCGCCAGCAAGGTGACATCTCCATGTGTGATAGAAGTCCCTCGGAGCTCTCTTTTCTCACTCATGTTGTTAGACACGCAAATTTGGCACTTGTCCTTTTTCTATCTCAGTGGCTCGGAAAGCTTCACCAGCACACACTGTAGGCAGGCAAAAGATACTGTAGTAAAGGCGGCCATTTTGGAAAGGTATTATTTTGCGTTCACAAATATTAAGATTATGCGAGAACAACAAATCAACATCCTTAAATACATTTATACAGTATTAAAGTTTTTCTATTTTTTGACTTTTAGCAAAAATGTCTTCAACTCGTGATTTTTTCCTATAACGAGTTTTTTTTGTTAGTTTTCAGTCGCTTGAAAGTCATACCAACGCTCAGTCATCCATGCCAACATTTTAAAACTTAAACGAGGGAGATGTTGAAAAAAAATGAGAGGTAGGGATTTATTTTGTCCATTGATTTCCATTTAAGTGGACGAGATTTTATGCAGGAAATTAATAAAATAAAGACCTTTTGCACTAAAAAAAATCGCGAGTCTTCTTCGTGAATCAGATGTGCTGGCATGGTCCAAAGAGCTGGAATATGACAAGTATTGGGATGCCACCTTTCCTAGGCAAAAATAGGGGCAGTCTGTTCAGGTTTTAAGATGCTTCAAAGCCCCAGATAGAACTTTCTTTGAAATGTCTGTATTCTATGTCAGGAACGGAGGCTCCAATTATGCTTCTCTATTTCTTTACTGAAATACCAATAAAAACTTAGTAGCAAAACTACAATACCCATGAACACTGTATGGGTCCCATGCACATCCATAGAGTCTCTGCCTATAAAAGGTCCATCCACTGGAACAGTGTCCTCTTTCTTTGCTGTTCCGCAGCCAGTTAAGTGCTCTTATCATTGTCTACTATTTTAATGATTGTTAATGATTGCTATGGTGTTAATGATTATAAAGATATTGATATATAATCGTTGCGCTGCACTAGCAACTGTACATTCAAGATAATTGCTTGCTTTGATGCTGCTTTGTGTTGCGCATAATTTGAGCCTACTGCTAGCTTTTGTCGACATGCCCATGTATTGCCGCCGGACGCTGTGTACCGATTAGTGCCCGCATTTGATGCCCGGTTCAGTCTGGTGTACGGCACACTTCCGTGAGCGTTTTCACAGCCTATCGGGTGCCATTGAGTGGAGCGGGGTGTGCCGGGGAGCGAGGATGCGCGTCTCTATTGACGCACAGTCCTCTCTTTATTTCCAGCGAGGAGCCGGTTCCGCGGATGAGCGGCGGCCATATTGCCCTGAATCTATTACTAGGGCTTAAGTGAATGCCGGAGCAGCGTTTTGGTGCTCCTGACCCCGATTTCTATAGCGTTTTCTTGCTAGAATAAGCTCGTTGTGCTCCCCAGACGCCCTGCACTTACATCAGTGTTGGGGCTGTATAATATTGCAAAGGCTCTGCCTAGAGTGGCTTTTGGGCAAGTTTCCTCCCTCCACATCTTACATTCATTGCTTACATCCTTTTAGGAGTGCATTAAGCTTGCCTGGGGGTTCTTGCCACGCCCCGTGACTTCTATAACTATATATCTGTGCCACGTGGGTTTCTCCCCGAGCATATCAAAGCAGTCCTCCTGGAGTCTTTGAAGCTACACTTCTAGTGTGTCCATATGGCTGACTACTATTATGAAGAGGATTATTACTACGAAGAAGAACCCTCAGGGTCTATGGAGCAAGACCTCGTTGAGGCCCTGGATGCAAGAGTCCAACATTCTGTAAACAGAGCTTTGGTGAAAGCCATAGAACCCCACAAATGTCATTTGTGCTCGTATGCCAAGCAAAAAGGCTGGCTCCCCACCTCCGGCAATCGCCCTAGGTCTGGGGGAATGGGGGTTAAGAATCCGCACGCTGCAGATTTCACCAGACTTGCAAAGTCTATGGAAGAGCAGTAGTACTCCGCCCCCTCCACTAAGGCGACTATTACAGAAATCACACAGGAGGATGATCAAGATACCTCCTTCGACCCCTCCACCGATCAGGAGGAAGCCCCTAGACCTGCCAAAAAAGCAAGGACGGAGAGACATACGACGGAGTCATCGGCTCCTAAGGTACTACATTTTTAACCCATCGAAATTATTCACCCCAATTCCTCAGCCTGGCTACCACCCCAGGAGGTGGCTGATTATGTCCAGTCTCATCTACGCCAATCCTTCGACATGGATGTACGGGCATGACTTTGGTCGGAATGCCCTAGACCCGATTTAGCTGGCAAGATGACTGAAACTCTCGAGGTTGACCCCTCCATGCTTACCTATCTCAAGAAGTATTGGAAGGATCCCAAGAAAGGTCTTAATAGATCTTGGCGGTCATGTACAGGATAAATTGTTGGACATGACCGGCCCTGTGACGAAGATCCTTGAGTTAGGCTTCAGGGCCAAGGAGTCCAGACTGGGGATTGACCCGGAAGAACTCATCGACTGGGCCCAGAGGGCTGTGTGCCAGCTTGGAAATGCCAACTGTGCACTGTCTTCAGAGCACCAACGCTCTATTTTGGTAAAGTTGGACCCCAAATTGGCAGAACTCGCATCATCTAAATCGGGCCCACTGGCCCAGGGCTTGCTTTTCGGACAGCCGTTCCTCAAGGAATTGACCAAGTTTGTGGCCGTTTTCAGCGGTCTAGACAAAGGCCAAGGGTCCCTCAGATGGGCGTTCCACCCGGTTTTCGGCAGGGCGAACGATTTCGGGGGCGCTCGTTCGACCGAGGTTATAATCAAGGCGCCCCTCGAGGTCAGCAACGAGGAGGTTATCAGGATTCCAACTCATACACCAACAACTCCTCCTTCTACCCCACACGACGCTCCAAGAATAGGTCCCGCAGAGGCAGATTTGGAGGCAATTCAGGCGGTCCCTGTTCGAAGGTAATCTTGGGGGGCAGAGTGATGTTTTTCCTAAACAACTGCTGCACGATCAGGGGTACAAGTTAGAACTGTACGATCACCCTTACCAAGACAGACACCCTCTACAGATGTATTTTTCCCAAAGCGATCAGAGTTTTATCTCCGCAGAAATAGACTCCTTATTTCAGAAAGGAGCCATTGTAGCTTCGACTCTCCACCCTCGGGTATTTTGCAGCAACGTTTTCCTATTGGACAAGAAAAGGGGTGGATCCAGACTAGTCTTAAACTTAAAAGAATTCAATGGCTGGATAGTCTACCGTCACTTCAAGATGGAGGGCATCCATCTTCTACGCGACCTCCTCCGCGAGGGGGGCTGGATGGTCCATCTGGACCTGAAAGACGTGTATTTATCCATTCCTATCTTCGCTCCTCACCGACGGTTCCTGCAGTTTCTTTGGTAGGGGATCTGTTACGAGTTCAGGGTTCTCCCGTTCGACATACTGTCAGCACTGTGGTGCTTCACGAAACTCCTCCTTCCGGTAGTAGAATCTCTGAGGGGGCGAGGAGTGCGTCTGATCGTCTATTTTGACAACATCATCATAATGGCGAACTGTCCCAAACTAGTCATCCTACATCTCGAATAGACATTCAATTTCTTACAGAGTCTCGGGTTCATTGTGAACCAATAGAAGTCAATGTTGACCCCGTCGCAATCAATAGAATCCCTAGGTATTTCTTGTGAACTCCCTGACTTGCCAGCTTCTGTTACCTATGCAAAAGATCAGATTCTTCAAGAGGGAATTGAAATCGACACTTCACAAGCAAATGGTGTCTTTGAGATCCGTAGCTCAGATAGTGGGCCTACTAGCTTCCTCAATCCAGGCGATTTTTCCGGGCCCCCTTCACTACCGGGCCCTTCAAGGCTGAAAATACAACATCTCTGAAAAGGCCTCAGTAACTCAGAATTGATTCCCCTCTCAGAGGAGGCGAGGCTCGAGATGTTATGGTGGTTACACCACATGGAGGCTTGGAACGGCTGAGCCCTCTTCGGATCGAATCCGGATATAGTAATCGAATCCGATGCCAGCCAGTGGTGTTGGGGAGCCCATTGCAGTCAGTTATCCACGGGTGGCCATTGATCGCCGGAAGAGCTTACATTACATATCAGCTCCCTGGAACTCTTTGCTCGTTCATTTGCGATCCGCTGTTTGTCGCCACAGAAAACAGATTGTTGTATCCTTCTACGGATGGACAACATCTTGGCGATACGGTACATGAACAAATTGGGCAGCACGAAGTCCCGAATGCTGGCAGAGATTGCCAAGGACTTCTGGCACTTTTGCCGCCAGAACTTAATTTCAATAGTAGCAGAGTATCTTCCGGGCCACAGCAACGAGGTGGCAGATTGAAACTCCCGTGACTTGCGGGACGTCAGCGACTGGATGCTACACCCCCAAGTGTTCCAGAACAGGCAACAGGGAAATTCCCAGCTTTTACAGCTGGCGTCCGGACCCGGAAGCTCTTACCATGGATGCGTTCCTTCAGGAGTGGCCGATAACCCTGTGTTATGCCTTCCCCCTTTCATGGTGATACCCAGAGTGCTGACGCGAGCCAGACGTCATCGCACAGAACTGATTCTCATCACTCCACTCTGGAGAGCACCGGCATAGTTTCCGGTAGTCCTGGAAATCCTCTGTGTTGTCCCAATTCTTCTACCACGTTTACAGAATCTGTTGCTGAACCCTCTACAAAATCCTCATCCGTTAGTAAGGTCAGGCCAACTCCCTCTGGTAGCTTGGCGGGTTTCAGGGACAGATGGAAAGTCCCAGGCCTTTCAAAGGAAGCCTATAAATTCATTCACGAGGCCTGGTCGGCCAACACTCACAAACGGTATGCTTCCTCTTGGAGAAGATGGAGTGATTGGTGCTCTTAACGGGGTTGTGCATCCCTCTACAGCACATGTCTCTTTAGCCACTAATTTCCTGGCTTCAATGGCATCCTCTGGCTTAGCCTACAGGACAGTGAACAACTTTCGATCGGCTATTTCTGCAGGGCATGTACCCGTGGATCGCAAACCACTTGGTGAGCATCCATTGGTGTGTAAACTGCTAAGAGGCGTTCGGATGGTTAAACCCCAGTGCCCGAAGTATTCGCACTTATGGGATGTGTCTGTTGTCCTAAAAGTTTTGGAAGCCTGGCCCTCTAACAAATACCTTTCTCGAAAACAGTTATCTGCTAAGTTGGCTATCTTACTTTGCCTGGTCTTTTGCAAGAGGGTTTCAGATGTTAGAGCTCTAGATCTCGCAGGGCATAGATTTTCCCCATGAGGGGTGTCATTCAACATCTCACGGAAGACTAAATGTAATACCTCCTCAGTTTCTTATCCAGCTTTTCCTAATAATCCAAAGTTGTGTTTTGTTCAATGTGTCAAGGATTATGATTATGAAGTAAGTATTGCCGAATTTCGTACAGATATGCAAGGTCAATTGTTGAGTGTTCTTCAAAAACCCTTTCGCCCCGTGACTCCAGCCACCTTGTCACGATGGATGGGCTGGCTTATGAGCGAAGCGGGTATTGATCAGGGCCGGACTGAGAACCAAAACCGGCCCTGGCAAAGTGCTCGGCCGGCCCCCTGGGGGAGTGGCCGAGCTCTTTGCTGGAGCTGGTTTTCGGCCGATTTTGTTACAGGGCCGATTTTGCAGCTATGCTGCAAAAACGGCCATGTAACAAAAACGGCCCCCAGGGCCCAAAACCGGCACCCACCTTTGCGGCGCACCTGGGGATTGCCCGGTGCCCGCAATGGCCAGTCCAGGCCTGGTTTTGATTTTTCTAAGTTTGGGACCCATTAAGCTCAGGGAGCGATGGCGTCCAAAGCCTTTTCAACTGGTGTTAGTTTGACAGACATTATGAGTGCGGCCGATTGGTCTACTGAGAGTACATTTAAAGCTTTTTATTATAAGCCAATTGTTGATGTTGCTTCTGTAGTAGTGGCTAAGCTTTGAACAAGCATAATCGGAGCCTCCGGTCCTGACATTATTTTCTCTATTCCTTTCAGGAGCAGATTCCAAATAGAGCTTGAGATTCGCTGATGAGGACTGTAGGAGAGTAGGGTCTGCTATCCTATGGTCACCCCAAATTTTTGCTTTTTGCTTCACTGGTTTTCGACTTACTGAGGCTGTGGGCCTGCTAACCAGACCCCCAGCCTGCTGTTCTCTCTCTAAATTAGTAATACATGTGCTATAGGTACATACCCCAATTGGAAATGGACTCCTTGTCAGCCCCTGTACCATGCACTATAGGTGCTCAGGGCATAGGTGCCACCAAGGCCTACCAGGGGCTGCAGCATATCTTTTGCCACCCCTGGCTGGTTCTTAAATTGACACAACTGGCTGATCACTCAGCTGGGGCAAGATGGTGTAATCACCTCTTGCTTAGATATAGTATACCTATATCTAAACCTATATCTGGACACATATAAACCTGTGAGTCACTCCTATGGAAGGCCTTATCAATCCTGGAGGCAGAGTGCGTGGTTTAATGTGAGATGGAGCTCTAGCATGAGCTGGGCCTGTCTGCAGCTGCCGGGAACAACTCCCTAAGCTGTTCCAGGATAATGCCATACCATATACTATTAAGTGCATTATAATCCTCGCGGTTATATAGCAACTTTGGTTTGGCTTTATCAAAACATGTCGTGTAAGGTGTCATACGATTTGGAATACTATCCCCTCGCCAGTTCTGGTGACAGGGATAGCATTCCACCCCTCTAGAGGGAGAAGACATGTTACTTTACTGAAATGCGGGTGATTTTTAAAAGAGCCTCAGATCCACAAAATGGATGCTTCTGCCACAGACACGGGTCTGACCCCCTGCAGCTGACCGAAACTCAGCCAAGGGGGCCTGGACAAAGGGTTTCCTGTCGCAGGGAGGTGTCACACACCCCCAGACAGGAGATAGTGAATTGTAGCAGGGAGGTTTGAAAGAAACCAGACACTGCATGGGGAGCACAAGGCTGCCCCTTGCATAATCCGGCCAAACCGGTTCTGGGGCACACCAGCCCCCGTCCCAGCGCGGCCTGGATCAAAGGAAAGGGGTGTACCCACCCCCTTCCTGGGTCCCACCCATAGGAGGGGACCTAGCAGGTAATCCAGCCCCCTAGATTGGTATAAGAATGGGAGCAGTGCCAATGCACTTCAGATTATCCTGATGAAACATAAGAAACGAAACTCTGGACCCTTCGACATCCTACTCAACGTAGAAGACTGAAGAATCTCCCTTGTGGTCAAGGAGTGACCACCCTGTGCAAACAGGCACCATCCAGCACATCGACGTCTGCTTTGTTGCAGTTCCCGCCGGAACTCGAGCGACAGAGATCGACGAGGTCAAGTGTGCCTGCCTTCTTACAGCCCGATCCACAGTCCCTGCAGAGCTGAGACCCGTGGAGGCGACCGGAAGCGTGGGGCACGCCATCTTGAAAAGACCACGAGACGCTGACCGTGCAGCCCACGAGTGACCCTCGAAGCTGTACACCGGGGTTTGAGAAGCCCCAACCCTGAGCCACTCTTGCACCGAAGTTCACCCCTCTACACTCGACGAGTGCTGCGTGGGGCCCTTCTGCTTTCTGTGGCTCAACGCGTTGGCCCGGTCACTTGCCAGCTGGCTTGTTGCCCCTGTGCCGGCAAAAACCGAAATACGACTTGTGATTCTGGTTGCTCCAGACTTACACCAGCTCCTCTGAAAAGGAGCACCCACTCGGACCCTCCTGGTCCGAGTGAGAAGCAATCTTCCAGTTCCGCGTGGATTGCTCTTGCCAAGTGTTGTTTGCTCCAATCTTGAAGCCGACAGTGCCGACGGTGAGAGCCTACGTGGGACAGCTCGTGACCCGCTCCTGGACGTCGCAGATGCCCCAGAGCCCACGTGGCAGTGGAGAGAAGCTCCTCGACAACCACCTGATTGCGCCCGACATTGCCTGGTTCCGTCCTGGTTCCACCCTGGTCACTGCTGAGTGACCCAGACTCTGTCCCCTCTGCTTTCAGGTACTTTTCGACTCTGATCCACCCTTGGATCACACCGGACACTTCTCCTTCACATCGCCTGCAGCATCTTCAGCTTCAAGCACCCAGAACCTGCGTGACGAAACCCGACGCCACTTCGACCCTATGCACCCGCTTCCTGTCGGTGAGGTAACATTGCAACGCCGGTGTTCCCACACTGGTACACACCTCTAGGGTCTGTGTCTAAAGTTTTGTCCTTCTAGGTTCATCGGAAGTATCCTTAAACTCTGTTTGTGTAACTTTTACGCACCATTGACTTGCATTGGTGCATGCGTGTGCTTTAAGCACAGCACCCGAATCCCGCGGGCTTTTCCCGACTTCAGCATTGCTTGTCCCGACTGCTCCCAGCGATTCCCTAGGCCCTAGGCCTAACCACTGTTCGATTGATATCTCTTATACCACTTTCTTAGTATATGGTCTGAGTGGCCCCCGCCCTCATCCATAATTGTGCAACTTTGTATGTTATACTGTGCTTTTGTTTTAACGCTTGTGCCCCTTTGTTCATAAAGAATACTGGGGATTATTTTTAAGAATAAACACATATATTTTTATAATATATACTTGTGTGGTGTCCTTTCATTTGATATTACAGGACTGTGATTGGTAAAACAGCTCGCTTAACACGACCTCTTGAGTTTAGCCTTTAAGGCTGCTTAGTCTATGCTACCATTAAGATAGCTTGTCTACAAGGTTGACTTACAACCAGACACCATAAGGGATAGTTTGGACTGATACAAGGTGGTTCCAGAATTGGAAACATCGTATATCAGGCCAACTTCTCACATTGGTGCGCAGCGGTGCGGATTTGAGCTTGCTGTTGTTTTACCATTGCAATCTTTTTTATCAAATTGAAAGATCACATCAAGTACCTTAGGTACATATAAATCAAAAGCTTAGCATATTTAAGTTCTACTGAACTTAGTAGTTGTAGATTAAAGGGAGTAGCACACCCTGACTACAACTCACTAGCAAGGTACAGTAGGAAAACACTTAGTGTAGGTAAGTACACCACTTACACCTCACTAGAGTCATGTCACAGGTGAAGCTCCAAGCTCTCTGCCTGTGACAGTTGACCTTACCAAGGCAACTTCCAGCTATGACAAACTTAGCCATAAAGACTTGTGTGCCTTGTGCATATCAAGAGGGCTAAAAAGGGGCAGAGGCCCCACCATTCCTACCCTAATAGCCATTCTGGAAAAGGATGACTTAGATAAGGCGAGTGCAGCTCCCTTAGACTCAGGAGATGGAGTGAACCCCCCTGTAACTGATACCACTCCAGAGGAGGAAGAAGAAGAGGAGGAAGAGGAGGAGGAGGACTCAGAAGTAGAGGATCCTGAAGATCAGGATCAGAGGGGTAACCAGGTTATAGTTGCCAGGCTTAACCAGGCCAACTTAGACCTACATGGGAATGGAGAGGGCCAGCACCTCCCCAGATCCCATAACAGCATTCTCCCAGGCAACAGAAGAGTGAGATCTCCATCAGGGGACTCTCATATTTCTAGTGCCTCAAGAGAATCTCAGAGAGGAATGACTCCCTCTCAGAGGAAAGAGCATAGGGCCAGGATGAGGGCTGTCCAGCTCCAGATAGAGAGGGAAGAGGTAGCCTTGGCTCAAGCTAGACTTGCTTTAGCAAGAGAACAGAAGTTGAGTGGCTTAGATGCCACTGGTGGCAGCATAATTCCTAGAGAGAAAGACAGGAGCTATGATAATAGAAACCTGACAAAAATGGTGCCCCCCTACAAGGAAGGGGATGACATCCACAAATGGATGACTGCTCTTGAGAGAGCCTGCATGGTACAGCAGGTTCCTCAGGATCAGTGGGCTGCAATTTTATGGTACTCCTTTTCTGAGAAAGGGAGGGATAGGCTCCTCACAGTTAGACCTGAGGATGCCAAAAACTACTCTGTCCTGAGGAGTGCTCTTATTGAAGGGTTTGGCCTAACCACTGAGCAATACAGGTTGTTGTTCAGAGACACCAAAAAAGCACAGACTCAGGACTGGACTGATTTTGTTGATTGTGCCACTAAGGCTCTGGAGGGTTGGCTGCAGGGAAGTAAAGTCTCAGACTATACAGGATTGTACAATCTTATAATGAGAGAGCAGATCCTTAATAACTGTCAGAACCAGCTGTTGCATCAATACCTTATTGACTCTGATCTGACCTCTCCCCAAGAATTGGGAAAGAAGGCAGACAAATGGGTCAGAACAAGGATTAAGCAGAAACCCCAGAACCAAGGTGGTGACCAGAAGAAAACAGACCAGAAGGGTGGGAATCAGAAAGATAAAGAAAAGGACCAGAAGTCTTCAGCCCCCCAAACTAGTAATAAGGAGGGTGGTTCCCAAAATGGAAACAAGAAAAAGAAGAATGATGGCCCAAAGAAACCTTGGTGTAATACCTGCAAATCAGTTTCACACTGGGGCAGTGAATGCACCAAGAAAAATCCAGTCCCCACCACTGCAGCTCCTAAAGCACCTGCATCCCCTAGTACAGTTAGCAGTGGTGGTACACAACCAAAGGGTATAGTAGGGTTAACCTTGGGTACTGAGATGGAATCTGGCCTAGTCAGAGTCCCTACTCAGGCAGTTCTCCTATATGATGTGGACTTATGTTTGTCCACTACAGTGAGTCCCAGTAACCTGGGCAAATATAGGCAGACGCCTTTGATAAATGAGAAACTGGCGCAGGCCTACAGGGACACATGTGCCAGTGTCACTATGGTGACACCTGACTTTGTGGACCCTGGACAGATTGTACTAGGTGAAAGTTACCTAGTGACCAATGCAAGCAACTCCACTACTACACATAGTGTGGCTGTTGTGAACTTCTCCTGGGGAGGGGTATATGGCCTAAAGAAATTTGTTGTGAGTGCAGACCTCCCAGTAGGCTGTCTGTTAGGCAATGATCTTGAAAGCTCAGTTTGGTCAGAAGTGGAGTACAGGACTCATGCAGAAATGCTAGGGATTTCAGCACATGTTCTTGCAGTGACAAGGACTCAGGCTAAAAAGTGCCTTCCTGAACCAGTGGTGGATCTTGGAACAATAGATCAACCACAACCCAAGAGAAGGAGCAAGAGGATAAAGGCTGTGCCTTCCCCCTTGCCCCAGGTTGAGGATCAGATTTCACAGGAAACTGATTCTGCAGTCCAAGAGGAGACTGTCTCTGAAGAACTTGAGCCTGATCAGGTTGAGTTTCTGGGGACAGGGGGGCCCTCAAGGGCAGACCTGGGGCAGGCCCAATTAGATTGCCCTTCACTTGAACCCCTCAGACAGCAAGCTGCTGCTGAGGCTGCAGGGAATGCTCAAGGTGCCCATAAAGTATATTGGGATGATGGACTCCTTTACTCAGAGGCTAGAGACCCCAAGCCTGGTACCACCAGGAGGTTGGTTATACCTTTGAAGTGTAGGGGTTTCCTTCTCACCTTGGCCCATGATATTCCTTTTGCAGGACACTTAGGCCAGAACAAGACTTGGGACAGGCTTGTTCCTCACTTTCACTGGCCTCATATGTCAGAAAATGTCAAGGAGTTTTGTCGCTCCTGTGTCACTTGCCAAGCCAGTGGTAAGTCAGGTGGCACAACAAAGGCCCCCCCTCATACCACTACCTGTGGAGGGGGTACCCTTTGAAAGAGTTGGAATAGATATTGTGGGTCCCATGGATCCTCAAACAGCATCTGGGCACAGATTTATACTGGTGGTAGTGGATCATGCCACCAGGTACCCAGAGGCAATTCCCCTGAGGACCACCACAGCCCCTGTGGTGGCAAAAGCCCTCATTGCAGTTTTCTCAAGAGTGGGCTTCTCAAAGGAGGTACTTTCAGATAGAGGCACCAACTTCATGTCTGGATACTTAAAAGCAATGTGGAAGGAGTGTGGAGTAAACTACAAGTTTACCACACCCTATCACCCACAGTGCAATGGGCTTGTGGAGAGATTCAACAAGACCCTCAAGGGAATGATAAAAGGATTACCAGAGAAGCTCAGGCGGAAATGGGACATCCTTTTACCCTGCTTGCTCTTTGCTTACAGAGAGGTCCCACAGAAGGGGGTTGGCTACAGCCCTTTTGAACTTTTGTTTGGCCACCCTGTGAGGGGTCTACTATGTTTGGTGAAGGAAGGATGGGAGTTACCTCTCAAAAAGCCTAAGCTAGATGTTGTGGACTATGTACTTGGTCTCCGCTCCAGGATGGCTGAGTATATGGAGAGAGCATCCAAAAACCTGGAGGCCAGTCAAGAATTACAGAAAGCTTGACATGACCAAAAGGCTGTTCTGGTTGAGTTCCAGCCTGGGCAGAAGGTGTGGGTGTTGGAGCCAATGGCCCCAGCAGCACTCCAGGACAAATGGACTGGACCCTACCCTATTATTGAGAAAAAGGGAGAAGTCACCTATCTGGTTGACTTTGGAACCCCTAGGAGCCCCCACAGGGTGCTCCATGTAAATCTATTGAAAGCATTTGTGGACAGGGAGGACATGAGCTTGCTCATGGCCACAGATGGGGAACAGGAGGAAGAGAGTGACCCTCTCCCAGACCTGCTTTCCCAGAACCTTGATGATGGATCAGTTGATGGAGTAGCCTTGGCAGGCAGCCTCACTGACCAGCAACAGATGGACTGCAGACAGGTTTTGCAAGCCCACAGACACTTGTTTTCACTCACACCCAGTCAAACTACCTGGTGCACCCATGAGGTGGACACTGGTGACAGTCTGCCTGTGAAGAATAAGATCTACAGGCAACCTGACCATGTCAGGGATTGTATAAAGGCTGAGGTGCAAAAGATGTTGGAGCTTGGAGTGATTGAGCCATCAGAGAGCCCATGGGCTAGCCCAGTGGTCCTTGTGCCAAAACTTCATACCAATGATGGAAAGAGAGAAATTAGGTTTTGTGTGGACTACAGAGGTCTCAATGCTGTCACTAGGACAGATGCACATCCCATTCCAAGAGCAGATGAGCTCATTGATAAATTGGCTTCTGCCAAGTTTCTGAGCACATTTGATTTTACAGCTGGCTACTGGCAGATCAGACTAGCTGAAGAGTCAAAAGCCAAGACAGCATTCTCTACCCCTAGTGGACATTATCAGTTTGTGGTAATGCCCTTTGGTTTGAAGAATGCACCTGCCACCTTCCAAAGGTTGGTGAATCAAGTCCTTACTGGGCTGGATGACTTCTGTGCAGCATATCTAGATGATATTGCTGTCTTTAGCTCCACCTGGGAGGATCACCTGATCCACCTGAAGAAGGTTCTGGAGGCCCTGCAAAAAGCAGGCCTGACTATCAAGGCTACCAAGTGCCAGATAGGGCAGAGCAAGGTTGTGTACCTGGGCCACTGTAGCAGCGGGGCTAGGAATAGGCAGGAGTCGTGTTTTAGTAGGTCTGGTATTTATTCGATCATATAACGAATCAGTACAAGTCTTTCTAACAGGGACTTTGCGAGGAGATCGACTTCTCTCTCCTCGGGTCTTTCGGAGGACTCCCTCCTCTTTCCTCCGGTTGGGGCTCCTCCTTCTTCTGGCTCCCGGAGGCTCCGTGCTGTCCACCCTCGCCGACACCAACAGGGGGGTAAAACAGAAGAGAGGCTTGTATCAATACCACAAATTACTGTCTGTCAAGCTTTACAGGGAAGGGACCGTGGAGGACACACCCAGTGCTACCAAACCCCTCCCCCCCTCTCAAGCCCGATCTAAGGAGTGTAGTGAAGGTGAGGGTACCCCAGGGTTGTGACAGATTATGCAACCCTTCTACGTGAACCGACTAGCTCTCCTCTTGCACCACCCCAGGAAGCGGTCACGCACCTCTGTGAGCCGTACCCCTCCTGGCGTACGGCTGGGCGGATCGTGGTGTTGGCCTCCGGGCGTGTCCTTCTGCTCCTCTCCTCTCCAGTCGGCTTCCCTCGTCTCAGGGTCGGCTTCGGTAGTCCCGGTAATCCGTTGTCTTCTCTGTTCTGTCGTCGGGGCTTCCTCGTCCTCCGGAATGCTCACTTCGCTGATCCAGCGTCCGCTCTCGATCCACGCCTTCCTCTCTCCGCCTCGTCCTCCGATCCTCCGCTCGTCCTCGCTGCTTCCCGCCACTCCGCTCTCCTTCACACTGACCACTCCTCCGGTGAAATAACACACCTGTGTCTGTTCTGTGACGTCCTTTATCCCTGGATCCGGCTCCACCTCCGGCACACCTTCGGTCCAGTTAAAGGGCCAGTCCTCTTCATCGCAACTGTATCCCTCGGGGCCAGACCAGGTTGCAGTATACGGGGGCTGTGGAGAAAGAAGGGGGGGGGCACATGAGGTTAGTTCGCGCCCTAGAACGGGGCGCGCAAGGGGGCCCTGGTTACAGCCACCTAGGAGGTGGGGGTCAGGTTCAGCCACTGGAGAGCAAGATCCAGACCATACAGGACTGGGCTCCTCCAACTACCCAGACACAAGTCAGAGCCTTCTTGGGCCTGACTGGGTATTACAGAAAATTTGTAAAGACCTATGGGTCCATTATGACACCATTGAATGACTTGACATCCAAGAAGATGACCCAAAAGGTTCAGTGGACAGTTAGCTGTCAAAAGGCATTTGATGACCTGAAGAAGGCCATGTGCTCTGCACCTATCCTGAAGAGTCCTGACTACTCCAAACAGTTCATTGTACAGACAGATGCTTCTGAGTTGGGGGTGGGAGCTGTGCTTTCACAACTTAATCAAGATGGTCAAGACCAGCCCATTGCTTTTATTAGCAGAAGGCTGACCCCCAGGGAGAAACGTTGGTCAGCTATTGAGAGGGAGGCCTTTGCTGTGGTTTGGGCCCTGAAGAAGTTGAGGCCATACTTGTTTGGAACTCACTTCCTAATTCAGACAGACCATAAGCCCCTCTTGTGGCTAAATCAGATGAAGGGTGAAAATCCCAAACTGCTCAGGTGGTCCATTTCCCTACAGGGGATGGACTTTACAGTGGAGCACCGCCCAGGGACTGACCATGGTAATGCAGATGGTCTCTCCAGGTACTTCCACTTAGAACATGAAGACTTATCTGGTCAAGGTTAAGTTTAATGTCCCTGCGTTTGGGGGGGGGGTTGTGTAGGAGAGTAGGGTCTGCTATCCTATGGTCACCCCAAATTTTTGCTTTTTGCTTCACTGGTTTTCTACTTACTGAGGCTGTGGGCCTGCTAACCAGACCCCCAGCCTGCTGTTCTCTCTCTAAATTAGTAATACATGTGCTATAGGTACATACCAGTTAGGTATCAACAAGAGAGAAAGGGCATGAGTAGGCACTCCTATACCCCGGACTGAATTGCAAATAACAACAGAGGAGTGACTTAGTGTAAAAAAAAAAAAAGAAAAAGAAAACGTGCTACTTAAACTCAAGAAGAACTTGTTGGCTCCCTCAGTACTGCGACAGTGGTTGTTACTCCCACTGTCACACGTACATTTTGTCCAATCTCTGTCCCCCTGTTATTACCCGTCAAGGTCCCTTACCAGAAGGTACCCATCGGGTACGAAACTCACCAACATATGGCATAAGAGAAGGGAAAGACTCTTATCTTTAAGAAGGACCCTCACTCACCACTAGTTGGTGACATGCTTCATCATCGGGTCCCCGCTAGGGTGACCGAGTGTCACCCTAGCGTGCTACAACGCCTGGTTACAGCGGAGCAGGATGTGGTGAGTGTAACAGTGCCCAAATGAGGAGTGACTATAAGTGAATGTGCTAATTTGATTAAAAAATGCGAAGGTTGTAACCTTTACAAAAATCTTTAATAATGGTCAACCCGCATTAGATTAAAAACAAAGTGAGCGGACTTCACAAGGTTCTAGATTAAGGAACCGGAGTCCTATGAAAAAATGGTCAACATGTTTCTGCTGTATTCTTGGCAATTTGCTCAGCATTCGTCAGGACCTAGCATAAAGTCCTCCGGTGGTATGCGCGCGCTAAGGCGCACCCTCCCGTGAGGCTCTAAATGTGAAAAATATTTTATTAAAATTAGTGTGAGAGTTCACACGGCAGTATCCATTGTTATACGCTGCCTTTTGCATTTCCGGGAGGCAGCAGCCTAGAACGTAGGTTTTCTGCGGGGAGCCGCGAGTGCCGAAATAGTCACCGCGTGAAACAGACCCGCACTGTCCTCACTGAAGGGGCGTGTCATTGTCTCTTGTACAGTTTCTATGATTATTCCTGCAAAAGGCAGCGGATAACAATGGATACTGCCGTGAGGACTTTATGCTAGGTCCTGACGAATGCTGAGCAAATTGCCAAGAATACAGCAGAAACATGTTGACCATTTTTTCATAGGACTCCGGTTCCTTAATCTAGAACCTTGTGAAGTCCGCTCACTTTGTTTTTAATCTAATGCGGGTTGACCATTATTAAAGATTTTTGTAAAGGTTACAACCTTTGCATTTTTTAATCAAATTAGCACATTCACTTATAGTCACTCCTCATTTGGGCACTGTTACACTCACCACATCCTGCTACGCTGTAACCAGGCGTTGTAGCACGCTAGGGTGACACTCGGTCACCCTAGCGGGGACCCGATGATAAAGCATGTCACCAACTAGTGGTGAGTGAGGGTCCTTCTTAAAGATAAGAGTCTTTCCCTTCTCCTATGCCATATGTTGGTGAGTTTCGTACCCGATGGGTACCTTCTGGTAAGGGACCTTGACGGGTAATAACAGGGGGACAGAGATTGGACAAAATGTACGTGTGACAGTGGGAGTAACAACCACTGTCGCAGTACTGAGGGAGCCAACAAGTTCTTCTTGAGTTTAAGTAGCACGTTTTCTTTTTTTGTTTTTTTTTACACTAAGTCACTCCTCTGTTGCTATAGGTACATACCCCAATTGGAAATGGACTCCTTGTCAGCCCCTGTACCATGCACTATAGGTGCTCCGGGCATAGGTGCCACCAAGGCCTACCAGGGGCTGCAGCATATCTTTTGCCACCCCTGGCTGGTTCTTAAATTGACACAACTGGCTGATCACTCAGCTGGGGCAAGATGGTGTAATCACCTCTTGCTTAGATATAGTATACCTATATCTAAACCTATATCTGGACACATATAAACCTGTGAGTCACTCCTATGGAAGGCCTTATCAATCCTGGAGGCAGAGTGCGTGGTTTAATGTGAGATGGAGCTCTAGCATGAGCTGGGCCTGTCTGCAGCTGTCGGGAACAACTCCCTAAGCTGTTCCAGGATAATGCCATACCATATACTATTAAGTGCTTTATAATCCTCGCGGTTATATAGCAACTTTGGTTTGGCTTTATCAAAACATGTCGTGTAAGGTGTCATACGATTTGGAATACTATCCCCTCGCCAGTTCTGGCGACGGGGATAGCATTCCACCCCTCTAGAGGGAGAAGACATGTTACTTTACTGAAATGTGGTTGATTTTTAAAAGAGCCTCAGATCCACAAAATGGATGCTTCTGCCACAGACACAGGTCTGACCCCCTGCAGCTGACCGAAACTCAGCCAAGGGGGCCTGGACAAAGGGTTTCCTGTCGCAGGGAGGTGTCACACCTCCCCAGACAGGAGATAGTGGATTGTAGCAGGGAGGTTTGAAAGAAACCAGACACTGCATGGGGAGCACAAGGCTGCCCCTTGCATATTCCAGCCAAACCGGTTCTGGGGCACACCAGCCCCCGTCCCAGCGCGGCCTGGATCAAAGGAAAGGGGTGTACCCACCCCCTTCCTGGGTCCCACCCATAGGAGGGGACCTAGCAGATAATCCAGCCCCCTAGATTGGTATAAGAATGGGAGCAGTGCCAATGCACTTCAGATTATCCTGATTAAACAAAAGAAACAAAACTCTGGACCCTTCGACATCCTACTCAACGTAGAAGACTGAAGAATCTCCCTTGTGGTCAAGGAGTGACCACCCTGTGCAAACAGGCACCATCCAGCACATCGACGTCTGCTTTGTTGCAGTTCCCGCCGGAACTCGAGCGACAGAGATCGATGAGATCAAGCTTGCCTGCCTTCTTACAGCCCGATCCACAGTCCCTGCAGAGCTGAGACCCGTGGAGGCGACCGGAAGCGTGGGGCACACCATCTTGAAAATACCATGAGACGCTGACCGTGCAGCCCACGAGTGACCCTCGAAGCTGTACACCGGGGTTTGAGAAGCCCCAACCCTGAGCCACTCTTGCACCGAAGTTCACCCCTCTACACTCGACGAGTGCTGCGTGGGGCCCTTCTGCTTTCTTTGGCTCAACGCGTTGGCCCGGCCACTTGCCAGCTGGCTTGTGGCCCCTGTGCCGGCGAAAACCAAAATACGACTTGTGATTCTGGTTGCTCCAGACTTACACCAGCTCCTCTGAAAAGGAGCACCCACTCGGACCCTCCTGGTCCGAGTAAGAAGCAATCTTCCAGTTCCGCTTGGATTGCTCTTGCCAAGTGTTGTTTGCTCCAATCTTGAAGCCGACAGTGCCGACGGTGAGAGCCTACGTGGGACAGCTCGTGACCCGCTCCTGGACGTCGCAGATGCCCCAGAGCCCACGTGGCAGCGGAGAGAAGCTCCTCGACAACCACCTGATTGCGCCCGACATTGCCTGGTTCCGTCCTGGTTCCACCCTGGTCACTGCTGAGTGACCCAGACTCTGTCCCCTCTGCTTTCAGGTACTTTTCGACTCTGATCCACCCTTGGATCACACCGGACACTTCTCCTTCACATCGCCTGCAGCATCTTCAGCTTCAAGCACCCAGAACCTGCGTGACAAAACCCGACGCCACTTCGACCCTATGCACCCGCTTCCTGTGGGTGAGGTAACATTGCAACGCCGGTGTTCCCACACTGGTACACACCTCTAGGGTCTGTGTCTAAAGTTTTGTCCTTCTAGGTTCATCGGAAGTATCCTAAAACTCTGTTTGTGTAACTTTTACGCACCATTGACTTGCATTGGTGCATGCGTGTGCTTTAAGCACTGCACCCGAATCCCGCGGGCTTTTCCCGACTTCAGCATTGCTTGTTCCGACTGCTCCCAGCGATTCCCTAGGCCCTAGGCCTAACCACTGTTCGATTGGTATCTCTTATACCACTTTCTTAGTATATGGTCTGAGTGCCCCCCCGCCCTCATCCATAATTGTGCAACTTTGTATGTTATACAGTGCTTTTGATTTAACGCTTGTGCCCCTTTGTTCATAAAGAATACTGGGGATCAAGAATAAACACATATATTTTTATAATATATACTTGTGTGGTGTCCTTTCATTTGATATTACAGGACTGTGATTGGTAAAACAGCTCGCTTAACACGACCTCTTGAGTTTAGCCTTTAAGGCTGCTTAGTCTATGCTACCATTAAGATAGCTTGTCTACAAGGTTGACTTACAACCAGACACCATAAGGGATAGTTTGGACTGATACAAGGTGGTTCCAGAATTGGAAACATCGTATATCAGGCCAACTTCTCACAAGGACTGTTCTTCGTGCATATGAAGTTTGCCCATGTTCTTTGGGCCGAGTCCCTGTTGGAAGTTAGGCCCCGTTGGGCCACAGAAGATCGAGTAAGAGGAGTTCCTACGGTGATATGTTCATTGAACCAGGTGGTTCAGAGACTTATCTGATTTTGGTTTACGAAAGAAATAGGACACTGTTCCGGTGGATGGACCTTTTATAGGCAGAGACTCTATGGTTGCGCATGTGACCCATACAGTGTTCATGGGTATTGTAGTTTTGTTACTAAGTTTTTATTGGCTGCTGAGTATTTTAGTAAAGAAATAGAGAAGCATATTCCTCGCCCCGAGTCCTTATTAGAATTGAAAACTCTTGTCACGAATGTTAGCAAATTTTTTATTCATTTTTAACATGCCGGATCTGACATTGTTTACTTCAATGCACAGTCAGGGGTTATTAGGGCAGCTGTATAACACATTTTAAAGCGTTTTCCTCTAACATTTACTGTTTAAAGTATGCACTGATAAGAGGAAAAATACCCACTCTAAGTGATTTTTCAAATTTTTTAACTGGCAGGACAAACCGTCCAGGTTGAAACTCTAATGGCAGGCCTCTTGACAGAATTTTCCAAACCCTGCCCTATGTAAACCCTTATTTGCGCAGGTGTTGAAATTCCGAGTTGTTACCACACCTGGCAATTACAGAGTGTGTTAAATACCTCACCCGTAGGAATGCCACCTATCCCAGAGAAAAAATTGACATTTGTTCTTGTTTAAAGTTCTGCAAAGGCGCGGACATGATAAGCTAAATAGAACTTAATTTAAAATGGTCTGTATTCATTTTTAACATGGCTTCTCTGTCTTTATTTACTTTAATTATCAGTCAGGGATCATTAAGGCAGCTGTAAAAATACATTTTAAGTGATTTTGTCATATGTTCACTGTTTAAAATATGTACTGATAAAGGGAAATATAAAAGCTTTAAGTGTTTTTCCTAATTTCTGTACCGGTTTAGAACAGAAAAATACTGGCCATACCAGTAAAGAATCAACCAGGTGTTAACCCTACTCACCCTTTGTTCAATTGTGGCAGGTCGAACCTGCTGAAAGGGGTAAACAATATTGTATTTAAAGCCGGGGCTCTCTGCGCTCTCTTGCGCATTCTGCTGACTATCATAACAGAACTTGAGAATTTCGAACGGAGCACTGTTGATTTATGAACAGGACCACTGGTACATCTGGGTAGCCTCGCTGCGAGTACCCGCTAGTTTGGAGCTGAAATATTTTAAAACTTGTATATATTTTAAACAGCAGTTTTTAGGCTCTGCTTGCCCCTTACCTGTTGCGAGATTGCTTCGCCAGGTAGCGTCTTCGTGCTAGGCGCTGTTGAATCGCCTCACCGAACGGACCCGCCATCTTGGGTAGGGAAGGTCGACGGTCCAGTTGATCGCCCCTCCCACCCTCCCAGGATACTTAAGGGCGGTCCCTTACTCACGCTATAATCTTGCTAAACTTCACCCTGAGGCGGAAAGCCGGGGCTCTCTGCGCTCTCTTGCGCATTCTGCTGACTATCATAACAGAACTTGAGAATTTCGAACGGAGCACTGTTGATTTATGAACAGGACCACTGGTACATCTGGGTAGCCTCGCTGCGAGTACCCGCTAGTTTGGAGCTGAAATATTTTAAAACTTGTATATATTTTAAACAGCAGTTTTTAGGCTCTGCTTGCCCCTTACCTGTTGCGAGATTGCTTCGCCAGGTAGCGTCTTCGTGCTAGGCGCTGTTGAATCGCCTCACCGAACGGACCCGCCATCTTGGGTAGGGAAGGTCGACGGTCCAGTTGATCGCCCCTCCCACCCTCCCAGGATACTTAAGGGCGGTCCCTTACTCACGCTATAATCTTGCTAAACTTCACCCTGAGGCGGAAAGCCGGGGCTCTCTGCGCTCTCTTGCGCATTCTGCTGACTATCATAACAGAACTTGAGAATTTCGAACGGAGCACTGTTGATTTATGAACAGGACCACTGGTACATCTGGGTAGCCTCGCTGCGAGTACCCGCTAGTTTGGAGCTGAAATATTTTAAAACTTGTATATATTTTAAACAGCAGTTTTTAGGCTCTGCTTGCCCCTTACCTGTTGCGAGATTGCTTCGCCAGGTAGCGTCTTCGTGCTAGGCGCTGTTGAATCGCCTCACCGAACGGACCCGCCATCTTGGGTAGGGAAGGTCGACGGTCCAGTTGATCGCCCCTCCCACCCTCCCAGGATACTTAAGGGCGGTCCCTTACTCACGCTATAATCTTGCTAAACTTCACCCTGAGGCGGAAAGCCGGGGCTCTCTGCGCTCTCTTGCGCATTCTGCTGACTATCATAACAGAACTTGAGAATTTCGAACGGAGCACTGTTGATTTATGAACAGGACCACTGGTACATCTGGGTAGCCTCGCTGCGAGTACCCGCTAGTTTGGAGCTGAAATATTTTAAAACTTGTATATATTTTAAACAGCAGTTTTTAGGCTCTGCTTGCCCCTTACCTGTTGCGAGATTGCTTCGCCAGGTAGCGTCTTCGTGCTAGGCGCTCTTGAATCGCCTCACCGAACGGACCCGCCATCTTGGGTAGGGAAGGTCGACGGTCCAGTTGATCGCCCCTCCCACCCTCCTCCCGCCCATTCAACTATGAATAAAAATAACGGACATGCACGTCCGCGCAAAAGGCAAGCCCGTCTGTGCCCGTCCGTGTCCCGGACGCGGCCAGCGCCAGCCCCCCTGTCGGTGCTCCACTGATAACCCACAAGACCAGGACTCGCTACTCGCGTGAGTACCTAATGGCACTGAAACTGACTCCCTGCCCCTGTAGCAACACATGGGAAGCGGCTGGTGATCCCTCGCGGGTCTGTCAAGCTTGTAACTTTTGTTATCAGCCCATTTTCCCATCTCCAACTTTGTTCCTTGGTGATCCGTCACTCATTCGGGCAGGCCTGATCAATGCCAGATCACTGGTTAAGCACTCTGAGGACATTTTTGAAATCCTGAGTGACAACCAATTGGATCTTCTCTTCGTCACTGAAACCTGGCTAAATGAGACATGCGGACCGGTGGTCGAATTTGCCATCCCACGGGGTTTTAAAATTGCTAGGAACGACCGCCCATTAGGCAGAGGTGGTGGCCTAGCAGTTATATTTAGAGATCTATGGACTCTCTCTTTAGAACCCCAAGGCCCCCCAGCGGATGCTGAGATACTGCATTTCTCACTTTTACTTGGGGCTCACTTCACTCTAGGGGGCTCTCTGGTCTACCGACCACCAGGCCATGTTGGCAGATTTCTAGGTACACTGGAGGATATAGTAATCCCACGGGCATTGAGATACTCCAGATACCTTCTTCTGGGGGATTTCAATATACATGTGGATAATCTGGACCTCCCTGACACGTCTCGCCTGAGTCAAGCTCTTGCCACGGCCCAGCTTAAACAATGGGTACAAACTCCTACTCACTCAGGTGGACATGTCCTTGATTTAGTTTGCACTAATTTTGACATTAATCTAACCACCCCCGAAATTGTGCCCTGGTCTGACCACAGGCTGATCAGATTTTTTTGGCCCCTGACATGCCCGGTTAAGACTAATGACCTAACTGTTCACAAACAAAAAATTAATGTAGAGATCATGTCTGATCATCTCGACATCTCCCGCCCCACTCTACCTATGGAAATTGAGTTGGCCGTTAGTACATTTAACTCCTGGATAGAAGATGGTTCGGCCGCCTCAACAAAAACAGGTCGGGTTTGCCGATCGCGTACAACTCCTTCCAAACCTTGGTTCACCTCCACCCTCCGGGATCTTAAGTCAGGTTGCAAAAAACTTGAACGAACATGGAGACAAGCCTATCTCCCCGAGGCAAAAACGAACCTAAGGACGGCGCAAAAGAAATATTATGCGGCGATTAGAGCCGCTAAAGGCCAATATTTCGAAGGGCGCATAACTAATGCCAATAATAATAGCAAAGAAATCTTTGCTATAGTGAAAAGTTTTACTTCACCCTGTGCTGCCCAACCTTTACTTGCCTCCACAGAGAAATGGTGCGAAGAACTCTCCGTTTTCTTTGTGGACAAAATCACCAAAATCCAGGATGATTTACTTATTGTATGTAACAGCTTTCCACCCATATTGGCCATCCCGTCTCCTGTGTTACCTACCCCCAAGGAATGGTTTCACCAGTTCTCCCCAGTAGAAAATACGGACATTGTCAGCATCCTCACTTCTCTACACTCAGGATCCCCTTCTGACCCGTGCCCTGCCAGTGTGCTTGCGCGCCTCGCGGACACAGTGGGCAATGAGGTAACGCATATTATCAATTGCTCTTTCCTCACTGCCACCGTCCCGACATGCTGGAAGCAAGCTAAACTGCTCCCACTTATAAAGAAAAATGGATTAGACCCTGCTATCCCTGCTAATTTCCGGCCTATATCTTTGCTGCCGGCCCTAGCAAAAGTATGTGAAAAGGTCGCCTTCACTCAGCTAGACAAATTTGTCGAAAATTCCCAGGCTTTACATCCAGCACAGTCAGGCTTTAGAGCAGCCTATAGCACAGAGACGGCGTTGGTGGAAATCTCCGAGGCCATTCGGGAGTGCTTGGACGATGGTGGCAGAGCGGCTCTGATTTTATTAGACCTCTCTGCCGCCTTCGATACTGTCCCTCACTCCCTTCTGCTTTCCAGATTAGCGGCCATAGGCATCACAGGCTCTGCTCTTGACTGGCTAACGTCCTTTCTGGACAATAGATTCCAACAAGTCTGGATGCCGCCCTTCGCCTCTTCCCCCAAGAAACTTGTAACGGGTGTACCGCAGGGCTCCACTCTTAGCCCCCTGCTTTTTAATATTTATTTAACCCCGCTTATTTTCCTTGCTGAACAATTGGGAGGAAAAATAATGGCTTACGCTGACGACACTCAACTCCTGTTTACTTGGCCCAAAAACAACCTGGATACATCTGGAGCCCAAACCTGTTTGTCATCTGTCTTTCGTTGGCTTGCCCTCGCCCAATTAAAATGCAACAAAAGCAAATCTGAAATTTTGCTTTATGGCTCCTTCCCAGACAACTTTGGCAACTCTCTCTGGCCAGCCGACCTACCTTGTCCAAAATCCATCGGTGGCCCTGCTAAAAATCTCGGAGTCTGGTTTAACAATGACCTTAAATATGAGGATCACATAAAAAGACTCACCGGGACCTGCTTTTCTACACTTAAAACTTTATGCAGGTTCTTTCCACTTCTCCCGAGAGCGGCCAAAGAGACGGTCATCCGTGCTCTTATATTATCCAGATTAGATTACGCAAATGGCCTCTTCTGCGGCCTTCCTGCTTATCTGATCCACCGCCTCCAGGTTATACAAAATGCCGCTGTACGGCTTTTGTTTAACATTCCAAAAAGTTCAAGTGTCCGTCAACCTCTCCGCGCCCTACACTGGCTCCCGGTTGCTCACAGGATTCTATTTAAAATCCTGGTCCTTGCTTTCCGAGCTGTTCATCAAGCCGGTCCTGTCTACTTAAGGAAAAGATTTTCCCTATATGTTCCCAACCGCCCCCTCAGATCAGCCAACTTACACCAAATGAATGTTCCAAAATTCAAATACAGCAGGCTTGGCGGCCAATCCATCTCAGTCAGAGCGGCGAGAGCTTGGAACACCCTCCCACAACAGCTAAGAACAGCTCCTTCCATTACTCTGTTCAAGAAAGGACTGAAGACCTATCTTTTTAACATCACTGCATAGGATCTCCCTCTACCTTTTCTCTCCCCCTTTTTCGCGCCAGGATACTATTTTCTTAGTAACAGAGCGCGCTATAAAAGCCAAAAAAAAATAAAAAATTACCGGGACTTGTGGATTTTGATGCGGTGACCGTCTGTCTTGTGCAGAAGCGGTCCCTCCCCACGCTCCCTGCTGAACCCGGTATCGTAGCGCTATACTGCCCATTGCTTGCAATAATTGATTGTGCCTGATTGTACCATTGCTCATATCATTGCTCATATCATTGCGATATTGCCCGCATTGTACCATTGCTCATATCATTGCGATATTGCCCGCATTGTACCATTGCTCATATATTTGCGATATCGCTCGCATTGCTCGTTTGGGTATTTGTGCCTGATTGTGACGGTGCCACTGCCCACATTGTAGCGTTGTTGCTTTGCTTCAATTTGAAGACCACTCTTGCCTGATTGTGCCCCAATCTCGTCCAGTTTCGCTTTGATTGTTGCTGCCATTTTGTTGTTGTTGTGCCTCCTAGCCCGTCTCTCCACCCCGCTCCCGCCTCCCAGCTGCTCCTCCCTCTCACTGGAAGCTAAGGATCGACCCGTTAAACTAAGCGCGCTGTGACTGTCCTGTCTCGTGCAGAAGCGGTCGCTCCCCACGCTCCCTGCTGAACCCGGTATCGTAGCGCTATACTGTCCATTGCTTGCAATAATTGATTGTGCCTGATTGTACCATTGCTCATATCATTGCTCATATCATTGCGATATTGCCCGCATTGTACCATTGCTCATATCATTGCGATATCGCTCGCATTGCTCGTTTGGGTATTTGTGCCTGATTGTGACGGTGCCACTGCCCACATTGTAGCGTTGTTGCTTTGCTTCAATTTGAAGACCACTCTTGCCTGATTGTGCCCCAATCTCGTCCGGTTTCGCTTTGATTGTTGCTGCCATTTTGTTGTTGTTGTGCCTCCTAGCCCGTCTCTCCACCCCGCTCACGCCTCCCAGCTGCTCCTCCCTCGCTCCGCCCCCTCCACTATCTACTTATGTCGAAGGCATTTACACGCAGCGTTCAGGCGCAGCAGACGCGCCCTATGCGCGCCGAAGGCGCGCCAAAGGTAAGCCCGGCTACGCCCGTCCGCGCCTGGACCGCGTCCAGCGCCAAACCCCCTGGCCCCCGCAAAATCCACTCCACCCGCATAACGTACGACGCCGCAACCCTTTCAGCACTCAACTCCGGCCGTCTCCCAGACTGCTACCAAGCCGCCCCAGGACACACCCATGGACCCTTCACCTGCCACTCCTGCAAGTTCGATTGCATCAGGACCCACACCAAATCCACAAACTCCAAACAGAGCTCCGTAACTAACCACTTGAAGTGTATCCTACTCAATACCCGCTCGATCCACAAACACGCAACTGAACTATGGAACCTACTAGACACCACAACACCGGACGTCGCCTTTCTTACAGAAACCTGGATGAACGCCTCATCAGCGCCCGACATCGCCATAGCCATCCCGGACGGTTACAAGATCATCCGAAAGGACCGCATCTTCCAAACAGGAGGAGGCATCGCCATCGTCCATAAGAACACCATCCGCATCACGACCAGTTCCGACAACAACCTCGCAACCGCGGAACACCTTCTCTTCCAGATCTACACCGACCCCAAGACCACACTCAGAGGCACCCTCATCTACAGGCCACCAGGACCCCGCACACAATTCAGCGAAGACATCACTGACTTCATCAGCCTTCACGCCCTCCCCTCCAAGGACTACATTCTACTGGGAGACCTCAACTTCCACCTGGAAAAGAACAACGACAGCAACACCACCACCCTTCTGGACAACCTCGCCAATCTCGGACTCAAACAACTTGTAGACACCCCCACCCACTATGCCGGGCACACGCTCGACCCTATCTTCTCCTCTAGCAAGCACATCTCCTTCAATCACGCCACAGGACTCCATTGGACGGACCACAGCTGCGTGCACTTCACCTACAAAAAGACCACGACCAACAACCACCCACGACCAATTCCCCGCAGAAACTGGAACAAAATTACCACCGACCAACTCTTCACATCACTTCACCAAAACCCTCCTGCCAAACCGTCGGACCCTAACCAAGCAGCCATCAACCTCACACAATGGATCACCCACAGCGCTGACGATTTAGCACCCTTGAAAAACCATCAAATCAAACAAGGCAGCAAAAAAGCCCCCTGGTTCAATGATGACCTCAAGAATTCCAAGAAGATCTGTCGCACCCTCGAGAAAGCCTGGTGAAAAAACCCAACCACTGACAACCTGGCCACCTTCAAGAACGCCACCCGCAAACACCACCAACTTATCCGATCCACCAAGAAATCTGCATTCAAGGATCGAATCGACAACAACGCCCACAACAGCAAGGAACTATTCAACATCGTCAAAGAGTTTACCAACCCCACCGCCTGCACCAACGACATCACTCCCTCTCAAGACCTCTGCAACTCTCTAGCCTCGTTATTCCACAACAAAATCGCTGACATACATAACAGCTTTGGCGATCAGCCCACCCCACTCACCTCCGAACCAAAACCCCCCTCCAACAACCTCTGCGCCTGGAACACAATCACCACTGAAGACACCATCCGCTTGATGAACTCCATCCACTCTGGATCGCCAACCGACCCATGTCCCCACCACATTTTCAACAAAGCAGACTCCATTACCGCACCCCATCTCCGAGATGTCATCAACTGCTCCCTAAACTCCGCTACCTTCCCGGAAAGCTGGAAACATGCCGAACTCAGCGCCCTCCTGAAGAAACCCACAGCAGACCCTACTGAACTTAAGAACTACCGCCCCATTTCGCTCCTCCCATTCCCCGCCAAAGTCATTGAGAAAACCGTCAACAGCCAACTCGCCGCCTTCCTCGAATCCAACGGCTCCCTCGACCCATCACAGTCCGGCTTCCGAGCCAAACACAGCACCGAGACCGCCCTCATTGCTGCAACAGACGACATTCGAACTCTACTGGACAACGGAGAAACAGCTGCCCTCATCCTACTTGACCTCTCCGCAGCCTTCGACACAGTCTGTCATAGCACCCTTATACAACGCCTCAGCAACGTCAGAATACAAGGAAAAGCATTGAACTGGATCATCTCGTTCCTCGCCAGAAGAACACAGAGAGTCCGCCTCCCCCCTTTCAAATCGGAAGCCACCGAAGTCAACTGCGGTGTACCACAAGGATCATCACTCAGTCCCACCCTCTTCAACATATACATGAGTCCCCTCGCATCCATCGCACGCCAACACAACCTCAATATCATCTCCTACGCAGACGACACCCAGCTGATCCTCTCCCTCACCAAAGACCCAAACTCCGCCAAAACCAACCTACACGATGGGATGAAAGAAGTGGCCGAGTGGATGAAGAACAGCTGCCTAAAACTGAACTCGGACAAAACGGAAGTCCTCATCTTAGGATCATCCCCCTCCGCTTGGGACGACTCATGGTGGCCACCAGCCCTGGGAAACGCACCCAAACCAACGGACCATGCACGTAACCTGGGCTTCATCCTAGACTCCTCCCTCTCGATGACCAGACAAGTCAACGCCATCTCATCATCATGCTTCAACATCCTACGTATGCTCAAAAAAATCTTCCGTTGGACCCCCACCGAAACAAGAAAGACAGTCACCCATGCACTGGTCACAAGCCGACTGGACTACGGAAACACCCTTTACGCTGGAACCACAGCCAAACTACAGAAAAAACTCCAACGCATCCAGAACGCCTCAGCCAGACTCATCCTAGACATCCCCCGCCAAGCTCACATTTCCGGTCACCTGAAAGACCTCCACTGCTGGCTCCCCGTCAACAAAAGAATAACGTTCCGTCTCCTCACCCACGCACACAAAGCCCTTTACGACCTAGGACCCGAATACCTCAACACACGCCTGACCTTTTACACCCCCACCCGCCAACTACGATCGTCCAATCAAGCCCTCGCCGTGATTCCACGTATCCAAAGATCCACCATGGGGGGAAGATCCTTCTCCTACTTAGCGGCCAAGACCTGGAATTCTCTCCCCACCCACCTCCGCCTTACACAAAACCACCTCTCCTTCAGAAAACAACTAAAAACTTGGATATTCGATAAATAACGCACCCCCCTCCCTCAAGCGCCTTGAGACCCTCTGGGTGAGTAGTGCGCTATACAAATTCTAACTTGACTTGACTTGACTTGACTTGATTTTGATGCGGTAAGGACCAAAATCTGCACGTGATTTCCCAATTGTTTTTAATAGATCCTATTTATCGCACCTGATAGATTCTGATACCCCGGGGTCAGAATTTATTATATGAGATAAATTGCACCTATTCCGAGTTTTGGTACTAGTCGCGCCAAAATCTCCATGTTTCAGTTGAGTCCAAACCATTGTCCCCTATTAAATTTCAGCAGGTTTGACCTGCAGAAATTTATTGAAGGGTTAAGTATATAGCCATCCAGTAATTATGAACCAATTCGGAATTATGACACTTACACAAACAGGAATTTGTGTAGGGGTACAAAAAACTCTGACAGACTCAGAATCAGGGACAAACAAGGCAAATGGTACTTTTATTTCAGGCAGGCAAGAATAGTATTAATCCCTCCGATTCTGGCCCAGTCTGGAACGACATAGAAATACCCATCATGAGCACACAGGACACATTTAAGCCCCAGGTGCCCCTCATGCTAGTCGCTTCACTCCTGGAAGGATAAACCTGCATGCCACTAATTCACCAGTGAATTTTTTGGGGTATTCTATTCTCCATCTGTGCATGACTGGCTTTTTCAACGGCTTTCATAAACCATCCACCCTGTAAGGAGAGCGTATCTCAGTTGTTCTTGCTCTGCGTCAGCATGCAAAGATTGAAGCAGCGGGAGGTATAACCAACGCAAGGTTACCTAATAAGTCAATCTTACCATGAACACAATGTTTCCTTTTTGGGCTGTTATTTTACAAATCATTGTTTTCAAGAGTGTTAGTTCAGTTTTAGTAAGGTAACCCTACATACACACCAGCATATGGAAACGCCTAACAGTATGGTGGCCAACTTTTGATTGTCACTTTGCAGGAAACTTTGGATATGTGAAGAGATCAGAAGATGTTTATTTGGGGTAAGAAGAGTTGCTGAGTGCATTTTGGAGTTTCATTTCATAATAACCTCCTCCCAAGCCATAACAATGACATAAGCATGAGCAGACATTGAGTTTATCTAATGTGATTACTATCCACTGCTGTATTTAAGTTGGAATACCTCTACTAACTCATGGAGTTAGACTTGACTTCTTGCTATTACTAGTGTGCACAAGGTTTCAATGGTTGTAGAATTGGATTGAAAAAGTATCTTAGGACTTGGGGCATAAATGATAAGCAACACTATCTACAATGGACGCTGTCCAGTAACCATGTACTGCCCTCAGAGCCACAGAAGAGGATTCACAATATCCTCTTACTTGTATTAATTTATCCATGGACAATTAGAGCACTTAGGAAGAGAGTGGATTCAGGGAGTGATAAATATAAAGAAAATGACAACAATGTGGGCAATTTACTGGGATCAGAAAACAATACTACTGTCAGGGAATAACTCCGACAACCCTCCATGGTGCAATGAAAGGTACACTCCAGAAACTAGAGCACAGGAACAGATTAAATGGATGTGTAGGTACCAATGCTTGTTGCCAGCAAGGAAGAAGTAAGTACCCACAATCCGTGCATTTAGTTTCCTTCTTCTTTGAGTGACCAGTTTCTGGACCCTATATACAGTACAGAAATGCATCATCAGCCTAAACGAAATATTTACAATGCACATTTGAACAACAATGTAGATTTTCCTAGTGATTTTTAAAGGAAAGCCTTAATTTCATTAAAGACACAGAGGCGAGTATTATGCTATCTAATCTTGCTTAAAATTTAATAGCAGCCAAGATAAACAACAAAACTACACAGTAGTAAAGCTGGAGCCGCTGTTGGAAGGGAGAACACATGTTAAACAGTGTTGCGGTGGGATCATACTTGCCTCCGTGTCTTTAATAAAATGAAGACTTTCCTTCATAAATTACTAGGAAAATCTACATTTCATGTCAAGAGCAGAGGCTCCCATTATGCTTGTTAAACCACCAAAGAAGGAGCAGTAACAACAGGTTTGCAATAAAACATTTGAAATACTTTGTCATTGGACCAGTCAGTCGATCTCAGAATGTCCTCCAACTTGGAGCCTGCCCAAAAGGCTTTGGAAGCCATGGCTCCCCCTGGTGGAAAAGGACCCAAATACGGAAACATCAATTCCGGCCAGAGACATAACTCAATGGATCCAACGGGCTATAGTGGCAGAAGAAACATGTTTATGAGGTTTACGGAAGGAAATGGGAAGCTGGGAATGGGAGGACGTTCTGAGATCAAAGGTCCATTGTTCATACACTTTGAGACATTGTCCCACACACAATTTAGGTTGTGAAGGAAAATATGGGTAAACACTGAATTCAAATTAGTTTTTGTATGCTTATTAATATGAAACATTACACCAGAAGGAGTAAATTGACGAGATTAAACATTCATAGCTTTGACATCAGAGACACGTTTGATAGAAACCAAAAACAAAAGCACGGTTAATTTCCCTGAAAGCATTTTTAAGGATAGAACTGCAGTATCTGGCCAAGCAGAAAAAAGATTGAGGACCAAATGAACGTCCCATAACTTAGAGTACTTTGGTAAAGGAGGTTTAGAAAACTTTACTCCTCTTAGGAGATGACGTATTAGAGGGTGTTCACCAACTGGTTTGCCTTCAAAAGTATTGTGATTGAGAGAAATCTCCGACCTGTACAGATTAGTCGGTCTGTCAGACTTACCTGAGATGGCTTCTGAAGCCAGAAAATTTAAATTGACAATATAAGTTAAATGTGCTGAAAAGGGATCGATAGTTTTTCCCAGACAGCAGCTTGACCATATAGCCCAAGCTGATTTGTAAGCTTTAGTTTTTCCTGGAGCCCAGGCTCTGATAATGAAGAGAGAAGCTTTCTGCAAAATGTGGAGGTCAGAGTGGTTAGGCCCAATATTTTCCAAGCTGACAGAATTAAAGAGTTGTCTAGAATTAGATTGTGGGGATGATCCAGAGAATCTAACAGAAGGTTGTTGGAAGAAGGAAGAAGTACCGGAAAATCCACAGCCAGCTCTAACAGAGATGGGAACCACATCTGTGACTGCTAGAAGGGAACCACTATTACCAGAGAGGCTAGTTGATGCCTGATCTGGGCAAGGACCCTGTTGTTCATGATAAATGGAGGGAAGGCGTAATTGAGATGAGGAGACCAATCTTGAAGGAAAGCATCTGAGCTAAAGCCAAAGGGTCAGGACGCAAACTGAAGAACAGTGGAAGTTGGGTATTGAGACAAGAAGCAAAGAGATCGATATGCAAAGGGCCCCATTTTTGGAACAGAGATTGAAAGACTGATGGACAAAGCTTCCAATGGCTGGAGTGTTGTAATTATCCCTTTACGTACTGATGATGCATCCAAGAGAATGTGAGGTACATCATCAGAACTCTGGGATAGTTGTACTGGGGGACCGTTATGTGATCGGTTGTCTGCCCGTTTCCTCTGGTGGTTTCCAATAAAGGACTTGCTCCTGTTACCCGAAGTGGTCGACTTCATTATTTTAATATTGGCAACGAGAAGGGAGCCACCAATGAACCCTGCATGCGATATGAGACCTGATGGTTGCAATCGGCATTATTGGTAATCTAACCTGTATGGGTGAGTATCCGAACAAGGTCAGTGAGGTCTTGGACACAGGACTTGAAAGATGAGTACACTGTTATTTATTTTATTGCAGATTCATGGAGAAGTAGTTTAAAGTGATTCACATCTCTTTAACAGTACGCGTGTGAGCTCTACTCAAAAGAAAACTCACCGCCTGCTGCAACATTCCGCTCGCGCACTGAGCGAAGGCTCTTACTGGCGCTCTCTACTGCAGGCATGTTTGAAGAGAGTTGTGACATTGTAAGCAGGCACGTATTACGTTGTTACGATTGCAGAGAGGAACAGTCGTTTTATTTTTCTGTGCAAAGTTATTCTACGAGCTAGATCTATTTTCAAGGTATTTTTATGATGGGTTTGAGACAATTTATGTTTATTTGGACTCATTTAAAAAAACAAAAAATAGACACAAATTCTTCAATTTTTCAATGGATCGCCAACAGTAAGCCACCATTTTCTTTAATTAATTATTCTACCGTGTTATGTTAGATTGTTATTTGGCATTTTTTTGTGTTAACCTATTGTATTAATTTATTGTATTAGTTTATTGTTTTCGCTTTGCATCTAATATGGAGTCAAGTGACATTAGTCAGCCACCTCAGTTTTTGTCAGAACGTGGAGAACCTGTTGTTCCTTGGAAAAAATGGAAACCCCTTTTTGACCCATATTTAATAGCAATAGGGGGTGAGAAATTTTCAGCTGCAAGAAAGCAAGCTGTTTTCCTTCATAACCTTGGAATAGAAGGGAGGATCATTTATGAGAGTTTGGACCCCATACCCATTGGAAGAGGATCCGGAGATCCTGGAGACGTTTATGAGATGTCTGTTCTGTTACTTCAAAAACATTTTAGTGCCAGGATCAATGTTGCCATGGAAAGACACAAATTCTGTATGAGAATTCAAGCTAAAGGAGAGAAGATTGGGAACTATGTAGCAGCACTTAAGTCACTGGCTAAAACTTGTGAATTTGAACAATTGACTGATTCTGAGATCAATTAGTCCGCTGCACCTACAATTCTAGAGTTCAAGAAAAATTACTGGCAAAGAACCCTAATCTCAAAGAGGCTATTAGCGTTGTAGAAAGTATTGAAAATACCTCAAGTTGGGTGAAAGAAATGCGGAGTGCGATAACTCCCAACGAGACGGTAGCTGAACTGGTTCCAAATGAGTGTGGAAACTCTGCTTCTGATTCACAAATAGCTGCTATTCAAAAACATTTAGAAAACAAGACAAGATTCCATATAAGAACGAAAAACCCAAATGGAACACTCATCCTAGTAGGAATCCTAAAATGAAGTGTTCCAAATGTGGCAGCCAAAATCATGGCCTGACCTATCCTAACTGCTTTGCTAGAAGTGTGATACGTAGAAATTGTGGTAAGAGAGGGCACTACACACACATGTAGGAATACTAAAGTAAATGTCATTGATGAGGAGATAATCTATCCTCTATCCTCAGCCAATCATTCAACACATTTCTGTTTCTTGCAGTGTTACTGTACAAGATGTAAAGGGAGTCGATTCTGATGTGGTGACCATGCCTATGTGTGAAATATTCATCGGTACAAAACATTTTTCTGTTTTAGCAGATTCAGGCTCTCTTTACACACTAATCAGTGACAAAATATGGGATTCCACTTGTGGTAAAGACAATATCTTTCTTATTCCTCCCAACGTTAACGCTGTGGGTTACGGTGGTCAGAGTATCGATTTAGTTGGATATTCCATCCAATTTATTGCATTTAAAGACAGAATAACAGTGGGGAAAGTTTACATTGCAAAAAGAGGTAACAACTTGCTTGGATGGCGTCACCAAAGAGACCTTGGAATTATTTTAAATCATAATGCTCGTGAGCAAGTTATGTTAGTCTCGCAACAAGATGGAAATGTAGCGATTTTTAAGAAAGTTCTGTGTGTTTTTTGGTCCCAAATTAGGATTACTAAAAGGTTTTAAACATAAAATTATATAGAAGTCTAAGGCACAACCAGTAGTTCATAAAGTGAGAAAGGTGCCTAATTTGATGATCACAAAACTACAAGAGGAACTTAATAGATTACTTGATTCTAGTGTTATAGAAGAGATAGAGGGGCATATTATCAAGGACGGGCGATACATTATCGCCGCTTTTATCGGCAGGAAACTGCCGATAAAACGGTGATAATGGGCTTGATAATATGCTCTATAGAATTCCTATCGAAGCCCATGTTAGATGTCTTCACATCTAACATGGGCTTCGATAGGAATTCTATAGAGCATATTATCAAGCCCATTATCGCCGTTTTATCGGCAGTTTCCTGACGATAAAAGCGGCGATAATGTATCGCCTGTCCTTGATAATATGCCCCAGAGTCCTCTGAATGGTTGGCCCTAATTGTTTTGGCGCCCAAGGATAATGGTAAACCAATTCGAATGTGTGTGGATTTGAGAAGCCTGAATAACTGCATATGGGTAGACAGACAACCGTTACCCAATATCAACGAAGCCTTGGCCAAATTGAATAACACTACCATTTTTAGTGTGATGGACTTATCATCGGCCTAGCACCAGATACTGTTACATGAGGACTCCAGAGCTTTAACCTCTTTCGTTACTCTCTTGGGAGCTTTCAGGTTTATCAGGATGCCTTTTGGGCTAGCTTCGGCTGCCACATGTTTCCAGAGAGTATTGAAAGAGGTTTTAGTGGGAAGTGACTCTGTCTTGTTCTTCCAAGACGACATACTTGTCTTTGGAAAAGACAAGTCTGAGCACAACGTGACTCTGGACAAGGTTCTCTCAAGACTTGAAGAGCATGGTTTGAAAAGTAAAAGTGTAAATTCTGTTTAGGTTTAATGTCATACCTTGGTAATACCATCTCTAGTGAAGGGATTAGCCCAAAAATTAATGTAGCTGAAGCCATTTCTTTAGCCCCCACGCCTTTGAACAAAGACCAGGTGAAGTCGTTCCTTGGACTTTCTGAATATTACTCTAAATTTGTCAGGAATTTTGCTAGTGTTGTACAACCATTAAGATTGTTACTCAAAAAAGGTGCAGATTTTGTTTGGTCGGATGAGTGCAAGGATGCATTCAATCAAATTAAAGAGGAAATTTCCTGCATGCCAACACTTGGAATCTTTGATGTAACTAAAAAAAACATCATAACCACTGGCGCAAGTGATAGAGCGCAGGTTCACCTGCCCGTTATTTACCATACTCACCTGGGCCCATAAAATATATATACAACTGAACAGGTATAACCTACACTCAGGGAACGTCCTTTACAACGGAACTTTTACAACGAAGTACCGTTACGACGCAGGTTTAACAACGAAAGTCATTACAACGACTTTCGCTGGAGGGCGCTCTAGGATAGGTAATAGTTTAATTTACTATCCAACACCTTCCCTACTATCCACGGAGACTGGAGTTGGAATAGTAAATTAAACTATTCACTATCCAGCGCTCCCCAACGAAAACCTGCGTCATAATGGTACGCATTGTAAAAGCACACGTTGTACCGTCATACATCCCCTACACTCATATCAACTTATGTTTAACCATTCAGGACCTATACCATTGGATTTACCAATCCTAGTCACCGGTACCTGATAGCTAATGGATCAGGGTGTTAGCATAATTGGTAGAAATATAACATTTGCACTCATATAATAACCACAAACTCGGGAAAGGTTTAAACTCTTTATCTAAATTTCTTAAAAATCTTAATCTAAATATTAAATCTCAGAAATTTTTCAATCAAGAAAATAATGATTAAAATGAAAATATGCAGATATTTTATAGAGCAAACTTTACGCATTTGACATTAGGGTGGGAAGAGAGAAGGAAACAGTACAATGACATACCCACATTGAATATTTACCTAATATGGTGTTAAGAACTAACCCTGGCCATGGGTCAGTTTAAAGGACAGAACCCCGAAAGTGCAGGCACCATAAAGGCAAGCAGGTGCAGGTCAGAATCAAGACAGGTAAAGCCAAATTGGATCAGGACAGGACCGCCACAGGCTAAGACCGGAACCCGCAGTTAAAGTTGCAACGCCTGCGTTACTCCCTCTCTGCAGCTAACAGCCAGAACCCGGTAAGAGTTATCGATCTCTCCGACAAAGAGCTTCGCCAGCACTTCAGCTCTCAAACTCCGATCTGACAGAGGGCTCCGTCAGCACCTCTGCTCCCGATCACCTATTGAGTGCGTTGGGTCAGTGACAGGTCAGCTATTCGGACAAGTCGAACAAATTAACTAGCTAAGCCTACCCTAGTTATACTATTTTCCAGGTCAGTGTACCACCCCCAATGTTGCAAATGTAAGGATCCCCAATTTTGATTGGACAAGAGATGGGGAGAGGTCATCACACCATACCAAAATGAAACTTTTCTTGATGATATTAAAATTAACGTTCCTGCCCATAACTTTATTTTCCCATGCACTTTTATTCCACCCAACAATGGCTGTTCTTATAGAAATACATTGGCAATAATTTTTATTCTGCTTGGGGTCAGTAGGTCGGGTTCCCAGGCGCATCTTCTAGTGTACTGTAAGCTTGGCTGTGATTCAATGACGAATGACTTAATCTCCTTCTGGAGTTTGACATGCGCAGTGTGGGTTTTCAAGATGGAGTAATAGCACCTCTCAGGCCCAAGATTATCTTTACATGAACAAATAGAAAGAAACAGTTTTAGAACACAGAATAAATGAATGCACTGTATACCACTTATCTCTACTCTATTCCCATTACTTTATTTTTAACTATTCCGTGTTAAGCAGAACGAACAGCTTAGCAAAAGCAGCAGTGCAAGCTTCATGCTTGCTGTAACACAGAGCAGCCATCTTAGTTCTAGTGCGCAGAAGCAAAAGATTCCCTCCAAAAGCAGAAAGTACATCATGTCACGTGAGTGTGACAGACGCATGCGCAGTAAGAAATCCCGCTTAGCAGCAGCCATTTTAGTGCAAGCGGATCATAGTTAGTAAAAGCACATATGCAAGCTTTACTTAGATGTCATGTAATGCAATATTAATGGGACAAGCATGTTGATTAGTACATTAACGTTATGTCAAGAAGACTGAATACAAGCAAGTCGCATTACGTGTGAATCCTTGCTCCATCAATCCCCTCTTTGATGATATTTTATATCAGCACCAATTAATGAAACAGATGCCACCTTTTCACATTTCACCCAGCTCAATCTCTTCAAACTTTCTATTTTGTTTCTTTTCATTGTTTGTGTGAAAGTTTTTTACTTTCTTATATATATTTCAATTCAACTCTTCTAGTTCAAGTTCATCAATATTTCTTTTTTTCCCTCTCTTATTTACTGTATATGTCTTTTTGTGCTTACGACATTTGCAACAAATCATTATCCCTAAAATTAGTAAGCCTATTCCCACCATTGGCATCAGTATTCTACCTACGAAACTTTTTCCTACATTAGAAAGCCAACTACCTTTAGAGGAGAGACCATCGGTAAGTCTCTTCCATGCACTATCAACCTCCAGTGGTTTAAGCTCTTTTATAAAATTAGTAATATTTCTTACATACCTTTTAATTTCAACACTTTTGTTAGGTATGTAAGTGCAACAATGTTGCGCTTTCAACATTCTACAGACTCCACCCTCTTTTGCTAATAATGTATCAAGAGCAAGTCGATTTTGTAAAACCATTGATCTGATCGCAACCAATTCGGTATTGACCATTAAAAACCCTCCAGCAGTATCAGTTGGTAACCGATCCACTGCTGTTGACAATTTGCAAATTCTCTGCGTATTTAGAGCCACTCCCACTGTGGGTATCAATGCACTAAATATATCACCTACTATTTCTCCAAAAGTAGCTCTTTTGCTACGTATTAATCCATTAGTTTCTTCATTGTTTCCAGTGATTTTGCTTACATGATATATCTTTGGGAAGATTATTCCAAAATAACAGCTCCCATACCAATGATCTGGCAGTTTGTAATAAGCCTTGTTTCCGCATATAAAATAAATTCCAGGAAACACAGGTTCAGTTCCATCTTTAATACCCCAACCCCCAATTACCTTATAATTGTGTTCACATTCACTGGAACCAATGAATATATTGTTATAATAACTAGTTCTTTCCCTGTGGAGACAGAGTTTCCCCTTCTTTTTGAAATCCAGCAACATAGCAGCATGAATCTTGCCATTTGGGGTGAACCCTATATTTTCAGCCCATTTAGGAATTTTATTATTTTTATCATTCGCCTTTCTTTGGAAACTCTCTCTCCTTTTCTCAACCATTTTCAAAAATATTTTCTCTTTTTCACGTAATAAGCATGTTAAATTATTCTTGTGTGCTTCAGCTATATCTATTGTACCTATAGTTAGAAAATATTCACCCATATAACGTGTTACATCACTCTTAGTATGTACAGTATTCAGGTTACTACGTATAGGAAGTTCAGAGAATAACACATCTGAATTGAATAGTAATACTGCAAAGGTCCATTCTTATAGAATAAACTAGCTAAAATTATACATGAAATACCATATGTTAGCGGTAAATGGTGGTAAGTCACACCTTCGGCTACCGAAGTAGGTAATTTTATACAAACATAGCAATCTTCTATTTCCATAGCTTCTACATTGTGTACTAATAGGTTTGCAAATACATTTAAGTGAAATCTGTTTTTAATTCCAGTATAATGTAGTCCTTCCTCATCTGATACTTCTAAATCTACCTTCTGTTGTTTAATGCTTTCTCTTGTGTATTAATTCTTCTAGGTGTATCTATTGTTTGTAGCTCATTAGTATTATTCTTTATGTCTCTACTCCTTATGTAAGGAATAGCTATTGTCACTCCTAACCATACTATGAGTACTATCACTATACTGCATGTGCATATTCTACAGCATGTTTTTAGACAGTTTCTTTTCGGTCTTCCATTAACAGTATGATCAGGCATTTCTGACCAAGGAGAGTAAACCCCTCTTTGTAGCCTTTACACAGTCTATTAACCTGTGAAATGTTTCAAGTGGGTCTCACTTCTCCGTCAGTCTGATCAACAATTAATTAGTCATCACTTTCATCACTTATTTCTAAGTATTCGAAATCTTCAAGGACAATGTAAGTCCATTCAGGGCCTCTGAATTTGTTATTCAGTCTTTTCAGTTGTGGACTTCTCCTTCTTGGTTGTACTGTAGATTGTTCAGTTTGACTTGTTACTTCATTTACTTGTTCTGGTTCTTCATTTGTTGTCTTTAGACGAAATCTCAATCTTTTGACAAACCTAGGCCACTTGTCTCCTTTTCTGAGTCTTTTAGCTGGCACTGTGGTGTGGCCTTCTTCCAGTGCTCTCTTATTTTCATTCAGTTGTGGCACATCTATTTCAGTACTGTCTTCTGTATCCCTCTCTATCTGACTATGTCCAGGTCTTATTTCTGCCTCTTCTGCCTGGTTACTAATCTTGCCTTGTTCAGGTGTTTGCTGAATTTGACTTTGATTTGATTCATTCTCTTCTTCCTGAACACATTTTTCTACTCCTATCTGGTCCTGCTCAAGCTCTTCGAAACCTTGATTTTCTTCCGCCTGAGCTTTCGCCCTAATATCTATCTGTCCCTCTTCAGACTCTGAAGTTCTTGGTGAAGTGTCGATTGTCTGGGTAACTTTATCTTTCCCTATTTGGTCCTCCTCAGAATTACTGTTAGCTTGGATTTCTGTAATCTGAGTACGTTCTTCTAGCGCTATCTCATCCTCACTATCACTCTGACTGTCTAGATAAGTCTGACTTCTGGTTCTCACGTATTCTGCAGGTATGTTAACTACTGGAATCCAATCATCTTGACTGGTGCTTGGTTGTTCCTCTTCAGCTACTTCAGGATCGACATCTTGAGACCCCTCAGCTGCACAACCTTCAGCTTCAGTTTCATCAGGTTCAGTCACTCTTTTTGTATGACTGGCATGGATCCAGTGTGGAACTCCTTCGCACATTACAGTTGTGGTGGTAACCAAAATTACTTGTCATGGTTTTCCCCACCTTGGTACAAGGCAACATTTTCGAGTGTGTTTCTTTAACACTATCCAATCATCTGGGTTCAGGTCATGTGCTGGAGTGGCTTGTCTGGCGACAGCCTCTTCCCCAACCTGGTGAGAGATAGAACGCACTTGGTCAGCCAGTTTGTTGCAGTACTCCAGTACTAAATCATCAGATATATTTATCAGCTTGTGTCCTGGCACCCATGCTTGCCTCATTGCTCTTCCCATTAGTATTTCATGAGGACTCAACCCTGTGTTCTGGTCTGGAATACTTTTGAGTCCCATCAGAACAAGAGGTAAAGCTCTGCCCACTCTTATCAGGTAGATTCATACATCTTTCCCAATCTTGACTTGATTGTGCCATTCAGTTGTTCTACCACTCCAGAAGTCTCTGGGCAGTATGCACTGCTTTTGCTTAACATTGAATGCTTCACAAATTAGGCCAATTATTTCATTATTGAAATGACAGCCTCGGTCTGATTCAATTGTTACTAGAAAACCGAACCTAGGTATGAGTTCTCTGAGTAGGAGTTTGGCTACAGTGATGCTATCATTCCAGCGTGTGGGGTAAGCTTCTACCCATTTTGAAAATAGGCAGACAATGACAAGAATGTATTTTAGTCCTCGACAAGGGGGTAATTGAATGAAATCAATCTGTAATCGTATGAAGGGACCTTCTGCCTTCCCAATCTTTCCTGGTAACACTATAGTTTTCTTTCCAGGATGCATTTGTTGGCAAACTAGACACCTCTGGCAAAGACTCTCTGCTACATTCCTGAACCTCACAGTGAACCAACTCTGTCTGAACAACCTGATCATGGCATCTCGCCCTAAATGGGAATCTCCGTGGAACATCCTAGCCATAGGAGCAAGCATACAATCTGGTAACACAGGCCTACCATCAAGGTAAACAATGACACCATCTTCAACCCTTCTCTGACAACCTATTTTCCTCCACTCTTCCCTTCCTTTTGGTTCTGCTTCATTTTGCAAGTCTCTCACTTCTTACCACGTTCTCACACCTTCAAGCAACATAAGTTGGCTGCTGTTTCCACCCACTTCAATTTTCTTGTTTAGAGCCATTTTAAATTTGGCGCAATGTTGGGCTAACTGGTCAGCATATAGGTCACCAGCTGTCACTTTGTCATTTCCAGATTGGTGAGCAGCACACTTGACCACAGCCACTTCTTTTGGCAATTGGATTGCTTCAAGCAAATCTTATACATAATGACCATTTTTAATAGGAGTACCTGAAGAAGTCAGAAACTCCCTTTGCATCCATAATTGGCCATAGTCGTGCACAACACCGTAAGCATACTGGCTATCAGTGTAAATGGTTACTTTCTAATTTTTCCCAAATTTGCAGGCTTTTGTTAATGCAATTAATTTGGCTACTTGTGCAGACTTGACTCCGGGTAAATAGGATGCTTCAACTGGACCCCCCAACGTGCACACTGCATAGGCAGCACTCAAACCTCCTTCCTCATGTCTCATGCATGAGCCATCTACAAATAGCTCATATTCAGAATCAATTAATGGCTCTTCTCTTATGTCTGGACGTGGTTTTGTACTGTATTCAGTCAGGTCGATACAATCATGTTCGACTTCTCCCTTCACTTCTGCAAAGTATGAATCCGGTAGCAGGGTTGCTAGGTTCAGAATATTACATCTGGCAATGGTTACATTTCCTGCACCTACAATAATTCGCTCGTACTTAGTCAGTCAACTAGGAGTGAGGTACTGAGTCTTGGTCCTTGTTAACAAACTCACAACTGCGTGTGGAACATACACTGTCACTGGATGTCCCATAACAATGGACTCACTTTGCTCAATGCTCATGCAGGTTGCAGCTACTGCTTTCAGGCATCCTGGCAATGCAGATGCTACTGGGTCTAGTCTGGAAGAAAAATATGCTACTGGACGTCTCATCAGACCGTGAGTTTGGGTCAGTACTGAAAGTGCACAATTATCTTGTGTATCGCAGAATAGTGCACAATCTTTTGAATAGTCAGGCATCCCTAATGCTGGAGCTGTACACAGACATTCAAGAAAGCAGTCATGCTTTCGTCATCCCATTCTACTGGGTCTCTTGCTCTTTTCTTTGTCATTTGTATCAATGGTTTTGCAAGGACTGCAAATCCCACAATCCATTGCCTGCAGTAACTTACAACTCCAAGAAACATTCTGATCTCTTTCTGAGTTTGAGGTAGATTCATGTTTTTGGTTATTCTGATTCTTTCTGAGGTAACCCTTCTAACACCTCTTTCTATCTGGTGCCCCAGATATTTCACTGATGTGGTGCAAAATTGCAGCTTCTCAGGTGACACTTTATACCCTCCTTCACCCAAATGATTCAGCAAGGCAATGGCATCAACAACACAGTCATTTCGAGTTTTAGACGCCACCAATAGGTCGTCTATATACTGGACCAGGATGGACTGTCCGGGCAGCACCAAAGACTCAAGGCACTTTTTGAAAATCTGATTACAAATCGATGGACTCTCTGTATACCCCTGAGGAACGTGGTTCCAGATGTATACATGACTGTTGAATTCGAAAGAGCAAAGAAATTTACTATCTGGGTGCAATGGAATTGAGAAAAATGTGTGACACAAATCTATCACGGTAAACCATCCAGCTTCCCACGGTATCTGATACAGAATCACTGCAGGATTTGGCACCACTGGACAGCATGGGACAACAATCTTATTGACCCTCTCAGGTCCTGTATGACCCTGTACTTGCCATTCGTTTTTTTGATGCCAATTATGGGCGAATTACACGGACTGCTCATTATTTCTTGTAAAATGCCTGTTTCAACCAAACGCTTTATTTCTGCTGCAACACCTGCTTTTATCTCTGCGCTCATTTTGTACTGTTGATTATTTGGGTAAACTGCACCTTCTTTTACTGTCACTTTTATTGGATCGACATTTGCCATTAATCCTACATCTTTTCCAGTAAAATCCCACACATTAGGATTTACAGTGTCTTGGAACTCTTTTGGTATATCTTCTATGGTCAATGTTTTATTTTCAGTTTCCTGTTTTGCTAACATTAATTTATAAACTCATTCTTCGTCTGGGGTTTGAATTTCAACACCACTTGGGGTGCAAAAGATGGTGCAATTCATTTTGCACAATGAGTCTCTGCCTAACAGGTTTACTGGACTTGAATCACATACAACAAATCTGTGCATTTCTTTAAAATTACCTATTCTATATTCCATTGGTTCTGTAACTGGGGTACTAATTTGTTTATTAGAAACGCCCACTACTTGGATCGCTTCTCCCGAGAGGGATAGGTTTGGAACGTCTGCTGTTCTCACAGTAGAACGGGTAGCACCAGTGTCCAATAGAAAGGTGACATCATTTCCTTCAACCTTTCCTTCAATGTACGGACCTGACTGATCTACCAGCAAGGAGGCGTCAAGTACGCACTCCTCGTCCTCCCCTCTCAGGCACCGTCAGTATGTGTCCTCACTGAAAAACGTATCACTCAAAAGAAATTATGATGTTGCTGTGTCTCTCCTTTCACTTCTCTCCCAATTTGTGGTATCCACACTCTGGTGTGCTTTGCTCCTAAAATTTGGCATTGGTGCAAGGGGTAACTGGTTTTGTATTACCTGCTGCTGTTGCTTCTGTGGCACCTCATTCTGCGTCTCTGGAGATTCAAATCATTAGTTTGGACAGTGTTATTCTGCACAGCCTTATACTCGTTCTTCCAGTGCCCTAACTTGCCGTACCCGTGACAAGGAAACTTCTTCTCTTTTAATTTTCCCCTCGGCTTACCCCCATTACCATCACCTTGAGTGTGGTTGTTGTTTATTTGGCTCAATTGAAGCTCCTGTTGCTCTGCTAATTTCACATGTGACCACATTACCTTTTCTTTTAATTATTTTCTTTTATTGTAAAGTTCATCTTCACAATATTTTGCATATTTAAGGATTTCATCAATCGGCTTGGCCTGCCAGCAAATTTTATGATCTTTAATCCATTGCGAAATTTCTGGCCTTAATCCTGACACAAACCGATAGATGAAATGCGTCATGTCTTTCATATCGATATTATCCAAACCACTATACTGTTTGAATACTTGTAACAGACGTTCATAATATGCATGCACAGATTCATCTTTATTCTGAGTGGTTCTATCTATTCTAGTCCAATCAGTCTCTTTTGCAGGCACCTTACCTTTGAGGTAGAGTATTACTTGATTATACTTCTTCATTACCTCATCAGAAGGTGCTCCTGTCTGTGGGTCTCCAGGGTACTCGCTCACTAGGCCAATCAATAGCAATTTTACATTCTGTCCACAAATCTACAGGAACAACAATGTCAAATAATCCATCTAAATCTTTCAAAAGACATTTCGAAACCTTCACAAATCTCTCAACTTGTCTGTACCATTCTACAGGTTTTTCTCGAAGTTTTGGAAAATCATTTGTAAATGACAAAATATCCTGTCGGGACCATGGGACATGTACATAACCTCCACCTGGAACCTCTCTCATGGGACATAACCTTTCCACCTTGTCTGCTTCTTTTACCACACATTCGGATGCAGTTTGTTTAGATCGGGCCTCTTCTTCTTTCTTTGCCCACCTAGTTTTCCATTTCTGCAATAATGTCATAAGCTCCCTAATTTGTAGATTTCTACCTGACACATTCATATTTTCCAAATCTTTGTCAGAAAATTCAGCTTGATATGGTTTCTGTAACACTTTTGATTTGCCAATGTCAATTCCCATATTAGCTGCCATATCCATTAACTTTTCATGAAACACTCTTGTATTTCTTGTAATGCTTTTGCATATGAACAATAACTCATCTTCACTGAATGTATTTAATCTGTCCAATCCAACATTTCCAGCCATCATTTCCTCTAATTCGACTCTTAATTTAAATATATCCAGTACTTTTGGCTGTGACTTTGGTTTCTCTATTTCTCGTGTCCATCTCTCTATTTCTTCTGGGGTTACTACTGTCGCACTTCTTGTACCTGAGGATGTCTCCATTTGTACTTCTCTAGAATTTATAGGAGTGGTTTTCCTGACCGAATCACTCACTGGTTCTCTTATTGGCAAATCCATCAGGGAAATCACTGACTCACATTCACTCGCTTGATCACCAACTATTAAGGGTTCTTTTCTTTGCTGAACTACAGGTGTAGTCAGAACGAGAGTTTTAGGACTAGCCTGCTTATCTCCGCACACAGGAACAACTGGGCCAATAGTTACCGGAATTGTTAGGGCTTCACACCTTGTATTTAATTGGGAAATTTTCTGAATCAACTCACTTCTTTGTTTATTTAATGCTTCTCTTTCCCTGTCTTGTAGTACTTTTTCTAAAGAAGTCTCGTGTACCACTTGCGGAATCAGAAGTGGTTTCAAGAACGGATCATTTGGATTAACTGTGCTTGGCTCCTCATTGTAAGGTGGTGGATTTTACATCAATAAATCCTCCAAATAATCATCATCTGACTCACCACTAGTCATTAAATGTTTCGTTTTCTCAGTCTTTTTACTTCCTGTAGGTTCTTCTAAAGTTATTACAGGATATAATCCTTCCACTAACATAGACTGTCTCCATTGTTTCATTTGTTGGTCTCTTGTCTCTTTTGGAAATCGGGGATAAAACTTACTCCAATTCCTGTTACTCCTAGGTCTATCTCGCTCAAAAGCATCAGTTTCCCATTCCTCCAATGCATCATACTGTGTTAATCCAGGTCTAGGATTTAATTAATTCATGCAAGTTCTTAAATTGTACAAAACTCTGCCATTAAACGTACCATTTTCTGGAAATGCTAAAACACCATCATCTTTTGTTTACTCCATCCAATTTTCTAACCACACACAAGTGTGATAGCCCCTTTCTACCGTCATGTATGATGCGGGCGTATTTGGTGGTGGAATAATAATCCCTTCTCTTGTTTTAATTGCTTTATCTTTCTTGAAATAATTCTTAATTCTTTTAATGAATTACATTTTTCTCTTTTCTCCGTACATAATAAAAGGTCTTCCTCTTGTATGTTGTTCTTGTGCAAACCCTAAATATCTCCTATTGAGCCTATTTCCTACAAGGGGACCTATATGCCACATATATTTTAAACGCAAATCTTCTGGATATTCTCAATTTATTTACAAAATTACTTCCAATACCAGCACGTCTTTTATTTTTCAGTGACCAATCAAAATTTAAAATTCAAATAAATCCAACCAAATAGTTGTGTGGCTTTTCTCGTGAAACTACCTCTCACGCTCCTATACTCACCCCTCCTTTACAATTCCTATCTCAGCTACACACCCGCTGTCTCAACCAATACCAGCGCAGCTCTGAGTGACGTCAGCGCACCTGCGCGACTGACTCCCTCCTTTGTAAGGTAATGTGAAAACGTAATTTCTTTCACCTTTAATGCAGAATTTTTTATTATTCAACAACGTAAAAACATTTGCCACTGTACCTGAGTGACTAAATCAAAGGAAAGATATATTTCTCTCACTACGAGTAAACCCCTTCCCCTTACTCTTCATATACTACGAGTAGATCCCTTCCGTCTACCCTTCACGCATACATTGGAGAACCTGTTACTCCTTCAGATTTATCCCTTCTGGGATATACTAAGGCCAAAGTTTCACCAGCGAACCCCTTTGCTATCAATCAAGCTCAGATGAACCTGCTACTCCTTCCGTGTGACCCTTTCTAGGTGATATCACACAAAACGTTTTGCTAGCGAACTCTTTGCTATCATTTATTCACACATTCATACAGAAAATCCCTAAATAGTGCTTCCGGTTTTACCTAACCATGCACTTATTTCCTACAGGTAAGTGACCTCACTGCAGTGTGGCTTCCATTTACCACCCGCTATTCTGCCCCCGGGCATTCCAGACAAAACATATAACAGGTACGAACAATTTTGGTTAATACATAAAATCAATACATCATCAATATAATCGATGTAAAATCAGATTTGATCGATCAATAATCAGTACATAACTAACTAACCACCTATTTTAACTAAACCCTAACCTTACCTCTGCTACCAAAATAAACTGATAGAGCGCAGGTTCACATGCCCATTATTTACCATACTCACCTGAACCCATAAACTATATATACAATTGAACAGGTATAACCTACACTCATATCAAATTTTGTTTAACCATTCAGGACCTATACCATTCGGTTTACCAATCCTAGTCACCGGTACCTGAAAACCTAATGGATCAGGGTGTTAGCATAATTGGTAGAAATATAACGTTTCCACTCATATAATAACCACAAACTCAGGAAAGGTTTAAACTCTTTATCTAAATTTCCTAATAATCTTAATCCAAATATTAAATCTCAGAAATTTTTCAATCAAGAAAATAATGATTAGAATGAAAATATGCTGAGATTTTATAAAGCAAACTTTACGCATTTGACATTAGGGTGGGAAGAGAGAAGGAAACAGTACAATGACATACCCACATTGAATATTTATCTAATATGGTGTGAAGAACTAACCCTTGCCACGGGTCAGTTTAAAGGACAGAACCCCAAATGTGCAGGCACCATAAAGTCAAGCAGGTGCAGATCAGAATCAGGACAGGTAAAGCCAAATTGGATCAGGACAGGACCACCACAGGCTAAGACTGGCACCCGCAATTAAAGTTGCAACGCCTGCGTTACTCCCTCTCTGCAGCTAACAGCCAGAACCCGGTAAGAGTTATCGATCTCTCCGACAAAGTGCTTTGCCAGCACTTCAGCTCTCAAACCCCGATCTGGGTTTCGAACCTTCTGACAGAGGGCTCCGTCAGCACCTGTGCTCCCGATCACCTATTGAGTGCGTTGGGTCAGTGACAGGTCAGCTATTCTGACAAATTAACTAGCTAAGCCTACCCTATTTATACTATTTTCCAGGTCAGTGTACCACCCCCAATGTTGCAAGTGTAAGGATCCCCAAATTTGATTGGACAAAAGACGGGGGGAGAGGTCATCACACCATACCAAAATGAAGCTTTTCTTGATGATATTAAAATTAATGTTCCTGCCCATAACTGTATTTTCCCATGCACTTTTATTCCACCCAACAATGGATGTTCTTATAGAAATACATTGTTAATAATTTTTCTTCCGCTTGGGGTCAGTAGGTCGGGTTCCCAGGCACATCTTCTAGTGTACTGTAAGCTTGGCTGTGATTCAATGACGAATGACTTAATCTCCTTCTGGAGTTTGACATGCGCAGTGTGGAGTAATAGCACTTCCCAGGCCCAAGATTATTGTTACATGAAAAAATAGAAAGAAACAGTTTTAGAACACAGAATAAATGAATGCACTGTATACCACTTATCTTTACTCTATTCCCATAACTATTGCGTTAGAGTTAAGCAGAATGAACAGCTTAGCAAAAGCAGCAGTGCAAGCTTCATGCATGCTGTAACACAGAGCAGCCATCTTAGTTCTAGTGCGCAGAAGCAAAAGATTCCCTCCAAAAGCAGAACGTACGTCATGTCACGTGAGTGTGACAAACGCATGCGCAGTAAGAAATCCTGCGTAGCAGCAGCCATTTTAGTGCAAGCGGATCATAGTTAGTAAAAGCACATATGCAAGCTTTACTTAGATGTCATGTAATGCAATATTAATGGGACAAACATGTCGATTAGCACATTAACGTTATGTCGAGAAGACTGAATACAAGCAAGTCGCATTACGTGCGAATCCTTGCTCCATCACAAGTATATGTGGTTTAGGTTCCGTTCTTTCCCAAATGTGCGATGGCAAAGAGAGGTTGTTGGTTTTACTTTATGTTCACTTAAGGGAGCTGAAGAACGTTACTCCGTTATTGAACATGAGGCGTAATCTTGCATGTGGGCCATCAATCATTTCAGATTTTATCTTTGGGGTTTACCTTTCTTGGTCAGGAGTGATCACAAACCTTTGGTCCACATGTTCGCATGCAGGAAAGTAGAAACACCACACCCAGGATCAAGAGGTGGATTGAAAGTTTGTGGGAATATAACTTCACTGTTTACCTGGTTTGAGGAATGTTCCTGCTGATTTTCTCTCAAGGATGCCTCTTGACAAACCAGGCACTAACAATGTGGAGAATTCTGTGTTGTGGGTCAAGGAGCCAGCTCTTAACCAGTCAGAGTGGGAGTCAAACATGGCTGAAGATGAATCAAGGAAATTAGTGATGGATTTTGTAGTAAACGGTTGGCCTGTTTTAAGTCTTGTTCCTTAATGTGCTAGAAGTTTCTGGAGTGTTCGAGACAAATTGAAATTTTTTTAGAAGAATCTCTTTAGAGGTGATAGATTAGTCCCACCTTCCAATTTATGAAAAAAATAATCAATCTTGCACACAAAGGCCATCTTGGTTGCAATTTAACCAAGTCCACAGTCAGGGAATCCTATTGGTGGCCTGATCTTCATCTTCATGTAGAGGATGTTGTTAGGGACTGCATTTCCTGTGCAAACAATCACAAAGCAAAAAAGATAAGAGCAACCCCTCTTTCACCATTCGAGCTTCCAGAATGGCCTTGGACAAAACTTGCTTTGGACATTGTGGGTCCCTTTGACATTCTGGCACCTAATGAAAAGTTTGTTGTAGTTCTTGTGGATTACACATCAAAATGGGTTTCTGTATGTTGTATGAGCTTGGTTGTCACCAAGAACATCACTGAGTTTTTAAAATATATTTTTGTATCTGAGGGCATTCCGGATGTAATTGTCACTGATAATGGTGTACAATTTACATCTTCAGAGATGGAAGAATTTTTTAGAGATCTTTCTATTACACATCATCGCACTGCACTTTATTTCCCACAAGCCAACGGACTTGTTGAGAGCATGAATAGGTTGGTAAGAGCTGCTGTGAAAAATAATATTTCTTTATAGTTAGTTTTGAGAGAAAAACTGTGGGCACCCAGTAATACCTCTAACAGTGTTTCTGGTGTGTCTCCTTTTACAAGACTCGGAGGTAGATGAACTGGAACAAAACTCACACAGCTACGGTTCAGTGGGAATACAAGTTTGGTTTCTAACCAGAGAGTTAAGAATTATCAAACTATGTACAAACACAGATATGATGCAAAGTCTGGAGCGAAAGAGAATTCATGGAATGTGTTGGATTTTTTTTGGGGGAAAAAAGCAACTTGGTCTCCCAAAGGTCAGTCGCAGCTCCCTACTCTGCGCCCTACACTGCATCAATGCACGCAACACCACTTTACTCAAAACCAATGCTCTCTACTCCAGTTTACTCTGCACCACTGCACTGTAACTTGCAACACTTAACACCATTGCACTATACGCCACTGCACTCTATGCCATTGTTCTCTATGTCATTGCACTCAATGCCACTCTACTCTACCCTGCACCACTGTACTACATGTCACTGCTCTCTAATCTACTCTACTCTGCATCACTCTACACCACTGTATGGTAATGTGCGTATTTCCTCATTTTGTGTTTCTGTGAATTAAGTCCTTATTAAGAGCACAAGGTATTATGGGGCATATTATCAAGCACAGCGTTAACATTATCGTAAAGCGGCGATAATGGGCTTGATAATACGCCGTAGAGAATTCCCATAGAAGCCCATGTTCACACCAGAACATGGGCTTCTATGGGAATTCACAAAGGCGTATTATCAAGCCCATTATCGCGGCAATTTTTTGCCGCTAAAGCAGCAATAATGTTAAGGCCGTTTTTTGATAATATGCCCCTATTTTCTTTCTGGCCTTTGTCTGTTTCCATCACTATTCCTAATGCTGCTGAGAATTCTGTGTGGAATGTTTATGGTTGAACATATAATGTATTAGGCAGTTGGCTGAGAGGTTTGGCTGGAGTTTCATATGAAATAATGAACTAATTTAAAAGACTTTCTCTTCTCATGCGAATTATTGGAAAAGGGCACTTCACTCACTGCACTCCATACCAATGCACTCTATGCCACTCTGCTATATACTACTGCACTATTTGACAGTCTACTCTGCAACACTGCTCCCTCTGACACTGAACTCTATGTCACTACGCTCTGTATCACTCCACTCTACGCCATTGCACTCTACCATGCTCCACTTCACTCTACACCACTGCACACCACTCAACTCTACTCTAAGCCACTCTACTGAACTCTACTCCAATGCACTGTACGCCACTCCACTCTATGCCACTCTACTCTGCATTGCTCCATTCTACGCCACCACATTCTATGCCAATGCACTTTAAGCTACTCTGTGCCACTTAACTCTGACACTGCACTCTATGCCACTGCACTCTACTCCTCTCTATTCCACACTGCACATTCCACTCTATGCCACTGCAATCTACCCTGCACCACCGCATTCTATGCCAATGCACTCCACAACACTTCACTCTGCACCACTGCACTGAACGCCAAACTCTACTCTGCAACAGTCTCCTCCACACCACTGCAATCTACTCTACACCAATGCACTCAACACCACTCTACTCTATAGCACTGCACTCTCCGCCACTGAACTCTATGCCATTCTACTCTGCGCTACTGCACTTTATACCACTACACTCTACTATGCTTCACTCTACTCTACACCACTCTACTGCACTCTCTGCCAATCCACCCTATGCCACTACATTCTACGCCATTACATCTCATTCTAATCTACTGTGCACCACTGCGCTCTATGACACTGTACTCTACACCACTTCACTCTATGCCTCCATACTCTATACCACTCTACTCTATGCCAGCACACTCTACCTTACTGTACTATGCACCACGGTACTCTACACCACTCCAGTCTATGCCACTCCACTCTGCTCTACACCACTCTGCTGCACTGCATGACACTCCACTCAACCCTACTCTACACCAACCCATAACACTCCACTCTACTCCACTTTATGACACTCCACTCCACCCCAGTCTCTTTTACCCCACTAACTTTTAGCCACGCTCATGAGCAGCCACACTGTTGTACAGCATGGTTTAAACAGATTGGCAAAGCTAATGGCTCTTACATAGGTGAGATCTATTGGCTTTGCCAATGCGTCTTTCCTTTTTACTACTCGGACTTCTTCATCTCTTACAGTGAGGTGATCTGCGTCACAGGACCTCCATCATGAAAACAGGTAAGTCTTAGTCAGTGGCGGGTCACACAGGTAATGCAGTGGGGCAGGGCAGGGCTGGGTGGGGGGGTAGTGGAGTTCGACATACGACGGGAAAGTGTAGAGCACAGAAATAAATAAATAAAAACACACGTTGCGCTGGTAGCATCGTCGACTCGGCTATGCTGCGAGCGCAAGGAATGTGCTTTTATTTATTGATTTCTGTGCTCTACACTTTCCCGTCGTATGTCAAGCTCCACTACTCCCCCACCCAGCCCCGCCCCGCCCACAGCGTTACCTGTGTGAGCCACCACTGGTCTTAGTTACAGGGTGAAGTTTGCAGTATAGTGACAGAGGTTACTTTAAAAGCATGTTGAATGCAAGAGAGGCTTCCTGACAGATGAGGCCCACTGAGAGTTGGGTTGAGCTGTGGACAAATAGCAAAACAATCCCTACAGACTAATGCAAGCTTTAGAATCAGAAGCTTATAGGTCATCATACAAAACATGGAAGTATGAACCCATAGAGACTATTGAATCAAAAGGGTGCATCTCATTGGGTGGTCATTTAGTTGTATACAGATTGCAAGCATAACGTTTTTATAAGGTTTGGGTAAAATAGAATTCTGCAATCATACTCACAACATCTTATATATGAGGATTACGCTTCTACTCTACCTAACCTACACTTCTTTGCTGCACTCTAAATGTCCTGTAGTATTGCAGATTCCCTTGTACACTACAACACAAGGAGAGAGATTGCTTCTTACCCAGTGCCCAAAGATGGTAACAAAAATAACTGGCCTTTCTGCTTTACTAAATACTTAGGCGAAGTCATAGGTTTGTCCCAACACATTTTGAGCTGCCCTGCACACCTTACACTCAACACCCAAAGCCTTCCCACACTCTACCAACCATGAACAGCAAACAAGAGTTCTTCTTACTGTTCCTTAAGAAAGCACTTCGGGGCCTCATCAGGGGCATGCGGTACTATGGAATTTTTACTACAATACTAACTTTGTCCAGGGTCCAGTGTGTACATGTGGGATATGCAATGTGATATAAGAAAAATGTATTTCGATGAAATAACCTTTTTATTGTTATATAATTCGCGACAATTTATTTTTATTATGTAGAATGCTTTCATGGATATTTTTTATATACCGAATAAAGCTTGTTTTGACTTTGATAGAAGATGAAATAAGTAATTGGCAACGAGGCGCAGGAGAAAGCAGTGAGAAGGCTTGGACAGGACCAGCTGGCAGAAGTGTAACTGCAGAGAGAAAGCAGGATTGAGAGTGGGTAGAAGGAAGCAGATCATGTAACATGGCATGCCAGGGAGGCAGCTGCAATATAGTCCAGTAATATAGCAAATAATCATTTTGAGTAAGTGATACAAATTTTAGGTCTGGCCTAGAGACAGCTTTAGGGGCTTCGACAGCTTCATTCGTAAAAAGCCATGAAACTCGCCCGTAATTGTATGCTACACACAAAGAATGCTATTACTCATGCCATACACTATGCTTAGTACACCAACTTCCCAATGGCATGTGAAAAAAACCTGTCTACCAAAAGCAGTGTGGGCTGCACAATTTAAGGTGTGCGTTGTGCCATAGTTGGCAAGTTTCCACGCTTGCAGCAGACAACCATCTTGGCTTTTTCTTTTGAATAGTTCCAATATGCTGTCATGCTGCCTCTAGATGCAAAGTAACAGCCATCTTTGAATGCTGTAGCAATGGTATTCTGTATAATTATGGTTATATCGTTCCAAGCTTTCCATCTTGATAGTATACAAAATAACATTCCAAGAAACCTGCCCCCCAATACTGGTTTTTCCAGTTCTTGCACCACCGTTCTATAGGCATTACAAACCCAATATTGGAAGCGAACAAGCATTGGCAAACGGACACCTACTGGCTTTGCCAAGGTTTGTTTTATTTTTGGGGCTTATTCTTCTAATATTTTTTTATGTAATCATTGCTACAGCTTGCCAAGGCAAGACCTATTGACTTTGTCAATGCGTGTCTATATGGTGTGGATGGTAAATTAATTGCATTTAGGTGCACAAGCGAATATGTGGGATAAGATGGCATCTTCCGACTTGTAGCCATCTTCAGAACCAGGAGATTTGAGTTCCCGCTGTCACACTCTTCATCACCTTAGGGGCCGGACTGGTCATCCTGCCGTGCTGGCATTTCCCGGTGGGCTGCAGACTAAGAGGCTGATTTCAGAGCAGGATTGGCTGCTATGAACTACCAAAATCTACATGGCCCCAAGCTTTCTGCAGCTTCCTGCAGTTTGGGACTGGTTTGAACATTGTTTTAGGGCTGCGTTTAGTATCTAGTCCGGGACTGAACAGCTTGTGTGATCTGTGGCATCGTTTTCTTGTGCCTTAATTTTCTCATCTACTAAAAAATTGGGACCCCTCCACCCCGGGTTCAGTTCAAAGTCGCGTGCAACAATAGAAAATAAATTCATGCCCTGAATTTGGGTCAAAAGCACAGTGTCTTGAAGTACTAACTTAAGGTTTCATGAGGTCTTACACAAGACATATTTTGGGGGCCCCACTTGGGTTTAATTTTGAATTTGTTACGCATTTCAGCCAATTCAAACAGCCTTGATGTCAAATAATATTGAACTATAAATTCAGCTTCAAATTTGGGGAAATACAAAACAGCTAAAGCCGCCAGGCATCTTGCAGCCAAACAGCACCAAAAGAAATTTTAGCAAGCATTGATGAAGCCATTTCTTTTGCATGTACTTCTTTTGTCTAGCACCAACAATATTTTATGGGAATTCAGTGTCTAACCAGCCTGTTCTACCCACTGTAGAAAAGACACAGGAAGCGCTACTTATTAAAATAAAACATATGCACACAGTTCTTGACATTTCAGCTTTGATTTCTGGATGTTCGTAATCACAAACAAATCCCTTTAACTGTTGGCATGCTTGGAGCAACAGCGAAAACGATAGCACGGCTCTAAACATTCAGCAGGAGACCCCTAGGAGCTTAGGGGCCCTTGGAACTTGCCCACTTAGCCCATGCCCTGAAACGTCTGTGGACAACATAATTCAGAGTCAGCATCAGTAAAGTAGCTCACGGGATCTCTGTGCCTACGGCAAAGCCCTGTGTGCAGCACCTAGAAGCAAGGATCCAGCCGCAGCAGGCTGACTCAGCATCTCGTCATGGTGTCATCCATAAAACGAGCGTTGTTCGGTAATACCATGTTATTATACTATGACCTCGTATAATAATGCAAGATGGCATTACAGTATAACCTAGTATTAACAGAGTGGAATTATAACACTTGGAAGGTCTGAAAACCTAGTGTGAAGTGCTACACAAACAGCAAATTAGAATTCATAATAATACCCATCCCATTTGCGGCTTCTCTGCTGCACATAATTGGATCTCTCGAGTGGTGAGTGAGTGGGGTGCGCACAGAATCTTACTCAGTAGAAACTGGGCTGTGACCCACCAAGTATTTATAAGCAGGCTCCAGATGCTCTTGTTAAATGTGTTATCATTCCTTACTTTGTGTCTACACCTATCTGAGCCTCTTGAACCAATCCAGAGCTCAGAACCAGGTTCTACACTCTTTTGCCAGAAAACCTTATCTCTCATGGAACCTACTCCCTCTTCCCTCAACTCTATACCCCTCATCACTTGTCATGTTATCCAAACTCTGCTCCATCACTGATGCTAATTCTAGTCAAAGGAAAATCCCTGGACTGTGTATCTTTTCTTTGCGTGCATTCGCCTCAGTCAAACCTTACCATTTTCACACAATATCAGACCAACACAAAAATATGACGTTTACAATCTTTCTGATTTTATTAAAAAAAGCTTTTGTACTACAAGTTTAAAAACAGACAAATGTCTGTACAATATAAAAACAATTGGAAAATGCAGTGATATCAACTCAAATGCATGTCAATCTATACATGTGCAAACTACAGCGGTTAAACAAGTACATTCCTGTATATCAAAGAGAGAAAGAACATAACATTTTTTAACAAACAATACTGGTCAAAATTATACCCAATGTATGCTTCCAAATTTTAACAAATCAACCTCTGCCCCACCTTGGGTTGGACTATTCCCTATTCTTATTTGAAACTGACCCAGAATCCTCTTATAGATGTCACACATAAATATGCATTAGATGACAATGATCACAGTAACCATAATCCAGGTGTATCTGCTCTCTGATAGGGATCTAGCTGGGTTCTATATTTAAGTGCGTCGACGCGTTTCGGTGTTCACAACCGGTATGTCTACACCTTCATCAGGACTGCTGATGTGTGGGGTTTATCAATTTTCTATACCTTTGACTGCATACAAAACAGAAATGTACACTGATGCTATCCATGCCACCATCCTCCTTACATGTCACCCATACATCCCACCTATTCTCATGCTATCCATGCTGTGCTCATCTTTCTCTAGTGCTATTGATACGCCCCTCCACCTCTCCTGCTATCCATACTCCACCTCACCTGCTATTCATACTCCACCTCTCCTGCTATCCATACTCCACCTCACCTGCTATTCATACTCCACCTCTCCTGCTATCCATACTCCATCTCACCTGCTATCCATACTCCACCTCTCCTGCTATCCATACTCCATCTCACCTGCTATCCATACTCCACCTCTCCTGCTATCCATACTCCATCTCACCTGCTATCCATACTCCACCTCTCCTGCTATCCATACTCCACCTCTCCTGCTATCCATACTCCATCTCACCTGCTATCCATACTCCACCTCTCCTGCTATCCATACTCCATCTCACCTGCTATCCATACTCCACCTCTCCTGCTATCCATACTCCATCTCACCTGCTATCCATACTCCACCTCTCCTGCTATCCATACTCCACCTCTCCTGCTATCCATACTCCATCTCACCTGCTATCCATACTCCACCTCTCCTGCTATCCATACTCCATCTCACCTGCTATCCATACTCCACCTCTCCTGCTATCCATACTCCACCTCACCTGCTATTCATACTCCACCTCTCCTGCTATCCATACTCCATCTCACCTGCTATCCATACTCCACCTCTCCTGCTATCCATACTCCACCTCTCCTGCTATCCATACTCCATCTCACCTGCTATCCATACTCCACCTCTCCTGCTATCCATACTCCACCTCACCTGCTATTCATACTCCACCTCTCCTGCTATCCATACTCCATCTCACCTGCTATCCATACTCCACCTCTCCTGCTATCCATACTCCATCTCACCTGCTATCCATACTCCACCTCTCCTGCTATCCATACTCCACCTCACCTGCTATTCATACTCCACCTCTCCTGCTATCCATACTCCACCTCTCCTGCTATCCATACTCCACCTCTCCTGCTATCCATACTCCATCTCACCTGCTATCCATACTCCACCTCTCCTGCTATCCATACTCCACCTCACCTGCTATTCATACTCCATCTCACCTGCTATCCATACTCCATCTCACCTGCTATCCATACTCCACCTCTCCTGCTATCCATACTCCATCTCACCTGCTATCCATACTCCACCTCTCCTGCTATCCATACTCCACCTCTCCTGCTATCCATACTCCACCTCACCTGCTATTCATACTCCATCTCACCTGCTATCCATACTCCATCTCACCTGCTATCCATACTCCACCTCTCCTGCTATCCATACTCCATCTCACCTGCTATCCATACTCCACCTCTCCTGCTATCCATACTCCACCTCACCTGCTATTCATACTCCACCTCTCCTGCTATCCATACTCCATCTCACCTGCTATCCATACTCCACCTCTCCTGCTATCCATACTCCATCTCACCTGCTATCCATACTCCACCTCTCCTGCTATCCATACTCCATCTCACCTGCTATCCATACTCCACCTCTCCTGCTATCCATACTCCATCTCACCTGCTATCCATACTCCATCTCTCCTGCTATCCATACTCCATCTCACCTGCTGTCCATACTCCACCTCTCCTGCTATCCATACTCCATCTCACCTGCTATCCATACTCCACCTCTCCTGCTATCCATACTCCACCTCACCTGTTATCCATACTCCACCTCTCCTGCTATCCATACTCCACCTCTCCTGCTATCCATACTCCACCTCACCTGTTATCCATACTCCACCTCTCCTGCTATCCATACTCCCCTCCACCTCTCCTGCTATCCACACTCCCCTCCACTTCTCCTGCTCTCCACACTCCCCTCCACCTCTCCTGCTATCCATACTCCCCTCCACATCTCATGCTCTCCATACTCCCCTCCAACTCTTCTGCTATCCATACCCCCTCCACCTCACCTGCTATCCATACTCTCCTCCACCTCTCCTGCTCTCCATACTCCCTTCCACCTCTCCTGCTATCCATACTCCCCTCCACCTCTCCTGCTATCCACACTCCACCTCTCGTGCTATCCATACTCCCCTCCACCTCTCATACTCTCCAAACTCCCCTCCACCTCTCATGCTCTCCATACTCCCCTCCACCTCTCCTGGTATCCTTACTCCCCTCCACTTTTCGTGCTATCCATACCCCTCCACCTCACCTGCTACCCATACTCCCTTCCACCTCTCCTATTATCCACACTCCACTCCACCTCTCATGCTCTCCATACTCCCCTCCACTCCACCTCTCCACCTCTCATGTTCTCCACCCCTCATGCTCTCCACCTGTCATGCTCTCCTACTCCCCTCCACCTCCCATGCTCTCCATACTCCCCTCCATGCTATCCTTACTCTCCTCCACCTCTCCCGCTATCCGTACTCCCTTCCACTTCTCCTGTTATCCATACTCCCCTCCACCTCTCATGCTCTCTATAGTCCCCTCCACTCCACCTCTCCACCTCTCCTAATCTCAATACTCTTCTCCACCTCTCCTGCTCTCTGTACTCCCCTCCACCTCTCCTGCTCTCCACACTCCCCTCCACCTCTCATGCTCTCTATACCTCCTCCACCTCTCCTGTTATCCATACTCGACTCCACCTCTCATGCTCTTCATACTCCCCTCCACATCTCCTGCTATCCACACTCTACCTCTCTGCTATCCATACTCCCCTCCACCTCTCATGCTCTCCATACTCTCCTGCTCTCCATACTCCCCTCCATCTCTTCTGCTCTCCATACTCCCCTCCACCTCTCCTACTCACCATACTCCCCTCCACCTCTCCTGCTCTCTGTACTCTCCTCCACCACCCCTGCTCTCTGTACTCTCCTCCACCTCTCCATACTCTCCATACTCCCCTCCACCTCTCATGCTCTCCATACCCTCCTCCACCTCACCTGCTATCCACAATCCCCTCCTCCTCTCCTGCTATCCATATGCCCCTCCATCTCTCGTGCTCTTCATACTCCCCTCAACCTCCTGTGCTATCCATACTCCCCTCCATCTCACCTGCTCTCTGCACTCTCCTCCACCACTCATGCTCTCCATACTCCCCTCCACTTCTCCTGCTATCCATACCCCCTCCACCTCACCTGCTATCCATTCTCCCTGCCCCCTCACCTGCTGCTTACACTCCCCTCCACCTCTCCTCCTCTCCATACTCCCCTCCATCTCACCTTCTATCCATACCCCCTCCTCATCTCCTGCTATCCATATGCCCCTCCACCTCTCGTGCTCTTCATACTCCCCTCCACCTCACTTGCTCTCCACACTCCCCTCCACCTCACCTGCTATCCATTCTCCCTCCACCTCACCTGCTCTCCACACTCCCCTCCACCTCACCTGCTATCCACACTCCCCTCCACCTCTCATGCTGCGCAAACGCTTACCTCCACTTCTCTCACTCTCCATACTCTCCTGCTCTCCATACCCCCTCCACCTCTTGTGCTATCCATACTCACTTCACCTAACCTGCTATCCATACTCTCCTCCACCTCTCCTGCTCTCCACACTCCCCTACTCCCTTCCACCTCTCATGCTATCCATACTCCACCTCTCTGCTATCCATACTCCCCTCAACCTCTCCATACTCCCTTCCACCTCTCCTGCTTTCCATACTCTCCTCCACCTCTCATGCTCTCCGTACTCCCCTCCAACTCTCACGCTCTCCATACTCCCCTCCACCTCTCATGCTATCCTTACTCTCCTCCACCATTCCCGCTATCCATACTCCCTTCCACTTCTCCTGTTATCCATACTCCCCTCCACTCCTCCACCTCTCATAATCTCAATACTCCCCTCCACCTCTCCTGCTCTCCACACTCCCCTCCACCTCTCATACTCCCACACTCCCCTCCACCTCTCATGCTCTCCATACTCCCCTCCACCTCTTATACTCTCCATACTCCCCTCCACCTCTTATACTCTCCACACTCCCCTCCACCTCTCATGCTCTCCATACTCCCCTCCACCTCTTATACTCTCCATACTCCCCTCCACCTCTTATACTCTCCATACTCCCCTCCACCTCTTATACTCTCCATACTCCCCTCCACCTCTTATACTCTCCATACTCCCCTCCACCTCTTATACTCTCCATACTCCCCTCCACCTCTTATACTCTCCACACTCCCCTCCACCTCTCATGCTCTCTATTCTCCCCTCCACCTTTCGTGCTATCCATACCTTCTCCACCTCTTCTCTTGTCCATACTCTACCTCTCTCCATACTCCCCTCCACCTCTCCTGCTATTCATACTCTCCTCCACCTCACCTGCTGTTTATACTCCCCTCCACCTCTCCTCCTCTCCATTCTCCCCTGTGCCTCCCCTGCTATCCACACTCCCCTCCTCCTCTCCTGCTATCCATATGCCCCTCCACCTCTCGTGCTCTTCATACTCCCCTCCACCTCCTGTGCTATCCATACTCTCCTCCACCTCACCTGCTATCCATACTCCCTCCACCTCACCTGCTCTCCACACTCGCCTCCACCTCACCTGCTATCCACACTCCCCTCCACCGCTCCCGCTATCCATATTCCCCTCCACCTCTCATGTTATCCATACTCCACCGCTTTGCTGTCCATACTCCCCTCCACCTCTCCATACTCCCCTCCACCTCTCCTGCTCTCCGTACTCCCCTCCATCTCTCATGCTGCCCAAACACTTACCTCCACCTCTCCTGCTCTCCATACTCTCCTGCTCTCCGTACTCCCCTCCACCTCTCCACCTCTCCTGCCCTCCATAGTACCCTCCACCTCTCTCCCTCTCCTGCTCTCCACACGCCCCTCCACCTGTCCTTCTCTCCATACTCCCATCCACCTCACCTGCTATCCATATTCTCTTCCACATCTACTGTAAGCCATACTCCCCTCCACTTGTCCTGCTCTCCTACTCCCCTCCACCTCTTCAACACAACCAGGAATTTTAACTTTTTTTAAAATTAAATGTTTTTCAAGCACACTCGCCAATTGCACATACAAAAACGATGGTTATATGTGTCTCGCTATTTGCAAGACGATTGCAACTCGCTATTAGAGATTGTTCCAAATAGCGTTGCGAGTCAATAGCGACAAGCAATTTAGTTGGCTGAGGTGTTAGTAGGTAGACAAAAGCGACTCGCTAATAGTGACTCGCTAATTTTCGCTATTTGCGACTCGCTATTTTTGGTGGTCGTACATCTTGCCCCAAGTCTCAGCTTACTTTTGTAAATGAAAAGTTTCGCAGGAAGGCAAAATTGGCAACATCCTCCAATTGTGTATTATCCACTATTCAAATTGGTTTGAAAAACTGCCAATACCCGCTCTGCTGGTGAACTAGGGTGCAATTCAGATTTTGTACCCAAATACTGAAAGCTGTGTGTGTTGAGAACTACCACACGCCCTCGGCTGCAAACCATGGTCCAGGAAGCCGCAGATTAACCACAATGATCTTGAGGGGCTGCTGGCAGCGAATCAGATGGTACTGTCATAGAAACATGTTATGAAGATAAAACAGTGGCCAATCAGATTGCTGCTGTTTCACCAAACTGATTGGCCACCCTCTGAATCAATTAGGTTAGTTGTGGGAGTAACTGCCCCGACTTGAGTGCAGGGCGTTAATCTTGTAGCGGTTCCTCCACTGCTGCATGTACTGCTTGCTGTTAGATTTTTGGGTCGAGCCTGGGCAGCGCATGCGCTGCTCTGCGGCATGCTGTATTGGAGCATGGAATAGAAGCCCCGTCGACTGTCCGCACATATTTGTCATTGGCTTGTGTGATTGTCCTTCGTAAATGCTGGCTTCTGATTCGTTAATAGGCTTGTTAGTTCCTCCTTAGAACGGCCATGTCTTCATTTGTAATCTCCCATGACGACTGGCCCTTTTACTTCAGTTGTTACACAGTAGGTCTTATTTAGTCTGTAAGCACTATTTTCTGTAATGAGTTTCTCCTACTGCAGGCATGACATGCTTTCCTGCAACATTCAGCGCGCAATGCAGGCTTTCACTTTCCGATCAGCTGGGATAATAGCGGCCGCTTATTTGAATAGGTCTTGTATTTGCTGGAGTTTGAGCTGTTGGCATTGTAAATGAAAATGCCTTTTAGTTAGGTGTTAAATAGCAAAACAGATAAATAAAAGGCATTGTCATTTACAATGCCAATAGCTTAAACTCTCGCAAATGTGACACCTACTGCAGTGCAAACGCATGTTTTTCTTTTCTTCATCAGTATTAGGCAGACACTGATCCACAGAAAAAGTAAGATTCGCCAGAGGATTCACATACAAAGATACTTTTGTATTTTTTTTTTTTTTTTTTTGCAGTTTTATATAGCATGAACATGGCCCGTGGGCCATGGACAATACAGCACTCTACAAGTGAACCAGACTAGTTACATATATTGTTTACACAAGGCTAGGTTAAGTGATGTGCTCAGAATCTAGGATGTTTAAAAGAGGCTGAGATTAGAAACATTTCTTGCTAACAAATACAACATTCTCATAAAACCTAACACAGCAGGCAGGTAGGGCACACACATAACCTCGCAAGTCAAATACATCACCATAAATAAAGGGTGGAAACCACTGGCTGCCACTTTGAGATTGACCTTGGGAGTGTGCTTATAATGTTTTGTTAAATTGTTAGACCTTTTGAGTGGCTTAAAGAATTTGGGTCAACAGGTTATTGATATAGCAATATATTAAACTTGTTTGACAGCTCTGAAAAATTTGTATGAATGGAATTGCAATTCAAGTTTGGAGTTGTATCATTCTGGAAGTACTTTTTAAAGCAGCAAATTGTCGTATTATTATTGTGTAATGCAAAACGTTTTTATGAAAGATTTCCGAATTAATTTCCTGTGTATTTGAGAAAAGATGTTTTTTTAAGCTAAAATGAAGCAAAAGTTAAAACAAATCTTTAGTTGTGTTAAGTAGATACACAATAATTTACTACTCTACAGTCATCTTCATCTCCACTTTACAAGTATATTCGAGTCCCCCACTCTTCACTCGTCATATACCATCACTGCGCTTTGGCTGCAAAGTTCGAACAATCTGTTTCTTGCATTTAAATGCTGCATAAAATCTTTTGTTTTTTTTTATTGGTCTCAAAATCTTGGAAGCTCTCTGTCTTCTGGAATAATAGCACTAAGCAAAGACTTTGGATGACAATACCGCAAAGCTTGTACCAGCTATGTCTAAAATCCACTTCACGGTATTAGCCACATGTGTTATTTTACTTGCATATTTTTGTGAGTCTGATTTCTGGCAAACCTAAGTTGGCGAGCACACTTTTCTAATCAAAGACTCCATAAATGCCTAAAGCGGGAGGTCCACCAAAAACCGTTTCCAAAACAAAATTGCTTCCTTGGGGTCTCCAAGACTTCTGTTTCTGGATTTCTGTCTGTTGGTTCTCATTAAAAAGGTCTTTATCCAACTGTCACTTTTTCTCAAACTGTGGGGATGTGTTTTCTTAAACCATGGGAATGTTATCACAGTGTGGCGAGAGAAGACAAGTGCTTCCTCAGTTCTTTTAAAAAAAAAGTGCCTGGCTAGGTAACTGTGCATGTGCGCCCTTCTTACACAACTTCATTGAGACCCTTACCACCACCTCCTATCTCACCTGGTTGTATGACAGAATCCAGGATGCATTTAGCATGCATGCCTTTACAACACCGGCATTAGAACAAACGCATTGTTACGATGCGTCCCTTTAGCACCAAGTCGCTACAATGACTTTCCTTAAGGGGGCGCTCGACTTTGGAATAGTATTGTTTACTATTCAACTCCAGTCTGTGCAACAGAAGGGAAGATGAAGGACTTAAAATCCAACACCACTCCACCAATGCGCCGCCCTAAAGCAAGTCATTGTAACGACATGCGTGCTAAACAAATGCGTGATAATGACGCATTTGTTCTGTTGCCAGTGTTGTAAAGGCGCAGCGTGATTCCGGCTTCGTTATAAAGGATGCTTGCCACCTCACCTAGAGTTAAATTGCTTCCACTGAGTGGTGAGATCTCAAAGAAAATAAGCAATTAAAACATTAACCAAGGTTCAAGGGCTACATTCCTCAATATTTTAATTCATAAAAAGTGGGGTGGAATATATATATATATATATATATATATATATATATATATATATATATATATATATATATATATATATATATATATATATACATATATATATATATATATCCACCAGCAATCTTCACCACCTCCGAACAAACGGCAAAATGAAGACACGGACCCCAGGCTGTCGGCAAGGTAGATTTATATGGGACCTTTCATATATATATTTTTTATATATTCACAGAAGAATAAGGTTAGAGGGATGTTATAGTTAGGCTCAGATTTAACTTGTACAAAACCTGTGAAATTCAGCAGCTACAGTCCCCAGAGCCAACTAGAACTTACGTCCCTGAAAATCACTGCTTATGAACTTGCATATTAATAACTCATGACATGCTCTCTCTTGTACCCAGGACAAAGACATAGACTCCAAGAGTCAGTTGGCTGACCTCCTGTGTGACTACAGGGAGCCAACAAGCTGCAAGAGGTCTTTTCCTGGAAGTACCAACCTGCCTAGTGGCGTATGGACCTGGATCCTGCTGTTTGTCTCGCTGGTACGCTGTAAGTCTCTATCTGGCAGATGCATCAACGAAAATACCTCCCGGTAAAACACCGAATCGGTAAAACAGGCCGATACCGAACGCAAAACCAGAAAATGCTATGCATCAAACAATAAATCGGAAAAAAATAAAGAATCGCTAAAACCCCACGCGGTAAATTACCGAATCACTAAACAGACAATCGGAATTACCGAACCCCAAAGCTGACTTCGGAAATACCGAATCGCTATTAACGAACCGCAATGGTATGCATGAAAAGTCGCTAATACCGAAAATCCCTAAAATCGCTATTTAGCATGAGCAAAATAAGGGGAATCACAATCAGGAGGTAAAGTTAACTGAAGGACAGAAAAAAAAATTCCAACCCCATCAGCAGGTGCTGACAATCAGTAACCCTTCATAAATGCCCTGGGAAACCCCACATGTCAACCAAAATGGCTGCCCTCTACGTGCTTGCTAGGAGGAGGAGGATCAACGCCCAGGCCCAGCGCAGGAGGATGATACAGGACAGGATCTTCAGGGTGCGCATCACTTTGCTGGGGCAGACCGAGGAACAGGTGTACGACAAGTATAGACTCAGCCGTGCCATGATAATGCACCTAATAGCAGACCTGGAACCATTACTGCAGCACGAGACCCGTAGGACCAACGCCATACCAGCCCATGTGCAGGTCCTATGCGGCCTGCACCTGCTTGCGTCTGGAAGCTTCCAGGGGGTAATAGCTGAGACTGGAGGCGTGTCGCAAAGTGCTTTATCACGATTCTTCCACCGGTTCCTAGAGGCCATGCTGACATTAATAAATCGCCACATTACCTTCCCCACAACCCCCCAGCAGCTGACCCGCACCAAACGGGAATTCTACCAGGTGGCACAATTCCCCCATGTCATCGGGTGTGTTGACTGCACGCATGTCGCCATCTGTCCTCCATCAGCCACCGAATACATATTCCGCAACCGGAAGTCATACCATTCTATCAATGTGCAGGTGGTAGCCCAATTCCCCGGGAGCACACACAACGCCTACATATTCCGTCACTGTGGCCTCCACAGGCGCCTGATCAACGGTGAATTTGGAGAGGGACACCTACTAGGTACATATAGATGCATCATCGTACTCTCCAACCACTCCATCCCCACATGTATATTTTCATTCATGCTGATTACCATTCTCTCCCCATCCTGCAGGTGACAGCGCATATGCATTGCGTGAATATCTCCTCACTCCCTATCTCAACCCAGCTACACCGCAAGAGCAGCGCTACAACAGAGCACACATCAGCACCAGGAATGTGGTTGAGCGGACATTTGGCATCCTCAAGAGCCGCTTCCGAATACTGCACAAGACTGGAGGTGCCTTGCAGTACGACCCAGTGACCTGCTGCCAGATCATTGCTGTGTGTGCCATCCTGCACAACATCGCCACACGCAGGGGGATACCCATAGAGGTGGACGGAGAGGATGAACTACTTGCACAGCAACCCCCCCCCCCCAACACCGACAGGCGCATGTGCCCAATACAGCTGAAGGGCAAAGGAGGCGGACATACATCACACAGAATCATTTCTGAGACAGGTAAGAGAGTGACTTGACAACAGGATCAGTTTTGCAAGGGTTTAATGGGCATGGACACCTGACTGGTGCAGAAATACGTAACACAAACATGCTGCTGCTGCAGTTAAAGTCAAACTAAAATTGTCCCTTCTCAGAACGGGTGATGCGTGCGGCACCTTAGTCTGGCCCTGGTTACGTCACCAAGGACAGTGTGACTTTGCCACATGTTCACTTCCGTTTGCCGCGTACCCCCTGTCTCTTGTCCTGTGACTCCTCGGCTTCTACACGATGGGAGTCAGTGGCAGTTGCATTGCGGCCACTGCGCCTCCTCCCGCTGGACTCCGACAGGGAGACGCTGCTGACAATGGAGGCTGCCTCACTCCCCTCTTCTGCTCCCAGACTGCTGACACTGGCTGACCCAGGCTGCAGTTGCTCCACTGCAGTGGTCACCCTCTCAAGGGCCTTTGCCACATCCCCACAATAATGACCTAGGTCCACTTGCAGGGACACGGACCTGCGGGACAGCACAGCCGTGCTGTTGCACAGCTTATTAATGGCCTTGTTAGTTGTATTCACTGCCAGCATGATCTGCCTGTGACGCAGGCGCTCACTCCGTTGGCCTGCGACTACGGCACGTGTCAGTTCTTGCAGGCACAGCTTGATTTCATTGTTGCCGGCAGCTACGGCAGTGGTGTGCTCACGCACAGCGTCAGTCATGTTGCCTAGTTTGTTGCAAAGTTTGGTCATGGAGAGTTTCATGGCACCCATGTGTCTCCCCTGCAGGTGCTGGACACGCAGCATCCGGGTCTCCACAACTCCGTACCCTTCGGACAGATCGACTGGTCTTGCAGCAGCCTGACCCGGGGGCACAGCCCTCTGCCTGATGCGCTGTCGTGCTGCAGTTTGGCTGGTTGGAGTGACGACAGCCTGGCGTGGAACATTTGGGTGTGCTGAACTGTGATCCGACTCCATCACGGGCAGGGAGGGAACATCTGCTCTGCGGCTCTGCGGAGTGGCCCGCACTGGTGGTGGTGGTGGTGGTGGTGGTGGTGTCTTGGACCGCGAGGGTGGTGGTGGTGGTGGTGGTGGTGTCTTGGACCGCGAGGATGGTGGTGGTGGTGGTGGTGGTGTCTTGGACCGCAGGGATGGTGGAGGTGTTGTCCGCCGTGGTGGCGAAGGGGAGGACATGGCTTCAGCTCCCTGTGAGCACTCCGCATCTGACAACACTGGCGTCTCTGAGATGACGAGGCGGGCACTGTCGTCAGAATCGATGGGGGATGCATCTGTGTGTGAAACAGTGCATAGTTATTATCATGGTATAGTATGTGACAATAGCTGTGGCATCTCACAATAAATTACTTTTTCTGACTGACATTTGGCCCTTTGCTGCTGTATTCATCTCTGGGCTCTGGCATGCACCCATTCATGTATTGACTACAACTCCCTTGATGCAACACAGTTATGAGGGTATGTGTTTAGGGCAACGCTACATGTGCACTGGGTCTGGCATGGGGGATTGGGCAGGGACTTAGTATGCGCTGCATTGTTACGCTGCCATGCTTCTTACCTTGTCCTCCTTCCGCAGCACCAGAGGTGTCCAGACGTGTGACCCCCACAACAGCTTCCGGTTCTATGGTGGACTCCACTAGATCCTCCAGGGCTGTGTTAGGCGTCACATTGGATGTGCCCCCTCCTGTGCCAGCAGCATCCCTGACCCTCTGCGCTATCTTCTCCTTGGCCCTCTTACGCAGGTCGTACCAGCGTTTTTTTAGGTCGTCGATGCTGCGGTGGGTGACTCCGCAGGCATTTACCTTGTCCTTGATGCGCAGCCACATCTTTCGTTTTTCTGCCTCTGGCACCTTCAGCGACAACTTCCCAAACAGTCGGTCATTGTTGCTGGTCACACACTCTATTAGGATTTCCAGCTCCTTATCAGAAAACTTGCGTTTTCGCTTTCGGGGTGTGTCCTTTCCCTGCTGGGGGGCCTCCTTCTCCATCTTGTCCTGCTTGCCTTGTCCTGGTTGCTACTGGTTCTGTCAGGGTCCTCAACTCCTGTGCTCTGCCTCCTCCTCTGTGCTACTCCGAACACTGAATGCAGCGTGACTGTCCTATTTCCTGGTTGTGATGTCATCGGCCTGCTTCCGAGGCGTCGCGTAAATTTACCGTTTTCGCTATTACCGAATTCGCTAATACCGGATTCACTAATACCGATTCGGTATTAGCTAACTCGGTATTTGCTACTCTCGCTGTCGTACTTTCGGTATTCAATAGCGATTTTTACCGAATCGGTAATTTTTAGCGATTATTTTGATGCATCGCGGTTTGCATGTCCTTAATAGCGATTCGTTATTTTTCGCTATTACCGACATGTATTACCGATTGTTGATGCATATGCTGTATGTGCCTCTCCTGAGGTCCTAGGGACCTTAAAGTCTACTAATGTGGTTGGTTGGGACTTAAAAGAGTAATTCAGAAGGTAAACCTTTTGACCAGGACAAACCTGGTTGGTGCGCCTGACCCATGCTCCACCATGGTCGGCATCAAATCCAGGTCTACACTATCATTGGCTATCACTGGTGCTTTATGTTACTTGGTGCCATTTCTACTTGAAGCTTTAGCTTTCATATCTCACCCTTGTGACCTATAGGCCGTGGGCTTTTTCAAGGCAAGGGTCTGGTGTTGGCGTAGGTCAACATCATGATTCTGTTAGAAAGCCGGTATATCGTCTCTGCGGTCCTGGAACAAAAAACAAAACAAAAAAAAACGACAGCAGAGAGTCCCGTTCTCTCCACACCACTGGAGTAAAGCAAGCCAGGCTGAAGACGGCTGTAATGCCAGAAACCGGTCTTCGGAAGCTTGTTTCCGGTCCAGGGAAGGCATGGCTTGGCAGTTCGGACTGGACTGTTCCCATGAGGCACAGGGTTAGACTGATTTGCATGTAGCCATGTCTGAACTGGGGTGGCAGAGTGGGCTAAAGAACGGTGATGGATCAAACCCAGATCTTTTGACTGGGTGTGAGTGTTTGATTGGTTCAGATGCTCCGTCCATCACCACCCCCTTTTGTACCGCTTTGGCCACCATAAGTGTGGCAGGGTATGCTCAGACGTGTTTCACCCTTGTGGCCTATAGGCCGTGAGCTTTTTCAAGGCAAGGGTCTGGTGTTGGCATAGGTCAACATCATGATTCTGTTAGAAAGCCGGTATCTCGTCTCTGCGGTCCTGGAACAAAAAAAAAACAACAACAAAACAACAAAAAACGACAGCAGAGAGTCCCGTTCTCTCCACACCACTGGAGTAAAGCAAGCCGGGCTGAAGACGGCTGTAATGCCAGAAACCGGTCCTCGGAAGCTTGTTTCCGGTCCAGGGAAGGCATGGCTTGGAAGTTCGGGCTGGACTGTTCCCATGAGGTACAGGGTTAGACTGATTTGCATATAGCCATGTCTGAACTGGGGTGGCAGAGTGGGCTAAAGAACGGTGATGGATCAAACCCAGATCTTTTGACTGGGTGTGAGTGTTTGATTGGTTCAGATGCTCCGTCCATCACCACCCCCTTTTGTACCGCTTTGGCCACCATAAGTGTGTCAGGGTATGCTCAGACGTGCGTCACTTGCTCACTTTGCCACTGGATTCAAGCAAGCCTGGCTGAAGACGGCTGTAATGCCAGAAACTGGTCCTAGGAATCTTGTATCCGGTCCAGGGAAGGCATGGCTTGGCAGTTCGGGCTGGATTGTTCCCATGAGGCACAGGGTCAGACTGATTTGCATATGGCCATGTTTGAACTGGGGTGGCGGAGTGGGCTAAAGAACGGTGATGGATGGGTGTCCTCTGTCCCCCCTCCTTTTTGCGATTGTGGTCGAGCCTCTGGCTTGTCGGCTCCGTCAACTGCACCGGGAGGGTGCCGTACAGTGCCTGCAACGCCAAATAGATGTCTCTCTCTACGCGGACGACATTACGCTTTATGTCAAGCACCCCCACCTTCACCTCAACCCTTTATTGAGAGAATTTGTGGCCTTCGGGGGAATGTCGGGGATACACATAAATTGGTCCAAGTCGCAGTTCTTTCCCCTCACTGACTCAGTAATCGACTTTCCCCTTGACTACCCACTAAAATGGTGTTGCTCAGTACTCTGATACCTAGGCATACAAATCTCGCGGGATCGGGAGGAGACAATTCGCTCCAATTACGGGGTAGCAATCACAACCCTTACAGCCATGGTTGACCGCTGGATTGCATTACCGCTTTCCATGGCTGGTAAAGCTTCCCTTATCAAGATGGTAGTGTTGCCCCGCTTCCTCTACCTCTTTCTCAACATCCCGTATTACCCGGGTACCTTTTTTTTAAAAACTCTGAAGTCGGAGCTCTGTCGCCTGTTCTGGGGGGGCAAGGCCCCACGACTGAAATGGTCCACACTCATATTGCCCTACGAAGCTGGAGGCTTCGACGTCCCCGACCTTGAAGCCTACTATCTTTGCGCGCAGGCCCACTATGCATTTCATTGGATGACTCCTATGCCATTCATGCCGCAGCTCGCTGTGGAAGACTGGATAGTACACCCTATACCGCTCAATGGCTTAATTCACTGTCCGGAGTCGGTAATCCAGACTTCGAACACGTCTGTTTCCTGCACCTTGGATGCATGGCGCCGCCTAGCTAGGAGGCTCTCTTTCTCCTTCCCTTACTCCCCCCTTCTCCCCCTGACATACCACCCCTCACTCGCACTATTGCAGGAACGAGGATTTCGGCTGCTTTGCGACCGATTGCATATTGTCACCTGGGGGGATCTGTTCGTAACCAAAGTTTTCAAATCCATGGAAGTACTCTTTGCCACTTATGACCGTTCCCCACTCGATGTATTCTATTACCTTCGCCTCCGGCAGGGGATTAAAGATATCCTACCTGATTATCCTAATGAACCAGAACTCCTATGCCCATTGCACTTTCTGCTCAGCTCGCAAGATGGGGCCCACTTGGTCTCTGGCCTGTACCGCCGCATTCGTTCAGACATCGACCCTCTCGTGACGGGCGCTAGGGCATCCTGGAGTGCAGATCTATCCTCCGCGCTCACTGATGAACAATGGCAGTATTGCTGCACCCTCACAGCTAGGATATCGGCCAGTAGCAGGCTCAAGATGATCCACTATAAGTTCCTTCAACGTCTATATTACACCCCGGTCAAAAAATTCAGGTTCCGTCTGGCTGATACCGACAAATGCGAGCGCTGCCGAGCTGACCATGCGGGCTTCTTACACCTTGCCTGGGAATGCCCGGCTGTTCGGACGTACTGGCAAGAGGTGACCGATGCTCTCACAGCCATGACCAAGGTCCCTATCGAGGCGGAGCCGCGTATCACACTTCTGGGACACACACCGCATATTCCAAAAACCAGCAGGAAATTCATTGATACTGCCCTGCTCTTGGCTAAACGGCGTGTGGCATGTCGCTGGGGCCAAGGCAGGGCGCCAAAATTTAAGGACTGGCTCTCGGATTTGACTTACTGTCAGGTCCAACACATCACTTATTCCGAATTGTTACCGCTCTCAAACAGGCCTAAAGACATCTGGGAACCACTGGTTTCCTACCTGCTGGCTCAGGAGGACGATGACGCGGCCTCGGAACATCAGCGGGAGTAGGACTGATCAGGCTACCGGCCCTGGAGACTAAGAAGCGCTGGGTCCTGGCACATGCATATACTGTGCTTCCGACCTGACTCATGACCCCTACTGACCACGCTACTAACATAGACATGACGCTTAATGCAAGCGGCTGCTATTCCACCATCCGATACGCATCATATCCCCACATTTCCTTCTACTAACACTTCCTGGGGACACAGCACAAGTCCACTACCCTATTTCTAAGCAGGCTCAACCGATGCCACGACCACCACCACAATGCCATGTAGCAACCTATGATCTTTATTCCATGAGCAAGCGCATAGAACTGGAATCTCTTCCTCATTCAGACGTGTGTATAAGACCTTCTTTTTTTATTGTTTACTGTTGCGGGTTGATAAGAATTGGGGGGGGGGGGCGGGGAATGTAAAACCTGTTCTGCTGCTGCAAATCCTGCAATGTGCATACTCCTCCTCCCCTTCTCCCTCCCCTCCCCCCCTTCTCCTCCTTTTTTTCTGTTTTATACCCCCCCACTCCTACCCGCCCCTTTGCTTTCCTCTCCTTCTTTTTCTACTCCCTTCCTCTTATTGTGCTCACCACCAGACGCTCCCTTATCGATATGGTTTGTCGCCACCGGGCCTCCGGGATGCCGGTAACAAGGCTGTGTTTATCTTTGCTTGCTTTCGTTTTATATCACTATGGACATGACGCTGCCAGCCTCCGGGTTGTAGGCGAGCACAGCAGTGTACTTTCCTTATTATGCAATAAAGCAGTTTGAAAAAGAAAAAAAAAAAAAGAACGGTGATGGATTAAACCCAGATCTGTTGACTGGGTGTGAGTGTTTGATTGGTTCAGATGCTCCGTCCATCACCACCCCCTTTTGTACCGCTTTGGCCGCCATAAGTGTGAGATGTGCAAGGAGTAACTGGGCCAGGAGGGAGGGGGCATTGAGTCGAAGTGGCTGTTACTGGGAAGGCCAGAGGGTGACGGCACTGGTCAAGTAGTCACTGAGCCAGAATGAGAGCCGCTTGAGTGGGCTGGAGTTCACTTGGCCAAACCAGCAGTCATTGGTTTGCGGCAGGTGGGTCAAGGGTAGGTTGCTGGTCTCTGGGCCAGACTGCGGCTTACTGGTACCCTCGCAGTATCACTGGGCAGGCTTATGGGTCGCTATGCTGGACTGGCAGCCAAGGTCCATCTTTCCTTGCACTATGTTGTCCCAAAGGAGGTCCATGAATAGTGACAACTGGAAAAGCATATTGTTGAAAATTATGAACAAGACGCAAGGGCAGTAGTTATTCTCATGGGTCTCCCTCGCCTTCCGATGACGAAGGAGGGCAGGGACAGCTGGCTGGCATCCTGAACCGAACAGTGCAGATGGCAGCAGGGAAAGATATCACCTCCCATGGTCCTCCCTGGCATGTGTCACTTTTTGTACCAAGGATAATGGAAAATGAAAACCAAAATGTCCAGTCAACTGAAGTTTTTAATGGAATTTACATGAATTATTAGCAATTGTTTTTTTAGTTTTCTGTGTACTTAGCCATAACGCTCAATTAAAGCTTTTCGGTGAAGTATATTTATGTATAACAACTTGAAAAACTGTGATTCCTGCATAAAAACTGACATCTAATTTACCTGTTATGGTCTACAGACAATCTTACTCAACTGCAATACGAACATTACATCACTAGTCTACTGTACTGTAATAATTGACTAAGTTTTGAGTAGGAAATTCACAATGTCTGCTACCAGAAATGCTTCCCCGGCAGAATAAGAACCGATTTTTCAACAAATAAAGTGAAGATCAAGTTTCCGGCTCCCACCCTTCTGAACTGTCTCTAACAAGAAATCCACTTCTAAAGACATAAAGAAGCATTTATGTCAGTAGGTTTAATTTATGCACTTTGTGAGTACACCAAAAATAAAACAACAATCTGTCATCATGTTACCATACATTCTAAAGCGCAAACTAAAGTCCAGGGGCCGTATTATATATTGTCCCCCGCGAGTGCAACAGGCGTTTTCCCCTGCTTTGTGCGCCTCTGAGGCAGAATGGTATAAGAGAGGGGGCCACAGATGCTTGTAATCCTACTCTGTAATACAGATAGCGCTGGTGCACATGTTGCGCTAGTGCAATCATAACAGTGTGTCTCCTCATTTGCATGGGGCCACGGCCCCATGCAAATGAGGGCATCCGTTTGCCTCTGCACCTGCGCCAAATTATGGATGCTGGCTCAGAGGCAAAGATGCCTTATGAAGCACACTGAGAGTGCACCACAAAAAGATAGCCCACTTTCAGTGCTCCTCCTAAAGGCAGCCCTCCGGAGGGGAGAAGGGGCATCCCATGGACCCCCCCAAGACATCCCTTTGCAGGCGGGTGCAGTCAATCACTATACTCACCTGCAAGGGTGGATCTCTGTCCTCTCTTGAAAGTGCAGGCGGGTTGCCGCCTGCACCGTGAAACACAAGCAGCTTTTTTAACAGTTGCTCCATATTTCACTTGAATGCTGCCCTGGGGGCAGCGCATTCTTTCTAATACAGCGCACTGTCCTTGTTTGCACCCAGCGTACTTCTGAAAGGTGCATCATGGCACAAACAGGAAAAGTGCGCCATATTCATAAAGCGGCCCCAGATGTACTAAGCATTTTATTTAATGGTTGCAAGCACACCCATTCGGTGTGTGTAACTGTTAAAATGCTTTTTTCCTACGCACTATCTTTTTTAGGAGTCAGAAAAGTTAAAATAGGATTTAGAATGGATACCAATTCGGTATCTGGAAGGGGCTTGCTCTAGGTGTCCCTTTCAAACATCAAATCAGCATCTAATGTATCAATCTTCTGTACCTGAAATCCAAGCACAAAACATTGATATTTTACTAACACCTCAAAGGAGGTGGTAAAACATTCGCAAAAGGGGTCTCTTTGGGCCATTTCCTCTTTGTGAATGTAAAAAAAACATTGGTTTAATAGGAGGCAGTAGTCTATGGGACCACTCAAACTCCTAAACAAACGAAAATAAAAGTAAACTTTTCGTTTTAAGTGCAGGCCCGTTTTCTTTAAGAAAAACAAGCTGCATTTAAAAAACAAAAACGGTTGCATTATTAAAAAGCAATCACAGACGTGTGGTCAGTTCACTCCAGCAGGCCACCACCCCAATGACAGCCTCCAATCCTAGTGAGTTGAGGTGTGTAACCTACCTCAATGATATGCATGAGCTAGGTCAGATTCCAACCCACTAAGATTCAGAAATTTAAGAAATGACCCATGAGTACATGAGTTGTTCTCAAAATTCTTTACTGGTCACACAAATACTGGTGACAAATTGTAACCTGAATCTTGCGACCAGTGAATACAGCATCTGACCCTCATTTTGATAATGTCAACATACAAACTTCATATAGGTGTGTACAGTACAGCACAGTAAATATTGCGCATGTATGCAACATATCTGCTGTTGGGAGATCTCTTCCATGAGAAGAAAGGACCATGAGTTAAATGAGGTGTGGGAAGAGCATGGTGATGCCACCATGGATATAAAGAATAAAATACCTGCTACCATATGTGCAGAGGATTTTTGCATGTCACCTTGGAGTGCCGTGACCTTATAAAGAAACATTGCTTAAGGCCTTTTAATTAGATTTGGATATAGACCACTGGAGAGGCTTACAATATCCTTATAACTTATTGCAGGTGATACTTCCCCTGTATAAATAACCAGATGACTTTGTACACAATATAAGATATGATTGAGTTTTTGAGTTGGTAGCACTTTGAACCGAAACAATGCATGTACCAAACAAACATTAGCAAAGCCAATTCTGGCCTCCGCAAGATCTATTGGCTTTGCCAATGGCTTTTAGCCATGTTGTAAAGCCACACAGCTGCTGTGAAGCATGGCCAAAAGTTAGAAAAAAGTGCAATGAAACCACCAGCGCTGGTCACATCATAGTACTTTTTTTTCTTATGGTGGGCGGTGTGAGCAACATGGACAACGATAGGGTGAGAGGTGGGAGTGACAAAGAAACACAGACAAGATGGGGTTGGAGGGGGAGAAGCAACATGGACAAGGGGCGGAGGGGAAGAAGCAACACAGCAATGGGGGATTGGAAAAGGATGAAGCAACACAGACAATAGGGAGTGAGAGCGGAAAGAAGTAACACAGACAATGCGAGGTGGGAATAGAAGCAACACGGACAACAAAGTGGGTGGGAGGGACAGAAGCAACACATACAACTGGGTGGGAGGGAAAGAAGAAATATAAAGAATGGGGGATGGGAGAGAAAAAGCATCAAGGACAAAAGGGGAGGATGAAAAAAAGAAAGAAAAATAGTGTCTCGATCAAAGCACTAGCAGCTGAAGGACCATAATCAAAATAAACTACTCACAGCGAATAAACACACATACACCACCAATCCAATATTCAAGAACACAAGAGACGCCCTGCTCAAAATAGATAGAAAAATGGAACACAGTATAAAGGACTCGAAGTGGGAGTCCTTGTGGGCGAATAACAAGATCAAATACAAAGGGAAGCCACTAGACATAGAGACTTGGAGGAAGATGGGATTCTCTTTCCCAGCCCAACTAGAAGAGGGGGGCAACCCTACTACATTCAGCACACTAAAAGAGATACACAACCTTGCAGACATCAAGCTCTACAGCTTCCTAAAAATAAAAACAGCCCCAACAAAGGCAAACTTAGCCAAACATAATCCATCAAGTATACCATATATGTCCAGGATTAATAGAGTAGGTCACCAAGTATCACACCTTTATAAACTACTACACCCCACATCCACCAAAATCAACGACAAAGCAGCAGTTTACTGAACAAAACAGCACAACATTTCACTGAAAGAACAGGAACTAGAACTCCTTTGGGTCTCCCCCTCAAGGAACAAGATAACACCAGCTCTGGCCTAGACATATTTCTGGCTGCTACACAAAATATATTGGACCCCGGCGCGACTGGCAGCATTAGGCCTCAGGGAGAACAACACATGCTGGAACTGTGAGAACGAAATAGGGGCTCTAGCGCACCTCATCTTCCACTGCCCTAAAGTTAGAAGCTTCTGGGAGGAAATATTCACGTTTATACATATAATGCTGGGTTGTACACTGTAGGAAGGTGGATATCTGATACCCCAACTTTTTGCCTAGTGTTTTGCTGGTTTTCGACTTAGTTGGCCTGGGATCCTGCTATTCAGGGCCCCAGGCTATCTGCTCTCCCTATAAAATGGACTCCATGTACTTTAGGTACATACCAGATTGGGTATTGGGGCACCTCTGTGAGCCCCTGTATAGTGTACCATAGATACCCAGGGCATAGGTGCATCCAAGGCCTACCAGGGACTGCAGCATGTATTATGCCACCCCTGGCTGGCCCTCCAAACTGACACCACAGGATGCTCACTCAGCTTGGGTAAGGTGGTGTAATCATCCCTTACTTAGATATAGTATACCTATATCTACCTTTACATATAGACACATATACACCTATAAGTCACTCCTATGGTAGGCCTCCACAATCCTGGAGGCAGAGTGCTTGGTTTTATGTGAGAGGGTGCCCCAGCATGAGCTGAACTCCTCTGCAACTTTCAGAACCATCTCCTTATAGCTGTTCTATGATATAGCCATACCATATACTCTTAAGTGCATTATAATCCTCGCGGTTAATGCTAACTTTGGTTTGGCTTTATCAAAACATGTCGTGTAAGGTGTCAAACACTTTGGAATACTACCGCCCCCCCCACCAATTCAGGCAGCGGGGGTAGCATTCCACCCTTCTAGAGGGAAAAGACATGTATGTTACTGCTTTACCCAGTTAAAGTTAAACAGAGCCTCAGCGTCACAAAATGGATGCTGCTGCCACAGACACGAGTCTGACCACCTGGTGCTGGGGGAAACTCCAGCAAGGGCAGCCTGGACAATAGGTTTCCTGTCTAGCGAGGTGCCAGCACCTCCCCAGACAGGGTTTTTTTTGTATTGGGGCAGGGAGGGCTGCATTCAGTGAATGCATCTAGGCATTGCCTGGGGCACACAAGGTGCTCCATGCATAGCCCGGTTCAAACCAGTTGCTGGGGCACTCCAGCCCCAGCTCTGGCGCGAAACTGGACAAAGGGAAAGGGGTGTAACCACCCCCTTCTCAGGTCCACCCATAGGAGGAATCTAGGCAGGTTAACCAGCCCCTTAGCTTAGTATAAGTATAGGAGCTGTGTCCCCAGGACTTTAGATTATCCTGGAAAGAAACTTTGATACAGAAATCTTGGACCTTCGACATTCTATTCTGACTAGAAGACGGAAGACATCTCCCTTGTGGTCAAGGAGTGACCACCCTGTGAAAACAGGCACCACCAGTAACTTGCCAGTCTGCTTTGTCGACGCTCCCGCCAGAACCCAAAGACTCAGCGACACAGGAACTGGACTTTCAGACTTCTCTGACTCTGACGCACATCCACAGTAAAGCTGAGACCCGTGGCTGACACGAGAGACATGGGACTGGACACCCTGGACATCCTGCATTTTGCTAACAGCTCAACTACCGAGGTATCCTCGCAGTTGTGCATTGGGTTACAAGAAGCTCCAGACCCGAGCACCATTTGCACTGAAGCTCAGCCCTCTACACTCCACGGGTGCCGCGTGGGGCCCGCTCTTGCATTTCAGCTCAACACATCTTCCCGGTTCCTTGCCCATTAGCTAGTGAGCCCCCTGAAGACTTTTCTTTTGAACTAAACTGCTTTCCTGGTTGCTCCAGGCTTGCTCCAGCTTCCCTTCAAAGGAGAAGCACCACAGATCTTGCTGGTCTGCAACAGAGCCAATCTTGACATCCTACGTGGGTTGCGGTTGCCAAGGTTTGTTGGGTCCAATCCAGATACCGACTCTGCAGTCAACTAGATCCATCCTGGGGCAGCTGGTATCCAGCTCCTGGTTATTGTCGATGCCTCCTGGACCTCGTGGCTGATGAGACAAGCTCACCTTCTTCACCTTCAACTACGCAACATTGCCTGGTTACTTCCTGGTTCCGTCCTGGTCACTGGTTAGTGACCCAGACTCTGTCCCCTCTGCTTTCAGGTTCTCCACTTCACCGATTCACCCTTGGATCCACCTGGACACTTTTTCTCTGGTCGCCTGCAGCACTTCTTTGCAGATCTCCATAGAAAACGACGACGAAACCCGACACCAAAAGGCACCTATGCACCCGGCTTCCCTGGGTGAGGTAACACGAGTACTCCGGTGCTCCCGTGGGTCTTGACTCTCAAAGTGTCCTAGTCTAAAGGGGTTTTACCGTAGTCCATCCGGACGTGTCCTTAAACAGTAACTTTGTAACTTCTTCGTTTCCCATTATAAGTCAATGGTAACTCGCGACTGTGTTTAGACACTGCACGCGTCTCCCGTGGGCCTCCTACTTCCTAACCTTTGGTTGTTTAGTGTAGCCCCAGCGATTCTACAGGCCCTAGGCCTACTGACTAACTCTCACGTGGTTCTTACACCACTTTAGTATATGGTTTGTGAGGCCCCTAGGGCATAACTGTATTTGTGCAAATTATCTTATGCTATTTGAGTAAATTGTGATGTACTTCGATCTCTGACCTCATAAAGAGTGCAGAGGGGTTGTGTTAGAGATAAATACATATATATTTGATATATACCTGGTGTGGTGTCCTTTCATTTGGTATTCAAGGGATTATAATTGGTAAAACAGCTTACTTCACATGCTCTCTGAAGTCTTAGCCTAAGACTGCTGGACCATGCTACCACTAGGATAGCTTGCCTATAAGGTTGACTTTACAACCACCATGAATAAGGGTCGATTAGACTGGTGCAAGGTGCCCACTAGAATAGTGGACATCATATGCCAGGCTAACTTCTCACATTGGTGTGCAGCGGATGAGATAAAAGCTTGCTGTTGTTTTACCATTACAATCTTAAGATATCATTTGAAAGATCACATTAAGGTACCTGTAGGTACATTTAAATCAAGTTCTTATAATACATAAGTTCTACTGAACTTAGCAGTTGTAGGTGGTAAGGGCCTAGCACACCCTGACTACAACTCCTAGAGAGGTTCTAGTAGGAAAACAATTAGTGTAGGTAGGTGCACACACCACACCTCACTAGAAAATGTCCTTGGATGCAGGGCTTAGTGGGCATCTGCCAGAAACTGACCCTCCCAGGGCACCTTCTAAATATGACACATTCATTTTTCATGAATTGAGAAGCCTGTGTACAGCCAGAAGGCTGAGACAAGGACAGAGTACAACCTTTAACCACCTGGTAGATATTTTAGTGCAGTTTGATGTAGAAAAGGCATCTACTCCAGATCAAACAGGTAGTACAGAGGGGAGCCATACCTCAACAGAAGATCCCACTGGTGAGAACCAAGGGGAGTCTGATGATGATGTGGATGCTAACCAGGTAGAAGTCAGGGAACTGAACCGGGTTAACCTAGGACTATTTGGGACTGGAGGGGGAAGAATCCAATCCAGACCCCCAAGTAGGCCTAATACTGAGCACAGAAGAGGGATGTCACTCTCCAGTGAGTCCAACCACTCTGATGACTCAGTGGGGACCCATGCCTCAGCTCTAGGGAGAATGACTTCCCCTCAGAGAAGAGAGCATAAGGCTAGAATGAGGGAATCCAAGATTAGAATCAAGAGGCAAGAAGTTGCCCTTGCAAAAGAGACCCTGGCTCTTGAGAGAGAGAGAAAATTGTGTGGGCTAGAGCCCACTGGTGGCAGCACCGTACCTAGCGATAGGGAAAGGTCTCATGACCATAGAAACCTGAACAAGATTGCCCCCCCCCCCATCAGGTTGGGGATGACATCCACAAGTGGATAACTGCTTTGGAAAGGGCTTGCAAAGTGCAAAAGGTCCCCAAGGAGCAGTGGGCAGCAATATTGTGGCTCTCCTTTTCAGATAAAGGCAGAGATAAGCTCCTAACAGTTAGTAAACAGGATGCTGACAACTACACTGTCCTGAAGAGTGCTCTGATAGATGGGTTTGGCTTAACCACTGAGCAGTACAGGTTGCTGTTCAGACACCCAGAAGACACAGGCTCAGGACTGGACTGATGTTGTAGATTGTGCTACTAAGGCTCTAGAGGGCTGGTTATTGGGCAGCAAAGTACAAGACTATACAGGATTGTATAATTTGATTATGAGGTAGCAGATCCTTAATAATTGTCAAAACCAGCTTTTGCACCAACACCTAGTGGACTCTGATCTGACCTCTCCCCAAGAATTGGGAAAGAAGGCAGACAAATGGGTCAGGACCAGGGTGCGGCCTAAAAATCAGGGTGGTGACCAGAAGAAAGATTCTACCAAACCTCAAGAGAAAGGTGGGGATAAATCTAAGGACAAATCCACTACGCGGCCCCAAAAATCCTCTGAGGGGGGTGGGTTCCAAACTCCTTCCTCTAATGTTAAGAAACCTTATTGCCATGTATGTAGACAACCTGGCCACTGGAAAACTGACAGGACAGCAGTTGCCCAAAAGCCAGCAATAAGGAAAATATTCCTCCAAGTAATACTCTAACACCTCCTGTTAGTACTAGTAGTAATCCCCCAGGTGGTAGGAGTGCCCCCAAAAATTTGGCTGGGTATACTTGGGGAACTCAGGTGGACTCTGGCCTAACCAGGTTCCCTACTACAGCAACTCTAGTCTGTGAGAATGGCATGGGGTTTGCCAATTTCACTGCTTGTCCCAATACCTTGGGCAAGTACAGACAGGAGCCCCACATCAATGGTCAGAAAGCTGAGGCCTATAGAGACACAGGGGCTAGCATCACTATGGTGACTGAGAGATTAGTCTCCTTATAACAGCTTTTACCTGGGTTCACATACCAGGTGACCAATATTGATGGACTGCAGAAAGAGCATGCCATGGCAGTAGTAAATCTCAGCTGGGGAGGTGTCACTGGCTCAAAGAGAGTGGCAGTGTCTACAAACTTGCCTGTAGATTGTTTGCTGGGCAATGATCTAGAGATCTTAGCCTGGGCTGAAATAGAAAAAGTAACCCATTCCAAAATGGTAGGCCTTCCTGAAAAGGTTGGTAGGGATGTGATGGTCACAGCCCAAACTCAAACAGATGTTTGTGTTGTGAAGCCTGAAACTATGGATCACTCCACTCAGACAGAGAGCATTGGGGAGGAAGAAAAGTCTCCATCCCACCAGTCCTTAGGTGAGGGTCAGCCTCCTCAGGGAACTGACCCTACCCCTTGTGAAGGAACTGCCCCAGAGGCAGTCAGGCCTGGCCTGGCAGAGCCCCTGATGTCAGTGGACCCTTCCAAGGTGGAGCCCAGTCTAGAGCAGGTAACCTGCCCCTCTCTACCCTGCCTCAGTCAGCCCAGGGCTGTAGAGATCAGGGAAACCAGTGGACCCCAAAGGGCCCCCTGTCCAGAGGAACCCCTCCATCAGCAGATTAGGGGCACCCAGTCTAGCAGCCCTAGCCAGGTGAAAATTCCTCAAACCTCTGAGGGATCTCCCTTACCCTTAGGTAGGAACCTCCCCCAGATGGACTCTGTTGGGCACAGGCCAACCTGGGACCTAGTGGCCCCAAACCTGACCTGTCCCTCCAGTGGTCCAACCAAAGGGACCCAGCCTCCAGCTGTAGGCAGCCAGGGGTTGACCAAGAGAGCCCAGTGCAACTCAGTTATGGAAAGAAAGGCATATATGGTGGATAGTGATTGGAGGAAGCTGAGCCCTACATTAGTGGAGCCTCACTTCAGTACTCCATCGCAGCACCAGCCTTTTACTTTGCCAGAACACACCACATGTAGAGATTCCCTATGGTGGAGACCCTCTGATACCCTTAGGGTGAGGTATTGCTTAGTGGACCATGAGACAGGGGGTAACCATGCTAGTGCAGGTACTTCCTTATATGGCCACTTAGGCAATATAGGCTTACCTGGACAAGGATAGCCTTATCTCCTTTCGTTTGGGTGGGGTGGGGGGGTTGTGTAGGAAGGTGGATATCTGACGATATAGTTACCCCAACTTTTTGCCTAGTGTTTTGGTGGTTTTCGACTTAGTTGGCCTGGGATCCTGCTATTCAAGGCCCCAGGCTATCTGTTCTCCCTATAAAATGGACCCCATGTACTTTAGGTACATAACAGAATGGGTATTTGGTCACCTCTGTGAGCCCCTGTATAGTGTACCATAGGTACCCAGGGCATAGGTGCATCCAAGGCCTACCAGGGACTGCAGCATGTATTATGCCACCCCTGGCTGGCCCTCCAAACTGACACCACAGGCTGATCACTCAGCTTGGGTAAGGTGGTGTAATCACCCTTTACTTAGATATAGTATACCTATATCTACCAATACATATAGACACATATACACCTATAAGTCACTCCTATGGTAGGCCTTGACAATTCTGGAGGCAGAGTGCTTGAGAGGGTGCCCTAGCAAGAGCTGAGCCCCTCTGCAGTTTTTGGAACTATCTCCTTATAGCTGTTCTATGATATAGCCATACCATATACTCTTAAGTGCATTTATAATCCTCGCGGTTAATGCTACCTTTGGTTTGGCTTTATCAAAACATGTTGTGTAAGGTGTTAATCAAACACTTTGGAATACTACACCCCCCCCGCCAATTCTGGCGGCGCGGGGGAAGGGGAAGAGGGAAAAGACATGTATGTTACTGCTTTACCCGGTTAAAGTTAAACAGAGCCTCAGCATCACAAAATGGATGATGCTGCCACAGACACGAGTCAGACCACCTGGTACTGGGGTAAAGTCCAGCAAGGGTGGACTGGACAATAGGCTTCCTGTCCAGGGAGGTGCCAGCACCTCCCCAGACAGGGGTTTTGTGTATTGGGGCAGGGAGGGCTGCATTCAGTGAATGCATCTAGACTTTGCCTGGGGCACACGAGGGGCTCCATGCATAGCCCGGATCAAACCAGTTGCTGGGGCACTCCAGCCCCAGCTCTGGCGCGAAACTGGACAAAGGGAAAGGGGTGTAACCACCCCCTTCTCAGGTCCACCCGTAGGAGGGACCTAGGCAGGTAATCCAGCCCCTTAGCTTAGTATAAGTATAAGAGCTGTGTCCCCAGGACTTTAGATTATCCTGGAAAGAAACTTTGATACAGAAATCTTGGACCTTCGACATTCTATTCTGACTAGAAGATGGAAGACATTTCCCTTGTGGTCAAGGGGTGACCACCCTGTGCAAACAGGCACCACCAGTAACTTGCCGGTCTGCTTTGTCGATGCTCCCGCCAGAACCCGAAGACTCAGCGACACAGGAACTGGACTCACAGATTTCTCTGACTCCGACCCACATCCACAGCAAAGCTGAGACCCGTGGTGGACACGAGAGGCATGGGACCTGACACCCTGGACATCCTGCATTTTGCTAACAGCTCAACTACCAAGGTACCCTCGCAGTTGTGCATTGGGGTACAAGAAGCCCCAGACCCAAGGGCTATTTGCATCGAAACTCAGCCCTCCACACTTCACGAGTGCCACGTGGGGCTTGCTCTTGCATTTCAGCTCGATGCGTCTTCCTGGTTTTTTGTCCGTTGGCTAGTTAGCCCCCTGAAGACTTTTCTTTCTAACTAAACTACTTTCCTGGTTGCTCCAGGCTTGCTCCAGCTTCCCTTTAAAGGAGAAGTGCCACAGACCTTGCTGGTCTGCAACAGAGACAATCTCAACATCCTGCATGAGTTGCGGTTGCCAAGGCTTGTTGGGTCCAATCCGGATACCGACTCCGCAGTCAAATAGATCCATTGTGGGTCAGCTGGTATCCAGCTCCTGGTCATCATCGATGCCTCCTGGACCTCGTGGCTGATGAGACAAGCTCACCTTCTTCACCTTCAAGTACGCAACATCGCCTGGTTCCTTCCTGGTCACTGGCTAGTGACCCATACTCTGTCCCCTCTGCTTTCAGGTTCTCCACTTCACCGATCCACCCTTGGATCCACCTGGACACTTTTCCTCTGGTCGCCTGCAGCACTTCTTTGCAGATCTCCATAGAAAACGACGACGAAACCCGACACCAAAAGGCACCTATGCACCCGACTTCCCTGGGTGAGGTAACACGAGTACTCTGGTACTCCCGTGGGTCTTGACTCTCGAAGTGTCCTAGTCTAAAGGGGTTTTACCGTAGTCCATCCGGCAGTGTCCTTAAACAGTAACTTTGTAACTTCTTCGTTTCCCATTATAAGTCAATGGTAACTCGCGACTGTGTTTAGACACTGCACGCGTCTCCCATGGGCCTCCTACTTCCTAACCTTTGGTTGTTTAGTGTAGCCCCAGCGATTCTACAGGCCCTAGGCCTACTGACTAACTCTCACGTGGTTCTTATACCACTTCTTTAGTATATGATTTGTGAGGCCCCTAGGGCATAGCTGTATTTGTGCAACTTATGGTATGCTAATTGAGTAACTTGTGATGTACTTCGATCTCTGACCTCATAAAGAGTGCAGAGGGGTTGTGTTAGAAATAAATACATATATATTTGATATATACCTGGTGTGGTGTCCTTTCATTTTGTTGAAAAGTCAGCCCATATCGCACCCGATGCCCAGGCTGCTGGTGCAGGGCGACTCTTCGTTCCCATCATAAATAATTACCAAATGAAGAGACGGGCACTGGAAGTAGGAAAACAAGAACAGAGTTTATTACTCATGAGGAGAGCATGTCATTTGGGACACTCGCATAGTGTCTTCGGGAGGTGCTCTAACAAGTTTCTCTGAGGCTTCGTCTTTTATACACAGGTTTATGACACACACACATCCTTCATTACAATCAAGACATTGTAAAGTACGAAGATATTCCAACACGTGGCTACAGTAGGGGCCCTTATCCTCCATACAATAGGAGGGGGTTGTCATGCAGCTGAGTGTGCTGTTGATTCCGTTGGAATGTGTGCTCCTGATCGAATCTCAGGGGGTGGGGTGGTCATGATCAATAGTGGCTCCTTTCAAGAGAGGCGAGTGCATACAGTAGTGGGCAATGAACTGTATCCTCAGGCTAAGGGATGACCAGCGGTCCATGTAGACAATTAGGGTCAGAGGAAGAGGTCATCAAAGGAGGGGTATTCATGGAGGGACAGGAGGGGTTTGGTCAGGCGGGGGGTGCGATTTCTCAGAGACAGAGTCATGCGGGAGGGGAGGGCTCATGACTTGTGCGTGTGAGAGCGGGGGCAGTCAGGGTACATGGGGGAAGCTTGCAGGGTCAGGGAAGGGGCGCTGGTGATCGATCGCAAACTGGGAGACCATGATACCTAAAATGGCTGTTGTGTACGTGTGTGCATGGGTCTATGCTAGCGGGATAACACAGTCAGTGCTTTAGCGATATCCGTTCTGCTTACAAAAAGGGGTACAGTGAACACAAATGAACGCCGCTTATGTGTATATATAATGCCAATTTCAACAGTCGCCGCTTTTAAACATGGCTAGTACATTTGTGTTTACCCCAACTGATGGAGTGTACATATAGTCATGTGTGGCCAATGAAATAACGTTCGTCGAATGCTAGCAAATTGCGTGTAGCCATATGCAGTCGATACAATTGGCGGAATACGGTACATATGAATTTACATTCGCTGCGTTATTCATAGATCGGCATAACACGTAGTCGAGGGCAATCAGGAAAAACGTTCCGACATATTGTAGACTCAGGTTCTGACTTTCTTTTCAATGACATCAACATATAGTAAAAAGTGCTATATGAGACTTTTGGACTTAAGTGACCAAAAACATTTTTTGAAGGCAACAAGAATTGAGGGAGAAAGTTCAGGAAGGGGGTCTTAGTGAAAATGTCTTTTTCAACGACGAGCCACCACTGGTAGACTCTGTTAGTCCGTTTTTCTTTTCGTTGGCGCTTTTGAGCACCGGCGGTGGAGCTATAAGTCCAGCTCGGAATCATCCTTACGCGTTGCAGGGTGCGATCAGTCCTCTGCTGTTAGATCACAGTCCTGTTTCCTAACTCATTTTCTTAGGGGTGCCTCATGCTGGGCACCCGCGTGTCTTTCTTTTTCCGTGGCAAAATCCCATTCCATAGTCCAAAGTTTATATGAAAGAGTTTGTTGAATAATCGAGGGAAGAGAGGGCGGAGTGGGGCCAGATCTTCGAACACACCAAGAGACCAAGGGAGCAAAGGACAATGAGCAGGCAAGCCCAACAGTCGGACTCAAAAGGGGACGGGGGACTTCAGGCACAAGTGGGTCAGCGAGTCGAGGGCTTCAAGGCAGCCCTTCATTCCTCCATCTGCTGAGTTTGAAAGTTATGCCTCGTCCCGCGTCTCGTTGCTCTGCGGCTCCACCTTTGGTCGTCACACGTGCTCCATGATCTGTGGCCAGGCTGTGCGTTACGTCCAGCTCCTCTCCTCCGGTGATTATATCTTTGAATGGGTAGAAAACAAGTTTTAGAAAAACTGGCAGGAGACGACATTTATACATCTCAATTCCGTCCCCAATCCTATGTAGGTGGGGGACAAGTTCATCGGTCACAGTCAGAAGTCGTCATTTATGGAGTCTGTAGGAGTGCATTGCTTATGGAATTCATAACCCTGTTCGTCGCTCATTCGTGACGTACGTGGAGAGAAATTGGACTTTCATACACAGTGTATTATAGCAAACACAAGGTCGAGTCCTTATGTAGAGACTCGCCCTTCCCTTTAACCCAAGTATCGACCATCTTACATCTCCCTTCGGGGTCGGCTAACTCTTGTAAATGGGGCGTTATCGTCATGAAGAAGGGGGAGGGGGTGGACGTAAAACATGCTCTTCTTGGGGAGTGAACGTTAATCAAGGTCATCAATTTCGCTTTCGAGGGTAGATGACATGGAGCTGGGGTTAATCGGGGGAGACGGGGACGTTTTGGGCAGGGAGCTGGGGTCGATCGGGAGAAGTGGGGTACTCTGGACATCCACCCTTTAGTGCAGAGGAGCGAAGTAATCTGTGCATTGGGAATTGCATTTTTAGCGAACTGAGAAACAGGAGGCCATTGACATTATAGTCCCCCTATAAAGGCCAGATTAGGGGACGTTAGTCGTCTGACCCGTCCTTTCTTTCATGACCAACTCGGGTTCTATTGTTTTGCAGAAAGGAGAGGTAGTAATATGGCAAGTTACAGTCGTTTTAGTTCCTGTCAATTTTTCCAAACACCTTTGTGTTCGAGGAAACCCAATTAGGTGTTGTGCCGGGAGGGGCACAACGTTACCATACAAGGAAAGAGGGAACAGGGGGGTTTTAGAGAGTAAGAGAGAGAGAGAGAGAGAGAGAGAGAGAGAGAGAGAGAGAGAGAGAGAGAGAGAGAGAGAGAGGGAGAGAGAGAGAGAGAGAGAGAGAGAGAGGAAAGAGGGAGAGGAAAGAGGGAGAGAGAGAGAGAGAGAGAGAGAGAGAGATAGAGGGGGAGAGAGAGAGAGAGAGAGAGAGAGACCGCACTCTAAGTGGTCCCATTCAGTACACGTGTGACATGAAAGAGAGAAAGAGAGGGGGAGAGAGAGACGTGTACAATAATGGGCCATCCAGTGCACACAGAACAACAGGGATTAAGTACTACGGAAATAACAGACAGAGGGATGACGTAGATCCATGAATCACGTATACACAAACTCAGGCGGAGGAGACAGTACATGTATTATGTACGAAAATCCAAGACAAAACATAAAACCAGTTATTGGCCAAAATTATCCCTTTCTGTATGCTGTGCATTCTTAGCAATCCTAAGGCTCTTTTTTACCTTTTTCTTCTCTTTTAACCGTCGGCTGCCCTTACTGGTGGCTTTGATTGTACACACTTACGCCTTTGGCAATTGGTCATGAACTAACCTGGTCGGGCTAATGCTCACGGTGGGGTTTATTCGAGTCATTTTTAGCAAATGCGTTTCCAGGCTGAGACAACGGTTGGTGTCAGTTGGAGAACAATGGGGCAGCTTGGAGTTACATGTCTAGGAGGGTGCGAAGAAGGATGCAGTAGATTTTAAATGTACCTCACCCCAAAATATTCCTTAAACTTTCCCTATTTAATTAATTGTGGGGTGCTTATTCATTAGCGCACGTCATTTTAGTTGTACTATTCGGGGTGCCAAGCGAAGCTATATTTTGTGGTTTTCCCTTCAGGCTGCCCTCCCAGGCGCTAAGTTCAGGGAGAGAAAATAGTCATGGTTTGCTAGTTGCGGTTAGGTACCATAATCAAACCCTTTTTCCCGTCTCTTCGTCCGTTAGATTACCGTTTTCATACATTGATCGATATTCCGATGTGACCTGCAGAGAGAGGGAAAAAGAAGGGGGCAGGGGCTACATTGATAGACACATTAGCGTGCATAAACCCAGAAAGGCTTTTACTTACTGCATACTCGGCCTATCTCCACGGGATGCAGTCCCTGCCAACTGGGTGTTTTAAGCCCCGGTGGACCGTTAGTGTGACTCTTTTTATACAGGTAGCACATAAAGTATAGGCTAAACACCAGGATTTTTAGCGGTTGCTTTTTGGCTGCACAAAAAGGAAAAACGCACACAACGAAAACTTGGACCCTTCATTTTTGCAATATTTCTACGTACTATACTTTTTAATCCTTTAAACAGTGGTCATTTATTCGAAAATTACCAATTCACACGTGACAACTACGTTTGCTTTTTCCAAAAATCTTTAATAAGAATGTCGGTGCATAAATATGGGCCTACAACCCCGTGGGCCGGCCACGGAGCAGGCTGGAACTGTAGATGTGGGGATACTTTATTAGTAAAAACTTTAGTGGAGTCGGTGGTCGTTTATTTCATAATCTAAAAGTGCGACAAGTGCAACAAAATCATGTCGAGACTTCAGTGTGAGCGAGTGTCATGAGTGTTGGGCTTCCAACTTTCAATAATCATGATGCGCCAAACTTAACAACAATTCATTGTCCGAATGTTCAATTAATACCCATCTGATGTCAATTTACCGTCTGAACACATAATCAGTACCCACCCAATATCAATTCATTGTCCGAACATATAGCCAGTACCCATCCCATATCAATTCATTTCCCGAACTGACAGTACACATCCTGAATCAATTAATTGTCCGAACATATAATTAGTACACATCCTATATCAATTCATGTGGTTAAAAAAAACCTTCATACATATCTCATGACACCAGGGCTGAACAATCGGGGTACAACAAGGAGTTGAAAGTTTCATTTGCATCGGCGCCATTTTGGGTGCGGTCAGGCAGAACCAGGCATTGTCTAAATTTCTACTAACTCGTGGTTGGCCCAGAGCTTCTTTTGGCAGTCCAAAAGTTCCGTTAAAGGGCAAAAGAAAGGATCGGTGGTCTGAACCATCAATCAAAAGGGGAGGGAGGCAACAATGTTCCTACCGGGTCATACTGTGCTTTCACCGGAACTGATCCGAACTGTAGTCTGCAGGATTCTAGTCATTCAAACTGAGGCTGGCGACAGCATGGAAGCGCCGACGTCCTGCGGCTACATTTTCATTGTTCCGTGGGCAATCATGGCAGTCATTCCCCGTCGGGGGTATCTGCGGGGTCGGGGACTCCCGCGGCTCCTCTAGAATCTTCAAGGTCGTGGAGAACTATGATGGTGGAGTCAACAAGTGACCGGGCCATTCCTTCATGCTGGGCCCGCTCTTGCCAGGTCGATCGCCATTTTGAGAGTTCGGCAGCTACCGGCGATCGCGGGGTCAAATGAGCGGACGGGCTCCACCCTGCCGGGCGAGGCGTTGCAGCATCGCCACAGTGGAAGAACCCTTTTCCGGGCGCCTGGAGCGCTGAGGGTGCAGCTGGGAAGTCTCCACCTGGGGAGGCGGGAGAGACTTGTTCGCACCGTCTCTCCCTCCCAGTGCACCCCACGGCGTCTCGCTTGACATTTGTTATGGCCGGACCAGGCGATGAGGACGAGGGGGGGGGGGGGGTCGGAGGCATGTGCAAGACATTCCCCCCCCCAGTGTTGTCGCTGCCATTATGGAAGAAAAAAGAAAGAAGTGGCGCCTGGCATGTTTTCGGGTCGGGCCTCCGGTGAATGGCGGCCGGACGCTCTTCGCCCTGGCCCCAGGGACGGGTCCCTTAGTCCATCCTTGGGACAGACCTTGGCGCTTGGCGCCTCTCCTGGGCCTTTCGTGTAGTGGCCTCTCCACTCCCAGGCCCTCCATGGATGCTGGTCCAGACTGGGAGAGAGAGAGGAGGGTCGAGGACATAGACATTCCCCCCCTGCAACTCTCCAGGGTTGTCGTAGCAGTCCCCTTGGTCGGGTCCCTTCGGCCTCGGCCTCTCCTTCGGCTACACCCTATGTGATGATCTCCGGCCGACGGTTGGCAGCAGGACCCGCCCTATATGTGTTGCTTCCGGCTGGGCGTAGCCGCAACCCTGTTGCACTTTGGAAGTTTCCAGAATGGGGCGGATGTCTGTTGCTTTGTATCTTTCTCAGGTTGCCGTTATTGGGCGTGGCAGGTGGTGGGACAGACATGTTTGGGGCAGTGAGGGGCGATGAAGCCTCGTTGCCTTGTGGCCGTTGTAATGTCACGCTTGGTTTCTCTTATTGTTTTCAGGTTTCTTATTACGGGCTTATTTCTAACGTTTCTTGTTTCTAGGACAGTAATAGATTTTATCATTAAGTATTGTTATCGTTTTCTTGTTTGGTATTTAATAAAAAGTTCATCAGTGGCCTACTGATTTCGTTTTCCTATTCCTTTATTTCCAGGTTGTTTCATGCTAAAGTTTCTGTTAACAGGATACAGCGATCACTTTGTTATTATTGTATATGTCCTTTTCACTAGGGGTGCTCTCTGGTCGGGCCAGATGACCCATCTCTAGTAAATGGTCCGGGTGAGACTGGTGCATCAATCAGTGGGGAGTAGATAGGCATGACATATTACAATGGGGGACAAAGGTCCGCATTACCTACCCTTCACTACTTGCAAAGACTAGACAGAGTATGGCGACTCTGTGCTTGTTTGTAAATAGAGAATACCTCCAAAAAGAACCAATTCCAAACAGTCAATGTTCGGGCAAACAATCAATCAATGAGGAATGAAATAGGTACGACGTGTTAAAGGTTTGCGTTACCTACCCTTCACTATCTGCAAAGGGAGAGAGAATATTCCTATTCTTCCCCGTTTGCAGGCAGAGAAGATCCTTAAGAGAACCGACTTCGAACAATTCAATGCTCGATTCAAACAATCAATCAATGGGGAGAAAAATAGGTATGACGGATTACAATGGGGACAAAAGTCTGCATTACCTATCCTTCACTATCTGCAAAGACTAAACAGAGTATGGCGACCCTGTGCTTGTTTGTAAATAGAGAATCTCTCAGAGACAATCAATAAGTAATACTAGTATTTTCAAACAATCAATCAATCAATTTCGCAATTTGTCGTGTGTCACGACCTTACCCGGACCGGACCATGTGGACAGTTCTTCGCCTTCCTTTTTCCAGCGCCCGATCGTTCTCTTTCTCCATGTTTTTACCGCAGCATTCCTGTGGGATTCCAGTCAGGACAATAGGTCACTTGAGAGAGGTCCGTTCGGAATCGGTGAAGTTCATTCAATCGGCAGCCGGACGAGGGCCCTCTCAAGGCAGGTATACTCCAATCATTTAGATGTTCACCTCATCGTCTGGACCTCTCTTACCGGACCTTATGTCGCTGATGGCCCCCGCGTTGGGACGCCAATTGTTGAAAAGTCAGCCCATATCGCACCCGATGCCCAGGCTGCTGGTGCAGGGCGACTCTTCGTTCCCATCATAAATAATTACCAAATGAAGAGACGGGCACTGGAAGTAGGAAAACAAGAACAGAGTTTATTACTCATGAGGAGAGCATGTCATTTGGGACACTCGCATAGTGTCTTCGGGAGGTGCTCTAACAAGTTTCTCTGAGGCTTCGTCTTTTATACACAGGTTTATGACACACACACATCCTTCATTACAATCAAGACATTGTAAAGTACGAAGATATTCCAACACGTGGCTACAGTAGGGGCCCTTATCCTCCATACAATAGGAGGGGGCTGTCATGCAGCTGAGTGTGCTGTTGATTCCGTTGGAATGTGTGCTCCTGATCGAATCTCAGGGGGTGGGGTGGTCATGATCAATAGTGGCTCCTTTCAAGAGAGGCGAGTGCATACAGTAGTGGGCAATGAACTGTATCCTCAGGCTAAGGGATGACCAGCGGTCCATGTAGACAATTAGGTTCAGAGGAAGAGGTCATCAAAGGAGGGGTATTCATGGAGGGACAGGAGGGGTTTGGTCAGGCGCGGGGTGCGATTTCTCAGAGACAGAGTCATGCGGGAGGGGAGGGCTCATGACTTGTGCGTGTGAGAGCGGGGGCAGGCAGGGTACATGGGGGAAGCTTGCAGGGTCAGGGAAGGGGCGCTGGTGATCGATCGCAAACTGGGAGACCATGATACCTAAAATGGCTGTCATGTACGTGTGTGCATGGGTCTATGCTAGCGGGATAACACAGTCAGTGGAGAAGTGTGGCTCACTGGTTAGAGGCGGCAGACCCGTAAGCAGAGAACGGCCCGGGACCAGGGTTCGATTCCCGACGCGGCAGGGTCGTGGACCAGGGTCAGCGGACTCGATAATTCTCGCCTCAGTGCCTACTCTAGTCAGAGACCACACGCGGCAACTCTGGGCATCAGCTTGCCTCATCTTCACAACGGCCCCCCCAGATCGCCGGGGATGCTTGGTCGCACCTTAGAGATACCCATCTGGGACCATCTCTCAGGGTGAGCCAGGACGGGTTCCCCGGCGGTCGAAGCGTGGAGATACTCCTCCGAGAGTCGATTCCTAGCGCTATATAAACCCACAATTAAATTAAATTAAATTAAATTAGCGATATCCGTTCTGCTTACAAAAAGGGGTACAGTGAACACAAATGAACGCCGCTTATGTGTATATATAATGCCAATTTCAACAATTTGGTATTCAAGGGATTATAATTGGTAAAACAGCTTGCTTCACATGCTCTCTGAAGTCTTAGCCTAAGACTGCTGGTCCATGCTACTGATCCAGCGGCCTATAGAAAATATATCATAAACAACGCTACCCAATTTCATAACCTATAAACAAAATTCTATACTAAATATGGACCCATTTATAAACCTGACATATTTTTGGGCCTACTGAATCAGGTGGTCAGATTAAATCTATATACACATTATCTACAAACTATATACATTTTATACATCTGCGAAAGGAATGTTGTCATTAGAATAAAACTTAACCATTTAAACGACCACCATTTGGCGACGTGATCTAGCTAATAGTAACCTACACTTCTGAATAATCAAGACCAGCTTGTTTGTCAAAAGTAAGATTTTATTTACTAAATTATGGTATATAAGTTGATAGTTTTATAAATGAATTTTATTTGCAATAAAGCAAGCATAATTGTAAGAAATATGGGAAAAATACAATTTAAGCAAGTAAATCAAATTTAAAGTGAATATATAAAGTTTAGCATTTCTAAAACCTAATTCCCTAACTGAGCTAAATAGATAGAATTTAAAGAAAAGTTCTTTGAGGATTCTTACGTGCTCCACGCAAAGTCCAACAGCACATCACCCTCATCGGAAAGTCAGAAAGCAGCAGCCAGCCCATCCCTAGGGACATGACTTTTTATACCTTTCTATGCTAACTAAACTACGCAAAGGAAAGTTTTCAGAAATCTTCGACGTCCCATTGGCTGAGAGTGACAAGTGACATGTCACCCAGTTTTCAAAAAGTTCCACTAAATCATATTTCTTAGAGACCATTGTCTCTTCCACGTGAAGCCAGAAGCTTCCTCATATTGCAACAAATGTATAAAGTCATTCTCGCAGCGTCCATTGACTTTCATTAGACTTCCGCGGATGCCAAGTTAAGGCTGACAAAATGTTCACTTTTGACCTTGGCCATGTCCGACAGAATGATGACAGCACATTAGTTTTTTGCTTTGTGAACGCAGCTTTTGACGAATTATTTATTTCAGAATGGGCGTCTCGTGACTTTCTGCAGAATTACATGTCAGCTCTTTTCTGCGACTCAAATTTACTAGGCCCAAAAGCAGGCAACTTATGATTTCTAGTATAAAACAAACACAAGAAAAGTATTAATGTAAGAAATAATATAGATTCTGTATCCACCCCAAGATTTACTAATTAATTAACCCACCCGATTAATCAAAATGTTACCTAGCCATTGCAAACAAATAAAGCAGCGTTTATATCTACCAGTCTCCGTTATTTCATGAGACTCATATGCACCTAGAATAGTAGAAATGACATCACACAAACAAGGAAAAGCAAAACAAGCACATGCTTCTTTTAAGTTTGCAGCAGTTAGTAATGACAAAAACGAAAACAATAAATTATTTTATTATTTTGCACGAACAAAAAGATGCAACAATTATGCACGTTTATGAGCACACATATTAGTCCCCCCATGTGTAAAGTTTAATCTAAGTTGTATTAGCACGACATATCACAAATCATTAATATTTTTATTCATGTTATGGAAATGTGACTTCGCGAGTTTAAACAAAATTTTGTTTTCTATCTCGCTCCATCAACTCCCTCATCTGGTGATTAACAAATCACCACACCAGCACTCAAAATTTTGGTAATTTAAATTTCTAAGAAATCGATTCAAATTCATTTGTATCAGTAAACCTAAAAATCTGTTTCTGCATAATCTTTGCAATTAGCATAACGCTCTCTATGTAACTCCTGTAATTCGATCTCCCTTTCTTCTTCTTTTCTGAGTTTATAGATTCTTTTCTTTTCTTTCAACTGTTTCTTTCTTTTATGTAACAAACAACCTAATTTGGTCAAAATAAAAATGAATACTATTATAATCAAAGGTGCCAGAATCTTGCCAAGAATTGAACTTCCGATGTTATGAAACCAGTTTTTAATTGCTTGAAACCTTTTTGAAAGTTTCCCTGTAAAATCATCTTCTTCTAAAGGAATTATCTCTGAATGCATTTGTGTAATATTCTTAATATACATTTCAATATTCTTACTTTCATCAGGTATATATGTACAGCAATGTTGTACGTGTAAAATGCCACAGACTCCTCCCTCTTTTGCTAGGAGTATGTCTAAAGCAAGGCGATCTTGAATTACCATAGATCTAATAGCAATAACTTCAACATTCACTAATTGAAATCCATCAGCTGTATCAGTTGATAATCTATCAACTATAGTGGACAATTTTCTGATTCTCCCTGCATTTAGGGTTATACCAACAAAAGGTATCACAGCTTGAAAAATATCTCCCAGAACTTCAGTAAAAGTTTCTCTTTTAGCTCTATTTACATAATTATGGATTTTAAACAATCCTTCTGAATCTCTGTCAACATGAAACACTTTAGGAAAAACAATTCCCACATAACAAGTTCCATACCAATGGTCTGGAAGGTTGTAGTAGGCTTTGTCACCACAAACAAAATAAACCCCAGGAAAGATAGGATCTTTTCCACCTTTAAATCCCCAACCTCCCAAAATCTGATAAGTATCTTCACAGTTACTCGCACCTACAAAATAATTATCAAAAAGTGTATTATCTCTTCTAATGCAAAGTTTTCCACTAACTGGTTTGTCTATGTGAATTGCAATATTTTCAAGCATTTTACCATTTAATTTCTCATCCTCTTTCTGCCAGAAGGCTGACTTAGTCTGTTTGACTAATTCATTCCTCTTATAAATTGCTCTTCTCTCTTCAACCATGTTCAAAAATTTCTTTCCTTCAGCACTTAATTTACATGTTAGATTATTCTTGTAAGCATACTCGTAAGTGAGTTCATTAGTAACAAGAAAAAATTCTCTCATTTGTTTTGCTTTCTTATGCTTATTTAAAACATTATCAATCTTAATATTTGCAAAAATTTCATCATAATTTGAATAGTAATATTCTAAACGTCCAGTTTGATAAAATAAACTAGTTAATACACTACATGTTACAGCATAAGTGAGAGGAAGCATATTATATGTTACTCCCTCAGAAACTGAAGCAGGTAACTTAACGCAGACGTAACAGTCTTTTGCATCCATTACCTTAACATATTCACTCAATAGCTTTGTGAAAGTATTACTTGAAAAGTCACCAATTGATTTATCTTGATGAATGTTAGGCTGATGATCAATGACTTTTGCAGACGTACTATGTTTAGTTTGGCTAACCAGAGCTTTGCTTGTTAAGTTAACTTTGTGTAATTCTCTATTCATTTCTAAAGGAATAATTACAGCTAGTACCAACCAGAGCAGAACCAAAATGAGCAGACACACCAGAGTCATCTTACAGCATCTTTTAAAAACAGAACATTTTGAAGTGTTCTCCTTAACATAAGGCATTTTTGGTTAGTTTTAGCCTCAAATTTAGTTTTAGCCTCAAAATAAAAATAAATTTTAAAATTCTAAATTTATATTTACACCCCCCTTTTAAAATATATTTTTCTTTTTCTTTTAAAACCCTAAACAAGATTTCTTCGACCTTATGTCATACATAAGTTTTCTTCAACTAAACAGTTTTTCTTCGACCTTGTGTCAACTAACAAATTTTCTTCAGCCTTTTGCCAATTTAATATTCCTGTACTTTAATCATTGTCACTAATTTCTTGGATTTCGTTTTCTTCTTCACTACTATCATATATGTCAATAACAGGTGGAATTACTAAGTAAGTCCACTCAGGAGACTTGTATTTTTGGTTTGGTCTTATTATTCTCTTCCCTTTTCTCGATATCACTTCAATTTTTCTTCCAACACCAACTTCTTTTCCAGGACTCTTTTGACTACTGATTTCTTCAACTTGTTCTATTGGTTTCTTGATCAATCTGACTCTCAATCTTCCACCTGGCCAGTAGTCTGCTTTTCTCACGTACTTCTTCTTTGGTTCAGAATTATTTGATTCTGACTTCCAAGTCCTTTTCTTTCCGTTTTCACTTTCACCTTCCACGTCACTTTCTTCAGTTTCGTAGTCTGAAATTTCAATTGACTCAGGAACTTCTCTATTCGGCAATTTCACTCCTTCAGGAACACTTTGTCTTCCATCACTGGTACTCGGTAATTCGTTCTCCTCCTCTTCCTCAATTACCTCCAACTTCCCAGATTTCGGATTTTTGTTCCTTACTTCAGAGTTTGTTCTCTGCCTTTCGATACTCTCCTGGTCTGAAACTTCTTTTTGTTCTGCTTCTTTGTCTTCAATGGAGACAACCGAATCCTCAGTTATCTTTCCTTTTAACAGATTCTCTTCACCTTCAGAATCTATTTCAATTATTTCCAAGTCTTTTCTTGTCAGATTTCCATTTACTGGCACAGTTTCCAGATGTCGACTTTCTTGTCGATCTTCAGAATCTGGAATTATTTCACCTTCTGTTTTGCCTTCTGCCTCAGAATCAGAATCATCTGTGGTATCACTTTCAACATCAGAACTCTCAGGAGTTGGTACTGGAATAGTATGACTAGGATGAATCCAACGTTTTAATCCTCTGCACTTTACAGCATTAGTAGTGATCAAGATTATCTGCCTAGGTTTCTGCCATCTAGGAGCTAGACAATTTCTTCTCCGATGTACTTTCGTTCTGACCCAATCGCCAGGTCTCAGATCATGAGTCAAAACCTTTTCATTTGATTGAGCTTCAGTTCCCACCTGATTAGACACAGAAGTTACCATATCAGATAACCTTTTACAGTAATCCAAAATTGCACTGTCATTTATGCTCAATAGTTTACCTACAGGTACAAAAGCTTGCCTCATAACTCTTCCCATTAAAATTTCATGAGGACTCAAACCTGTCTTTTTATCTGGTGTACTTCTTAATGACATCAAAACAAGTGGAAGAGCATCTGTCCACTTTATACCTGTCTCAAGACACATTTTTCCAATTCTGTTTTTGATTGTTCCATTTATTTGTTCAACTACTCCTGATGCCTCTGGTCTGTATGCACAGTGTATTTTCTGCTCAATGCTCAAAGCTTCGCAAATTAACTTCATCAATTTGTTATCAAAATGGCTTCCTCCATCACTCTCAATAGTGACTGGAAAACCGTACCTTGGGATGATTTCTCTGAGCATTAGTTTTGCCACTGTAATTGAATCACAATGTCGTGTAGGAAAAGCTTCTACCCATCTTGAAAATAAGCAAACAATTACAAGCACATATTTCAAACAATTGTGTAAGGGCATTTCAATGAAATCCATTTGTAATCTGGTAAAGGGACCACCCTCTCGACCAATTATTCCTGTCCCCACCACTGATTTTCTGTTTGGATTCATTTGTTGGCATGACAAACACCTTTGACAAAAAGATTCAGCAATAGTTCTAAACTTGGTATTAAACCATGTTTCTCTGAAAAGTCTGACCATTGAATCTCTTCCTAGATGTGCTGGACCATGATATAATCTGGCCATGTCAGCAATCAAACAGTTTGGTAAGACTACTCTGCCATCTTTGTAAACCCACACTCCATCTTCTTCACGTGGTCTACAATCTGATCTTAACCATAAGTCTTTTTCTTCATCTTCTGCTTCATTTTGTAAATCTCTAATCTCATGCCATGTTTCTACAACAGTTGTTAGCATTAATGAATTTGAATCAGTTTCTTTACTCCTTTCCCGATTGTATGAATAATTTTTCCTTGCGCAGTACTTTGCTGTTTCATCTGCGAAGGCATTTCCCTTGGAAATATAATCAGTTCCTCTAGTGTGCGCTGCACATTTAACAATGGCGATTTCTTTTGGCAATTGTATTGCTTCAATTAATCTCCTAATGAAAACTGCATTTTTAATTGGTGATCCTGCTGATGTCATGTATCCTCTCTGTGACCAGAGTTGTCCATAATCATGCACAACTCCGTACCCATACTGACTATCCGTAATGATGGTAGCTCTTATATCCTTTGATATTTCACATGCACGAATTAAAGCAATCAATTCAGCCACTTGTGCTGAACGAACTCCTTCAAGACATGATGCTTCTTCAACATCTACGACTGTACAAACCGAATATGCAGCTTTCAAGACACCTCCTTCGGATCTTAAGCATGACCCATCTACAAAGTAGACGAAATCCGATTCAGACAAAGGTCTGTCTTTGATGTCTTTTCTTGGTTTAGTGCAGAATTCCATGACATCTAAACATTCATGTTCTGTCTCAATGTCATCAACAATTTCAGAATCAGGCAGTAATGTAGAAGGATTCAGATTTAGACATCTTGAAATCGAAACATTATCTGCTCCTAGTATGATTTTCTCATACTTTGTCAATCTGCTGCTTGTTAAATGTTGAGTCTTACCTCTTGTCAGTAATATTTCAACTGAATGAGGCACAAAAACTTTCACAGGAAATCCCATAATGATCCCCTCACTTTGTTCGAGGCTGATACTTGTAGCTGCAACTGCTTTTAAGCAACCTGGTAATGCTTTTGCAATTGGATCAAGAACTGCAGAGAAGTATGCAATAGGTTTCTTTAAATTTCCATGTCTCTGAATTAACACAGATAATGCACATCCTTCTCTTTCACTGCAATACAGTTCAAAATCTTTCTCATAATTTGGCATACCTAAAGCAGGAGCTTGGCATAAGCTCTTTTTCAGGTTCTCGAAAGAATCCATCTCAGCATCATTGAGAATAATTGGATCTTTTACATCTGACTTTGTCAGTCTTTGTAGTGGTTTTGCAATTACTGAAAATCCACTTATCCATTGTCGACAGTAACCAACCATTCCCAAGAACATTCTCACCTGTCTTTGTGTTCTTGGTGGTAACATTGCTTGAATCATTTTTATTCTCTCTATTGTTACTTGTCTTTTTCCCTTTGCAATTCTGTGACCAAGATATTTTACTTCTTGTTTGCAAAACTGTAGTTTTGCTGGGGACACTTTATGTCCTTCTTCTGCAAGGCGATTTAACAGAATTATTGTGTCTGTTACACAATTTTCTCTTGTCTTTGCAGCTATTAACAAATCATCAATATACTGCACTAGCGTAGACCTACCAGGTAAGTCTAGGTTTTCTAATGATCTTTTTAACAATTCATTAAAGATTGAAGGACTTTCTGTATAGCCCTGAGGGATTCTTGACCATCCGAGGGTTTTACCTTGGAATCTGAAAGCAAATATTTCATAACTGTCTGGATGTAAGGGAACAGTAAAGAATGCATTGCAAAGGTCGATGACTGTATACCATTCAGCATCATGTGGAATCTGAAATAGAATTACTGCTGGATTTGGAACCACAGGACAACATGGAACGACAATTTGATTAACCTTTCTCAAATCTTGTACTATTCTAAATGTTCCGTTAGACTTTTTAACTCCCATAATTGGTGAATTACAAGAGCTACTCTTCATTTCTTTTAATACACCTTGCTTAATTAATTTTTCAATTATAGGTGTAATACCTTCAATTGTTTCTGTTTTCATTTTATATTGTGGAGTGTTTGGAAATTCTATTCCCTGTTTCAATGTAATTTTTACTGGATCTACGTTTTTCATCAGACCCATCTCATTTCCAGTAAAATCCCATATTTCTGATTTCACTGTTTCTTTGAGTTCCTCAGGTAAATCTTTTTCTTCAAATGCAGGAAACAATTTTGTTTCTTCTGCTTCCATCATCATCATTGTCATTCTGTATAAACCATCTTCCTCCATTGTTTGTAACTCAACTCCATCAGGAGAACAATATATTCTACAATTCATTTTACATAGGATGTCTCTGCCTAATAGATTTACTGGACTACTATTACAAACCACAAATCTGTGTTTGTCTCTATAATTTCCAATTTCAACTGGTACTGGATCAGTTAAGTCAGTTTTAATTTGTTGATTACTTACTCCGACAACTTGGATGGTATCCCCAGAGAGAGGTAGGTTTTCAATTTCCACTGATCTAACAGTAGAACGGGTAGCACCAGTGTCCACTAGAAAAGTGATGTCTACATCATTAACTTTCCCGTTTACAAAAGGACCAGACTGGTCAACCTCAAGAGTGGCTCCAACAACACACTCTTCCTCCTCTCTCGGGCACCGTCAGCAATAATCATCAGAATCACTGTCTTGACTTTCTGCTAACAAAAATTGTTGTGAAGCATTTTGCATTTGAACCCTTTGCTGTTTTTGCTGTTTTTGTGGTTTTATTACCTGCTCACTTCCCTGAAATCCCACATTTGGATTATATTTTTGAACTCCCCCACAATTTGGAAAAGGTGGTTGTGGCAATTGGTCTTGACGATTATTCACCTGTTGTTGTTGCTGTTGCTGTAACTGTCGCTGAATATTAAATTCGTTTAACCCCTGTTGTATCTGTAGCTGTCTCTGCAGGTCAACACCATTCTGCATCTGTGGATTCAATAAGGGATTCTTTAAGTTTTTAGGAGGATGAGGACACTCGTCTCTCCAATGTCCAATTTCGCCACAATTAAAACAAGGTAATCTTTGCTTCAACTCCTCGATCTTTGGGCTAAATTTCTTTGGGAAATTATTATTTTTAAATTTTCCTTGTATCTGATTTGTATTTCCAGTTTGAACAAAATTAGTGTTCTTATTTCCCATGCTGGAAATCTGTTGCTCAGCCACTTTTACCTGAGCCCACATGGCTTTCTCCTTAAGCTTCTTCTGTTTTACTTCTATTTCATCACTGCAATACTTTGCTTTTCTTAGAATATCATCTACAGATAGTGATTGCCATCCGACAATACTAGTTCTGATCATTTCTCCAATTTCAGGTTTTAGTCCATAAACAAATCTATAGACAAAATGGCTCATGTCTTTTTCATCTAATTTTTCATAACCACTATATTGTTTAAAGATTAACAGTAGTCTTTCATAAAAGGAATGAACTGATTCTTTTGTTTCCTGTTCTGTTCTTTCTATTTTAACCCAATCGACTTCTTTGGGTGGAATTTTGTTTTTCATCCAAACAATTACTTTCTCATAGAAATCCATTACAAGTGGATTTGGAGCACCTGTTTCTTTAATTCGCTCAGGTTCTATTTTTGGCCAACTAATCGATATTTTGCATTCTGTCCAAAGATCAGATGGAACAACAATGTCAAAAAATCCATCTAAATCAATCCACAGAACTTTTGACACTTTGATAAATCTATCGACTTGCCTGTACCATTCAACTGGTTTTTCCCTCAATTTTGGAAAGTCATTTGTAAATAACAGAATGTCTTGTCTCGACCACGGGATATGAACATATCCTCCACCTGCAACTTCTCTCATTGGAAATTGTTTTGACAATTTTTCCAATCTTTCATCTTCCTTCTTTTTCGTCCATTTTACTCTCCATTTATTCAGTTCTCCTAGCTTTTTGATATAGACAATCAAATCTTTTATATGAACTATTCTTCCCATTGAGTTCAAACTCTCAATGTCACTTTCTGAAAAATCTAATCTGTAATGCTTTGCAAAATTCTTTTGTTTACTCACATCGATTTCAAGTTCTGCTGCTAGATCCTCTATTTGATCATATTTGTTTTTCGTTTTCCACTGAATGCTTTTACAAATGAACAGTAGTTCATCATCTCGATAGTAATTTAAACTATCTGGACCAATTGTTCCAATTATTAATTCTTCAATATTCGCTTTTAATTTGGCCACATCAAGTTTTGGTGTGGTTACCCTGGCTTCAGGACTCCCTTTATCTGATATAGCACCCATTGGTGTTTTTGGAGATAAATCCTCATTAAAGGTTAAATCAGGCATTCTCGATTTAGAAGTGTTTATTTCAGATAAATCTGAATAAAATTTTTCAGCAGCTTTTTGAATTTCTGTATTTAAAGGAATAGTTAATCCAGTTTTGTTTGTTTCCTTTTGGTCAAATACGGGCTGAACAGGACCAATTGTTACTGGAACTGTCACAGCTTCCATGCCTTTTGTCATTCTTTTTATTAATTCTTCTTTTGATCTTAAATATTCATTATAATCAACATCTTCAACATTTCTTGCCTCTCTTGAATAATCTTTTGGAGGTTCTCTTGCTCTTGGAGCCATTGTAAAATGTCTACCTTCATTTCGAGCATTCTCGAATTCTGATCTTCTAGGAGTTTCAATGATTTCACAATTATTTGGATAAAGTTTAGGAGCTTCATTAATTGGAGGTGCACTCGGTGAAGTTTCAGTAGAAACCACCGGAGTTGACCATGATCTAGGAGGTCTCAAAGGCTGATTCTTTCTAGCAGTTGTATATATTTCTTCCATAACTGCATCCTCAGACTCACTTTCCATTGATTTCCCTGTAGGAGAACCCATTACCATTTCATGAATTAAATACAATCCTTCACTCATGTTTCCCTGTCTCCACATTCGCAATCTATCTTCATGAGTTTCTCTTTTCCAAGATGGATTTTTAGAAGGTCTTTTAATTCCACTAGCTTCTCTTTGTAACTGATACATCTCGTCTTCCCACTCAACTAAAGCTTCGAATTGAGTTGGTCTAGGTTTTGGAACAAGAGCATTCATTTTCTCTCGTAAGTTTCTTAAGACTCTTACATTAAATGAACCATCATCAGGCCAAGTTAAAACGCCGTCGTTTTTAGTATAACGTTTCCAACTATCGAACCATAAGACAGTATGATATCCATATTCACCTTCCATATACGCTGCAGGTGTTTTATACTTATGAAGTAATTTACCACTTCGCGTTTCGATTTTCTTGTCAGGTGAAAATAAATTCTTAAATTTCTGAAATAATGTTGGCTTTTTCTCAACATGTTTAAAATGATAACTCATTTTTAAGAGTTAAATCTAATTCACAAAAATCGTTCGTAAAATATTTCCGGGATGTTCCGTACAACAACCAATCCGTGCGCGAAACACACCAACAAGCCAATGACAGTTGAGCCACGTCACTTTTCTGCTCAACCAATAAATTTGGAGTTTTTCCGAAAGACCAATCAGCTCACAGGCCGTCAGAGACTCAAGAGCCAATCAGAATATAGCTTGTGACGTAGGTCACCCAATCCCAGCGCGGCTCTGTGACGTACACAGCAGCTGCGGTTTCTCGCTTCTCACTCCTGGCGCTTACCCCTCCTTCACAAAATCTTTTCACAGCGCCATTTTAAGAACACTTTTCAGTGTAAATTAATTCTTAACAATGACTATAAAGACAACATCTGTTCGTTTCACTATTTAAGATAGTTTACATACATTCAAGTATCCACACTTCGGAATAGACGGCGCTATTCACACTAAGGATAATATTCAATTGTCAGTAGAGTAACCTTACCCCACCCTTCTAACACGTATAATTATGAACTCGCTTTGCTCTGAACCCACCGCGAAGTGAAAGTTCTAAGAGTTCCACTTGAACATAAAATACAATTCAAACTCGCACTTTTATACGGAAAATTCCCTAATTTCAAACACACATGAAATCCGTACAGGACTCTCACCTGTTTATAGAAATCATGCACCGTTAGCAAAATAACGACGTTATCCGTACAGGACTTTCACCTGTTTATAGATATGAAACATGTACCCGTACAGGACTCTAACCTGTTTATAGATAATCATGTACCGACGCTAATTTACCCTTCACTCAAGCTCGGGTATAACTAATACTCTCATCACAGTGAGTTTTATGGAAGGCGCTTTGTCCCTATTCTCATGCTGCTCTAATTTCTTAGAAAATCCTCACTATACAAGATTCAGACCTAGCCCTAAAACTGTGCTGCTCGGCGACAACACTATGGTACACGGCGATACCTCTTGTGATACTCGGCGATATCACTACAAACAGAACAGATGGCTTGCGTGACTAATTTCTCGCCACACAATCTATACCGGTATAGCTTACAGATAGGCACGAAAAACGAACTTAACATGTGTTAAAACATCGATCCTATTTCCATACCATAACGTTTTAGTAACCTTTAGCAACCAACATATTACCTTGGTTACCCTTAGCAACCATCAATTTCTGCTACCAGAGAATTGATCCAGCGGCCTATAGAAAATATATCATAAACAACGCTACCCAATTTCATAACCTATAAACAAAATTCTATACTAAATATGGACCCATTTATAAACCTGACATATTTTTGGGCCTACTGAATCAGGTGGTCAGATTAAATCTATATACACATTATCTACAAACTATATACATTTTATACATCTGCGAAAGGAATGTTGTCATTAGAATAAAACTTAACCATTTAAACGACCACCATTTGGCGACGTGATCTAGCTAATAGTAACCTACACTTCTGAATAATCAAGACCAGCTTGTTTGTCAAAAGTAAGATTTTATTTACTAAATTATGGTATATAAGTTGATAGTTTTATAAATGAATTTTATTTGCAATAAAGCAAGCATAATTGTAAGAAATATGGGAAAAATACAATTTAAGCAAGTAAATCAAATTTAAAGTGAATATATAAAGTTTAGCATTTCTAAAACCTAATTCCCTAACTGAGCTAAATAGATAGAATTTAAAGAAAAGTTCTTTGAGGATTCTTACGTGCTCCACGCAAAGTCCAACAGCACATCACCCTCATCGGAAAGTCAGAAAGCAGCAGCCAGCCCATCCCTAGGGACATGACTTTTTATACCTTTCTATGCTAACTAAACTACGCAAAGGAAAGTTTTCAGAAATCTTCGACGTCCCATTGGCTGAGAGTGACAAGTGACATGTCACCCAGTTTTCAAAAAGTTCCACTAAATCATATTTCTTAGAGACCATTGTCTCTTCCACGTGAAGCCAGAAGCTTCCTCATATTGCAACAAATGTATAAAGTCATTCTCGCAGCGTCCATTGACTTTCATTAGACTTCCGCGGATGCCAAGTTAAGGCTGACAAAATGTTCACTTTTGACCTTGGCCATGTCCGACAGAATGATGACAGCACATTAGTTTTTTGCTTTGTGAACGCAGCTTTTGACGAATTATTTATTTCAGAATGGGCGTCTCGTGACTTTCTGCAGAATTACATGTCAGCTCTTTTCTGCGACTCAAATTTACTAGGCCCAAAAGCAGGCAACTTATGATTTCTAGTATAAAACAAACACAAGAAAAGTATTAATGTAAGAAATAATATAGATTCTGTATCCACCCCAAGATTTACTAATTAATTAACCCACCCGATTAATCAAAATGTTACCTAGCCATTGCAAACAAATAAAGCAGCGTTTATATCTACCAGTCTCCGTTATTTCATGAGACTCATATGCACCTAGAATAGTAGAAATGACATCACACAAACAAGGAAAAGCAAAACAAGCACATGCTTCTTTTAAGTTTGCAGCAGTTAGTAATGACAAAAACGAAAACAATAAATTATTTTATTATTTTGCACGAACAAAAAGATGCAACAATTATGCACGTTTATGAGCACACATATTAGTCCCCCCATGTGTAAAGTTTAATCTAAGTTGTATTAGCACGACATATCACAAATCATTAATATTTTTATTCATGTTATGGAAATGTGACTTCGCGAGTTTAAACAAAATTTTTTTTTCTATCTCGCTCCATCACTACCACTAGGATAGCTTGTCTATAACGTTGACTTTACAACCACCATCAGTAAGGGTCGCTTAGACTGGTGCAAGGTGCCCACTAGAATAGTGGACATCATATGCCAGGCTAACTTCTCACATACACTAAAGCCAGACTTCTCCTCCCTTACCACAGTGATTATAACTACCCCCCTAGACTCACAACAGGACAGGGATCTGCTAGACCTCATGCTGACCTCGGCAGCTATAATGGTGGTCTCTAAATGGAAGGAGACTGATAAGGCGTCTTTCAAGGGATGGCTCAACTGGATAACGTACCTTAGGGGCGCAGATAACACCGCACTACACAACTCACCCTGGAAGCCGGCAACCAGGGGTATGTGGTCAATGGTGAATGAGTGCCTGGGCCACTACGAACCCCCGTGAACTGCACCATAACAAGGATGCCGCCCACATAGGTCTCTAACGCAGACTAAGATAGAACAACAAGCAGGCTAACTTTGCGCGCAACTCCTCTTCTCTCCCCCTCTTATTTTCCTGCTCCTTCTTTTCTTTTCTCTCAATTACTTTCACTCCTATAGTAGGACAGTTGAAAGGGGTGCATCCGAACATGTAAACTTCAACTTGATCCAATGTCATGCACGGCCAGTTTGGGATGTTACCCCGTGATGGGAAAGTGATGTTAAATGTATGTGTAAAAATTCTTAATAAAATTCTCTGAAAAAAAAAGCAATAAGTATTTGGTCCATGCTTCACAAGAAAGAAGTGGAAGTGAAGCCGACACATGCTGCCCACTTAGGAGGTCGCAAATAAGAGTGACACTGAATGCCAACAAATAGTACTTCACACCCCTGGTCTGTCACATGCAACAGCGCATGTGCACTGTCTTAGGTGAGACTTAAAAAGAATTTGTCATATAGGGCAGTTAGGGTAAATGCATTTAAGAGCTTTGATGATGCGTGATTGGTCTGAAGTGAGATGAAAAGAACATTAGAAACATGAAATAAGATTCCTCTCAATAGCAACTGGTGTAGACTGTCTCTAATCGCCTAACAAAGGGTACGAAAACTGCCAAAGAGCGAAATGCAACTAGTAAATGTTGCCTCTCTCCTGTCTGACATCACAGAGGCCAACCAGAATCACACATTCAAATTTCTTTGAATGTGACACTTTAACCACCCAGAAATGCACCAGTACACAATTTCCAGAACACATCCCAGAATGACTCAGAGTCCCATTTGTAATGGAAACGTGCTTGCCCAGCACTTTAGAGTGCTAACCTCTCTAAAAGATCATACTAAGGTTAAGAGGGCACTATACAAATGCCAACAATCAGAGCTGGCCTTTGTTCAGAGAGTGCACTGGGTGATACTAAATTTGGCACCTCCTCCCATTTCTCCATATATGTCTTTTTATTGATTTTTCAAAACAGAAACAAGTATCTTAACAACTGACACCTGCATTCAGGCACCTGAGGCTCACCGGTCCTAGGACATCCATTTCACTGTTCACCCATACATAACATTCACACACTGGGCGGCTCACAGGCCTTCCATTCACTGTTGTACACTTGTAAGTTCTGTGCCTCGCCCAATATGACCCCCCTGCACCGCCCTCTGTTTACACCCTGGACCCCTCCTTCATCCTTAGGGGTCCTCATCTGCTGTGGCTCTCCAGGGGCCCCATACCTTTTCAAACTTCCTTGGGCATCCCTGTGCCTGATACACCATTTTTTCTGGCCTCATACATCAATCAAGGTTTGCTTCTCAGGCCCACAGTGATGGAATTTTATCTCGCCCCCAATGTCTGATCACAACACGACATGCAACCATCTGAGCAACATTACAAAACAATAGTGTGTAGTGATTCAGTGTTGTTCCCCCCAGATTCCCAGGCTCACCAGCTGTGGAGTAAGTTCCAGCGTAAAGTCTATGACTTCTGATATCCTGCAACCCACCTCCCTTCAAAAGCCCTGGATTTTGGGCCAGGCCCAGAGCGTGTGTGCCACGGTTCCCTTCAATTGGCCACCTCTTTGACAGAGATCATTGTTAGACCTACTCATATAGTATAGCCGGGTCCTCGTGATTTTAGCTCTGCAAAAGAGTTAAAACTAAATTAATTGGAACCCCGCCCGTATGGCCATCTCACACGCACCCCGGTCATCGTCCTCCGGTCTACCGAGGTCTCTTTCCCACTTGTCTTCGAGGCTCTCCAGCGGGAAGACTCATGTAGGAGCGTAGAATATATTTGGTACACTGTGTAATGAGTCAAAGGGGACCCCAGCACTGTACACTCCACGAGTGACTCATTCAGCACCTCGTGCAACAGTTGCACATGCCTAAGCAGTAAGTGCTTTCATTTTTGGTACCGGAGATACTGACTCCCTGTCACTTCATACTGCGCTTGCAGCTGGGTGAAAAGTATCATCCCACCATCCCGCTACAAATCACCCACTCTGCAGATCCAATTTTTTATGGCCCTCTATCTACCACAATGCTCTTGGGATTGGGGGGCTTTCAATGTCAGTTTCCCTTCCAGCCCATTGTCCATTCCTCCACTTTAACTGTTTGTGTTAAAAAAAAATGGGAGGGGAGGTGAGGGGCAGGGCTGGACTCACTGGCCGTAGCGGGCACCCAGCTTTTCCCCAGTGGGCCGGAGGGATGGGTGTGGTTTTGTGCCAGTGGGGGCGGGTTTTGTCACTGGGGGCCGGTTTTGCCGCACTGCTGCAATATTTATTTGTGCGTTTTTATATAGCGCGGACTTTACCCGAAGGTGTCAGAGCGCTTCACAATAGGAACAGAACTGATACATGAGAACATTACAAGTGAACAAAATACAAAAGCAAACGTTACATTAAATGAAGCAATAATGACAATCGTGAGTCAACAAAATACAAGAGGTAGCAAACGGTGCATTACAAAAGTGACAACTGTGAACCAACAAAATATAAGAGGTAGCAAACGGTGCATTACAAAAGTGACAACTGTGAACCAACAAAATATAAGAGGTAGCAAACGGTGCATTACAGGAGGAAAAAGTGACGTGTGCAGGTTACAAAAGCGTACAAAGTAAACAGAGGTATAATACGGCAATATATGCTGGGCCCTCAAGCACAAGAACAAACATTACATAGGCCATGGTGGCACTTGTGCAGGTATCAAAAATAAACAAATGTAAGAGGTAGAAAACAGTGTGTTACAAGAGAAAGTGACGGGTGCATGTTACACACGAGTACCAAACACAGGTAGAAAGATAATACCGCAATAAATGGCAGACTCTCAAACCACAAGAACACACTGGAAAGACGCTTCCATAATCATGTACAGTAGATTTTTCTATAATGGAAGGGCTTCCTTCAGATAATAGAGAGGGCATGGATTACATTTGGAAGTGTCTTTGAAGGAGGAGAACTTTGAGGTTAGTTTTGAAGGCCTGGGAGGAGGTGGTGGTCCGGAGCTGCGGCGGAAGGGAGTTCCAGATGCTCACGCGTTGCCTGAGAAGGATTGTGCCATTGTTCTTTCCTTCCTGAAAGTGGGAGGTTCAAGCAGAAGATTTTCCGCATTACATGATGGTCTAGAGCCTCCAGAGAGTTTCAGTTTATTCGCCAGGTAGCGAGGAGAGGAGGAGTGCAAGGCTTTGTGGGTGATACAAGCAGTCTTGTAGATAGCTCTAGCCTCGATTGGAAGCCAGCGGAGGGTGGATAACATCGGTGTGATGTGGTCGCTTCTTTTGGCCCCATAAATGAAACGAGCTGCTGAATGGAAAACAGATTTAAGGGGGGACAGGTGGGATTTGGGGAGGCCAGTAAGAAGAGAATTGCAGTAGTCAAGTCTGGAGAGGACCAGCGATTGCACCAGGGTTATAAGGTCCTGCTCCGGGAAGAAGCGACAGATCCCCCAAAGAAGGCGCAGATGGTATCGAGCAGACTTTGCAATGGAATTGATGTGGGGGTTAGATTGAGTTTTCTGTCGAGAATGACACCCAGGGATTTTGCGCTGTCCGCAATGATGGGTTTAGTGTTCAGTAGATTCAACTGATCCATCCATGATTGCACCGGGGGAGGAGAGATTGAAGAGGAGAAGAGGAGGAATTCGGTTTTGGAGGGATTCAGAATCAGTTGATGAATAAACATCCAGTTATGAATGGAGTCGAGAGTAGAGCTTAGGATAGAGAGATCGTGAGTGGAGGCAACCTTGAGGTAGATTTGAGTGTCGTCAGCATAGAGATGATAGTGGATCCCGGATTTACTTAGGAGATTTCCTAGTGGTTCTAGATAGAGGTTGAACAATGTGGGTGCAAGTATAGAGCCTTGAGGAACACCTTGACCTACCGCCACAGGAGATGAAAGACTGTTCACTATTTTGATCATTTGTGATCTATCTGAGAGGAAGGAGGCAAACCATTTAAGCACAGTGCCCTCCATGCCCATTCTCTGTTTAAGAATGTTGAGAAGGGTGTTGTGAGTGACTGTGTCAAAGGCTGCAGAAAGTTCAAGGAGAATTAGAAGACAGGTCCCCCCCTGAGTCGAGGATACTCAGCGCGTCATCAACCACTTGCAGTAGGGCTGTTTCAGTGCTGCAGTTTTGAATGAAGCCAGACTGGAAATTGTCAAGAAGATCATTGTCCTTGATATGACGAGAGAGTTGTTTCGCTACACATCTTTCTGTAATCTTCGCAAGAAAGGGTACGTTAGTGATGGGGCGGAAGTTGTTGAGGTCAGACGCATCAGCAGTTGGTTTTTTAAGAAGCGGGGTGACCTGCCCAGTTTTGAAGGAGACAGGAAGGGAGCCTTGATAGAGGGAGAGGTTGACCAGAGTTGTCCAGTAGGAGAGAGAAAGGGTATAAAAGTCAATGGCAATGGCACTGGGGATGGGGTCCAGATGATGGTTGGAGGGCTTTGTTTCGCGAATGCACTTGAGAAGGGCATCTTCAGATATGGGGTCAAAGTTTTGCGAAATGGCTAAGGATTTGCACTCCTCTGGAGGGGTAGGATGAGCGACCTGATCCACAAGTGATTTCACTTTTTCGTCGATGAATATAGCGAAATCCGCTGCTCTCTTTGTAGAATCCTCCAGCTTGGAGGAAGGGAGAGAGCAGTCAGGACTCTTGATGAGATCAAATAGATTTTTGGGTCTTTTTTTGGCTGAGTCAAGGAGGGTTTTGAAGTGTGCCGCTTTCCCAAGGAAGATGTGTTTGTGGTACTTGGATCTTGCGGAGCGAAGCGTGGACAAGTTATCGGTGGAGGGCACTTGCCTTCATTGTTTCTCCAGGAATCTTAGCTGCTTCCTTTCTTCATAGAGGGATTTGTTGAACCAAGGTGCTGAGGGGGTGGGCCTTAACCTTTTGCTTTTGAGTGGAGCGACGTTGTTGATTTCATCTGCAAGAACTGTGAAGCATTGGGAGGTGAGATCGTCAACATCTAGGTTCGGGTCTAGCCTTGGAAGTGATAACAAAGCTGATTCACAGAGGGGACCGACATCAATATTTTTAACATCAAGGAATCAGGAGATAGCCCTCTTGGGTTGGCCCCCTGTAACAAAAGCGGGAGCGGTGCTTCTGCTAGCCCTCCCTCCCTCCCATGGCTGGGCGAGCAGCAATCTGCCAGGGCTGGTTGCTGTTCCCAGTCCGGCCCTAGTGAGGGAGGAGGAGAAAGAAGAGCCATGAGAAGAAAAGCAGTCAAAATGCAGACATGGGCACCAGCTGCATCCAGTAACAGTATTTAAATGCACTTTTCTTTGGAGCCACATAGGAAGACTGATCCAGGCAACTTCTGCGCCCCTCTAAAAGTCTGTGCCCTGTGCAAGGCCCAGGTAGCACCAGTGGCGGCTGGCATCTATGGGGAATGGTGAGGTGAGCTAATGGGTGGTGGGTAAAAATAAAAAACACGTACCGGCGACACGTCTGACTCCGACCCCTTTCACGCTGCACATCTTCCTCCTGCAGCACAAGCCCTTGAGAAGTGCCTTAAACAACCCTGGTGCTGCTCTCTGCAGCCGCGGTCGGTAGGAGAGTACCTGCCGGGGCAGTGACGTGGGGAGGGGGAGGGGCAGGGTGGGGGTTAGTAATGTATGGATAATGGATGTTTGCAGGTAAGTAAGCATATAAATAAATCAAACGAATGTTGTTGCGTGCACTGCATTGCATTTGGGGATGCAGTGCACGCAACGATATTCGTTTGATTTATTTATATGTTTACTTACCTGCAAACATCCATTATCCATACATTACTAACCCCCACCCTGCTCCTCCCCACGTCACCGCCCCGGCTTGTACTCCCCTACCGACTGCGGCTGGCTCTCTGGCTGTGACAGCAGTGCCCTGATTGGAGAGAGAGGCATCACTCGCCGCTCCCAAGGACGCTGGACCCCTACACTTACTCTAACCCAGCTGTCTTGAGACAACTGGTTAGAGGTTTCAAAGTGCGCATGTCTGGCTGGCCGTAGCAAGACGGCCGGCCAAAAAGACTCGTGCACTATGAAACGTGCAGAGTCAGCCCACCTTCCTCCCTGCTGCTGTCACTCAGCAGTGGTCCCTCGCCCTCCTGACTCGAGTGTCAGGAAGGGGTTATATTGAAAAATAAAATGGTAACAAACCAACTTTATTACAGCCGGGGCCTGTGCAGTTAAGAGTGGAGGGGCAATGGGGCCAGGTGGGGGAATTAGACCCCCCCCCCACACACACACACACACACAAAAAACCCGGCCCACCGAGATTACCTGCACGGGCTGCGGCTGCATTTATTGCCATTTTATTTTTCAATTCTAGGGCATGGGGGCATTTTAACCAGTGGGGCGGCGCTCCTCAGCTCTAACAGAGGAGCCACCCCCGCCCAGCTTGTACATAACAAAGGCAGGCCCTGCCAACAATGTACCATATTTACAGTAAGTCCTCAAGACACACACGTTTCCCAACCCCATGCGTGAATAGTTCACCCAATCCAGGTAATCTGGTTGTCATATGGGAATCGTCGTCCTCTTTAACCCATTACAAAACCAATATGAAAAGTCCAAGAATCCACAGAAAACACGGACTGGAAAAGCTACTCGCACAAGGAACTGGGACACTTGGGAGCTGTGTGTCAGGGCAGCCTGTGCTCTAGCAAGAGTGGAGGGGGCACTGTCAGCCATGCTGCCCCCCACCTCCCTCGACAGGATTCAGCACAGACCCTGGGAGGCCAGCCTTCCTTAAACTCGCTCCTAAAGAGGGCTGTTCTAGAGGAACAGTGGCCCACACAGAGGGTCCCTGTGCGTAGACTACTTGCCCCCGAGTAGTTAGCCAGCGCTACGTAGCAGTCACTGGAAGCAATTTTCTTAGAAGGAAATAAAAGTCAATTTACAGAACACGGGATCATCTCCCGCAAACCCCGCGGAATGCAGGGGTCGCAGTGGCCGGATGTTCCTGTAACGAATCCCTGGACAAGGAGTGCAGAGTAGGCAATCAGCGCGCGCCCTGCTGTTGTTAGTGTTAGAACTCACTGATTGGGGCATCTGTAGTTCATTATGGAAAGCAAGACGAGAGCTGCCCGTCTCTCCCGTAAACACAGAGGTACTCTTCATGAAGGACGCCAGATGTCAGCAGCGAGCGTTTAATTCACGGAGCCTTAACGCTGGCCAACAGAGAACATTCAAAGTAGGCAAATGCCTGTGCCCCCAACTTCTAAAGCCGCCCCCAACCCGTGAAAGTGAACATTCTCCCTCTGTCACCACCTCACCTCTGTCTATTTCTACATTTCAGCCTGTCTGCCTACCCCAACTTCGGTCTCTATGTCTTTCCACTCAGTCATGTTAATAATGATTGTGTACTCTGTTTTTGTGTGACCCTCCTATTTCTAAACATTAATGTAGAATTTAAAATTGTTTGGCATCGTGTGGCTTGAATTAGCAGAAAGTGTGTAATAAAATAATCAGTCAAAGACTAATGTTTTCAGCTTTAGGAATAACATTGTAAATAATATATAACAATTACACATTGCACACAGGTAAATATGCCGTTCTAATCAGCAGTAAAGACATAATAAGAAAATTAATAAACATTAGCATCCAACCGTAAGAACAAAAAGTCCATTGTGAATATTTCCTTAGCATAAGTGATACAGACCATATATAGAATGCAATTGAGGAAACACAGTATTGTCAGTCAAGTAATAAAGTGATAAAAAAGCATTACATGCATTATTGAATCTTTGACCCCTAGATCACAGTTGCAAACTGGGATAGTTGGGTTTCCCATTTTGAGCGATGAAATTTAACTGGAAATGTCCCTGGTTTAAATGTAATATAAAAAGAATACTTCATTTCGGGAGACTACTGTTCTAAGTGGGACTTGCACCTCTGATTATTGTGCTACAGATATTTAGCGTCCAAAGAGTCTGTTTTTGGGTAAGCTTGCCTCCTTTAAGGTTAGAATTCCGTCAGCATCAATTTGGTCTGGGTCCTTCCAAGGATGGCTCAGATTCCGTTGAGTAGTCTACTTATATCCACTCCCCGGCTGATGCCTTTAAGGCTCATCACTTCCAATACTGATTTTAAGTAAACTTTGGCAAGGTGTTTACTATTTAGTCAAATCCATTTCAAGGCTGCATAGAGGGCCATTTGGTCGGAAATTGGTTGTATACCCAACTTCAAATACAATGGGATCAGTGGAGTCCCCAGGCCCAATTTTAACAAACTGAGTAGGAAGTTGTTTTCTATTGCCCGGAGTCCTTAGTTTTATGATATCCTAGATCTCGGCTCAAACTATAACCGCTTTCGGTCTGTAAACTTTTAAAATGATGGTTACTGGTTTGGTGCCTACTCTATTAGTGGATATGGTTGAACGACGGAACAATGCAGGGAAATACTTCGCATGCCTTAACCATGCATTTTTTTACCCCACATTTCTTTACAATGCTAATGCTTTTACAACGTATGTCATTACCACGCATTGTTTATATATACACATAAAAACAATGTATTTGTGGGGGAGACCCCCACACCCTCACCTTACCTTAAATGCAGGGTAAAGGCATCCGTTGTAAAAACATACCCGATGTAAAAGACATGCATGCTTAAAAATGCGTGGTAAAGTCACAACGTGGTAAAAACCTTGTTGCAAAGGCCGTTCTGCAGCGGATTTCAAAACACCACATTGACGTATGCCTTAAATTTAAGTATGGTCATTTCCACATTCCTGCACCAATTAAAGTTGAGGTGAAAGCACCTTCTTAGATAATCAGAATAGTGCACCTTTTCGAGTTTTTGGCAATTTATTTTAAACAATATTTTTTAAGGTAGTTCGGGTTTTCGTCGTCATGATCCTAGTGTCTTATTTTTACATTGAGGGACAAACTCTTTGTTCCTACGTACATAACGAATTTCTCTAGCATAACATGCACAGAGTTTTCTGTTAGGTACAATACAACTACATAACGCAGAACAAGTACCAAGCAGCTTGAGAGCATTGAAGCTGAATTATTTCAGATGGGCAGTAAAATTATTTATAAGCAGACTAAAGAAAGGGGAGCCAGTGCTCCCCCTTGGAGTACTAGCCAGGGGATTTCGCAAGAGGCACTAAATTCCCACTTAAACCCAAAATGGGCCCCTCCCTATTTGGGGTATGAAGAGCTCTAATTGCTGGTAGCAAGAGTGGATCACTCCCCAAACAAAAATCCTTATTGTTCCCTTTTACACTTCCACTCCTTTCACCGGAATCACACAATTGCTTACTATGTTCCATTTAGGTGTGTGCCGCCAACCTGGTTAGAAATAGTGAGATCTTATTTTCCAATGCTAATTGCACACAAGAACACCATCTCTGGAGGCCCCCCAGCACACCCGCAACCAGGACTCCATCAGACTGGGAACTAAGGCCTGCTTACGAGATTGTCAATGGAGTAGGGGCTATTTACCAGACCCAATAAATTCCAACTCTTTTGGGAGAGAGTTTTAACCAAGTCTGACTGACATCAGGAAATAAGGAGCAGTTCTCAGAGAAACAGTAGATCCAACTGAAGGACAGATCTCTGCAGTTCCATAAAATGTGTTAGGAAAACAAGCGTTGGTAATATACCAAATAAATAGAGGACTTGGAGTATTGATGCAGGAAAGGCAATATTGGAATATGTAACCGTAGAAGAAAAGTGAAAATGAAGGACCGTGAGTAGTCTTCATATTTTCATCAAAACTATCTTGCAAGGAGTACGAAAAATTTAAATACATTTTTAAAGATCCTAAAAAGGAGGCAGACTGAGTATTGGAAACAAATAAGGGGCATATTTGTAAAGATACTTCTTGAGGAAGGAATTACTAAAATGACAAACATGTATACTTTGAGATTTGTAGAGCATGAGGTAGTGCTTTTCCTAGACTCTAGCAATCAGTGCTGTTTCAGTGAAATCAACTGGAGTAATACTAAAGAACATGGAAAGGTGAGGTTGAAATACAGATGGACTGTTTATGGCCAGGGCTTTGTCTCGATGACAAAGACGATGTTAGTTCAATCATGTCTCAGACTACCACCAATTTACGAAGGATAAAAAAGTTAGAATACCTTGAGCAAGATCTCCAGATGTGTTAGGTAGGTTGACAATTAAGTCAAAAGGTGACAAAATATTCAAGTTGTGATACAATGGTTTAAGTCCAAATATTAAATATACGGTCCAGCAAGGAATACTCCTCTGTAAATGTTTAGATGCGTATCTATGTAGATTGGGTGAAAAGGGCAGAGCTTTGTTTAACATGCCTGCTGGGTCCTTTTTCTCTGAGATTATCTGTCTGAGTGGATATAACCCCTTATGCTCCAGTTTGAAAACGGAACATCATTCACCACTGCTGCATGTTTTATTATTGTATAATGAAAATGTATGCTGTATGGAATGGTGGACATGACACTAATGGGCAGAAAAAAGGAAGATAGATGGAAACACCACAAAAACAAGCATTGGCAGGGCGACTGGGTCTTGCTTTTCTTTTTATTCCTGACTAAAATATATTTTTTTTAAGCCTGCTGCTGAACAAAGTACCTTCTGTATATTCTATATACAATGCATGTAATGTTTGATGATTCAGTGTACTTTTGATACGTAAAACAGTCCATCATGCTTTCCAGTGGGAGACGGACTGAATACACTAAAATGCCAATAGCATGAAGCGACACAGTGATTCTCCTCTGGCCAGAACCAAAGCCCACTCTAGGTATATTTAAAAGATTCGGAAACAAAATCCTACCAGTGCATTCACGCGCAGTGCGTCTTTCCAACTCCATCTACTGAAGAAAGTGAAACCATTCCTGCCACCTCCAGACTTCAAACAAGCAGTTCAATCACTAGTGGTCTCAAAACTAGAATATGGATCTGCGACCCTTTAAGATCTCCACAAATTGAGAACGGCTCCACTCAACGAGACCCTCAATGCAGCAGCTAGACTGGTTACAGGCACTAGACGCTTTGACCACTTTACCCTATCACTCAGGTCTCTTAACTGGCTCCCTCTCGAGGCCAGAACTCAGCTGAAAATTGCTTGTCTCATGCAGAAATCCTTACACTGCAACGAACCAAGGTACCTGGCAGAACATATTTGAATTTCAAGAGGCAGCCGCTCACTCAGAAGTGCAAACGCTAACAGAAACAAAAAAAACATACACACTCCTTTTCTGGATTGACTCCAAGAATTTGGAACTCCCGACCACCCAACCCGCCAACCCTCATCTTCAAAAAAGAAATGAAAAAGATCCAAATGAAACAGATTCCTCCCATAAAGTCATGGTGAGCCTAAACAGTGCTTAATTTGTAAACAACTAAGGGGGCGATTATGATTGCGGTGAATCCGCATCCTCCGGGCCGGCAGAAGCCACCGCCGGCCCAGAGGATGCGGATTCACCGCTGCGGTGTTTGGAAAGACCCCCCGCCAGATTAGGATAGCTGGGGGGTCATCAGCGGACGGGGAGACCGTCCGCCGCTTTTTCGCCGCGGTCGCCTTCAGACCGTGGCGGAAAAGCTCTAATATGGTGGCGGTGTCTATCAGACACTGCCAGCCATATTAGGATTAGCCTTGGGACACGCCTTTCCACGGCGGCAATGCCGCCACGAAAAGGCATACGGTCTTTTCTTTGGGGGCCAGTTGCGGGCCCCCAGGGTGAAGGGGGGGTAGGGGTGCACATGGGGCGTACCCATGGTACCCCCCTGCATTTGCATGCACAAAGCGGCAGGCACCGCGCGGTGCCTGCCGCTTTGTGCATGCAAATGCACTGCATGCAGTGCATGCAGTTTTAACATTGCGGCGGGTGCTACTTCAAGCAGCACCCGCCGCAATGTTAAAAATACAGGATGTGACCGCCAGGGTGGCGGTCACATCCTAATTTGCACGGAGGGACCGCCGCTGCCCCTGCGGACGGTCCCTCCACCTCTGGGGTGGCGGACGGACGCAGGTCCGTCCGCCATCCTAATAGGCCTCTAAATACGAGGGCCCTCGTCAGGAGACCACTGCAGCCTACACCACCCATTGACCCTGCTAGCGCTATCATTGACGTCACCAATCCAGCTACTAACCATAACACGCCTACAAGTGGAACAGTTCAGACTATTCCAGGCCCCCAAAGCTATAAGATTAACAAGGGTGGCAGGTATTAGTCATTTTTAACATATATTGAATTAGTAAAGAACTGTTGTTGTCAGTAGCGGCTCGCACAGTTAGGTGGGGTGAGGCAGGATGGAAGTCGACAGACAACGGGTTAAGTAATATAAAATAAATAAATAAATAAACTACTTACTTTGCGACTCAATGCGGCGAGCGCAAGGCAAGTGTTTTTTTTAATTCAATATTACTTAACCCGTTGTCTGATGACTTCCACCGTCCCCCACCCGCCCCAAAGCTCTAACCTGTGCGAGGCGCCTCTGGTTGTTGTGCTCACTCCAAATCAGGCAAACAGCCCACCATGTGGCAGACTGTCATAAGTGCCGGTGCTGCCAATTAAAATGCTGGTGACGGGCACCGGAAACTACCGGCTCAAACTAAGCACTGCCTGTCACCTGGGCACAGGCATATGCCACATTACCCCACTTGTTTTTTCACTGTATGCCATTACAACACAGTCACTACAACGACCGCGTTGTAACAACGCATGCCATTACTCTGCAAGTCGGAACATTGTCTTGCTCTAGGGGGGGGGGGCGATGGATGTTGGAATAGATTAATTTACCATTCCAACTCCAGTCTGTGCAACAGTAGGGAAGGTGTTGGATTTTAAATCCAACACCGTCTGACCCTTAGAGCAAGTTGTTGTTCCAACTAGCGGAGTAATGGCATGCGTTGTAACGACCGCGTTGCAATGCCATGCGATGTCCTAGTTTTGTGGTAAAGGATGTTTACCTGGGCACAGTGGACGGCTCGATGACATTAATACCAATCCATGGCAGACGCCCATCCATGCCAGTAGAACCCACACAAGCATTATCCACTGGGTACCTAGAACTGAACGGACACAATGCAGACTCTTGAAAACCCATTTGAAGAACCTATCCTAGTTACTCAGAAATGAATGGCCGACGCTTAATAATAACTCTGTTACAACATGCCATATCTTACTGGAGTTTTAAATGTTGGTCTATGCTTCTTTTAGCTGTTCTTTTTTAAATTTGAAGCTCTTTGTTTATGTATATCAATCTTATGTACAGCGCTCTGATACCCTTGGGTCATGTCTGCGCTTTATGAAACACCAACTTAACACAATAGAACTTGGTTCTATTGTGAAGCGCTCTGAAGCGCTCTTACACCTTTGGGTAAAGTCAGCGCTACATAAAATTGCATTAAATAAATGAACTAAATAAACTTTAAAAAAAAAAAAAAAAAAAAAAAAGCTCTGCAGGTCTGAGAAGGACTGGGCCCTCAAGCCAGACCTAAAAAGGTTTTGATGTAACCCATTTACCATGCTTGCACACTGGCAGGAGTGAGTGAGAGAGGCCTGAAATGTGTGCATGCACCACAGTACAGCACTTGAGAAAAAAGAGTGTTATAGAGAAAAACAGGACGATGTCTACACCTTGTGTCTAACACTTACGAAAAGCGGCTTACTAAGGTATTCATTCTGTGCATGGAAAATGTAACTTAAAACTGTTAAAAAACGAAACAGCTCGGCTACCCTGGAGCAATGGCTGTCCTCTCATATGTTTGCACATTCCTCAAACCCCTCTAGACCCTTAGAGATTCCTCCAGCCCCCAACTCTTCCCACCCTGCAGAGTGTGTGTACAGGCGGCCGAAGCGAAAGAAAGTTGTGGAACGTGGATGTCTGCGACATAATAAATCACGCAGAAGGACTCTTAGGCGCACAATAAAGCAGTGTGTGCTGCGGGCTGCGCTGGCGGAGAGAGGCTCATTAAGGTGCGAGGTGAAGCGAAATGAATGTGATTTCCAAAAGACAGGGGCGAGCGCAGCGGGAGAGCGGGGTCGTGGACTTGGGAAAGTTTATAATATTTTTTGCAAACTCCTATCACAGAGCCTTCGCCCCCCAACCTGGCTCCGCCTCTTATCCTTAGCCCCCCAGCAGAGTGTTCACCACAGAGGGGGTCTCAGGTTACACCCCCTGTCCCCTCGCCCACCCACCCTCGTTTATAGTGAGGCCTGCCTCCCTCTCACCGGTGCTATGTCTGGGATGGAGGGGGGGTCTCGGGTTACACCCCTGTCCCCTCGGCCTGCCTCCCTCTCACCGGTGCTCAGTGGGATGGAGAGGGGCTCTCAGGTTACCGCGCACGGACGGCTCCTCCCCGCCCCGAGGTCTGGGCTCTGAGCTCCGCTCGGCCTCTCACACACTCGCCGGCTTCCCTCCGTCCCAGCGCCATGGCCCCCGGAGCCCCCCGGCTGCTGCTGCTGCTCGCCCTGTGCCTGGGGGGCTGCCCGCCCTGCTGCTCCTGGTCCCCGCCCGAGGCAGGGCCCTTCCCGGAGTCGGCCCCGCAGAGCCCCACCGTGCTGGTGGCGCTTCTGGCCCGGAACGCTGCGCACACCCTGCCCTACCAGCTGGGGGCGCTGGAGCGCCTGGACTACCCCAAGGGGCGCATGGCTATATGGTGAGAGGGATGATGGAATGAGGGGGTATGCCGGTGGGCGCCTTAGCTGCAGAGGAAATGGCAGCCGATATCTTGTCTTGACCGGGACACTTGCAGTGTGTGCTGGAGCTGCTTAGATAGGTTAGAGATAGAGATTCTGCTGATAATGCGGAGGGGCTTTTGTACGGAAAAGTGCAGATCGGCTTCAGTGTATAATATGGGCGCGTTGCTACAATAGTCTATTACGAATTTCATTCATCTGGAAACCAGGAGGCAGAAAGCAACATTTTACTCATGGTGTTTGTTAGGGATGATGAATTCAAAAGCAGCAAATGTCTGATTTTGTGGCTTTTACTGAACTGTATTCCCACTTGCACTGATACTGTGTGTTCGTCTGCGAAATGCAATAGGCTTACTGAGATGACAATATGTATAGGCGCTGTGCACACGCGATTGGTCACGATGCATGTATACAGAGACCTAAAGACATATTGCCTTTGTTTAACGATCCCCGGGTGCCCTTTTCCGAGACGGGGCAGCATTCTAGTCTTTACTCGCTGTCTGGCTCCGTATTCGCTCTCTCATCGGCGCTGTCTTTCGCCTAAGTGAGCAGGATGCACAGATACACAAACCTGTGCTTAATTTGAGCCGGTGGTTTCCGGTGCTCGGCACCAGCAATTATTTATCAGCACTGGTACCTATGACAGTTCTTTTAATCCAGAGATGGGCACAATACCTCTTGTTTATTAATTCAACATACATTAAGAATGACTAATACCCCTGCCAAAGCCATTATTTTAACTTTAATGTCCTGAAATTGTGAGAATTGTCACACTTGTAGGAGTGTGACTCATTAGTTATGCTGCTACTATAATTGACAGTGGCTATGGGCAGTGCAAGCAGAAGTGGCCTGCCGACTAAAGCCCTGGCACTTATGGTATTACAAATGAAGCACTATATATGGGGTTATAAAGACATCACCACACAGCTCACCGTAGCTCCTAAAAGTCAGCAGAGAGTGCTACGTGTGGGTATTTCAGGATTAACGCGTCGGCACTTAGACGTACTTACCAGACATTGAGACAGTCTTGTGTAAAGAAAGGAACTCTTGCAGATGCATGGATATATCGGAACGTGGACGCACAAGTAAAGAGTGCCTTAAATTGACTCATCGTAACTTCCGTACTTACAGCGCTTAGAAGTGACACTTGGGGCATGACGTGCTATACAAACACATTGGTATACTACAAACGGAAGGCATGTGCCAAGAGGGAAGCTCTTCCAGTTTGCATGTATAATATGGGCGTGTTGATACAACAGTCTATTACGAATTTCATTCATCTGGAAACCAGGAGGCAGAAAGCAACATTTTACTCATGGCGTTTGTTAGGGATGATGAATTCAAAAGCAGCAAATGTCTGATTTTGTGGCTTTTACTGAACTGTATTCCCACTTGCACTGATACTGTGTGTTCGTCTGTGAAATGCAATAGGCTTACTGAGATGACAATATGTATAGGCGCTGTGCACACGCGATTGGTCACGATGCATGTATACAGAGACCTAAAGACATATTGCCTTTGTTTAACGATCCCCGGGTGCCCTTTTCCGAGACGGGGCAGCATTCTAGTCTTTACTCGCTGTCTGGCTCCGTATTCGCTCTCTCATCGGCGCTGTCTTTCGCCTAAGTGAGCAGGATGCACAGATACACAAATCTGTGCTTAATTTGAGCCGGTGGTTTCCGGTGCTCGGCACCAGCAATTATTTATCAGCACTGGTACCTATGACGGTTCTTTTAATCCAGAGATGGGCACAATACCTCTTGTTTATTAATTCAATATACATTAAGAATGACTAATACCCCTGCCAAAGCCATTATTTTAACTTTAATGTCCTGAAATTGTTAGAATTGTCACACTTGTAGGAGTGTGACTCATTAGTTATGCTGCTACTATAATTGACAGTGGCTATGGGCAGTGCAAGCAGAAGTGGCCTGCCGACTAAAGCCCTGGCACTTATGGTATTACAAATGAAGCACTATATATATGGGGATATAAGGACATCTGGGTGGTCCCGTCTGTCCTTTTACCAGCCACTGTCTGTAATAAGTTCTCCCTCATCACTAGAAGGTATTTGCTCCGAACTCGTCGCGCTTATCATGTCTCGGAGAACGAGTTTACAAGTTTGTTTGTTGTTTTTCGGTTAGGCGCGCGGGTTGCAGGAAATATTCCCTTTTTATTGCTCTGCGCAAATATGTACTTTTCCTTGGTTCACGGGGTGGATGAGATGGTCAAAGCAAAGCAGGACACGTCGAACAAAATGCAAACCTGCTCTAGACTGTAGGTGAATTTGAACACCCCGTGGCGTACCTCGGACCCCAGTGCAAGCAGCCCCTGCTTGTAAATACAGCCACAATTGTGGTTTACTGGGCCCCGGTGCGAGTGCACCTGTTGCACAGTGGATGGCTCCGCCACCGAGCAGGCACGCCTCAGGATTCGCAGCCTCTGGCGGAATGTGAAGGGACAGTTAGCACCCGAGTGAGAGCCGGGCAGTTACTCCTGTTCTGGGGGCAGCGCCTGTAGCTGGGTTTAGGACACATACACGCAGCATGCACTGTTGTCCAACATTCCTGTCTCATGTACACACTAATGACGCAGGCCCCGCGTGGCCTCTCCCTGCACACACACCGAGCGCCCTCCTGTGCTCCAGAAGCAGCAATTCAAGAGCTTTGCACATTCCCATGTCCAACCATAACTCGCCTAATTCGGGTATTTTTTCATTGTTTCTGGGATCTGTAGTCCATTTCAACGCTAAGGCAAATGGAGACTACAAGCCACAGATTGCAAATAAAAGCACTGGATGAGCTACTACCGCGTGGCCCTGGGAAACGAGAGAGCTCTGCCCTGCCCTGCACTCCCAGCCTCACACCCCCTCCCTGCTGCAGGAGCCTAGAACGGTCTAGTCCCGAGCTCCACCTTCACCCAGTTTTACTGTGCCTTTGCAGGTGAGAGGGTGGATCTCCGGGCCTATGCACTCTACCCATCTCCCTTCCATTTAAAAAAAATGCGTATTCATTTATTAGAGATGTATGTTTATTTATGTATGTATTTATTTGTAAAGCGCAACATTCATCCCATTGGAATATCACGGCGCTAGCTGTGGCAAAGGCATGACGAAGCGAGTTATGATTAATTAGGGGCAACCTTCAGTGCTAGGGAAATAGATATGTTTTGAGTTTCTTCCTGAACGCCATGTGTTCATCAGTGAGTCGTAACTCCAGCGGAAGCTCATTCCAGTGACGTGCTGCAAGGTGCGAAAAAGTGCAACCGTTTAGACTGGAGCAAGGGAATTAAGCCAGCCATTACTAGAACATGTATACATAAATACACCAGTTGTTAAAGTCTAGAAGCATGTTAGTTTCCACGTCTGCCTCTTCTTCTGCATACATTTGTTTTGTGCTATTTTTGTGCATTTAAAATGAGCCATCTCCACCGGGCAGGAACATTCCACTGCACCCACATCAGCGGCCCTTCCCACCCGCGCCTCGCTGTCTGAGGTCTCACATGGATAAAGTTTCCAGATGACTTGATGTCTCCAAGGACGCCATTGTTCCGGTCCTTGGCTTGTGTTTTTTAATTGTACATATCCTTGTTTTCCGATGTTAGTGAAATTCCATCAAGCCGGATCTGCCAGGACTACAACTTCCAGAATGCATCAGCGTGTTGCACTAAAGCAACAAGTGTAGCATTGCATCCTTGATATCATGGAATCTTCTGGTAACCTTATATGGAGGAGGCCAGGCATTAGGAGTTCAAAGGCTGATTGTTGCTTCTGAAACAGTTCTACTCACAGGGCTGCCCAGGCCCCGCCCCTTCCTCCAGACCTCACTGTAAAAGCTCCTTGGGAAGCACGCTTCCTTCAGTGCAATGGAAAACACACCTCGAGCAGAGGTGGTGGGGCGGGCTCTTAGCTGCAGTTTTGTACATCCGCTGTCAGGCCTGCCTTTCTGCCAGATGTTTGCCAGCGCTGGTTCTGAAATCCAGCCCCTGCTTGTTCCAGAAGGCAACCTGGAACCACACCCCTCTCTGTTGTTCTATGTTGATGGGAAACACGCACCACCTCCGCACACGTGCGTTTGATCTTTAAAGCCAGGAGCTTCCAGGAAGTAAACTCGTGTTCAGCAGAGGTCTCAAGTTTTCCAGTCCCATGCACGAGTAGCTCATTCAGTGCTTTGTATTCTGGGACCCTCTGTCCTTATTGTAGAATGTGACCAACTGGACTGCAATTCCCAGAATGCACTGTAAAAGCCTTACCTGGGAGCGCTATTACCTCACAGACCTGGTAAAATTATGAGGTCTGTTCCAGAGCTGGGGAAAAGCAGTGAAGCTGGAAGCAAATGGCCTAACCATTCACCAGCAAGCCACCGCTCTGTCCATGCCCACCCTAACAGTAAGATTAGCCAATGACTGGGGCGAATAGAAGATTACATGTCATCATAACATCACTTTTCTATTCCTGGGCTGTGCTTTTACTTATCATTAATATCAGGTGTATTGGTCCAATTGGCCCAAATAATATGAGACAAGACTGCAATGCTAAGCAGTGATTTACAAAAACAAAAAAATAGATTTAACTCGTGGTGTCATGGAGATGTCTGTTTACCTTACAGATGACTCCATGTCACAAGGCATTCAGTGATCTATTTCTCAGCTTTTCTTTTAGAAATTCTCTCAAATGTGTTAGTTTATTGGTGGTGAATAAAGACTACAACTTTCTGAATGCATCTCATTTTTTGAAACTAAAGCCTAGAAGTGGACATAGCTCATTGATCACACAGACACTCCTCTTGGAGTGGCAGGATCTGCCCAGTGTTCATAAAGCTGTTCTGCAGCTGCAGCGAAACAAAGATAATTGGATAATTAAGCATTGGCAAGCTCAATAGAGGTGCCTTGCGTTTTGAGTCCAGAATAAAAGATTTTAAAAAGCCTACTGCACTGAAAAGGCAAAGCAAAAATGAATGCTTTCTGCATAGATTCATTCCAGGGGTCTGGAATTATGATTATGGATGATTCACTGCACATTTGGGATGTAAAATAATCCCCTCCATAGCATTGCAAAGCAAGCACTCAATGTGAGGCGGAATGATACATTGAACCTCCAATAGCATTAAGAAAGAGAAAAAAGACTTCCCTTCTGCCACCCTGTATACATTTTAAAGAATTGGTCACATCAGCTCTTGGTCACAGCTGCGCTGTTAGACCTAAAAATAAAAGCTCTCTATCACAGTCCTCTGTTTTCTTTTTACATGTCATTAAAGCAGGTGTTTTATTTCAACTGGTAAAATTGTATGAGAACTACATCTGTCAGAGTGTGCTGACGTGTACACAGGGGTCCAGGACTAGGCATGCGATGTCCTGTTAATCAGGTATCTGACAGCCCTCAATATGAATGAGACTCTCACAACTGGTCCCCACTTTATAACAAGCAATAGGTTACTTCCAAAGCATGCACTCTATACAAAAATCACACGTGTAAATAACTATGATATAACTTCCTAGGGTGGTGGTTCTTAACCTTTTGACTTTTATGGATCCCCACTGAATCACTACTGGAAGCTGAGGACCTCAGACGAAGCAGTTTCTAGCCTTGAATGACAAAACGATACACTCAAATAATAAGCAAAAATACATCCAACAATACACAAACGATGACTTTTTAATTCATTCAGAAGCCACCTCTCGAGCCTGCTTCCACACGCATGCCTTGCAGAATCTTCAAGTGGCTCCCCATCAGCACCAGGAAAAAAGTGATGCAGCCAATCATCACCGGCCGGCTGGACTATGACAACGCACTCTATGCAGGCACCACCACCCAACTCATGAGAAGACTCCAGACGATCTAGAACGCGGTACCTAGGCTGAGCTTCAATCTGCCGAAAGAACTCATATCACCCAGCACCTGAAAGACCTCCACCAGCTCCCCATCCAAGGAAAGATGCCAAATTAAACTACTGACCCATGCCTACAAAGCCCTCCTTGACCAAGGACCTGCCTACATGCCTATAGCCCTACTTATCTCCAGACTGAGCATGAGTGTTGACAACTCTTTATTAGGAGTCCTTGTTCATTTCTTTTTAAGACCCTCACCTACTCTATTGGTGGCATGCTTCATCGTTGGGTCTCATCCTGGTCCCTATAAAGGTGCGGCCAGGATTGCAGCAGGGTAACATTAGAGGTGAATTACCGGCATAGTACCCTTGTTGCAACTGTGACTACAGGGACGTGCTTCCTATGCTTCAATATGGAGCCGAACCCTTTGTTTTTAGTGTGTGTTTCCTACTTTGAGGCAACATTTAAAAAATGTTTTGTCTAATTACAGTGTGTCTGACTGACATTAAAAGGACATTTAGTGGTTTATAACAAACTCCACATGGGGTAAGACGTGTCCTGATGAAAGCACAGGATTCCTAGAGACTGTTCACACTAGGGCTGAAACATGTCGATAAACTAGAGTAGGGCATAAGGAAGATAAATACCCCAAAGCACCCAGGTAATAAAACACTTTTTTAAGCATACCCAGGGCACGAGTAATAAAGGGAAACAGGTGTTCCTAAGTACTTCTATGTAATCAGACCCTAAGAATGTTAGCACTCTAGTTGTTCTTCAAAACACTGCGGGAGGCTGCAGTAGAGCATTGGAGAATCAACTGGCAGGCTCCTGCTTCTGTTGGAAGTACATGTTTTACTCAGTGTGTCAGGCTTTATTCTCACATGCCTGAGGAAGAACGTGTAAATTCACCTCAAGTGCTCTCTGCAAGTTGCATAGAAACACTTGCCAGTGGCCTAATAGAACACACCATGTTAGCTGTATATGGGTGACCACCATGTTGACATTTCCAGTGTGCACTGCCTTTAAAATGGCCCTTTGCAGCAGCCTACGTAACATGCTGGGACTTGCAGGCCCGTGTGTTTAGCGAGGGCATTAAACTGCAAGTCCCGGCATGCTTAGAGCTTTCGGCTAAAAACTAGAACTAGCTGCAGGTGCCCTTCATGCCACGGGACCGGCACCCAGTGAAAACATACCTAGTGCATTAGAGCACACACTTATTTATCATTTTCTGGGCGTTCTGTTGCAACTTTTTCAGCAGCCTGTTTAATTCACATGTGTGCGCTTTGTTTTATCTCGCCAACCAAGAAATCGGGCCATTCCCACTGCGCAGGGCAACACACTTAAAATGTTTTAACCTAAATGACACCCTATGTCTATAGTACTCCGCGGAGCAGGAGAGGGTTCGCCATGGCTTGAATGCCTGGAGAAACCCCAGTCCACAGTTATGCTAATTAACTCCAGCGCTTTATGTGAGTTCCAAATTCGTCCATAAGCGCTTGCGGTGTGGGGAGGGCGGGTCAGAAGCGTTGAAAAGGATAACAGGTGCGAGGGAAAGAAGGAACGTTAGAGAAGGAATAATGGAGCCCTGTAGATCGAGGGGTCTTCTTAAAATGCTACTATCTCATCAAATTCACTAACAAGATTCAATGATCATTGCTGCTGGCTGCAGCAACTAGTAAAACAAGGGACAGAAACTGTCACCTCATGTGCCTCTCAGTTCACTGGCTTGAGTCAGCCTTAACCTTACTGACAATTTAAAGGTGCCAGGTTGCACCAGGACACGGAGGACATATGCTGCAGTTTATTATTGTGGTTTTTAAACAAATCATTGGTTTTAGGTCTGTTAATTTATCTCCACTGAAGTACACCAGGCCTACAAATCCCAGAATGCACATGGCTGTTTAAAGAAAGCAGCCCCGGACTGGAGCAACACATCTTTGGTGACATTGAGTGGTCTTGTAATTTTACTTGAAATGAATAACAAATGTGGCCCCAGACCTGTCCTCTTATAAAGACCTTGTAATTCTTTGTTACAAATAAAGTGATGACAGATGCAGGTGGGAAATTAGGGTTGTCACCTTTCTCATAGTAATATTGCAACCATTTATTAAGGTTTTGAGATTCTAGAAGAGGCAAGAGCTGCTACTTAATGATTTTCGATAAAATCATTGGTGTTCTTTTTAGGTCTTGCCTACAGAAAGCGTTTAGTTGTTCATTGTTGAAGACTACTTGTGGGGAATTCCAATAACTCCAGAGGGCTATGGCTCAGCCAGTTGCTTACCATTGTTGGCTTTCTTATCCATCTCATTTGCTTGCTTCTTATGGAATGGCTTTCCTTCTTCTTGTGCTTGTCCCAACCTTGGAGTATAGCTTTCTTTGCCATCATCATTTTGATTGGAAGACTTGTATCTCCCTTCCACTGTTTACTCTGAAGAACTACTTTTTAGGTCTACCTAGAAAGTGCATCTCTAAGAGACTTTTTGTTTACATACAGTGGGCGTGCAGCCAGCCCATAGTTTACAATATTTTAGCTTCAGCTTCCCTCTCATTTGCTTTGTTTCTTTTTGTCATGGCATGCCTGCATCATGTCCTCTTCTTGTGTTTGTCCGTCGCCTGGAGCATGGACCAAGTACTTGTGTCCTTCCACTGTTTCAGTTTTTGGAGATACTCTTTTTTTTGTGTTCAAGCAGTCCATATGCATGCTTATGTTTTCAGGCCCTCTCTCATATCTGCTCCTTAACCATGTGCTTCTTCTCCCTCCTACCCACCCCAGTTGCTCCTTTTCCTGTTCCCGTACATGTTGTTTCTTTTGACATCCCAGTTGTTTCTTTTACCACCCCCCCAAGCCCCCATCAATGTTGTTTCTTTTAATGTTTTCCTGCCCATGTTGTTTGATTTTATTCCCACTCGCCCGTCCATGTTGCGTATTTAGATCATTCTCCCGCTCATGTCTTTGTTGCTTTTTTTTCCCCACCTCTCTGCCCCCATCCATTTTTTTCCCCCATCCGTCCCTTCTCTGTTTGAGCTCCAACGAATCCGCTGTAACACTGTTTTTAGGTCGAGGACCGTAGGCTGCGCTTGCGCAGTCTCGGTCAGAGAATTAATGTCTCCTAGAGTGGGCCATTAACCCGCCTCTCTATTTCATTGGCTGGCTTCCTAAATGGAGGCCAGCCATTGGAGGAGGGGGGCGTCACTCCCTTTAAGCCCCGTCTTTTCGCGTTTCGGGGGCGTGTTTTTTGCGTTCTTTCTCTCTGTGACGTCATCCGTCACTCAACAAAAAACACGCCCCTGAATCGCGGAAAATGTTGGAGCTTTGCGGCAGCCATATTTTTTTCTTGTTTTCAGAGGAGGACCGAACTTCACTGCTGCCTTTCTCCATTCAGCAGAGCTGTGTGAGGGACTGGGACAAGACGAGCTGTGCCGGGGCTGTGGGATTCCCTTCCTCCTCGCCCGGGCTGCTAAGTCACGCCCCCAATCCAGCACTCACCGGGTTCCATGGAAGCAGGCAACGTGTTCAGCGCAGTCCGACCCCCGAGCCTGGGGCGTCCAAGGTCAGTCTCGCAGCAGCCCTAGGGACAGTGATGCCACCATGCGGCCACTGAACGTCCTGGTGAGAAATCAAGGCCCCGGCGGAGTTTCCCCTCTCCGGCGGCCTCCAATACCATCCGAGGGATCCATTGTGCATTCGGGTCTCCACTCACCCCGCCAAGCCAGAAGCCTCCTTGGATCAAGCATCGGGCCGCTCACTGCAGACGACGTCCCCTGTAATGTGGTCTGTTTGTCAGGGGTCGCCAGCAGCCCAGCATAGCAATACGGTATACCCCGTCCCACTAACAATCCATCCGCATCTGGGGCATTGAGGGATTTTCTTTCTCTTGTGGACGGCTCCTCTCTGATAGAGTTTTATATCTCAGTGATTCATGTGTCTAGTGCTCTTATTTCCAGCGATTTTTGAGCCCTTCTGCTGATTGCTGCGGAGCCCTCGTGGATCATGTCCACACGGCCTTCTTGGTTGGCCCTGCGGCGCCCAAGGCCCAGGAGGACCGAACTTCACTGCTGCCTTTCTCCATTCGATACAAAAGGGGGTGATGGACGGAGCGTTTGAGCAAATCAAACACTCACCCCCAGTCAACTGATCTGGGTTTAATCCATCACCATTCTTTAGCCCACTCAGCCACCCCAGTTCCGACATGGCCATATGCAAATCAGTCTGACCCTGTGCCTCATGGGAACAGTCCAGCCCGAACTGCCAAGCCATGTCTTCCCTGGACCGGAAACAAGCATCCTGGGACCGGTTTCGGATTCATAATCCTCATCAGCCAGGCTATCTTGAATCCAGTGGCCAAGTGAGCAAGGGACTCACGTCTAAGCATACCCTGCCACACTTAGGGCAAACAAAGCGATACAAAAGGGGGTGATGGACGGAGCGTTTGAGCAAATCAAACACTCACCCCCAGTCAACTGATCTGGGTTTAATCCATCACCATTCTTTAGCCCACTCAGCCACCCCAGTTCCGACATGGCCATATGCAAATCAGTCTGACCCTGTGCCTCATGGGAACAGTCCAGCCCGAACTGCCAAGCCATGTCTTCCCTGGACCGGAAACAAGCATCCTGGGACCGGTTTCGGATTCATAATCCTCATCAGCCAGGCTATCTTGAATCCAGTGGCCAAGTAAGCAAGGGACTCACGTCTGAGCATACCCTGCCACACTTAGGGCGAACAAAGCGATACAAAAGGGGGTGATGGACGGAGCGTTTGAGCAAATCAAACACTCACCCCCAGTCAACTGATCTGGGTTTAATCCATCACCATTCTTTAGCCCACTTTCTCCATTCAGCAGAGCTGTGTGAGGGGCTGGGACAAGACGAGCTGCGCTGGGGCTGCAGGACTCCCTTCCTCCTCGCCCGGCTGCCGGGCTCTATTCCGCCTCCCTCAGGGCTGCCGCTCGCTGACCATGGGAGAAGGGTCAGCCAGCCAATCTTTCTTTCACACAGGGTGTTAGCTGTGGCTACTTGTGTTGCCATGTGGGCCTGGACAGCCACCGCCCGCAGCAATGGGCTCGGCTGCCGCTGACTCTGCTCAGTGGCTGTCGGTGAAGGAGGAGACCATATTCCTGCATGACGGGCTTATCCGGGTCACCGATCTAGCCGAGCTCCCCAGCGAGATCTGAGTGTCCGAGTCTGGCGACACAGAGCTGGAGGTGAGTCTGTGCCCGGGCAGGGGGCTATCCCCTCCCTGCTGATACCGGTCCACTGTGTGTACAAGAGGGCGGGGTGAGTGCATGGCTCATACCTGGGAAGTAATGTGGTTTGACGCAGAGTACGTGGCCTTTGTACAGAAATGGGGCCTTGGCGATGGACAGCCTGACCCCAGACCTGGGTTATGTGCGCATTTGTGGGGGAGATGGGGGGAGGGTGAACCTTATTCTACAACTGAAGGTAGTAATGGCTCACACCTTCGCTGTCTGTCAGCCAGGGTATTCATGAAGCACATGTACTGACTTCCTACGCACCATGCTTGCTCCAGTGGATGGCATAACTGCCCAGGCCAGTCAGAAGCTTTTATTGGACACAGGCCAAGACAAGTAGCGTGGCTCTGTCTGTGTCTGTGCGTGGCTCTGTGTGTGTGTGTGCGTGGCTCTGTCTGTGTGTGTGTGTGCGTGGCTCTGTCTGTGTGTGTGTGTGCGTGGCTCTGTGTGTGTGTGTGTGTGCGTGGCTCTGTCTGTGTGTTTGTGCGTGGCTCTGTCTGTGTGTGTGTGCGTGGCTCTGCCTGTGTGTGTGTGTGCGTGGCTCTGTGTGTGTGTGTGTGTGTGTGCGCGGCTCTGTGTGTGTGTGTGTGTGTGCGCGCGTCTGTCTGTGTGTGGCTCTGTGTCCGCGAATACTCTCTACTACTCTCTAATGCTCACCTATTGCCATTGTAAATGACAATACCATTTATTTATGTTTTAGAAAAAAAAAATGGAAAAAAATGTCATGAGCAATGCCAATAGCTCTACCTTTAATAATACCGAGACCATTGCATTGTAAATGCTTTTTTCTTCTCCTTATCCGTTGACGTCTGTTTTTTCTTTCTCCTCTGGTGTTTGGTGATTTTCCCAATTTATTATCTCGCTTTGGCTTCAATTAGGAGGGTCTTGAAAATCGCAGTACTTGTGCAAACCCCTGTGCATTTACGCTGACGTTATCTACCATGCTACTCGACAGTTGTCCGCCCCCGATGAGATACTGTTAGCGGGTTCTCACCTACAAACGTGTGCCATTACATTCGTGAGCCTATGTTCTAACTCTTGGGTTTAACATTGGATGCCTGTTTCACTTTACCAAGATACTGATAGCGGGTTTTATCTACACACATGTGTCATTATATTCGTGAGCCTATGTTCTAATTTTTGTGACTAATATTTCAGGTTTTATGCATACCCGCTTTCTCAGAAATCTTAGGAGCCATTGCTTGGATCTATGTGAACCCTTTTTTTTATATCTGTTTCATGATCCTGAATCACGTGGACTGATTGAATTGATTGATCCGAAGTAAGGTTTTCATACACATCTCAATGGGACCAATTTTGAAATAGTTTGGTTTCTCAGAAATGATCTGATATTCCTAGTACGCCCTGACGAAGTTCCCGTGGCACTAGGGAACGAAACACGTTGGCTGTGTGCCGGTTTTAAATCAAACAACTTTAAATAAAAAGAAGAACTTTTTTGGACTACAAGCGTGTTTCCTGTCTGACTCCTACCAGAGTGCACCTTCCTTTCTTGTGGACCCTGTGCACACGGGTGTCGCAATTACGTGCCCCTTGAAATTTTTCACAGATAAACACCGTCAGGCAATACTGGTCGATATTTATTGGTGTGGGGAAGACCCTCCTCACCCACCTGGCGTCACCCCACAGCTGCCAGGGTGTTTAGTGGTAGCACATTTGAAGTCAGGCCTGTTGGAAAAGGCTGGTTTTCAAGACCCATAAAGAGCAGGTGGTTTGGCTAAACTAAAGAATGGATTAAGAAGTTTATGGGACCGGAGCCCTGCACTCACAGGGACCAGCCCTTGCAGATTTGGTTTAACCTCCACGGATTGACTGAGTGCTGCCAGACCGGGCCGGACTGGCCGTAGCGGGCACCAGGCATTTCCCCAGTGGGCCGCCAGTGTGGGGTCGGGTTCAGAGAACAGGACCAGACTGATCATTTGGGCCAAATGTACAAAAAATAGGATTACAAATTTCCTAATTGCGATTCTGTCTGATATTTGTAATGAAACTCGAGTTTCAGAAGCGGATCCTAGTGCATCGCAAATACACCAGCAGACTACCATGTCTGTGATTGGTTTTTAATAAAACATTTATTTTTAAATGCAGTGCGTTTTCCTTAAAGGAAGACTGGATGCGCTTAAAAAGAAAAAAATAAGCTTTGCAGTTGGCATAAACTGTGGCTATCTGTTCTGTTGCTGAAGATAACAAGAATTGCCTTGTACAAGATATTGAATAAAGTAGCAAGAAGAAAATATACAGAGAAGACCTCTGCGTGGAGTGATTGTATCTGGAATTGAAGTGACTGTAGCTCAGGAAATTGTTGTTGTGTTTTGTTCTAAAAGTGTGGACTTCGTCTACACTATTAACAACGAGGGGTGGTTGTTGTCCAATTGCCCTTTGAGCTTGGTCATCTTAATACTAATTTGTCTCACATTACAGGTTCACTTAAACTTGCGCAGTCTATACCCCACTACCCTTTTCTGTATGTGTTGTTTAATCACTTCCCACTCTCCTGTGTCTGTTGTTTAATCACTCCCGCCACTTTCCTCCAATGTCTGTTGTTCAATCCTTTGTGTTTCCCATCTCTCGCCCTACTCCCGCCATCTGTTTCTCACCACACGACCCCCTCCCTCGTTTTGCGTGCTCCCCCAATCCTCCTTTAAGTTCAAGAATAAACAGCAAAACGTGGTGTGAATGAGCTACTCATGTATGGACCTGGGAAACCTGGATTTGGTGAGTCGTGCAGTGTGACATTTGTGTAGCATCTGTGTTAATGTGTTTCACTGACTACACAGTAATTGTAGAACAGGTATAGCAGCCAAGTTTCCCAGCAGGGCTGGGCTGGACTGGCTGTAGCAGGCACTGGGCATTTCCCTGGTTGGCCACCAGGGTGGGGGCAGCTTTTAAACCGCTGAGTGGCCGCTTTTGTTACCGGGGTCCAGTCTGCAATATCGGCCCGAGCAACAAAAGCGTATCACAGGTTTCTGCTAGCACCCTGACACCAACCCACCCCCAGGGCTGGATGAACTCTTTGCCAGGTCCGGTTTTGGTTCCCACCCCGGCCCTGTTTCCTAGATCCTTGCGTTATATGCTTTTTCAGACCAGGCTTTTTCTTTGAATTTTGGGACTTGTAGTCCTGTTTTATAATGGAATAAACAACACTACAAGAATTTAAAGATAAAATCTGGACTGAATTAGCACATCACAAATCTACCTTGGATACTTGGCAGGGCTGCATAGGATGGGAGCTCACGCTAAATTTTCCTGTGAGTCCTTGACATCCCTCTTGTAGAGCTTCCTGGCACAATCATGTAGCTTATCTAGGAGGGATTGCAGAAGCCACATTCAGCTGCTGCCAAGCTGGAGAACAAAGGACTCGCCAAAAGCTGTTTTGATACTTGGCATCTTTACATGGACATCTGCCAGGAGATATCTTTACCCCTGCCTGGGATCAGTGGTGTAACAAAACCTGAGGGGGCCCTTGCAACAGAGACAAAGGAGGGCACCCACCATCCCCTCATCGTACCGCTATTCTAGTAACTGCACTGTGCCAGGGTCAGAGTGGGACAGATGATCGGCCCAGGCACTAAAATACAAGATGCCACCGTTAATGTATGAGATAGCTAAAAAAAGATTCTGCAAATTGGAGCAGATTTAAACTTGTAAAGAAGGCAAGCTTTAAAGGGGTTTTGCAAGAGACTGAATGCATTTGTGCTTTGCTTGCTGCAGATAATATTTGCGGTAATATCAGTGACGTTGCTATTTTTATACATGTTGACTTGATGATTGTAAAGTGCTCTGATACCCGCTAGGGTTATGTTTGCGCTATATAAAACTTTATAAATAAATAAGGGAAACCAACAGTAACAAGCACTAGCAAAGCCAATGCGTCTTGCCAATACGAGAGCAATTGCTTTTGTTGATGTCTTTTAGCCATATTGAAGAGCAGCACAGCTGCTGTGCAGCATGGCTAAAAGTTAGGAGAGACAAAAGGACTAAGTCACAGCCAAGGACGGGAAGAAGAATTAACAAGGATGACAGGGAAAGAAGAAATAATACAAATAGTATCCCACTAAAATAGTACACCAAACACAGCGTGAGCAGGGGAAGGACACTAACCATGATGAAGCAATCAGTATGTGGTCCATGCTTCTCACGAAAGAGGACGAAGTGAAACTGGCACGAGCTGGCCAATTAGGAGACAACAAATAATAGTGACAATGAAGCCAACGAATGATAAGCAATGGGTGGGCTCCAAGCCCCTTGCATACAATATCTCTGGCAAGCGACAACGCATGCATGCTGTCTTAGGGGAGACATAAAAACCTGCCCACCACACCATAAAACAGGCCAACAAACAGCCAAAAAACCATCACACACCCTTACCTAACACACCAGACTTTTGAGGGGGGAACATCGTTTGCGACGCGGTTTTTACACCGCAGTGCCTTTACCCCGCAGCTATTACAATGCAAGTCATTACTACGACTTGCGCTGGATGGCGCTGTGGGACAAGGAATCTTGCAATTTTATATTCCAACACCTTCCCTACTGTTACGGTGACTGGTGTTGGAATATAAAATTATAAGATTCCTAAATCCACGCCCTCCAACGCAAGTCGTTGTAACGACTTGTGTTGTAAGACTTGCGTGGTAAAGGCATGCGTTGTTACAACATGCGTTGTAACAACGTACATCCCTTTTGAGGCAATGCCACATTGCCCTATAGGGCAGTCTGACCATAAAATGCCCTCCATTTCCATGTATGATCCCACACCCCGCTTCAGAAAGTACTGCACATTTGGAAAACCACATCCTTAAAAACAATGTATGGATGCAATAAACACTTGGCACTGCAGGATATTTCTTCACTACAAAACCCACACATCTGCATCCGTTCTGTTTCGTACAATCCCACGATGCTTCAAAGATGGGAAATAACTCAAGCTCACCACCCCGGGAGCAGCGTGGGTAAACAACTATAATGCCTGGGTGCAGGCAACATATATTGCCTCTGCATAGGGTATGTCTGTAAATAAATCATTCCCCATTGCTAGAGCTTCAGACATGCACCATTATGAGGCCTGGGAAGGTGCTGGAATTATATAAGGGCTGGTTTGTAAATAAGCTAAGCCTCACTTGCCCTAAAGCCGTAAGATTTACCCCCACAATGCTTGGAAGCAGGCTTTTCATCATCTCAGGAGGTGTCTGTTAATATCCAAAGCATGTGTCAGCCCAAGGGCCGCGTTGTTTACGCCTGTAACACCTAGACATGGGCCATATATGATCTCATAGTGTAAAAATACAAAGCAGAGAGCTGGACAGTGTTACCCCAGTAAAGATCCAAATCATGTGCTGCCCCAACAGCACTACCCTTGCCCACCCTCTAATGCCTCGCAGTGGGCAGTATGTTCTCTCAGGTAGGACTGTGGCCAGCCAGAGCATTTGGCATCCTGGTAGGTGAGCAAGGCCGGACTGGGATCGCAAGCCAGCCCTGACAATTACGTCTGACCTGCCTTGTGCTGGCGGAAACGCTGCTGCGCTTTTGTTACAAGGGGCCGATTTTGCAGCATTGCTGCAAAACCGACCCCCACCTGTACAAAACCGGCCCCCGCCCTTCCGGCCCACCGGGGAAACGCTGGTGCCTGCTACTGCAAGTCCAGCCCTGTGTGATGGTAGACTTTTCTCGGATCAATGTTGCGTGCACACCCTTGCAGCGCTAAATTGATACTCTGACAAGCGAAGAAAGAAGCCTGTTTTCTTATGTTTATGTCTGGAGAGCGCGCATTGCACACTCTACTGAACTGAAAGTGTGATGCATTGACTTCCTGAGATGGCGGGAGGTGGGAAACAGATGGAATATGAATGCTCCTATTCATATCTAATGTTTTCGATTTGTCACTGATGATGGGGGATCCCCAACATTGCTTTTTTTTCAGTTAGGGGGAGGGCAGAAAAAATACCTTCCAATTTCCAAGTGCCCACATCCCTCAGTATGCGAGATTACCATAAGGCTCAGTGCCACTTCAGATACTTTTTAAGGCATGGGCAAAGTTGTCAATTGTCCAGGGCCCTCTCCCTCCAAGGGCTTCCCTAGTATTGGGATCTTTCTCTCGCTCTAGCTTACCATTGGCATTTCTCTATCCGGACCTCTTTATCTCTACTTCTGAACATGTCACTTACTCACTCACAGGCTCTTTTATATATATATATATAATTATACAAAAACAGAGGTGTCCCCTCGAAGAAGCCACAAAGTTCAACACTTTAATGTGGAAGCGACAGCTTGAAGTTCAGCACACAACACCAGTACTCCTAAGCTCGACGCGTTTCGTGCAGAGATTGCACTTCCTCATGGGCAGAGTCCTGAAACACACGCACAGCGATAGAAGCACTAAATATACTGACTGGACCCGCCCCAATAGGCGTGGACGATACTCCTGCCTGCTGGTCCTCGTAGTGCTTTACAATCATCCTCAAGTGAGTCATATGTGCGGTGCCTCAGTAAGACCCAATGTAGCCCCCAGTGGGTCGATGATATGTCCTAGAAACATCCAGCGCCCCTCCTGTCCAACAAACTGCCGTCTACCAGCTGGTGTCGGCGGGGCTACCTCACGCAGGACTGGCCGTATTTCAAAATGCAAAAACAGAGGTGTCCCCTCGAAGAAACCACACACAGGGCGGTAAAGTTGAAAGTGGAGTTGTCGTTATTGGATGGTGCAGCTGCATGAGGTGCTCATGAGACGGGGCGCCTAAAGATATATATATATATATATATATATATATATATACACACACACATATGTGTTAAAGAGTGGCAGTCGCCACTCTCTATTTCTAGTTAGGATTGTGTTTCTATAGGAAATTACAATTTTGGTTTGCTAATAATTTTGGCGCCGTTTGATGAATCATCATGAAAGGTTTCCAAAAAGTGCTTGTTTCTTCATGTAAAGTTTTAGGGTGATCTGTCAAGTGGGGGCTTGAAAAAAAGGATAGGGGTCCCAAAAGAATCCTTCTAAATGGAGTCTGTATATAATTGTGTTCATTCTAAAAGATGAGTCTTTACTATTCATTTCAATTGGGAAGTGAAACCTTTCCTTTTTTATCACCCCAAATGCACTCTTTTCAAGTATCTAGTTTCATGAAGCATGTTTTTTATTTAGTTATTTTTCTTTTACTTTAACACTGCACAGCAATGTGGATGCTGTGCAGTGTGGCTAAAACCATTGCCAAAGCCAATAGGTCTCAAAGGTGAGACCTATTGACTTTGCCAATGCTAGCTTGCTTTATCTTAATGGCCTTGGGACATGTGACCCACAGACCACCCATCTATGCAGCAGGTGAATTCATTCTTAACTATTTCATTGGGATTGGAAACTTGAATATCCTGTTTACCCACATCTTTTTACCAATGTGCTTTAACCTTCCCAGCTATATTATCACAACTAGAACTGGGGCATGCATGTTATACTCTCACAGTGTGCTTACCAACTGGACTTCCTCAGTAAGATCAAAGTTTGTGACCTTCAGGATGCAAACTGGTCTCTGTGCCCTGAGCTAAGATGCCTGTGACCATAAGATTACCCACAGTTTAGTTTATAGCAGAATTTAATTTATCTGGCTCCATATCCAGCAAAGTGTCGTCTTCTTTTTTTTTCATCTATAGAGGTCAGTATAGAGGTAAAGACAATGCTTAATTTGAGCTGGTGGTTCCCGGTGCTCGGCACTCGCACTTAATTCTCAACACCGGTATCTATGACAGTCTGCCACATGGTGGCGCTGTTTGTCACATTTAGAGATGAGCACAACTACACTTGTTTATTAATTTTATGAAGATTTAAAATGACTAATACCTGCCACCAAAGCCATTCTTACAGCTTTGGTGGTTGAAAAAGTCTGAACTGTCAAACGTATAGGAATCTGATGGTTAGTAGTTGCTTTGATACTGTCATTGGCAGAGATGGCCGGGGCAATGGATGGTGAAAGCTGCAGTGGCCTCCTGGCGAGGGCCCTGGCACTTAATTTTTTTTTTTGCACAAATTAAGCACTGGGAGGTCTGCACACGTCTCATTTCTCATACAATAGAGCACAGGAACTGTTACAGGCTTGTGACCATCCTAGTAACAGCATAGCTCTGCATGCGGTAAACCAAATGCTTTGCCTAATCTTTTTGGACATATGTGCAGGTTTGTAGCCTTCTGAAGCTGCTTTCACAAATCAGGATACAAAACCCCGCAGATTCAGCGTCTTGACAACAAAATCTTCTGAAACCCCCTCTACCAATCACCCACCTTGGCTTGAAGTGGCGGCTCACACAGGTAACACTGTGGGGTGAGGCAGGGTGGGGACTGGGCGGGGCGGGGCAGTAGTTGAGTTCGACATACGACGGAAAATCTTAAAGTAAAGAAATAAATAAATAAACCAGCCCCCCACACTCTAGACTTCTCTCTACACCATCTCCTCCACAATACTCACTGGTTTGTCCGGTTGGCCCTTTCCCTCCCCCCTAATTTGTGAAGAATGCCTGGTAAACAGTTCCTCGACGAACTGACCCTCCAGGTATTGCATCCATCTGGACTTCAGGAAATGATCAGCCGCACCAGATCCAAGAGATAGGTGATCAGAGCCCACCCGGAGCGTCCCTTATCCCCGCCGCAGGCTCAGACCAGTGCTAGGCCTAGTGCTTTAAATGGGCAGGTACTGTCCGGTACGGAGTGCCTGCACTTCTTTAATTTGACAGGGAGAGTACCTGCACTTCTCAGCACTGCTGAAATACTTTTAATGGGAGAGTACGGGCACTTCTCAGGAGCGAACAGGTACTCTAAATAGTGAGTGCCTTCACTTCTACATATCATTTATTTTAAAGAAATGGCTAGCGGAAGAACCACCCTGGTGTGCCCTGCTAGAAGATTAGACTTGTACTATGAAGCAGAGGAGAGACAAGAGTGACCCTAAGAACAAGGCGCAGATATCTGGATAATCGTGGAGGATGTCTCAAGGACTAAGCCTGCATAGGCATCACAAGACCCTCTAGCCACTTACCCATGACTAAACCTAATGCCCCTGTTTCACTTGTAAGCCAATGAGGTGCTTGGACTCTGTGATTACGCTGCATGCCTCTGAGCAAGCCCCAAAACTGTGGAGCTCTATCGCTCTGTCTCCAGTCAGAGGCACTGTTTTTTTTTGCCTTTAACCTGTAGGTTTTAGGGTGGAACACTATAGGCTAATGCTAGACGCAGGGGCGTAGCTTCATTAGGGGTGTTACACCTCCTAATAAACAGGGCCGGACTGGCCGTAGCGGTCACCGGGCATTTCCCTGGGAAGCTAGAAAGGTGGGGGACGATTCTGCAGCAGTGGGCGCCGATTTTGTTACTGGGTTGAGGTTTTGCAGTGGTGCTGCAACACCGGCCCCCATTAACAACAAGCATTGGCATAGCCAATAGGTCTCTCCTTTGGGACCTTATAAGTGTTTGGTTATCCAGCACAATATCCTTGGTGCAACAACATCAACTGTTGCGTGACTAAACACTTATAAGGTCCCAAAGTCGAGACCTATTGGCTATGCCAATGCTTGTTTAATGTTGTCATTTTGGGAATCCACATGAATCTGAAAAACAAGATACTGAACACATTAATAAAATGTTATGAAATTTTAATGTCTGAACGTTCACATTTTCTTCATGGTGCCTCTGCCAAAGAAAACTTGATTTGTGAAGAAAACAATGATATCAGAAATATTTGTAAGATCCTGTCATTAGGTTACAAAATTATATATAAATCAGACAGCCCTTGATTTGTGATGATAAAGTAGCTGAGTTGGTTAATGCCCTGTCTTTAGTTGACTAAGCTGAATGTAGTTGATGATGGGCTCAGTATTAGCATCGATTGAAGACGAAAATCACTAATTAAGAATTGGATTATTGGCACCAGGTGAGGTGTAATTGCTGTACACAGTATGCAGATGTGACAGAAACACTTAGCTATAATGTAAGCCCGATTCTAAAAGAAAGTTGTTAGTCTGCAAGTGCAGGTTGACGAACTTCCATGTCCTAAAAAAATTTAAAAGCTTGTGCAATACATGGAGGGGAAGTAACAATTTAGAAATATATATTCCAGAAAGTATGTGAATAGTGAATAACTCTTAGGGGCGGGGGAAGCACGTCAAGGAAAGAAGAGTGAAGGGGTTGGTGCTGAGATGGCAGGACCCATATGCTGGGAAGTGCATGACATTGGAAACTCTTTATGTACATTGTGACGATCCTTACAATGCTGCAGCCGGCGCCGAAACCTTGAGCTGTTTCACATGAGTAGAGATGGTCTGCCCTCAGAAGAATTCTAACATTACCTTTTTCTTTCTCTCTCACTGTCTCTCTCTCTCTCTCTCTCTCTCTCTCTCTCTCTCTCTCTCTATCCCCCCTCCCCCCAACGCCATAACTACATTTTCTAAAATACTCCAGTAAAAGTGTGGAAAACAAACTTGGACAGCCACTGTAATCTTGGGCAAACCGGCCAAACCCCTTTAGCTTCCAGTGCTTGCTTCCCTCATCAGCTAAATGGAGAGTGCTTAAAAACAAGTTGAAGGGTTAAGCGCTATGTGCACAACAGGAGGCTCGTGTCTGAGTCCAGACCGATTCGCAAAATCATTTATGAGCACAGGGGGCACAGTAGTACAGACAGGAGGACGCTTACGTTCTCGTACATGCCTTTGTGAATAGGCGAATGCCCTAGTAGTAAAAGTGCAAGAGGGCCCAATCTTTTTAAATTGTATGAACAGCATATAGATATTTCAATTTCATTCCCATTTTAGATGTTTTAGGAGCAATTTACAATGACCGGATGGTAGGAGTTCTCTTGTACGTACGCTTACACACTTGTGACTAGCCCTTCTACATGCGGGCCTACTGCATTGGTGGGCGAACATACTGACAGCGGTAAGACTGTAGACTAAGGAGTCATTTCTCAAAGTGTGTGACCATTGCCAATTCAGTAGATCGTCTCTTCTTATTCCCGGAGCTGACAAAATCGGGAGTGCCAAGAGGCAGAACTAAAAGAAACTACAATGGAAACCAACTTAGATACGGCAAGGGGAAGAAACGCTTTTCCAAGTGCACACGCTGCATTTAAAAGGCATTTAGATGCTCCTGTGCCAGTTACCTTGCCATTGGCGACCTCTGTTCTTCCTCCAAGACGGCGTTTGTGACTGGGTGGCACTGGCCCCGCTGCTCCTGCTTAGTGTGGTGGGTGGAGAGACGAGATGTCCGGCGAGTATCGGACAGCGCGCCTGCTTCTATGAAAGTGAAAGCAGGTACGGCACGAGATAATAAAAAAAAATGGCGCCTGTAGATGCTGAGGGGGTAGGGGTGGGGGGTGTGCGGCCGAGAGCACAGACAGCGTTTCCCTTGTGGGAGCGAGCAGGGGCACCATCTGTTTGCAAGTTAATTACAAACAGATGTCGCCAAAGCTCGCTCCTGCAAGGGAATCCATTGAAAGCAATGCAAAGCGTGCAGGTTTTTGGGCAAAAAAGCGAATCGATTCCAAGAGGTCCCCTACTATGCAGCGCATGCGGCATGCGCTGCATAGGCGAGACTAAAAAGCAGCAGTGCCTCACACTTGCAAACCCTCCTGCCCCGAGGGGCTGGTCTGACAAAATTGCCTGGGCTTGTTTGGGTTCCCAGTCTGGCCCTCCTAATTAATGTATTTTTTAGTAAATAGTTGGGCGTAGGTGCTCTCAGTCGAGTATGGCGAGGTGTCTCGTATTCCACCTGGTAGATTTACATGCACACACTGACAAAAACACACATACACACTCTCCCTCGCTCATCTCTGTTTTGAAGGTTTTAAAAATGTTGGATACGTTACAAAATATTGTGGTTTAAGCATTGCTTAATTTATAAAAAAACACATATGTGCCAGGTCCGAAAGGCCAATGCAACTGGAACAACCCACATGTCACTTTAAACTTATTTTTAGGTCCGAGTTTTATCCGTTTTTAAAGATATATTAAAGTGCATGATGTATTCTCATAAATACTTGCCGGTGTTTACAAACAAGTGCCCAGAACCATAAAACACTGTCATAAATTAAGCACTTCTTTTAATTACCTTTACAATCTGCACGCCTCTCTTTCCACTGCACCTAACACCCCCATGCCCTGCTATCCTTATCATGTATTTTAACATTATATGCCAGCAAGATTGTTGGAAAATCTGAAGCTCACACCCCCTCAATCTTACTGACCAAGCTACACCCCGGCTAGATTTCCTGATTCCAGAACACGTGACCACCTCTCTGTTACTTATCATTCTGCACCTGTTGTTAAACTCGCGGCAGAATTCTGCCCCTAAATCTCAGTTTCAGTGGGTGCCTTGCTACCTGAAAATTGTAAAGGCAGCTTCCATTTAAAAGAGGGGGCTTGCCTAGTATGGCCGCCAAGCCCCCTCCCAGGTGCCCCCTGTCTAAACATTGGCATAGAGTCGTTTGGAGCTACAAACAGACTTATTTATTTATTTATTTATTTATTTTTGGAATTTTTAATGCGCAACTAATACCCTTGGGTGTCTAGGCGCAGTGAGATACTCTGGGATGCACAAAATTCAGAGCGTGAACTTATTGGTTGAATAGCCATGTCTTCAAGGCCTTGCGAAAGGCAATGAGTGTTGGTGCTGTTTTAATATGCAAGGGGAGTGTGTTCCACAGTTTGGGAGTTGTTACCAGGAAACGTCTATCTCCCCATGTGGCCGTTCTTGTGCGGGGGACATGCAATAAACAGCTTGCCGCTGATCTTAGATCCTTTCCAGGTATGTATACCTGAAAAGCTTCCTTTAGGAATTTCGGTCCAGTCTGATGGATGGCCTTATAGGCGATACAGAGCGCCTTAAATTTGATTCTGCTCTCCACCCTTAGCCAGTGTAGATGGCGTATGGCTACTGAAGTGGGGTGTCGCCAAGGGATATTAAGTAGGATCCGTGCTGCCATGTTTTGCACAGACTGTAGTTTATTCAGAATGTATTTGTGTGTACCAAGGAAGAGGGCGTTTGCATAATCCAGCTTCGAAAACACTAAGGTGGTAATGAGTGTTTTCCCTGCCGAGGCAGGCAGGTATGGCATGAGTTTTTTTATTTTCTTCAGCACGAAGAATGCAGCAGAGACCACCTTATTTACATGGTAACCAAATGATAACTTGTTATCGAAGATAACTCCCAAATTCCTAACCTTAACAGCAGGAACCGGGGGGGAGCCCATCTGACTGGGCAACCATGTTGAGGACCATTCGGGAGAGATCTTACCGAAGGTCATCACTTCGGTCTTCTCTGCATTAAGTTTCAGGCAGTTACTGTGCATCCATGATTGTACATCCAGTAGCCCCTCCTGAAACTTAGCTGCCACCACTGGACCATTCTTGTGTACTGCCAACACAAGTTGGGTGTCATCCGCATAAGTAGTCAATCGCATCCCATGAGATTTAATGACCCTCGCCAAGTCCGCAACGTAGATATTAAAAAGCGTGGGACTTAGCGAGGATCCTTGAGGGACCCCACAGAGCAATTCAGAAGTGGGAGAGTAGTAGTTGCCCAATTTGACTGCCTGTTTACGATTGACTAGGAAAGAGGCTATAAGATCTTTAGCCAGATGACTAATTCCAAGAGCTGCGACACGGTCGACCAAGATGACATGGTCGACCGTGTCAAAGGCAGCAGACAGGTCCAATAAGATAAGCACTGCCGCGCCTCCCGAATCCATGATCTCTCGAATTTCATCCGAGGCTTTTACCAATGCTGTCTCAGTTCCGTGTTCCTTCCGGAACCCGAACTGAGTATCATCTAAGAGCTTATGTTGTTCAATGAACTCAGAGAGCTGTTTATTCATTATTGCCTCTATTATTTTGGCAGGGAAGGGAAGGCAGGCAATAGGTCTGTAGTTGGAAGTGATGGTAGGGTCTAAGGAGGGCTTCTTAATCAAAGGTTTAACAATAGCCTTCTTCCAGATCTGTGGATAGACACCGGTTTTAAAGATGGAATTGCATATGTTGGTCAATGGCTGAGTAACCACATTGTGTAGTTGGTTCATTATGGCCGGAGGGCATGGGTCCAATGGAGAGCCTGATTTAATCCTGCCAATAAGTACGTTGACCTGATCTTCGGTAGCTGACTGAAACTGAGTAAGGGAAGGATACTTCAGTGCTGATTGAATGGTTAAATCAGCAGTTCTTCCTGCCAGCTCTTTGGAGAAGGTGGAATAAATATCCATTACCTTAGTGGTAAAAAATGTGGCTAGTGCGGTGCAAAATTCCTGCGAATTCTCTATTGTAGATCCAGCTGGAGGATTGGACATAGAGTTCACCACTTGAAATAGCATCCTAGCTGAGTTCTGTGCGTGCTCAATTCGACCAGTGAAGAACAGATTCTTTTGTATACTGATGGCTTTTTTATATATTGCTAGAGCACTTTTATATTCTTGTTTAGCCGAAGAACTATAGTGCTTTCTCCAGCGCCTTTCTAAATTTCTACAGAACTGGCGCTGGAGCCGTAGCTCCTCTGTGTACCATTGAGCAGAAGGAGTCGCTCTGTTGGGGCAATAGATTTTTTCAGGTGCAACTTCGTCCGCTGCTTTTGAGATCCATTCCTGAAATTTAATGGACATGGTTTCAGTATCGCCTCAGTTTTCCGGGGCTGATGACAACAGTAGATTTGAAAGATGTGGTATATCTACATTTTTCCACATCCGCGCCCCCACTGATGCTCTAACGCTAGTCTGAGGGGGTTTGAGCGGTAGCATCCGGATCCTAAAAGTAATGGCTTGGTGGTCAGACCATATCAGAGGTAGCATTGCTCCCAGCTCAATGCTTTGGTCATTAGTGAACAGGCCATCCAGCGTGTGTCCGGCTTCATGCGTGGGGCCCTTCACCAGCTGCTGCAGTCCTATTGCCTGCATATCAGTAATAAGCTGGGATGTATCTTTATTTTCCATATTTTCCAAAGGAAAATTGAAATCCCCAAGAATTGTATAAGTCGGGGATTCTATTACTGATTCCAAAATGTCAGTAAGTGCAGCTAGGAATTTAGTGCGCGGCCCAGGTGGCCTGTACACCAGAGTTCCTTTGAAAGCCTGTTTATGAGTAAGATTAATAGTAAATGCGAAGGCTTCGCAACTGGTACTTTGAATAGGCTCAAATTTGGCACGATAAGTGTCCCTATAAATAATGGCTAGGCCTCCACCTCACCCCGAGGCTCTATCTTGTCTAGCTACGCTATAACCTTCAGGGGTAGCTTGCACAAAATCTGGGCCTGATGCTTCATCTCCCCATGATTCTGTGATGAACAAGATGTCCAGTTCGTGAATAATAATGCTCTCCCTGATGTCCAAACTATGTTTGGGGAGGGAACGTGAATTAATAAGTGCGGCTCTAGTATACTGTGCTGCTAGTGAAGAGGCACTAGCAGTTATGGATGAGTAGGATGTGGTATTTATCGCAGGCAGGGGAGGTGGCAGCGTGAAAGAACAACCTACACATGACATGGATGTGGATATTGAATGTTTTAGAGTCGGCAATACTTGACAAGACGTACCCAATCCCGTGTTCCATTCATTCAACTGAGTGGAGGTGTAGCGTAGGGTAGATGCGGTATACAGGATGTCAGCAGGACCAGGGGGGGTGGCCCTGGGCCCGGATCTGGCTCGGACGGGCGCAGACGGGCTTGTCTTAGGCGCGTCTTCGGCGCGCGCCCGCTGCGCTCGTCCGCTGCGCATCCTAGGCGAGCGAGGACTAAATAGCTCTCTCCCGGAAGTGGAGAAGAGCTAGACCGCGTCCCGACCCAGCTGCAAGATGGTGGCTGGTGCTCGTGGTCGAATGCCCTATTCCCTTCGCTCTAGCGCGTCGGGTAGGTTCCAAACAATGTGCAAAATTATGCTAGGATCAGTGCAGTATTAGTATTTTCGTAATCATCAATTAAAAATACACTTTTTTTAAAAAAAGTCAATTTTCTAAAATTCATTCAGCAGCTTCCTAAATTCGTTTCTAGCAGCCTACAAGGTAAATAAAAGGTTTCTATATAAAAACGATCAGCGCTAGTGCAAGTTCAGACTTCTATGGTATGCCAAGTGCCCCTTGTCACCGACCTCCGAATCCCTGGTGGCCCCATTTCTTTAAATTTTGATCTATTTATTTTGCTAGCGGAAAGCTTGCATCTTTTGTGGGCTGGGAGTCCCAGTTCACTTTTAGGCTGTGAGATTTATTTTATGTATGTTTTTGTGGACGGTTTAGGGACTCGGTAGAGTTTGTCCGCAGCCGTGACTCTAACCCACTCAGTTGTCCCTCTTTGCACCCCAGCAGGTAAGCACGTATGACAAAGGGGCGATGTGTCACACAGTAAATCATACATGTTTAGGTCTCTCACTAGCATCTTGGTCCACTGAGAAACACTGCATTGAAAGAATTGAATTTTTTGCGATTAATGTGTCAAACTGAATGTGAGCAAACCCTCTCGCCGAAAAGCGCTTCGACGCCTCGTCTCCACTATATAAGTACAATTACATACATACATCCCTGAGGTACCTTATCTCCTCACTCTCTCTAAACGCAGAAAAGACCTCACGCATGACCCAAGACGTGCCATATAAATACCATGTAACATACGTAATTACCTGCTTGAGAAAACCTTTGCCACAGTTTGAAAGCCAAAATGATCAGCTTTGTCAGTGAATGGGTTTTAGGAGGCTGTTGACAGTGTCGGCCATGTTGTAGTAGTAAAGCCAGGCCACAATTGAGGGTTTGGTGAGTACCACTCCGGGCTGGTGCGCAGCAACGGTGGTTTGTGTGTAAACACTTCAACCCACACTGGCATTAACAATTTCAAGGGCATTCCTATAGAATGCGGTATCCCATATAAAGGAGAAACTGTCTTTCATTCTGGTCAAGTTACAGTTGATGAAAAGTTACCTACCCAGGTATGGTAGCTTAGTGCACTAATGCGTCCATTACTGTGGCCTGTGTCCAACCTCATGGTCACAGGTTCAAATCCTGGTGGGTCCATTCAGCCTTTCATCCTTCTGGGGTTGATAAAATGAGCACCATTGAGTTGGGTAACAATCAGTGGTCAAGTGGGGAATAAAAAGTAGGGGAACTGTGGGTGGAGAATCAGGGGGTGGGAATAACCAAAGATTGGATCAGTGGGCAGAGTCAGGGGTGTAGCTAGAAATCGCAAAACATACTAATTTTTAGTACATTTCACTGACCAGTTACAGCTTATAACATTATTTAATTCAAACAATGGATAAACATGTTTATTTGAGGTTTAATTCAGGAAAAAGCAAATACTCATAGGGAATACGGGTTTATGTAAAGTGTGCAAAATATAAGCAGGAACAATGGCATGGGCGCAAATTCAGGATGGTGAGTGTAAAAATTCAGGACAAGGGGTCAAAATTCAGGACACAAATTCAGGACTGGAGGTCAAAATTCAGAACAAAAATTCGGGAGTTATTTTTTTTTTTAGAGTGTTATATAGCGCGAACTAGACCCGAAGATATCGGTTATCAGAGCTCTTTACATAGCACCCGTTTCGTTACATGAGGACACATTCATTTTTGTACACATTCATTTTTGTTAGGCACGGGGAGATTAAGTGATTTACCCAGAATCACAGGATGTTGAGCGTAGATGCCGAGACTCGAACCCAGTTCACCAGCTTCGACGTCGACCGCTCTAGCCGTAAGGCTACATCCTTTGCAAACACATCAGTGGATGTCATGCAATAGTATATAAATAAATAGGCATGGAACATATGTAAAAGGCACTTCTCCTACCTCATCACCGCTCCTTCTCTGTCATTTCCCCTGTCCCATCACCCCTCCTGCCTGTTCACCGCTCCTGTCCATTCATCGCTCCTGCCCGTTCACCGCTCCTGCCCGTTCACTGCTCTTACCCATTTCCCTCTCCTGCTCATGCCTAATCACTGCTCCTGCGCTGTCACTTCTCCTGCACTGTCACTTCTCCTGCACTGTCACTTCTCCTGCACTGTCACTTCTCCTGCCTCGTCACTTCTCCTGCCTCGTCACTTCTCCTGCCTCGTCACTTCTCCTGCCTCGTCACTTCTCCTGCCCCGTCACTTTTTCTGCCCCATCACTTCTCTTGCCCCGTCACTTCTCCTGTCCGTCACTGCTCTTGCCTCATCACCGCTCCTGCCCCGTCACCGCTCCTGCCCCGTCACCGCTCCTGCCCCGTCACCGCTCCTGCCCCATCACCGCTCCTGCCCCATCACCGCTCCTCCCCGTCTATCGCTCCTGCCCCATCCACCGCTCCTGCCCCATTCACCGCTCCTGCCCTGTCACTTCTTCTGCCCCGTCACTGCTCCTGCCCATCCACTGCTCCTGCCCATCCACTGCTCCTGCCCCGTTCACTGCTCCTGCCCCGTTCACCGCTCCTGTTCTTTCACCGCTCCCGCCCGGTTACCGCTCCTGCTCATGCCTAATCACCATTCCTGCCCTGCCACTTCTCCTGCCCCGTCACTTCTCCTGCCCCGTCACTTCTCCTGCCCCATCACTGCTCCTGCCCCTTCACCGCTCCTGCCCGGTCACCACTCCTGCCCGGTCACCACTCCTGCCCGGTCACCACTCCTGCTCGGTCACCACTCCTGCTCGGTCACCACTCCTGCTCAGTCACCACTCCTGCCCGATCACCTCTACTGCCCAGTCACCTCTCCTTTCCTGTTGCCTCTCTTGCCCCGTCACTGTTCCTGTCCCGTCACTGCTCCTGCCCCGTCACCGCTCCTGCCTGTTCACTGCTCCTGCAGTTCACTGCTCCTGTCCGGTCAGCACTCCTGCCCGCTCACTGCTCCTGCCCCATTCACTGCTCCTGCCCAGTTCACTGCTCCTGCCCCGTTCACCGCTCCTGTCCTTTTATTGCTCCTGTCCGGTCAGCACTCCTGCCCCATCACTTCTCCTGTCTGCCGAATGCTCCCTTTAGGAGCTAAAATGATACTTATGAGGTGCAACCTCTGTCCAGGTGTCAACATTATAAAAATGACAAAATGGTGAAATAATGCTGCCACAACGTGTAGCGTTAACCTGCATTGTTTGCCTTTTATTTCCACATAAATTAATTAACTCAATTATAAGATGTCAGCTAATTTTCTATAAATCCATCTTCAGATGCATAATTTACAGATTTCAACAAGTGTTTCTAGGTCTATCATATCAAAAAGATAACAGCTATGCGTTCCATTTGACGAGGTTGCAATGGCCACAAGTTCAGGTAGGTTTACTTCAGGCCTGTTGAGCATGCAGCAGGGCTATACGCTACTGCCTTGCTTTAAAGTAAGGTTTTCCGAATTGCTGCACAAAAGACATACAGTGGATGTTAAAGTCCAATCCCCAGACATATGGGATGGTGGTGCTATTTGATGAGGTAGTGTGCTTCTAGTTTTTTGCATAACCGGAGGAAGGACAAACAGCATCAGAGAGCTAGTGAGATTTCCCATTTATTTATGGTAGATAAGGTTTCATTCTCCAAGTTGCACATGACCATTAACTAGTGCCGAATTACGCTCAGTCAAAACAAAACAAAAATTATAATCTGAATACCGCTGCAGACTATTACAACTATTCATATCTATTTCCAGTTATCTTCATTGTTTTTTAAATAACCTACTCACCTCCCAGCACAATGCTGCTTAGGCCTCTATTACGAACAGGTCAGTTTTTTGCGACACCTGTGTAAACACATTTGTGAAGGTTGGAAGTTATGAGCTGGGTGGCATTTACTACATCTGTTAATTAGAGGGTGCGATAAACTCACCATTCCTTTAATGTCGGTAGGGTAAACCTGCCGAAACTGAACATGGGAAAATTAAGTTATATAAATGAACATACAGGTTTGGTGCGATTTAAGCACCAAATCTGAATGTTACTCCCCAAAAACTTACAAAAAGGTGCTATTTATCACACCTAACAAATGAGTGCGCTGAATGTAAAGACAGATGACACACAGTGGTAAAGAGGAAATGTACATATAAGGAGCTCACGTAATCCGTATATATAAACATTTCACAAATTGTGGGTAAGGACCACAGATGAGTTGCAAAATTTCTAGTCTATATAAAAGTTAGATTTAAAATGATTAGGTCTATTTGTGCATCAATGCAAAAGGTGCCCAACAATGTTCCCAAGACCAGTTTTACAACAAACACTGGCAAGTATTCCCAAGCAAAAAATCGAGCGCATCTTCAAGTATTTGTTGCTGCTGTTTTTTTTACAACACAAAGACATTTTAACAAAAAATGTTTATTGTACGTGAACATACAAAACCACACCACTTGTGTATAACTTTCACGCATAAATTGAGCAATACCGATGTGGCATAATGGTCAGACCGGCTGACTTTAGATCAGGGAGGACCAGGCTTGAATCCTGGTGTTGGCTTAACACCTACATTTGTTTCTGGGCATATCAGCATGATATGCTAAAGGCAGAAGGCGGCGCATTGTCATTCGAAAGGAGATAATCTGCCTCAATCGGAATGACAATGGGCCTGCCCTCGATCTGTGCGAGCTCAGGGAGGGGCTGCTGCAGCCTCTGGAGTTCAACAGAGAAGTGCAAGCAGCCCCTGGAAGCTGAAAGAAAAAGTTATTGTTTGCTGTCCCGAGACTATTTTTTGAAAGAAAGAAGTAGGGGAATGGACTGAAATAATTTTTTTAAGTAGGGGCACGCCGTGCCCTTCCGATCCCACCCACTTCTACCACTGGTAACAATAAACACCCGTTATTCAGCGCCAACATACCTCTGGGTGAACCTGCACTTTACAAATACACCTATAGTGAGGTGCAGCTCTGAACCAAACAAGAGCAGAGTGCAGTTTGGAAGGACACCTAAAAACCATCCCGGAGATGTCCCACCTCTGCAGGGAGGTTGGCGCTATATTTATTTGCAAAGTTTTATATAGCGCTGGCTAGACCCGGAGGTATCAGAGCGCTTTACATGAAGATCAGCGAGTTACAGGTTACATAGTTATATCAGTTGGATCAGCGAGTTACCGGTTACAAAGTTACAACAGTTTGAATCAAAGAAACAGAGGGAGGAGGTGGGGGAGGGAAGGAGACACAAACGGGGAGATGAGGAAGAAAATGCCAGATGACCGGCTGGGTAGGTAACGGCCAAGGGGCCAGACTCCTCTATAGCTGCATAGGACAGCTCCACCGGGCATCGTCCAAGGTTGCTCAGGCTCCGCAGTAGGTATCTACATCAGTTAAATCGGTGAGTTACAGGATACATAGATACATCAGTTAGAATCCTAACAATCGCAGAGGAGGGGGAGGGAAGGGGACCGAACGGGGAGACGAGTAAAGCAATGTCAGATGTCAGGCTGGGTAGGTGACCTCCAAGAGGACAGACTCCTCTATAGCTGCATAGGACAGCTTCACCGGGCATCAGCCAAGGTTGTTCAGGCTCCGCTGTAGGTATCCACATCAGCTGAAACAGGGAGTTACAGGATACATATTTACAGCAGTTAGCATCAAGAGAATCAGAGAGGAGGGGGAGGGAAGGAGACCAAACCGGGAGACGCGGAAAACAATGTCAAATGTAAAACTGCAACAAAAAAGTTACACTAGTAACAATGTCTATCGTAAATGGTACATAGATCTCTACAGCAGGCACATGATCACCCGAATTGGCTCTGGGACTGCAGCCCATGAACAGCGGGTTTGCTGGGTTTGCAACTAGTGCTACTCAGATGGAACGCACCCATTGACAGAAAGCACGTTATCCCTCTGAGGTATCCGGCAGGGAGTGGAGCCTGTGACCCCCCCCCCCCCCCCCCCCAAGATCACAAACCAATTTACACAGCAGACGAATGAACCACCTAAGCTCACACCCTAGGACTGAAGCCTCTGACCTGCAAACTACATACAGATGTCTGCAGCAGGCGCATTAGCCCCCCAGGAATCTTAAGAAGGGCTGGAACGTGATCTGCAGATTGGAGACAGAGCTCATTAAAAAGTAAAGTCTCCAACCTCCCCTGAGATACAGCAGTGGCACTGGCAAAAATGGGATGTCGAAAAGAGTGCCCCTAAGTGCTCCTAACTCTTTTCTTGTGTACACACTAAGTAAGCTTCAAAGAGGCTTCCTGAATTTTTAAAGCAGGCCTGTAATCATCTTTTGGGCGGTATAATTTATCTGTTAATTTACCTAGTCTTTAACAAATGTGTCATTAGGGAGCGGGTTTCATCATGAATGTACCCTCCATCAAGACAAACTGAAAAATAACAACAATTTTATTTGTTTATAAAGAGCTTGCTGACTTAACTCTGTTTCTGTACACACCAAAAGCAGTGTTCTCAAGAGAAGGCTAGGACATGCAGGTTACACAGTAACAGTAATAACTTTATTTGTGTGATTAATTAAAACCTTTGCAATAGGGAGAGCAATTATCATACAATTTCTCAGAGTAATTAAGCATAATTTACAGTTCAATCTTATATCAATATTCAGGTACAACATTTAAATCATGCAGCTATAACAGTAAAAAATGGTTTATCCAAAAATAAAAAGCCTACTTTTAGCAGCAAAAATTAATAGCATTAAGAAACCATAGGACCATAAAATACTGTGTGGCCAGCAAGAACCAATGTGCAGAGTCAGCAGCATATAAACTCTTTGCAGGTTACATAGTACTCCCTGCAGCAGGTACATTTACACACTGAGCCATTTTACTGGCTTCCCTCCCCCATTATGTTGGGGCCAGAGGCCTGAATTATCCAGTGTCCCCTTGAGAGGTGCCAGCCGCGGCTGGTATGGGAGTACCTGATGGGCGGTGACGTGGGGAGGGCGAGGGGCAGGGTGGGGGGTAGTAATATATGGACCTTAACAGGTAAGTAAACATATACATAAATAAAACAAATTTTGTTGCGCGCACTGCATCACATTTGGTGATGCAGTGCACGCAACAAAATTCGTTTTATTTATTTAAATGTTTACTTACCTGTTAATGTCACCGCCCGGCAGGTACTCCCATGCCGGCCGCGGCTGAGAGGCGCCCTCTACTAGTAGACCAGTGGAATCAAACGCATAAGTAGCCTTCATTAACAAGCCACGTTTGAGAACCACTAAACTGAATTATCTCGAGGTCAAACTATAGACCAGCATAACTGCCATCCCCCGACCCAACGTCATGGTGGTCACCATTAGCCATTTAGGGTTTTAGCCGAAAGTACAAAGCATCCTGGGATTTGTAGTTTTACTTTTCTAACTTTGAGTATGGGTGTACAAGTCCAAGCAAGGAAAGTACCACTGGCTTAAAAAGGCAGGACTGGCTCAAGGTGTCACCTGGGGGCATTGGGCTGTTGGTTTCAGTAGGCAGAGGCAGTAAGAAACGAGATTGCTTGTGTTACGTTCCATCCCAATTTTGAATTACCTCATTTATTGTAAATAAATAAATAAAACAAGCATTGGCATAGCCAATAGGTCTCGCCTTTGAGACCTTATAAGTGTTTAGCCATGCAATAGTTGATGTTGTTGCACCAAGGATATTGTGCTTCGCCACTCCACTCTGTGCCACTGCACAACACTTCACTCTATGCCACTCTACTGTACTCTGCCCCACAACACCATACGCCAATGCTCTCTATGCCACTCTACCCTACACCACTCTACTCTACACTGCACAATTCCACTCTGTGACACTTCGCTCTACTCTGCCTCAGCCTATACTATGCCGCTGGATTTCAATGCACTCTATGCTACTACACCACGCTACTCTGCATCACTCCACTCTATGCCACTGCATTCTACCTTGTACAACTCCACTCTACCCTGCACCACTTCACTCTACACCACTGCATGCTACACCACTCTACTCCATACCACTGCACTCTGCACCACTCCACACCACTGCACTCTACGCCACTCAAATCTCTACCACTACACTCTGCACCTCTACTTAAATCCACATGTATGCTACTGCACTCTACTCTATTCCAATCTGTACCAGCTACTCTGTGCCACTGCACTGTGTGCCACTGCACTCTGCCACTCTACTGTACTCTGCACCACAACACTGTACAGCACTGCACTCTATGCAGCTCTACTCTACGCAACTTTGCTCTTCACTGCACCACACCACTGTGTGCTACTGCACTCTATGCCTCTCCACTCTACGCCTCTCTACTGTGCACCATTTTACGTCACTGCACTCTATGCTACTCTACTCCTTTCAATGCCATTGTGCTTTGTGCCGTTGTACGCCTCTCTACTGTACTCTACACCACTCCACCCTATGCCAGTGTACTCTGCACCACTCCACTGTACGTCACAGCACTCTCCTCTTTGCCACTCTACTATGCGCCACTCTACTTTACGCCTTTGCAGTCTATGCCACTCTAGTCTATGCACGACTTTACTCTATCCCTGCACTCCACTGTACTCTACCTCATGCCACTGCACTCTGCGCCTCTCTACTGTAGTCTGTGCCACTCCACTCTATGACTCTAAAAAGAGAGAGTTTTCCCAAATAAACCCAGAAAGGACCGGGAAATGTCGCAATCAAACAAAGAAATTCCTTTCTGTGTATTCCAATTCATATACTAGCAGTACTTTCTAAAACACCATTCGTCTAGACCAATTTCAAACTATATATATATAGCCCTATGCAAACATTATAATCACAACATCCACTCTATGCCACAGCACTCTAATCTGCACCACTACACCCCACTCCCCTCTATGCCATTCCACTCTTTGCCGGTCTTTTCAACACTACTTCACTCTCCTCTGCACTACGCCACTGCACTCTAATTCTCTGTGCTGAACTCTGAAACAGCACTCTACGCCATTCCACGCTATGCCACTATACTCTGCATTCTACGCCACTACACTCAAAGCCACTGCATGTACTTTGCACTACCCCACACCATTCTACTCAACATCACTCTACTCTGAGCCACTGCGCTCTACACCACTGCACTCCACGCCACTTCACACTAATCTGCTCTTAGCCACTCCACTCATCTCTACACCACTGCACTCTACTTCACTCCACGCCACTTTACTCCACTCCACACCATGTCATGCCATTCAACTTACTATACTCTACTCCACTCCACTTTGCTGTACAATATAGCTAAAAGAATTGGCAAAGCCAAAAGCTCTCTCATGGGTGAAAGCTGTTGGTTTTGCCAGTGCTTGTACAAGGTCTGATATCTTGAATTCTATAGCACCTCCTGGGAGAACACTGACATATATATTTCTTGTAAAATTATGTGTATCAATGTATGTAAAAAGTGTGTCATTTGTTTTCCATATCCCAGTGAGGTTTTAGATCTGGTCTTCAGTTTTGGTTTGACTTTGTGTTCACCTTATGGTAGGGTACGCCATGCTTGTCAGGATATACCAGGGCAATGCCAAGGTGACCCCTTCCCTGCCTGGGCATCCCCATAAGGCAAACGCAAGGAGATGATGTACAGAGCGCTGAAACTTTTCAGACACTCACCACCAGTCACAGATCTGGGTTGAATCCATCATAATTCATTTGCTCACTCAAGTTCAGACCCAGCTATATGCAAATCAGTCTTAACCCTGTGCCCCATGGGAACAGTCCAGCCCGAACTGCCAAGCCAGGGCTTCCCCATACTGGAAACAAGCATTCTGGATACGGTTGCGGGGTAACTCCCTCATCAGCCAGGCTAGCTTGAATCGAATGCAAAAGTGAGCAAGGGACCCACGTCTGGGCATTCCTTGCCAACTTAGGGCAAACAAAGCAAACACGAGATGATGGATGGAGCGCTGAAACTACCCCCAGTCACAGATCGGGGTTGAATCCATCATCGTTCTTTAGATCACTTTGCCACCCCAGTTCAGACCCAGCTATATGCAAATCAGGCTTGACCCTGTGCCTCATGGGAACAGTCCAGCCCGAACTGGCAAGCCAAGTCTTCCTTGGACCAGAAACGAGCATCCTGGGACCGGTTTTGGACTAACAGTCCTCATCAGCCAGGCTAGCTTGAATCCAGTGGCAAAGTGAGCAAGGGACCCACGTCTGTGCATATTCTGCCAAGGTCGCACAAAGCAAACACAAGGACATAATGGATGGAGCGCTGAAACTTTTCAGACACTCACCCTCAGTCACTGATCTGGATTGAATCCATCATCGTTCTTTACCTCTCTTCGTCACCCCAGCCATTTACAAATCAGTCTGGACCCTGCTCCTCATGGGCACAGTCCAGCCCAAACTGACAAGCCAGGTCTTCCCTGGACCGGAAACAAGTATCCTGGGACCGGTTTCGGGGTAACACCCCTCATCAGCCAGGCTAGCTTTTATCCAGTAGGAGCAGGGCTTACCCCTGCAATGTCAGCACTGCCCTTTCCAGGCGTGGGCACAGCTCTCGGGAGCCTGAGCATACCCCTCACGTGCCTTGGTATATCCTGGCAAGCATGTGTGCACCCCTATGCTTGGGTACAATTCTCACAAACATGGAAATAGCAGTTCTGCTAGCTGGTAATGGCATTCGTATGGTCCACAGTTCGTCATAAATATGACTTGGCTGCGCTTTTAATTCCACAGAGCGTCGCTCCCCTGGACCTCTCCTTGCTCTCCATCAAGGGAGGGTCAGAGGTTATCACTCGATAGGCTTTTATCAAAAGTGGAGGATAATTTAAGATAACATAATACCTAGAACATTTTCAATTCAAAGGCTCCCGTTGCCGGCCTCGAGCCGGGGAGCACAAACTCCTGGCCGCTTCTTCAGCTAATAGCTCAGTCTCTGCAAATAAACCGGCGCTTCCCGCGGTTTGGCACCCGGAAGCAGGCGGCGGCTGCAGACAAACAGGCCCTTTGTGGAGGGGGGACTGCGGGACAAACGCGCGCTTTCTTCCAAGCGGGGATTATGCAGCTTCCCCGTGAGGCATTTAAATATCTCGAGTCCGAGTGGCAGAGCTATTTATTAGCTTCCACGCGCAAATACACGCGCGTTTCAAAAGTAGAATCGCTTTTTGCATGTCACAATGGGTCGATTTACACTCATAAAAAGAAATACTCGTACACAGATTTATGCCTGAGTAAACACGCTGCCCCCAGTTACAATGAGTGGGAGGAGCCCCTGGCGGTAATGTCCTGGCATTTGGGTACACCCACAAATACTTTTTTTTAATTCAGTTTTATATACCAAAGTAGCCCGAAGTTATTGCAGCGCTTTTCATGGGCACTAGTTACATTACACAAAGGCACGTTCATTTTTCAGTAGGCACGGGGAGATTAAGTGATTTGCCCAGGATCACAAGATGTTGAGCCCACGCAGAGACTCGTACCTGGTTCCCAAGCTCCAAAGTGGGCAGCGCTGGACGTTAGGCCACATACTTTGGTGGGTAGTCGCATGTGCTAAAACCTCACTGCGTCCCCTTCCTACCCATGGGGCAGGCCAGAAATGAGGCAAAGGTTAGAGATTTAGTCCTGTCGAGGGCATGAGGAAATTGGTGGGAAGGAGGGAAGTACAGAGGGCAGAGCTCTTCTAAAATTGGTGGCGGTGTGTAGGGAAGCAGGTTTCTCCATGCGGAAACATTTTTCCCTAGGGGGGAGGGGGGGACGATTGCTCTTGCACAGATAAGAAAGCATCTTTCATGCACAACTGTACAATGCAAACGATTGCTCAGGCGGAAATGCCTTGTCACATGAGAAGAAAGATATTTACAACTTCCCCAAGAGCTCAACTGAAAACCTGGAGCTTCACAGTCTGACAGGCATAACCATGGAGATCTTTGTGAATTCCAGAAATCTGTATTGGCGCAGTGTTGGAAATCCATGTGTGCATTTTTTTAACCTTTTCTGTGAATGTGACCATACTATCTTGTAGTTATGGCGTTAGCCAAGACGTTTTAATTGTACCCCAAAACATTTATAGTATGTTTACATCTGGGCACCCTTTATCCTGCCCTTTTCATCCATTGGCATGTTGTGCCATTCATATTTGCCTTTTGCCTACCGGAACATACGGCATGGTGCAAAGGCTGAGCTCACTTTAGCCATTGGATGCAATCATTGTGAGTTACTTCATGTGGCTTGTACACAGCAGATTGAAAAACAAGCACTGGCGTTGCCAATAGGTCTCGCAGTAGGAAAGTTTGAGCTATTGGTCTTGTAAATGACAATTTTTTTTATTTATGTGTTGGTTTTGAAAATAGCTAAATTATTCGCTTTGTCATTTACAATGCCAATAGTTATAACTTCCGCAAATGTGACACCTATAGTATTTGTAATGCAACATGTTTGTATTTACGTTACTTAGATGTATTGATATTACAAATTACAATGGCTTTTAATTGTTTTAAATAATTAATACTCAAATAAAAGTGATTTTAATTTATAATGGAAATAGCTTAAACTTTTGTAAATAACTTTTGTGAAGCATTTGCAGGTTGAATCAGTCCGGAGGAATGAGTTGCAGTTACTGCACCCCGACGTTTAAAGCTCCTCAGTTACATTAAAACATGAAACTAGTTGCAAAAGTTAAAAAACATGTCCTTCTAGTCATAGAAAGCGTACAACTTCTGTATATTCAAGGGATATTAGTTATGAAGCTAGTTGCAAAAGTTAAAAACCATGCCCATCTAGTCAAAGGAAGCGTACAACTTCTGTATAAGCAAGGGATATTCGTTATTAGCAATCATCATTTAGCCCCTTGCGATTTTAAACCAAGTATAATAATATTGAAATCAACACTACAAGTCCCATAATGCAACCTATTGCTGCTAAAAAGCCATCAGTCTGAACGTGTTGCATATATCATGGAGTCTCTTATCAGTTACAGATGGGTGCCCCTTGCTGGTGGAGAGTTTGGAGGTGAAGGGGGCTCAGAAAGGTGAGCTCACTCCCCAACTGCAGTATCCTCCGGAACATGACTGCAGAATGCTCGCTTCAACTCGGAAGCACCAGTTATCAGCAGGATTCAGCCTCGGCTCCTCCAACCAGCGACACGCGCACACACCCCACTTAGGTGCAGCTAAGGGCCAATTCAAGTGACTGTGAGTCGCAGACGTGCAGGCGAACACAGAACTCCTCAGAGTTACATGCTCACATTCTTTCAAGGCGGGTCTTTCAATAAGTTCAAAGATCCAAGTGAAAGAAGGTAAAGAAGAAGAAAGAAGTATATCATGGTGTTTCCAGTAGTCGATTGTGCAAGTAAAATAATCCCGTGAATTTGAGATGAAAAGTGATGACACCGAAAAAATGTAAGTGGCAGAAAAAATTATCCGAAAACGAGACGTACAACGTGTGTAAAAAATACAAACCTAAGTGTGGTAGCGATTTTGCGCTAGTGAAACGATATTGAAACTAACATTGCCCAAAAGTAATAACAAATCGTAGTATTGTGAAAAGGAGAGTTTTAATGAACTGCTTTGCCAAAAAGTGATACCAAATCATGATAATGTCAAACAAGTAAACTTTAATGTCTACAAAATATGCATTAAAACGCTGGGCTATTTCAAAGAGGAGAGGATAGACATGCCCGCTCTTTAGTTGCAACTTTACTTTATATTGCCAAGAAAGTGTCTGTTGTAATTTGAAAGTTAAAGGCTACACAAGAAAAAAAGCTGATGTGAAATAACATAGAATTTTAAAAACTAAATTCTCAGAGACGGGGAAGGAGCGGTCAGGCAAGGCACAAACAACACAGATGCAATAGCACCTACTAGCACTGAGAGGGGACATTGGAGGAAGAACGGATGAAGAGAATGGAGGAGAGGACAGGAGAGTAGCGAGGGGTGAAATAGCAAAGAGGGAAAAGTCTGGAAAAGAAGAGAACTGATAGAGGCGAGAGTAGGAAAGAAAATAACAGAAGGGTGAGGTAGTGGTGAATGAAGGAGGGGTAAGAATAGAATGACTGAGTGAAAGGATGAGGGCGGAGTAGAGGGGACAGATGGTGAATGAAAGAGAGCGAGGGATGGGGTGGGGCGAGACATAATAAAGTAGGGAGAGTAAGAGAGGCAGAAAGTGAAGGCACGGGACGGCGCGAGGATGGCTGTGTCAGACAGTGAAGTGAAAAGGAGACACATGGAATGGCGGCGAATGGGAGGGGAGTGGAGACAGTAAATGGCAAAGGAAAGACGAATCGGGGACTGTGAGGAGTGGTGGGGGAAAACCACGAGGGAGACAGAGACACATGGAATGGCGGCGGAGGGGAGAGGAGACAGTAAATGGCAAAGGAAAGACGAATCGGGGACTGTGAGGAGTGGTGGGGGAAAACCACGAGGGAGACGCACGCACGGAGACAAAGTGAAACAACACGTACCTGATAATGCAGAGCGGCCGGGAAAGTGAAAGTACTCAGACAGTGAAGTGAAAAGGAGACACATTGAATGGCGGCGAATGGGAGGGGAGAGGATACAGTAAATGGCAAAGGAAAGACGAATCGGGGACTGTGAGGAGTGGTAGGGGAAAACCACGAGGGAGACGGAGACACATGGAATGGCGGCGGAGGGGAGAGGAGACAGTAAATGGCAAAGGAAAGACGAATCGGGGACTGTGAGGAGTGGTGGGGGAAAATCACGAGGGAGACGCACGCACGGAGACAAAGTGAAACAACACGTACCTGATAATGCAGAGCGGCCGGGAAAGTGAAAGTACGGCCGGCCTGCGACCGGCCATGAATAATTAGGAAACAAAGTAAAACAACACGTACCTGATAATGCAGAGCGGCCGGGAAACTGAAAGTACTGCCGGCCTGCGGCCGGCCATGAATAATTAGGGGAGGAGAAGCCGCACAGCGCACGCTGGGAGAAGCCCTTTGATGTACTGTGCGGCCGTGAATGCGCGTGCTTGTTTGGTCACGTGATTCACGTGAACTTAATGAAAACCGCAGCGCAAGAAGCCCTTGGTTTGACGAGGATTTCGAGCACTTGAATTCTCGCTCCGCTCAATGCGCTTGCGCGCATTGATAGGTCGCGAGACCTAAAAACAAATAGCCCCTTTCTATTCTAGGGTCTCCTTGGTCAATTTCCGTTTTTCAAATTTTCCTACTTTGTAATATTTGTTTTAAAGATAGCGAATTTTCTTTTTGTAAGTGCCTGGCAGCTCCCCAGGCACTTCTACCATGTCCAAACTGCTGCTTTCAGTGCGCTGCCTCCCACATGGGCACTGCAGGCTAACGTCAGAACTACTGACTTTGCTAATGCTTGTTTTAATATGCCAACATCTGAACTGTTGACTTTGCTGATGCTTGTTTTATTATGTGCTTAGAAATGGGTAAGTCAGGTAGGGTGACCCTGAAATGTGAGCACCTAAGATCATATTCCTGAGCCTTCTTAACCCCTTGCGCGCCCGTGACGGAACCATTCCGTAACGAGCCACGGTGGGGCTGTGCTGGTGACGGAATGGTTCCGTCACGGCCCGGCCGCCGCGCCTATGCGGCGCGTTCTATTGAGAGGGCGGGGCCGTGAAGGAACCATTCCGTCACAAGCACAGTCCCACCGCGGCTCGTGACATAGTGGTTCCGTCACGAGCATGGTGGCGCCGCGCGGCCCCCTCCCCCCTAGCACCGCGGCGCCAAGGGGTTAAACAAACCACAGAATTTTTCGGTTCACCACATAACCAGAGCCCACCAATAATGAGGATGCCAAAGAGCTGCTCGCCTTCTTTGAGACCAAAATCATACAGAACAGTGTGGAAAAACTTCACCTTCTTCACAACTCCTATGTTATAAACAGGGCCCCTGGACTTATGAGGGACAAATTGTGCGACAGGGTTGACTAAATTATGTGGAGAGAAAAGGAAAATTATGCTGCGTAATGTGGCCCATTTTTTTTCATTATATTACTTCATTATTTTGTCATTTTTTACACGTCTCGATTAAGTTTCTCCTCACTAGCACCGGTTTAATACCCAAATTGGCCAATAAGCAACCAAAGGTGACCAGGCAATCTTTGCGGATGGCCTATCACTGGGCTGCAATACATGTCACTGCATGTTCAGTACGGTTTGATCCGTTCAAGCTATACGCATTTCTTTTGCTAAACTCTGCAGATTATGCAGCAGGTGCTTGGTTATGTGGTATATCTATTATTATGTGGAAAATGGTGCAGCTGCAGAATCACATAATTCCAATGGTCCTGGTTATAAGCCTCACGACACTCTTTCGAACCAATCACCCACCCACATATACTTCTGGCCTAAGTAAAAACACAACACATCCAATCTTCTGAATGACACTTGCCCAGTCCTTCCTTGTGAACACACGTGGTCACCCTGGTCCAGTACACCGTGAAAGGTGGTAGAGACTTCCCCAAACAGGCTTCTGCTACCTGGGCCTTCTAATAGGCTTTGGCTGCCCAGAGCTTAATTTGTAAACAATTAACTGCAGGAACCAAAGTTTTTCGTAGTAGCCAACCCTTGGTGCTACTGAATGCCAGGGTTACCGTTTACCACTGGTTCTTATACCACAAAAGGAGGATCCACCTATTATTAACCTCATAAGGATGAGAGACTGAGTCAGCCCCACCAGGATGTAGCACCGTGGCCTTCATGTTACTTATAGAGCTCTGCACAGGGGCACTCAGCCTATTGGGGTACGTTACAAGACATGTTACCATCTGCCTATGGTACCCCCATCTTTCCTACTCTCTGAATGCAGGCAGTCTCTGCCAGGCTGGGCGTGCAGGTGTGTGGAAACAGCTTCAGGGGTGGATGGGGAGTTTATTCCATAGAATCAGCTGTGCACTCGTCTGCAGCATGGTCCAGTGCTGCTTCTGTCAACACCCCAGAGCAAAGAACACATGTGCTTGCCAGCTGTGTTGGCTCCTGCACGCCTACAACACACACTGTGCACTGCTAATGCTGGGGTTTTACAGAACACAACATAATCTATCCCCCAGGACCCAAATCAGAGATCTAATTATGCAACAGGATGTTACTCGTTTTGTTGACCTTGGAAGGATGAACGGCTGAGTCTCCCCTGCTATGATTCGATCCTATGACTGACAGACTACAACAGACCGATCTCCGCGTCAGACGTTAAACTCACAGAGCTGCCACCCAAATGGCACCCCACAAAAGACATTTCACGTAACAGAGGTCCATATACCTTTTTAGAAACCTGTCCACTGCATGGCACACCTTCACTTTCACTTTTCTTTTTTTGACAGTGAAAAATATGGGAAAATGAGGTATGTACTGTATGAAGTCAGCACGTCTTTAGTGCTAAATTTCAGCTCCAGAAATTACAGTTAACCCTTTTGACCAACTTGTGGTAAATCCTGGCCAAACTGTGTCACCTCCTCGCGCCTCTGTTCTGGTGTCTGCAAATCAAGACTGCCCACTAAGAATCTGAGAAAAATATGATTTAATGGTGGGGAATGCGCGACATAATTTTAGCCACTGGTAATTACTTCAGCATTATATCATTTTCCATCACTTTTTCCTCATTTGTACCGCAAAAGAAAAAAAAAACAACCATTTGCAAATAATTTGTGAACACTTCCCAAATGGAGCAGTCCAGCCCAAACCGCTAAGCCCCTTCCTGTCTGCATAGGAACACAAGCGACCCTATGCGTGGGTCATGTTTATGTCTACTCGGTTCCAACAGGGACTCAAGCAATGAGAAGATCCAACATGGCTGAAACACCATTAGGGCTCACTGTTTACCCCATTCAGAGAAAAGTCTCCTCCTGGGATGGGGCATAGCTGATTTCCTTATGGGTGTTCCCACTACCGTATTTGGCATATTTGTGCTAATGGCCTGGATACTGGAATTATGCAGTGGTGGAAGACCAACATTGTGTGTCACACTTGACCAAATTATGTCACCAGAAAAAAAAAAAAAATAGGTGTCATTATGCTGTACATCCTATGGTGAGGTGCCAAGGTCTGCACATGATGCTTCACTGGTATACCAGGGATTGGTAACCTACAATGTACCACTGATGGTGATTATTGATCTAACAGGGCTGCACTCACATCCGCCAGTGCAAGAAAGGGGCCTGTTTGAACTATTTAACATGGGCGTACACAACCGTGAACACTGGGAAATAACCAAAGACTAAGTACTTAAGTGCACTTAAAAAATGTACACACATACTCTCTAGCTCAAGTACAGAACAATAGACAGGAAGTGTAGGAGATATGAACACACAAACAGAAAACCATAAAAAAACAAATATAGTTCTCTTGTCACTTGGCATCTTCTTTATAGAGCTTTTAGGTGCAGGTAGGGGTTAGGAGGGGGGTGGACAGTACTTAGGTGCTGGTGACGGGTACCCCAGCACTCATTTTGAGTTGCCACCATTTATTTTCATCTTTGACCCAGAGCAAGAGAGAGAAATATATGAAAATAGAGAAAGATATGAAAACAGTGACCAAAAGAGAAAGGAAAAATGGAAAAAAAACTGGAAGCGCAAGAGGCAAAAGTATAGCGTTGGGGAAGACAGAGGCAAGAGGTGGAATCAAGACTAGGCAGCATTGGTAACCAGTGACCCGGATATTCGTCAGCCCTAGCCATGGGCTCTTAAGGAAGAGTTTTGTCCTGGGCACCTATCAAGTTTTTCTTCAAATTTCAAATGAACAAATTAAGCTCTCGGTGAGAGGTTCAGGGTGATAAAGTCGCTAGATATATTTTAGGTAAAGGAAGAGGCTGTAGTTCAAGTTGAATAGGTGGGATTTTTAACTCGTGAAATGGCAACAATCCTTAGGTCAAAGATCCGGGTTTGCGATTCTCGTGTGGGCGTATGTCCAGAGTTCTCACTCTAAGCTAACATTGCGTGAGATAGGACAGAAGGTCAACAGGCTATGAAAAGCCATCCTTTAACAATGGTCTGCTGGTAGTATCGAAATATATTGCAGAAGTAGCTATATTAGTTAATAAAGAATATAATTCATCAATGCTAGCACTAGATGGTCCTACAAGCAATCTCAGGAGTCACAACGAATGACAATGTGCACGACTGGTGTATGAACAGAGTATGCAAAACACTAACAAGAGAAGCAGAGAACAAAAGGTGTTGCATAAAACACCCAATGAAAACAGCCATCTAAACTGTTGCAAACTGGACCTAGGAATGCTTAAGAGCAACAAAGACACCCACGTAAGTAGGAGAGATTTTTCTTGGATCAGAAAGCACGGTACTCCTGCCGTTCTTTACACTTTGACCATGTACGGTCTACACTTATTTTACATTATCTAATTCATTACAATTGAGGCGGGTCGAAACTTCACACAATTAATTGGAATCACACCTCTTCAGTTTTTATTTTGTTTATTGGTACATCATCATTCCTTAGTCAGAGACTACACATGCTTCCAATGCTTCGTCTGAAATTGCTGCATAAAGACTGTTAATTAGAACAGACAACAAATCTTTGTAAAATACTCCTAATTAGATGAATAAGTAAAACTGCAGACAGTAAAATATATTCGACTAGACCAATGTAAACATTAACACATGCTTAAATATATTTCATGGAATCGGATCCCCTCTCAACCAATACATCTCATCGTTATATTTGGGAATGTATATATAACTCTTTAAAAAAACATGCTTTGCCTTATTAATATACCCACAACTTAGACGTGATAGTCACCCAACTGGTATGAAACACAGCTCTATAACCATGATGCCAGCAATACTGCAATTTGTCTAAAACAAGATGTCCAGTATCACCAAACAGCACTCAAATTCATAGTTGAGCTATTGTAGGAGCTAACCAAGTGTCCTTTCAATACAGCCTAATCAACAATTTCAATGACTATTTATATATCAATCTATGCCAATTACAAGCATCTAGTAGAATGAAAACAGTAATATCCAGTAAAATACTGAAGCTAAACAAAACAGAAACCCCAAAAATGTACAAAGTAGGTCAGGTGAGACCCTCAGAAGCTTATATAGGTATATATTCTTTTTCAAAAGCTATTTCAAATAAACAAAGGCAATTTCACAATATCTGTAAGGAGCTGCTCATACACATTAACAATAGTCGTGTGCCTCATCAGGGAATTTGCTTTATTTATTATTCCATTGACATCGTTACCCCATTAATTCTACTGCTGTATTTGGAAAAGAACATTAAACTTTTCTGTGGAATACAGTATGAAGTCTGCACACGCCATCCTCTGAGAATTGTACATAGAATGAAAATGTGTTATTCGTATCCTCCAAAAGTTAGAGGAGCATGAGAAGCACCATGGAGATCTTAAAATACCCTGAAATGATAGTAAATAGTCAAATAATTACTTGTCAAAAGATTCAAACTCCTTATATAAATGTGGTTTATATTCAGACTTCCAAAGAAGGAAATAGGAAAAAAACCAGACATACATTTTTCCGGTGTACCGTGTAGGGGAATCATTTTCACAAACCTAAGCATACAGATCTACTTCTCGCAAGCATTCATCTACTGTCTCATGCTGCAAAGATGCCACAACATCTATCCCAGTAGGATAGCTTATTACCCGCATGCATTTACATAATATAACTAAAGCCTTTATGATTAAGAGATTAAAATAAAGAAAAATCACATGGTTGGAATATGTCTCATTCCAAGAAATCTTGCACTTCATGGTCCTTGTTTAATCCACACTCTACTGTATTGAGCTTTACTATCCGCATCACTTCTTTTTTCCTAAGATTCAGTTTGTGATTAAAACCTCTTCTATTGATTTTAACACAACTCATGCCTAACATCTGACACAAACAATCCATGAGAGTGGTTGCAAAGTGCACTGCCGTGCAACATCTTATACTCCATTTTTGATGGATGATGTTTCCGTCATACTAAATAAATAATCAACAGGTAAAGGTAAGGTGATAATTCCCGTAAAGCATTGAGCATCACTGCAATAATCACATGCTTTTTAGCATTTCATGCACTGTTTAAAATAGGTTTCCATAAAATTCGTACTTGTTTTAAAAACATTAGTTGGGTAATCAAAAAAATTATAATTTATAAAATCTAGGCAGTTTAATGTCCCTATGGAGGTGAAAAAACAGGATATGTCTGTGGAACAACTAGTAGTGCCAATAAACCCTTGATAAATCACCTAATGAGTAATTTTACCATATCATTTTTTTAAAGATTTGACCACTAAGACATCGCACCTGATGTTAACTCACTGGACACGACTCTGACACTAACAGTTGAGACGTATTATGCAGCAAATATACTCAGAACAGTTTGAATGTACAAATTGTACTGTGTTGCAGCTGTATAAAGTGCTGTGGAAAAAATTCAAAGTTTAAAATGTAATAAAACAAATTTAAACACAAAAAATTTGTAATTTAACCATAGAAATAAAAAGTCTTGGGTGAATCAATTTTCTTTCAGTTGTGGGATTACTCGTTCATAGTATACCCATATTGTGCTCCCGTATGTAGCAATACACATTGATTTAGGCTAGTATGTTTTAACAGCGTTTCAAGAGATTGTTCCTAACAGTGGGTTCATTTCGGAAAACCTTTTCCACTGTAGTTTATTGATGTGACCAGCAGCTCACTTTAGGTTCTCCCAGAACTCAAGGCCTAACTAGCTTTATTGTTCTATGCCTGCTTTTTCCTGTTTTTGGACCAGGCACATGTCCAGATTTTGTAGAGTTATTAATTCTCAGTCATCAACAAAAGCAGCATAGAAAGTATTGTAGGCTGTTTAGCATCCCAAGATATTTTGACAGCACCAATTGTTGTGCAACTCTGCAGTCTAAAATGAATAGGTGACTCCCTCGCTTAAAAAAGCATTGGGTGCACTGAGCAGTAGAAAGGGTCTCAAAGGGAACAACTTGGAATTATATTGTAATTATAATTGTACATTTTACTTAAGTAGTGCTTACTACACCTGATGAGGCATTAAAGCTCTTTGTGGAGAGTAGCATGAACCCAAGATTAGAGTTAAATAGTTAGTAGATTAGAAATATTTGCTTTCTTTTTCCAACATACTCATTCTGAGTGGCCAAGCCAACGTAATATCTGGAAACGTCACAACTGCCCTAAGGCAGAGGCTTTACCATCGCGGAGGGTGATCTCTACTTCCCTTGTAATATGACAAATAACGCAGAAGTTAGTGGAGGGGACTTTGACTGCTTTTTTGGCCGCTGTCCTGTTAACGCCCACCTCTGCAACACATCTTTTTTCTTTAGTGACTGGAAAGAATGCATTTTGGTTTTATTCATTATCTTACTTACATTCTGGAGCGCATCAACTGAAAAACCATCCACTTGCATTCACGCCAAACATCTTTAAAATGTCCTCAAAAACATACCCTCAAACAACACGATTCATTCGCTATCACCACAGCTCCTCGGGGCCAATGACGCTTGGAGACAGCTTCCCCATGTAGAGAGGTTTACATCCAGCGCTCAGTGTAAACTCTGGACAACATCTGTTGCGAGAGAATAGAAAAATAAATGCTGTACTCTAACCCTGGCAGTGTTGTTGAAGCAGAGCAGATTTCCACTGCCTTTCACCTGACATCATCATTGTGTTTTGGTTTTTATAACATCCTTTTCAGTGTAGTGAAGAAAAGCTGTCCCTGTGGGCAAGGAGAGGTCAGGCATGGAGTCTGACATCCCTCAGTCTGCAGACAGGGAGACCTGGAGGCTGTAGAATGAGTCACTGTGAGGGTAGCTGACCATCCCTCAAGCCTCACTAGGGAACAGTAATCCGAACCTTCAACCCTACAACAGCAGCCGGCCATTGTATTAAAGATGGAGACTTCCATGAGAAGGAAGACACACCTGCCTACTATATCGCGAGCCTCTCCGCTCAATCATTAATGCCGCGATATGCACAATTAGTATTTACAACAAGACATCACAAACAAGGATACAAATAATTTCAGTTTATTTGGGTGTACAACAAATTATGCTTCTGGTTATAAGCAGATACATTAATTTAAGGAGAAAAAATAACAAAAAAATAGTTGTGGTAAGCTTGTTCTCTTCAGTTTTTGTGTGTTAAGTAGTGTTTTCAGTAGGGATAGAATGATGGGAATGGATTAGAAAAGGGGAGTTGTAAATTGTTATTAGGAGTAGTTGACATGTGCCTGGTTAGTTGAGTGAATGGGCTAAAGAGAAGAGGGAAGTTTGAAAAGGATGTTTGGAGGTTTACGGTTGTCAGAAAGGTTTGGAATGGGTGTGAGAAAGGAGGGATGGAACCAAAGTTAAAGGGAGAAGATTTCCTTTTTAAACAAATAACAGATGCACTTGCACATCCCATCCGCTATACACACCCATGTGTACATTGAAGCAGCAATATTGACATGGCCTGATACACTTATTTATCTTGTGGTAAAATATACAATTTTAAAAAATATTTTTCCCCTACATTAATGTATCTGCTTATAACGAAGCATAATGTGTTGTACACCCAAATAAACTGAAATTATGTGTGTCCTTATTAGTGATTTCTTGTTGTAAATACCAATAGTCCATATCGCACCATTAATGATTGAGCGGAGAGGCTAACAATAATAGAGGGCGTGTCTTTCTTCTCCTGGAAGTCTCCATTTTGAATACAATGGCCGGCTGCTGTTGTAGGGTTGAAGGTTCGGATTACTGTTCCCTAGTGAGGTTTGAGGGGCAGCCAGCTACCCTCACAGTGACTCATTCTGCAGCCTCCAGGTCTCCCTGATTACAGATTGAGGGATGTCAGACCCCATGTGTTTGTAAGGCAATGGTAATCTGCTTTGCTTCAACAACACTGCCAGGGTTGGAGTACAGCATTTATTTGTCTTTTTACTCGCAACAGATGTTGTACAGAGTTTACACTGAGCGCTGGGTGTAAACCTTGGTACAAGGCCTGAGGTGTTGTGGTGATCACCAATGAATCCTGTCGTTTGAGGCCATGTTTTTGAGGAACACTTTAAAGATGTTTGGCGTGAATGCAAGGGGCGAGGGGTTCAGTTGATGGGCTCCAGAATGTAAGCTAATAAATAAAACCAAAATTCATCCTTTTAGTCACTAAAGACAACAGACTTGTTGCAGAGGTGATCGTTAATAAGATAGAGGCCAAAAAAGAGCAGTCAAAGTCCCCTCCACTAACTTCTGCGTCATTTGTTACATGACAAGGTAAGTGGAAAGCGCCCTTCCCGACGGTAAAGCCTCCGCCTTAGGGCAGTTGTGACGTTGCCGGAAATGACGTTGGCTTGGTCACTCAGTGTGACCATGTTGGCTCGCCACCATTTTCAATGAGTTGGCTCCACGAAAGAGCATCATATGAACCATCCGGGTCTTGATTGGTACTGCAGGATAGGCACTTTCGGCATTCTGTCAGAGACGTACTGGAACTGCATTTTCGATTTGGGGGTACCGTTACGAAACAATATCTGCAACCTGATTGGCCAGTGTTTTTCATTCACTACATCCCACACAACAACAGAAAAATCATTCAAAATTCATTTTTTGAGACAAGGCAGAAAAGGTGTTTTGGAAAATTAGAACATGCAGGTTTTTTCCACCCTGGCCTCGTTTTAAATGTTCAACACCTTTCAAAACCATGGTTCCTTCCAAAAAGCATCCTCAAGTGTACAGGATGTTACCACATGTTTTGCTGGAAAAATCTGCTGCATGCTTTTGCATCTCCTTCCCCGAAATGGCACAATGGGACAAACCGACGGCGGGCCGAGCAGACAGCGCCGCTCTGTCCGGCGTACTTTTCCATCTGTCAATATTAGAAGGAAAATAGCATTCTGTCCTGCTGGTACACCGCAGAGGAGGGCAGGCCTTCTTGAACAACTGTAGGGCTTTCAATGCAAATACTATAGCTCCCAGCACATTCCTTTTGTCTTCATACATAGCCCCTAAAACCATATACTTTTTTTTGTTCTATCCTATATCGTTGTTTTTACTTTTCACAGGTTGAATGCTTCAAATTTGCACGTTTTTAAAATGAAGCTTCACTTTACATTTTTTCTACAGCACCAGCAAGCCATTTCCCAGTAGCTCCACCCTACCATCATTCCCCTCTTTCTGTCTGTCTCTGTAGTGCTCTAAAGCAGAAAGATGGCTGAATGAAAAATGAAAAAATGTATATATTTCAGTACACTTAGAGAATGGGTCAACATATAAAAGTGAAAGAAGATGACAGAAATTAGAAAACACAAGTCAATGAGTGCTGCACCTTGGTGTAATCTTGGCGGCGAGGATTTGCAAAGTTTCACAAACAGTTATGGCAAAAAAAGACACCCATGCCTTTCCACTCTGCTTTTTTTTTTGTAAATCTTTTTATTATCAATAAAACATAAACAAACAAGGCATAAAGGCAATACAGCTGGATATGTGCTCAAGGAGGAAGAAAAGTGCATTACAATTTAATACAAATCAACAGTGCGAGGTGGGGGCAGGGGGAAAATCAGGGTCACAATACATTGAGGCTTAAACAACACTAGGAATGTCGGGTCAGGGGGAAAGAGGAACATCCGGAATATCCGCCAGGGGAGGCGTACATATATCGCCTCAATAGGAGTTCCAATGGCCCCAGACTTTACCCCACTTCTTGGGTCTGCTGCGTGCCACATACACTGGCTTCTCTCTAAACATACACCAGTCCATGTTCTCCTTCCATGTCGAGACCGTGGGCGGCCTCTGGGAACCCCACAATTGCGCAATATCTCTCTTGGCAACCATATTCCCAAGTGTCGCCCACTGAGTTTGCGCCACATCATAATCAGTCGGTTCCCAAACATACAACAAACAACGCCTGGCTTCAGGCAACAGCGCAACACCCGTGACCTCCTCCATCACAGCATGCACTCGATTCCAAAACACCACCACTGCCGGACACTCCCAAATTATGTGGAGGAAAGTCCCAATTGAACCACATCCACGCTTACACAACCCATCCACAGAATAACCCATACGAATCAGACGAGGGCCGGTCACATAAACCCGATGCAGGATCTTAAGCTGTACAAGTCGGAGACGGGCCGGAATCGCGACCTCCTTAGGTGAGGATATCACCGATTGCCAGTCCTCATCATCCAACACTAGACCGTCACCGGTCCAGGCCTCTCTCAGGTGCGCCAACAGGTCGGTTCGATCGTTAATCAATTTCTTGTATATCAAAGAAATAGTGCTGTCGGGAACATATCCGTCGAGCACCCGATCTTCGAGTGGGGATGATTCCGGGATAACAATACCTTCAGGAAAAAACGCACTTAACGCGTGGCGAATCTGTATATAACGGAAGAACTCCTTGTCACTCAGCTCATATTCCACCTTCAATTCCTCAAAGGTCTTAATCCTACCCTTGGCCCAGAGATCACTCACCTTGCAAATACCGATCACATCCCACTTATCAAAACCTTTCGTCCCCCAAAGGCTGCATAGTCGTTCAGACGCATAGAGCGGAGTCGCCCGGGTCAGTCGATCCCTCCATCCCATTGCCGCATTCGCACATTGCCACACTCGCACCGCTATCTTAGTTGGTCCCGAAAGTTTCCCTTCCACTCTGCTTTTAACCCCATAAAATGCAGTGCCTTCACACTCCTCTTAGTCTCTGGATTTACACCAGCTTTCCTTATGAGTGAAGCTTTTTTCTTCAATTTTGTTGCTTTGATGTACAGTGCTATTAAAGATTGATATTTTCCCACTTAACATTTGTATTTTACTTTAGCTCCTTACTTCAGGTATCTACTCTAGCGGATATGAATTTATTGATTTTTCACTAAAGCCTTTATTTTGAAAAGTTGTGATCCAGTGATGCTTTTTTTTGTACCATGTGTCTGTCTTCCCCGTGTATACGAGGGTTGGATCTGTGCCAGACTTTCAGGATAACTCATGAATATATAAAGCTGTATGTGTGGATACCCTGAAAACATGGCAAGATTATCACCCTCCTTAACGCCTAATGAAAATCCCTAGTCTTGCTCCACAAAACCTCTTAGAACATTTTAAGGACTGGTGTTACCAAATTCCTTGCAAATTTACTAAAATTGTATGTAAAATGGGGCAGATTTACAAGCCCCTTGCGCCACTTTTGCGTCACTTTTAACATGGGAAAAGTGACGCAGAAGTGGTGCAAGGGGCTTGTAAATCTGCCCCAATACACTTATAGGGGCATCCAGTCAGCGCGCTTTATCCATTGGTCTGTTATTGGGCCATTCCTATTTTTCTTTCGTCCACTACAGCATACAGCATAAGGAGGTGGGGGTGCCCACTTCAGTCATTGGCTAACTTCACAGCGATTGATGCCCCTTTCACGAGGACCACATCCACACACAAAAGCTCGCTGAAGAAGCAGGGACTACTGTTTTTGAGATCATAACTATTTTTGCTCTTTAGACATCTTTTTTTAGATTGACGAGGGCCTGGTAGCTTCAGGCACACAAAAGGTGAATGGGAGAGTGCTTGCAATGAGGCTAACCACCGACAATCACCCAGGGGAGCACTCCAACGGATGTTTTTTTTGCCTACTATGCCACCTTTGTTTGGACCTGGCTATATGAAAATAAAAAACACACAAAAGAGCAGGCAAGGTCTACACATGATGTGCAACTGCATTAGTGACCGTGAGGCACTGATGGTGAGCGCATGAGACACAGGGCTGTCAAAACTGAAAACTATGGGTCACAAAAAAGGCTAAAAAATTCCCATCAGACCACCCATGTGGTGGAGTTAACGTCATATGGGAATAATTGATCATCCTATCCCAAATCCGACCAAATAGTGTCGATACGGGAAAAGGTTGTCAAAAAATAGTCCTATTGTGACACCATGAAATGTTATGAATAGACAAAGTGCAGTGCTCAAAAAGAGATTGTTTACAATAAAATTGACTACCAGGTCACCGAAGAACATTACAATGAAGGGCCAAGTGTCAATGATTAAAAACACGCCGAGTAGTAAGACTACTCAAAGGCGCTGTGCAGTGTGGTCGACATGTTTCAGCTGTGAGAGCAATTAGCTCAGCTTTCTTCAGGACCTTTGACAGAACAATAGCTACTGCAACTACATGTGATGTGTATAAGTGAAAAATAATATAGATGTACTGATACACAATTACATATATACCAGGAACTAGTATACTTGAATGTCCACTGGAGGGAAAGAGAAGTGTCTTTTTCCTGTCAAGAGAAGAAAAGAACACACAAGATAGTATGTCAGACAACACCAAAGCCCACAGGCTCACACATCGTACACACGCAGAGACCATGCAGACACACGTGCAGGAATAACTTATATTCTGCAATCTAACAAGCATATTAGCTTAAATCACTCAGAGGCATTTCCTCCCAGTGATACTCACCCAGCTTTGTGTGGGTGACGACCTCACCTCACCCGGCAACCGCTCGGGAGTATGAGGCCCCGCTCTGAAGTATAGAAATAAAAGACACAGTAAGCACACAACTTTACGATGTCCTACCTAATGGTTCTATACATGTAACCCAACTAACGTGTGATAGTACACAAAATGTCACACCCAACACTGAACACCACAAAGATCCATATGGGTAAAAAGAAAACGCACATCCTGCGATCCTTTAACAACAACCAGTAAACTGGTATCTATGTGTATCTCAAGGAAACTCCTTTCAAAAGTAATGTATACCTTAAACCTATATACAAAGTATTGTATATCATGAAATGTCACGACCTATTGGGGACTCTAACGTTGCTGTATGAGAGAGGGAGGATTTTTTAAAGGGGGCAATGTCCCTAAGTGGCTACCTGGGCCACCCCTATTAGAGGGCTTAAAAAACTCTCTCCACATATCAAAAGGCAGGGTACCGAGGCCCTGCCAAAGATGTATAAGTAGGGGCCATGTTAGGTCAACCTGAAGTGACTAGTAAACCGGGGGTACCCTGGCCCTAACAAAGATCAGAAAGTAGGGCCCCTGCCGGGTCCTGCTGAACTGACTAGTACACCGAGGAATAGTACCTCACTAACCTCAAAGCGAGCACACTGTGACTCACCTGTCCGTCGGTGCTCTCGCTGCAAACGCGAGCGGAAGTGGAGGTGAAAGGGTGCACAGACATAATATCGACTCCAAAATATCGTTTGGACAGAATATCGAGGAAAAAATATCGTTTGGACAAAATATCGACTGGACAGAATATCGACAGCCAAAATATCGTTTTTAAGGTAAGTGCAGTAATATCGACTGTAAATAATATAGAAAGTGAAAATATGTAAGTATATACTATAGATAGTAAAATAAATTGTTTTTATTTTTAGGGTTCAGGGTCAGTTTTGGGTTTTTGGGTAAAGGGGTATTTTTAGGGTTCAGACTCAGTTTTGGGTTTTTGGGTAAAGGGGTATTTTTAGGGTTCAGGGTCAGTTTTCAGTTTTTGGGTAAAGGGGTATTTTTAGGGTTCAGGGTCAGTTTTCAGTTTTTGGGTAAAGGGGTATTTTTAGGGTTCAGGGTCAGTTTTCAGTTTTTGGGTAAAGGGGTATTTTTAGGGTTCAGGGTCAGTTTTCAGTTTTTGGGTAAAGGGGTATTTTTAGGGTTCAGGGTCAGTTTTCAGTTTTTGGGTAAAGGGGTATTTTTAGGGTTCAGAGTCAGTTTTCAGTTTTTGGGTAAAGGGGTATTTTTAGGGTTCAGGGTCAGTTTTCAGTTTTTGGGTATTATTTTATTATATTTTATTACTATATATATATGTTGAATAAATATGAAATAAAAAAATATTTATTTAACTTTCATTAATTATTTAATTATTATAAGTTAATTTAAGTAATTTTAAGTATATTTTAGTAATTAATTATTAATATTAATTTAATTTAACACTGTTTTTAGTAAATACGATATTTTTTACAACTATATTTTTGTAAACGATATTTTGTACTCGATATTTTTGTACTTACCTGTTTGTACATACAAACTCGATATTTTTGCTGTAGATATTTTTTCCTCGATATTTTGGGTAGTCGATATTTTGGTAGTCGATATTCTTTCAGTGATCCTGCGAAAGTGCTCACACCCTTCCTGCTTTTAAATCATCGTTGATGGGGTGATACGTTAGTCGTGGAGTCCGGATTGCATGTAATCATGGTAAATGGCGTTGCGGAAGTCGCTACTTCCTCGCGCATGCGTGAAGACAGGGAACCATTGCTCCTGAGCGCATGCGCTGATCCTCGGACTGGCCAAACATCGGAAGTGAAAATCACCGATTAGATCTTTAAAGAACGAATATCTTAATAATGAAGATTCATTGTGCTCAGGGGATCATGTATCCATAACCCCACAGGAGACAAGTTTTTATAAACACCAGATCGGCGAGTGTCCAAAAACAGCGCTCGTGTGATGTGTGTCCATAATTAATTATGGAGCCAAAGAAAGGGGTTTGCACCATACCCACCATAGTGTGTGATATTTGTTTTAAATTGGGAACCAGCTAGCCCAGGTCAAAAGTTTCTAATTTGGGGACAGGCTGTCCCAGGTCAGGAGTTTAATCAGCAAGAGTCTCCAAGCGTAATAAATACGATGGGACATACCTATAGAGTGGTCCTTGGCCAGTCCGAGGATCAGCGCATGCGCTCAGGAGCAATGGTTCCCTGTCTTCACGCATGCGCGAGGAAGTAGCGACTTCCGCAACGCCATTTACCATGATTACATGCAATCCGGACTCCACGACTAACGTATCACCCCATCAACGATGATTTAAAAGCAGGAAGGGTGTGAGCACTTTCGCAGGATCACTGAAAGAATATCGACTACCAAAATATCGACTACCCAAAATATCGAGGAAAAAATATCTACAGCAAAAATATCGAGTTTGTATGTACAAACAGGTAAGTACAAAAATATCGAGTACAAAATATCGTTTACAAAAATATAGTTGTAAAAAATATCGTATTTACTAAAAACAGTGTTAAATTAAATTAATATTAATAATTAATTACTAAAATATACTTAAAATTACTTAAATTAACTTATAATAATTAAATAATTAATGAAAGTTAAATGAATATTTTTTTATTTCATATTTATTAAACATATATATATAGTAATAAAATATAATAAAATAATACCCAAAAACTGAAAACTGACCCTGAACCCTAAAAATACCCCTTTACCCAAAAACTGAAAACTGACTCTGAACCCTAAAAATACCCCTTTACCCAAAAACTGAAAACTGACCCTGAACCCTAAAAATACCCCTTTACCCAAAAACTGAAAACTGACCCTGAACCCTAAAAATACCCCTTTACCCAAAAACTGAAAACTGACCCTGAACCCTAAAAATACCCCTTTACCCAAAAACTGAAAACTGACCCTGAACCCTAAAAATACCCCTTTACCCAAAAACTGAAAACTGACCCTGAACCCTAAAAATACCCCTTTACCCAAAAACTGAAAACTGACCCTGAACCCTAAAAATACCCCTTTACCCAAAAACCCAAAACTGACTCTGAACCCTAAAAATACCCCTTTACCCAAAAACCCAAAACTGACCCTGAACCCTAAAAATAAAAACAATTTATTTTACTATCTATAGTATATACTTACATATTTTCACTTTCTATATTATTTACAGTCGATATTACTGCACTTACCTTAAAAACGATATTTTGGCTGTCGATATTCTGTCCAGTCGATATTTTGTCCAAACGATATTTTTTCCTCGATATTCTGTCCAAACGATATTTTGGAGTCGATATTATGTCTGTGCACCCTTTCACCTCCACTTCCGCTCGCGTTTGCAGCGAGAGCACCGACGGACAGGTGAGTCACAGTGTGCTCGCTTTGAGGTTAGTGAGGTACTATTCCTCGGTGTACTAGTCAGTTCAGCAGGACCCGGCAGGGGCCCTACTTTCTGATCTTTGTTAGGGCCAGGGTACCCCCGGTTTACTAGTCACTTCAGGTTGACCTAACATGGCCCCTACTTATACATCTTTGGCAGGGCCTCGGTACCCTGCCTTTTGATATGTGGAGAGAGTTTTTTAAGCCCTCTAATAGGGGTGGCCCAGGTAGCCACTTAGGGACATTGCCCCCTTTAAAAAATCCTCCCTCTCTCATACAGCAACGTTAGAGTCCCCAATAGGTCGTGACATTTCATGATATACAATACTTTGTATATAGGTTTAAGGTATACATTACTTTTGAAAGGAGTTTCCTTGAGATACACATAGATACCAGTTTACTGGTTGTTGTTAAAGGATCGCAGGATGTGCGTTTTCTTTTTACCCATATGGATCTTTGTGGTGTTCAGTGTTGGGTGTGACATTTTGTGTACTATCACACGTTAGTTGGGTTACATGTATAGAACCATTAGGTAGGACATCGTAAAGTTGTGTGCTTACTGTGTCTTTTATTTCTATACTTCAGAGCGGGGCCTCATACTCCCGAGCGGTTGCCGGGTGAGGTGAGGTCGTCACCCACACAAAGCTGGGTGAGTATCACTGGGAGGAAATGCCTCTGAGTGATTTAAGCTAATATGCTTGTTAGATTGCAGAATATAAGTTATTCCTGCACGTGTGTCTGCATGGTCTCTGCGTGTGTACGATGTGTGAGCCTGTGGGCTTTGGTGTTGTCTGACATACTATCTTGTGTGTTCTTTTCTTCTCTTGACAGGAAAAAGACACTTCTCTTTCCCTCCAGTGGACATTCAAGTATACTAGTTCCTGGTATATATGTAATTGTGTATCAGTACATCTATATTATTTTTCACTTATACACATCACATGTAGTTGCAGTAGCTATTGTTCTGTCAAAGGTCCTGAAGAAAGCTGAGCTAATTGCTCTCACAGCTGAAACATGTCGACCACACTGCACAGCGCCTTTGAGTAGTCTTACTACTCGGCGTGTTTTTAATCATTGACACTTGGCCCTTCATTGTAATGTTCTTCGGTGACCTGGTAGTCAATTTTATTGTAAACAATCTCTTTTTGAGCACTGCACTTTGTCTATTCATAACATTTCATGGTGTCACAATAGGACTATTTTTTGACAACCTTTTCCCGTATCGACACTATTTGGTCGGATTTGGGATAGGATGATCAATTATTCCCATATGACGTTAACTCCACCACATGGGTGGTCTGATGGGAATTTTTTAGCCTTTTTTGTGACCCATAGTTTTCAGTTTTGACAGCCCTGTGTCTCATGCGCTCACCATCAGTGCCTCACGGTCACTAATGCAGTTGCACATCATGTGTAGACCTTGCCTGCTCTTTTGTGTGTTTTCTATTCAGGTATAGGGGAGCGAGCAGGAAGGTCAGTAAATATTTCCCCCCGACCCTCCACACACCTGTTTTGTTTAAGTATTTAGTGCAGCTTTTTAGCTGCGGGTCGTTTTGATTAGGGTGCTAACCTTGTTTGCACCTCATAGCTCACCCAACTTATGTGTGTGTGTTGTCTTTTTGTGCACCCTCACTGACACCCTCAGATATTAACCCTTACTTCCATTTAGGGTCGCTATAGGGTTTGATTACTCTGTCACTACACACTGACCCATGATGATATGTGTGCCCTTGAATTGATTTCAAAGTACAGGTTCCCCCTAGACACAGTTCTTTTTCCCTCCGTATACTCAGCGAGCCAAGGACCACTCTATAGGTATGTCCCATCGTATTTATTACGCTTGGAGACTCTTGCTGATTAAACTCCTGACCTGGGACAGCCTGTCCCCAAATTAGAAACTTTTGACCTGGGCTAGCTGGTTCCCAATTTAAAACAAATATCACACACTATGGTGGGTATGGTGCAAACCCCTTTCTTTGGCTCCATAATTAATTATGGACACACATCACACGAGCGCTGTTTTTGGACACTCGCCGATCTGGTGTTTATAAAAACTTGTCTCCTGTGGGGTTATGGATACATGATCCCCTGAGCACAATGAATCTTCATTATTAAGATATTCGTTCTTTAAAGATCTAATCGGTGATTTTCACTTCCGATGTTTGGCCAGTCCGAGGATCAGCGCATGCGCTCAGGAGCAATGGTTCCCTGTCTTCACGCATGCGCGAGGAAGTAGCGACTTCCGCAACGCCATTTACCATGATTACATGCAATCCGGACTCCACGACTAACGTATCACCCCATCAACGATGATTTAAAAGCAGGAAGGGTGTGAGCACTTTCACCTCCACTTCCGCTCGCGTTTGCAGCGAGAGCACCGACGGACAGGTGAGTCACAGTGTGCTCGCTTTGAGGTTAGTGAGGTACTATTCCTCGGTGTACTAGTCAGTTCAGCAGGACCCGGCAGGGGCCCTACTTTCTGATCTTTGTTAGGGCCAGGGTACCCCCGGTTTACTAGTCACTTCAGGTTGACCTAACATGGCCCCTACTTATACATCTTTGGCAGGGCCTCGGTACCCTGCCTTTTGATATGTGGAGAGAGTTTTTTAAGCCCTCTAATAGGGGTGGCCCAGGTAGCCACTTAGGGACATTGCCCCCTTTAAAAAATCCTCCCTCTCTCATACAGCAACGTTAGAGTCCCCAATAGGTCGTGACATTTCATGATATACAATACTTTGTATATAGGTTTAAGGTATACATTACTTTTGAAAGGAGTTTCCTTGAGATACACATAGATACCAGTTTACTGGTTGTTGTTAAAGGATCGCAGGATGTGCGTTTTCTTTTTACCCATATGGATCTTTGTGGTGTTCAGTGTTGGGTGTGACATTTTGTGTACTATCACACGTTAGTTGGGTTACATGTATAGAACCATTAGGTAGGACATCGTAAAGTTGTGTGCTTACTGTGTCTTTTATTTCTATACTTCAGAGCGGGGCCTCATACTCCCGAGCGGTTGCCGGGTGAGGTGAGGTCGTCACCCACACAAAGCTGGGTGAGTATCACTGAGAGGAAATGCCTCTGAGTGATTTAAGCTAATATGCTTGTTAGATTGCAGAATATAAATTATTCCTGCACGTGTGTCTACATGGTCTCTGCGTGTGTACGATGTGTGAGCTTGTGGGCTTTGGTGTTGTCTGACATACTATCTTGTGTGTTCTTTTCTTCTCTTGACAGGAAAAAGACACTTCTCTTTCCCTCCAGTGGACATTCAAGTATACTAGTTCCTGGTATATATGTAATTGTGTATCAGTACATCTATATTATTTTTCACTTATACACATCACATGTAGTTGCAGTAGCTATTGTTCTGTCAAAGGTCCTGAAGAAAGCTGAGCTAATTGCTCTCACAGCTGAAACATGTCGACCACACTGCACAGCGCCTTTGAGTAGTCTTACTACTCGGCGTGTTTTTAATCATTGACACTTGGCCCTTCATTGTAATGTTCTTCGGTGACCTGGTAGTCAATTTTATTGTAAACAATCTCTTTTTGAGCACTGCACTTTGTCTATTCATAACATTTCATGGTGTCACAATAGGACTATTTTTTGACAACCTTTTCCCGTATCGACACTATTTGGTCGGATTTGGGATAGGATGATCAATTATTCCCATATGACGTTAACTCCACCACATGGGTGGTCTGATGGGAATTTTTTAGCCTTTTTTGTGACCCATAGTTTTCAGTTTTGACAGCCCTGTGTCTCATGCGCTCACCATCAGTGCCTCACGGTCACTAATGCAGTTGCACATCATGTGTAGACCTTGCCTGCTCTTTTGTGTGTTTTCTATTCAGGTATAGGGGAGCGAGCAGGAAGGTCAGTAAATATTTCCCCCCGACCCTCCACACACCTGTTTTGTTTAAGTATTTAGTGCAGCTTTTTAGCTGCGGGTCGTTTTGATTAGGGTGCTAACCTTGTTTGCACCTCATAGCTCACCCAACTTATGTGTGTGTGTTGTCTTTTTGTGCACCCTCACTGACACCCTCAGATATTAACCCTTACTTCCATTTAGGGTCGCTATAGGGTTTGATTACTCTGTCACTACACACTGACCCATGATGATATGTGTGCCCTTGAATTGATTTCAAAGTACAGGTTCCCCCTAGACACCGTTCTTTTTCCCTCCGTATACTCAGCGAGCCAAGGACCACTCTATAGGTATGTCCCATCGTATTTATTACACTTGGAGACTCTTGCTGATTAAACTCCTGACCTGGGACAGCCTGTCCCCAAATTAGAAACTTTTGACCTGGGCTAGCTGGTTCCCAATTTAAAACAAATATCACACACTATGGTGGGTATGGTGCAAACCCCTTTCTTTGGCTCCATAATTAATTATGGACACACATCACACGAGCGCTGTTTTTGGACACTCGCCGATCTGGTGTTTATAAAAACTTGTCTCCTGTGGGGTTATGGATACATGATCCCCTGAGCACAATGAATCTTCATTATTAAGATATTCGTTCTTTAAAGATCTAATCGGTGATTTTCACTTCCGATGTTTGGCCAGTCCGAGGATCAGCGCATGCGCTCAGGAGCAATGGTTCCCTGTCTTCACGCATGCGCGAGGAAGTAGCGACTTCCGCAACGCCATTTACCATGATTACATGCAATCCGGACTCCACGACTAACGTATCACCCCATCAACGATGATTTAAAAGCAGGAAGGGTGTGAGCACTTTCACCTCCACTTCCGCTCGCGTTTGCAGGGAGAGCACCGACGGACAGGTGAGTCACAGTGTGCTCGCTTTGAGGTTAGTGAGGTACTATTCCTCGGTGTACTAGTCAGTTCAGCAGGACCCGGCAGGGGCCCTACTTTCTGATCTTTGTTAGGGCCAGGGTACCCCCGGTTTACTAGTCACTTCAGGTTGACTTAACATGGCCCCTACTTATACATCTTTGGCAGGGCCTCGGTACCCTGCCTTTTGATATGTGGAGAGAGTTTTTTAAGCCCTCTAATAGGGGTGGCCCAGGTAGCCACTTAGGGACATTGCCCCCTTTAAAAAATCCTCCCTCTCTCATACAGCAACGTTAGAGTCCCCAATAGGTCGTGACATTTCATGATATACAATACTTTGTATATAGGTTTAAGGTATACATTACTTTTGAAAGGAGTTTCCTTGAGATACACATAGATACCAGTTTACTGGTTGTTGTTAAAGGATCGCAGGATGTGCGTTTTCTTTTTACCCATATGGATCTTTGTGGTGTTCAGTGTTGGGTGTGACATTTTGTGTACTATCACACGTTAGTTGGGTTACATGTATAGAACCATTAGGTAGGACATCGTAAAGTTGTGTGCTTACTGTGTCTTTTATTTCTATACTTCAGAGCGGGGCCTCATACTCCCGAGCGGTTGCCGGGTGAGGTGAGGTCGTCACCCACACAAAGCTGGGTGAGTATCACTGAGAGGAAATGCCTCTGAGTGATTTAAGCTAATATGCTTGTTAGATTGCAGAATATAAATTATTCCTGCACGTGTGTCTGCATGGTCTCTGCGTGTGTACGATGTGTGAGCTTGTGGGCTTTGGTGTTGTCTGACATACTATCTTGTGTGTTCTTTTCTTCTCTTGACAGGAAAAAGACACTTCTCTTTCCCTCCAGTGGACATTCAAGTATACTAGTTCCTGGTATATATGTAATTGTGTATCAGTACATCTATATTATTTTTCACTTATACACATCACATGTAGTTGCAGTAGCTATTGTTCTGTCAAAGGTCCTGAAGAAAGCTGAGCTAATTGCTCTCACAGCTGAAACATGTCGACCACACTGCACAGCGCCTTTGAGTAGTCTTACTACTCGGCGTGTTTTTAATCATTGACACTTGGCCCTTCATTGAAATGTTCTTCGGTGACCTGGTAGTCAATTTTATTGTAAACAATCTCTTTTTGAGCACTGCACTTTGTCTATTCATAATATTTCATGGTGTCACAATAGGACTATTTTTTGACAACCTTTTCCCGTATCGACACTATTTGGTCGGATTTGGGATAGGATGATCAATTATTCCCATATGACGTTAACTCCACCACATGGGTGGTCTGATGGGAATTTTTTAGCCTTTTTTGTGACCCATAGTTTTCAGTTTTGACAGCCCTGTGTCTCATGCGCTCACCATCAGTGCCTCACGGTCACTAATGCAGTTGCACATCATGTGTAGACCTTGCCTGCTCTTTTGTGTGTTTTCTATTCAGGTATAGGGGAGCGAGCAGGAAGGTCAGTAAATATTTCCCCCCGACCCTCCACACACCTGTTTTGTTTAAGTATATGAAAATAAGCCTTGACCCTGCTCAAATCAGAACAGTCCAACCCGAACTGCCAATCCAGGACTTCCCTGAACCAGAACACAAGTAACAGGAGACGGGTTGCACCCTGATAGAGGGTCTTCATTTGGGTGTAGCTTGGTTCCAGTGGCATAATGAGCAATGTACCCACACCTGGGCATGCCCGTTGCCACTTAGGGTGTGACATCAAACAGACAGAGGTTGATGGGAGATAGCTTGCATGGAGTCTGACCACTGGCAATCACTCAGAGTAGAATTCCTAGTTGTTGATCTTTTACCCACCATTCCACCCTATGACTGGTAGCTTCTTCAATAATAAAGCTTTGCAAAAACCACAACTTAACAAAACATACATTGACAAAGCCAAAACGACTGGAGGCCAATGCCAGACCTATTGGCTTTGCCAATGCCTGTTAAATCATTTTTGGGGGCAGGGAAGGTAGGTCACCTTAAACATTGGCATCAATTCACATCTCATTGCCATCATTATCATGGAAATTGTTTCACAGAAATGCCAGAGGTAGGGGAGGTGACATCTCTCAACCTTTACCTTTGACCCCTGCCCATTCATGTTAACTCAGGCTTGGCTTTTTGTCCTACCCATAGTCTCTCAATATCCTAGATTTGCTGCTGGAGGACTATGTCATGGGCCAAAAAAGGACAACTGCAGAACTGCAACACAGCAAGCAGGGGTAGCAGATGCTACCCTCTCTAAACCTAACTGACATATATATGGTCACTTTGTTCTTTGGGGGGCAGCAGGAAACAACCACAGAACCAGCTCCATTTCTTTGCCCAACCCCCATATTAGAGGGTGAGGTCAGGGACATGTCATGGGCTCTGCCCTTCTGCCTCCACCCCGGACACATACCTTCATTGGAAGGAGCTACAGCAGAGGCTGCCCGATGGCATGTAGGTGCAGATTACTGCCTACTTTTTAAGTACATTTGCCCTAGTACGTAATTTAAAAAACAATAAGTGCCAGGGCTCTAGTCAGCAGGCCACTTCCGCTTGCACTGCCCATTGCCGCCGTCAATTACAGTAACAGCATAACTAATAAGTCACACTCCTACAATTTTGACAGTTCTAACAATTTCAGTACCCCAAAGTTAAAAGAACGGCTTTGGTAGCAGGTATTAGTCATTCTTAATATATATTGAATTAATAAACAACAGTTGTTGTGCTCATCTCTGAATTGAAAAAAAGCAGCTCTAACGTTTAGCAGACTGTCATAGGTATCGGTGCTCACAATTAAGTGCCGGTGCTGAGCACCGGAAACCACTGGCTCAAATTAAGCACTGATGTGCCCTTCAAGGGATCATTAAAAATGGCACAGGAGGACTCAGGATAGATGGATGGAGTGAGATAGTGCAACGTTAAAGAAGAAATTCATCATGGGACTGCCCCTTTTGCATTATATCCTTAGAATCAGTAGGGAAACGGGACTATGCAGCTAGTCCCGTTTTGGGTCAATATATACAAGACAATAAAGATTCTCAGATGCATGCACATGGACAAAGGAGACTCCATTTTCTTATTCCAAGAATAGTGGATATACCTAGCCTATGCTTCAACAGTGTAGATTGTTTTTCTGAAGGAAACACAGTCCACGTTTTACTGGTTTCACTTTATGAAATCAATCACCTTGCCAGGTTCCCCAATTCTTACTCTGATTCACCACCCCTCTAATTATTCCATTGGGACATTCTACCCTCTCAAAGAGCTTGCCAATGCATTCCCTATATCTACGGGAGACCCCCTACCCTTACAGCCCCCAACTCAACATAAGGCCATATTACATCACACAGTAGTTTTCGGTGAGCCACACTTTCTACTAAAAGGGAATTTTGGGGTTTGCCAGCAACTTGGGAAAGCATGGACAGATCTTTATCAAATTTGGCACTCGCTTAGTGTGTGCAGGTAAAGATTGACATGCAGAAATTCATGCAATTCTTTCTAGGTGAAAATGTTGTAAATGGGGAGAGGGGGGACAATAAAAAGAGCCCTCCCCCCCGCCCCCCATTTTAGCTCTGATTGCTAATTTTGATGCCTGATACAACAGAAAATACCTGAACTGGCATGATTGTATAATTTCACTCCGAGGGCATGCTTTACATGGTTTGGTGTAGGTCTGTTAAGAGTTTTTTGAGTTATTAGATATAACTTGGCCATTTAAAATTGTGATTGAAAAAATCCCGATTTCTGTCAATTACTTTTTAATTTTCGACCTTAATATGGCTAGCTAATGATAAACTTTTTTGTCAGACACCTTGAAAATTGCTATTTTGGTCTATTTCATGATTTTAGCATATTGTGAAAACATTTTTCAGGGGCCACACTATGAGTGGTGCCTATTCCCCAGGGGAGTGCAAAGAGAAACTCAAATGCATAGAATGCAATTAGCTGGAAGACTGACATCACTAAGCCACCAATCAGTATTTAGAAACAGGCATCAGCATTTTTTTCTGAAAAGTTTTCAGAAAAGTCGTGAATTTCAGAATTCACAGTTTGAAAAACACAGATGTTTTAATAAAAAATAAATGTAAACAAAAAAGGCTGTTGTTGCTTGAAGGCCTGGTAGGGAACTCAGGTAAGTAGTCATGCCAGTTTATGGCAGGTGAATGCAGAACATTATAACATACTCAGACATTCACTGAATGTTGGGTCTCCAAACTACTGGTAGGCGTTGCGTCTGCACCCACTGCACTTTTGATAGCTAAGCCCCTGTCTGTAATTTCTAAAATGCACAGGTCCCTCTGTTAGGAGGTCTGAGCAGCACTTTTGCGCTGCTGGAGTGTCACTTTTTTGGCGCTCCCTTGGCCCAATGTTCCGCAGCATCCTTACATGGCCACGCAAAGCCACAAGTGGCTTTCCATGGTCTTGTAAATATGTGTCCCTTTCACGCCAAATACTGTGTGAAAGAGGCATTCTATGGGTGTTGCTGTGGGTGTTCCCATGCAACACCCATGGAATCTGAAGTATTCCCAGATTTACGAGGAATTGTAAACCTGGAAATGTGTCAGATTCCTTCGTCTAGGGGTGGCACAACGAGGAGAAATACTTTAATATCTCCTTGTTTTTTCCTCTTTCTAGGCATGCATAGAAAGAGGAAAATGCCACCACTTTCTTTGTGCAGAAAGGTATCACTTCCTGCCCAAAATCAAGCATCCCCGCAACACAGGCACCCTTGCAAAATGACGCACAGCTGCTGTTGGCCCACATTTTACTGACATGCGTCAAACTGATTCTGTCACAGGAACAGAAAGTAGTTCCCTTCTGTCCAAGAGCTAGACATGGTGGGACCTCGCCTTTAAATGTCCTGTGCTCCAAAGTATACACTGTCCTCGCCATCTCTCTTCTCCACAGTTGGCTCACAGTGCTGGGATCATGCTTGGTGCTGAGGGGCCCTCAGATGAAGAGACCAGACTGCTTTAGCAGTTGATGCCTCACTTAGGCAGCCTCTTTCACCAGGTTAAAGCTAGTACATTCTCTCCTACCTGGCTTTTTACCTGGCTGCTGGCTGTTCTCCAGATCCTAACTAATGGTGGTCAGAGCTGTGTTTTGTTTTTCCCCTTGCAAAATATGCAGGATTTTCCTGAATACTACACACTATGCATTGTGCTGTTAGAAAGTATGAACATGGTACTTGAATGCATATCTTGAAAAGGGAAGTCACATGAGATACTGACGGGGGGCACGTTTGAGCTGATAGTGTTTCTTGCTCACTACAAACCTCAGTTTTCCTATACAAACCTTAATTGTGAGTTGCAAATTGCGAGTCGCAATTAAGAACTTGCTTTCCATTCATTCCTATGGGCATAAAGTCCCATAGGAATGAATGGGAATTGCATACTCAATTTCCGAGTACCCAATAGGTACTCGCAAATTGCGCATGCAATTTCAAGGGTTCCAAAAGGACACCCTGTTGCACCCCTGAATTCTCAATGTATCCACATGTTGCGCACACACACATGCCCCAAGGGCATTTGTGTAACATAGGACATTGAAAAATGTACTTTAGTGCATTTTTCAAAGAAATCGCAAATTACTGTCAACTTTAGATTGACAGTAATTTGCGATTCGTATTTGCGAATCACACATTTTTTACTGTTTAATGCATTGCCTTTATGAAATCGCAATTTGCGATTCCTTACATGCAATCACAATTTAAGTAATCGCAATTTTTGCAATTACATTAATTGCGATTTTTGCATTTGGGATGATGCATCCCAAATGCAAAAATACCGGTTGCAAAGGGGCAGATTCTGCAAATCTGCCCGTTTGCGGCTGGTTTTTACGTTGATGCATGTGGCCCAAATTTTTAATTGACGAGCCCATTCAAGCCTTAAGGATTTCCTTGCCTTGCAGGCTAGCATAAAGTATTCTTTTTTAAAACAGCCAGTTCTTATACTCCTCCAAAAACGTAGCTCAGGGCGTATCACTCATGCCCTTATTATCTGTTTAAGATCGTCTCTGGCTATCAGAAAGAGATATGTTTTTTTAGCTCAATGAATTAATTATTTTGTTCTTATTTCTATTGTTTTAACATAAGGAGGATATTGGAACTATTGTGTAAACAAAGCACATTTTACTTTTGGTTTTTTTGCCCTTTTTTATTTATACTTATATTGAATATTGATCCTATTATTAAGTTCTTATTGTTAATAGTGAATGAAGAATTGTTATGACTCAATACAAGTTAGAGAAATGGTGTCACATTTGACTGTGAACAGATGATTTTAGGTGGTGTGCGAATTTTGGTACAGTGACCCAAATTATTAACTATTCCTGCTCTGGCTGTCCTGTGGTTTCCTCGCATAATCACTTCCTGTGGTGTCACCGAGGTCAAATGTCTTACCTTACACCTAAGCCCCACCCCGGTTTGAAGTTGGCTTTTCTAGCACACTGACCCTCCAAACAATACTCAGGAAGGGTATCTAAAATTAAACAATCTGTGGGCCATGGCAATTTACCTTGTGGATTTTGGCAAGCAGGAGAAACTGGGAAAGTCCTAGAGTCTTAACTAGAGGCAGGCAGGCAGGACAGCCTGCACAGTGGTCCAAGCTGGACTGGGAAAACTGCTGTTTTCCCAGTCCCAGCTGCAATGAGTGCAGTGGAAACCAATGCACTGCAGGTTAAGGGCTCTCCAAACCTCCTGTGGCACCTTTCAGGCTCCTGAACTAGATCTACAAAATTAGTGCTCAGGCCAACAGGATGTAGCTCCGCAGCACACGTTTGCATCTACCTCAAAGCACAGGATCAAAAAGAGAGCCCCTGGATCGCCTTAGGTTGTCTCCCAGCGGAGACGGAAGGCTTCCTTGGCCATTCAGATCAATATCCATCTCAGGGTCCTCCTTTCATTGACTGGAGTGTTCCAGATGATTCTTGAGACATCAGGGTAAGACTTTAACCTAGGAGTCATTCAGGGCCAGTGGAGTGGTGTACCTTATCTTTCATAGTTTCTCTGTGTTGAGGCCTATACCATTGATCTTTGTGTGTGATAGATTGCCTAATTTCCGTTATGCCGAAATAGCTAAGCTAAAACAAAAACAGGGGGGAACTTTTTTACAGGTTCCACTAAGTTGCACAGCCATGACCTCAGTATGAATCCAATGAACTAAATTTCAACCATGTTCATCTTCCTTTTAACCATTTTTTTTATTATTATCTGTTTGATTCTTTATCCTTTTAAACCGTTAGTTCAATTCGTTTCATCCATACACTTTCTGCTACTGGAATATTCAAACAAACTCCAAGGCACAGGTCGATTGCGCATATCATGATGTTTATTTTAAAAAAGAACCCAATGCATTTCGGGATATAAAAATCCCTTCGTCAGGGGCATCTAGAAAATGATACAAAATAATTATATTAATGTTTAGACCAACATCATCTATGTTGTGCAATTTGGTAAGTGACGTACATCTCGTGTTACTCAGAGGTATTCAAAGGGATAACCAGTATATGCCACGTTTGTATACACTTCATTCTAATTTACCAAAAATACATTGAAAAAATCACCAATAGCTAAGCTGGCATCCTACTAGATGCCATTTTCACCAGCTGGCAAACAGAGCTCAAACTGCTTCTCTCCTAGAGCATGGGTCAGCCTGCAGTCTTCTCCTGAACATGGTGGTCAGATTCCAGCTTTCACGGTGTGGGGGTGGGGTGGACTAGCGCTTAGAAGGTATGTATCTGGCGTGATCCCAGGGCCACACATTGAGACACACCTGTGTGTTTACTTACCATATAAAAATCCTTGTGGTAGATTACGACTGTCCCTACTCATAAGACAAGGTTATTGGACGCTGTATGTTGTCCCCGTTTCTCATACACCCCCAGAACCAGTGCTCAATTTATGGTTATAGGTGTGGGGCTGTAGCTCTCGTTTTTTGGAGCCAGACTTATTTGTTATGATCAGATTTTGATCCAGAACAAGAAAGAGAAATGCTTGAAAAGGCAAAATGAATGAGGATAAGAAAGACCATGAAACAGTGACACAGGCAGAAATCAGTGGTGAAAAAAAACATGCAAGAGGGAGATAAAGAGACAGGAAGGGTAGTTTGTTTTAAGAGAGAGGCATGAGGTAGAATCAAGACTAGGCGCCCTCGACATTCAGCATCGTCGGCATTGGGCTCTTAAGAAAAACCTTCAACGCCTGCACTTTTTTACTTTTTCATTTATTAAGCAAATTAAGCAGTGTTTTTAAAAGGAGGAAACCGGATTACAACCATAAACCACAACTCATAGCTACCACAGAGACAGCCTGAAGCGAGGGCTCTATACAGACTCAAGCTAACACTTCAATGGCAAGAGAGGATGTCAAGAACGACTAGAAAACTGTAGGATCTAGGACTTGAGAGGGGTTTCAATTGTATTGTAAGACAACAGAGTCTCAAAAACTGACAGTGCAACAAACCCAGATTCAACTGAATACATTATTAATAAATATACATATTCTGAATCCTGTCCAAAATAACACACTTGAAAAAGTAAGGGCCTGATTCACAAAGGGCCTACGCACTTGTGGCGGGGTCTGCAGTCGTGGCCAAGGCCCGCAGTCATGGCGGAGGCCTGCACTCGTGGCGGGGGTCTGCAGTCGTGGCCAAGGCCACGCAGTTGTGGCGGAGGCCTGCACTCATGGCAGGGGTCTGCACTCGTGGCCAAGGCCCTGCAGTTGTGGCGGGGGCCCACACTTGTGGTTGGACCACGAACTGCAGTTTCTCATTGCGGACATCCTGCCACGAGTGAGGGACCCCCGCTACCACTGAAGGTCCTCCGCCATAAGTGCAGAAGCCCTTTGTGAATTGGACCCTCGGTCAATAAATATCTCTAAAACCTAAAAGCTAGGTTTTTGAAAATCCTTATTGTAACACACATCCACTAGAACAGGGCAGACCTCAAGTGCCCTATAAAATCAACGTCGCTCTATCCTTCTTAATAGGCTAAATCCCTTCCTAAATCTCAATAGATCACTCCTTAGTTTCCTATCTGAGAAATTGTGCTATTCCTGACAATCTCTTTAGAAACATCGGTGAATGAATGCTATCTAGGTTCATGCCAGATTTTAAGTGACTTGCACTGATGGATGCAAAACATTCAGGATATTGAGATCTCGCTGTTTTACATAGATGGCCGCCATTTTGTGCCTCTGCTTAGGGAGTTTTCATACCTTTTTTTTGTGATGTCTTCTGTGTTGTTACCACAAGATGGCATAATCAGTCACACCACTAATTAAGTTTAATGTTAGCTTTCCGAACTGGAATCTCGAGTAGGTCTCTTTTAGAAACCTCCATTGGTTAACTCAATCCTCGACAAAGATTGTGGTCTAGGCGGCTACTTGGGCTGGATGTTAAAAATGTTATACCGGACCACAACCTCCCTGTCGAGACGTGGAATGATAGCTTGTCGATTATACATGACTAGCCTTGTCATAAGCACTACTACCAGACAGCCACTTCAGAAACCACTAGGTCAATAACCTCTATGTCAAAAACCCATGTCAATTGACACCTCTACCACAAACACCACTTGCACAGTTATAACTGCGGCACGCACAACTCTGTAACAGGCACCACTGTAATAACCACCATAGCAAAACCACAACTGCCACACCGACTGCTGCCTCAACCCACATGGCCACTGGTGCTGCCGTGTAGTGATGTAAAGCACAATGATGGAACCCACCCCAAACTTTGTTGAGGGGCCTGCTAAATGCTATTCATGCTGACCACCTCATATTTACACAAAGGCCTTGGGTAGAGAATGGTGTGGTTGCGCACAGCCATTACAAACAACACAGCTTCTATTAACATGACTATTACATTTCTTGGGGTGCTTAAACCTAAGGGGGACAATCAATCTACATTCCTCCCCTGGCCTATTATACTTCGCCGCAAGCAACTTTGCTTTAGCCACCACTGCCAGGAATTACTTGCACAGTGAGCCAGGACCCCAGGATATTTCCTGTCATCTGTCTCATGTCCGGAGAGACCAGAAACTCACGGTCCTCCAGGTCCTCCAGAGACCTCCTGCTCCAACCTGCACATTTTAAGAAAAAGAAAATATACAACCGAGCCTTCTCTGGAGCCGCACCAAGAATATGGAACTCACTCCCGCCCGCCATCAGAAGAATCCTGTCACTGGCTCACTTAAAAAAAGATGCCAAAACCTTCCTAATGGGCAAATTCGTCGCCTAAACTCTGCCTGTTATCTCACCCAGAGATGAGACCTTGCCCCATCTCTTTGCTTTGCATCCCCGGGAGTGCACAGGCACTATCCTCCCAGCTTCTCTGGGCTTCCCACCACTGACTTTGAACCCTTGTTTTCCCTGCAAAGTGTAAATGTAACTGTTACTTTGTCCCCTTTTTCTTTCCCTCTGTTCCCAGCCCCCCTCCCCCCACCTCCAAGCATTTGTTTACTGCTGCTGATTCCTGTAAAGCGTTCTGATACCCTAACGGGTCAAGTTCACGCTCTATAAAACTCAAAAATAAATAATAAATAATCTCTGATGTGGGGGAGTCTGGCATATGACATGTACTGCAAGCAGATGTGGGCCAAGAGAGGGAATGCAGCGCTCTTCTCAAGTAGGTCCATTCTAATAGGCCGCACCCAGAATTTACATGTTAACATGAAATACTTTAGTAATGCTTTTATACCCACCCCCCACTGGACGGCAGGAGCACTTTACGAAGTTTTAAAATTTTAATTGAAGCACCCCTGTTGTACCTTATACACCGGTACGATTTTATGCAAGACTTGTTTGCAATATAATTTATAACAGTTTTAATGTGAGAAATGCATATACCCGTATTCACAATTCCGTACAATGGTTATTTCAGTAGTCTTCCAAAATGCTTAGTTTTAATTCTTAAACCCACTGCTGTCCTACAAGTTGAAAATATTATGCCAGCTTTCTCAGGCATCATTTAGTAGTTCTCAGCTCCATGGTATTTGTTCCATTGACCACACAAATATAAACTCCCTCATATAAAAGTTTACCCAGCAATACTCCTCTCAAAGATATCGCTCTGTGTTTTTAGGTCAAAGCCTACCAGACAGCGCAGCGGACATTTGGAAAGCTTCCCTTGGAATGCATTCCGCCCATTGCTTACCATTGGCTTTGTGGTTTTTGCTTGATTTCTATTTTCTGGCTTTATTTGTTTTAGGCTGTCCAGCTTGATTTCGTCCCTTCCCTTCCTCAAACCCTAATTACCATATTCTTCCACCAGTACTGAATTTCTGTAAACAGGCCAAACTGCAATCTCTGCAGAATGCGGCAGCTAGAACCTTACTGAACATCCCTAAATTCAATCACATATCTGGGGCTATCAAGAACCTTCACTGGCTTCCAGTCAAAGAACGCATAGAATTCAAGGCACTGTGTCTGGTTCATAAAACCTTGTACGGAGGTAGTCTAACGGTATACCATAAATTATTCCAAAGGTACACCCCTAGACGCTCATTAAGATCAGCTAATCAGGCACTAGTAAACGTCCCGATAATCAAGAAAGCTAAATGGGGAGATAGATGCCTCTCTTACTGAGTTCCTAAACTATGGAACAAGCTGCATCTATACATCAGATCCCAGCCAGTACGGTTGAAATTTCGTAACCTACTGAAAACCTGGCTCTTTCCCACTTAGGAACGATTTGACTTTCTGGGCTCCACATCTTCTCCTATACTCTCTCCAGCGCCAAGACACCTCGGCCTTAGAGCGCTTTTTAAACTCTTACTTACTTACAATCGTATTCTTATCTTGTCACATTTGCTGTGCATTTAAAGCAGGAAGTCTAATGTCAGACTCAGTCTTCCAAGGAGCTTGGTGTTTACTTTTCTTCCTCTGACTTCAAAGTGAGAGAATTTATGTGACAGTCATTCTGGCTACTCAGGGTGTGCTGTGCAATCCTTTTTTCCAGCACAAAGCAACATTTAAATGCCTAGGAAGGAACTGTGCAGATATTTCAGAATATAGAAAACACAAATTACGCACATTTTTACTAATTCTGAAATGTGGTGGAAACAAATATTTTAATACAATCAAAACAAATCAATACACTAGGTGATGACATTTCCACACATTATCGTTTGAGCGCTGCATACTTTTATTAAAAAACTGTATGTCTGTGCGAATGTAATTGTAATTTCAATTGAATATGTGTTGGCTGTAATAGCAGTGCGCTACCACACTATGCATAATCCACTTTACCCCACTCCACTCTACTCGGCACCACTCCACGCCACTTCACTCTATTCTGCACCACTCCACACTACTCTATGCCAATGCACTCTACTCTACTATACACCACTGCACTCTACGCCAATCCACTCAAAGGCACTCTAATCTACTCTGTATAACACTGCACTGTACAACACGTCACTCTTTTCTGAAACAATCTACTCTACAGTACTGTACTCTACACCATTCTATTCAAATCTGCACCATTCCACTCTATGTCACTGCAATTTACCCTGCACCGCTCCAATCTACGCCACTCTAATCTACTCAACTGGACTCTGCCACTGCACTCTATATCACTTAACCCAAAACCAATACACTCTATACTAATGCACTATATGTCACTCTGCTGTACACCACTGCACTCTACTCTGCACCACTCTACACTAGGCCACTCTACTGCACTCTACAACACGACACTCTTTTCCACTCTAATCTGCAGTGCACCACTGCAGTGCACCACTGCACTCTCTTCTCTGCACCACTCTACTCTATGCCAGTGCACTTCCCCATTCTACTATGCACCACTGTACTCTATCCCACTTTACTATAAGCCAGTGCACTCTATGACACTGTACTCTACAACACTCTACTCTGCAAGACTGCACTCTTCGCCACTGCACTCTCCACCACGGACCTCAACACTCTATTCTGCACCACTGCACGCTATGCTGCACTACCCAACTCCACACCACTCTGGTGCACTCTACACCAGCGCAGTCTACGCCACTACACTTTATGGCACTCTACCTTGCATCACTCCACTCTATGCCATTCTAATCTACTCTGCATCCCTCACTCTACACCACTCTACTCTATGCCACTGCACTCTACTCACAACACTCTATATAACTGCACTCTATGCCACTATGCTCTACACCTCTGCACTCTATCCTGCACCACTCCTCCCTACGCCACTTCACTCTACTCTGAAACAATCCACTTTACGCCACTTTACTCTGCACCACTCCACTTTGCGCCACTCTATGCTATTGCACTCTACGCCACTGAACTCTACTCTGCATCACTTTACATCACTGCACTCTACGCCAATTAAATCTACACCACTTTACTCAAAACCAATGCACTCAACGCCAATCCACTCTGCACCACTGTACTTTATGCCACTTCACTCTAGACCACTCTACTTCAGTCAACTACACTACACTCTGACATTCCACTCTACAACACTCTGCTTCACTCTATGCCACTCTAAGACACTACTTCCATCTATGAAGCTCTATGCAACTCCCTCTACACTACTCCATGCCACTTTACTCCACTCGAATCTACAACACCCTGCTCCATTCTATGCTACTCCACTTTGACATTCTCTGCCACTCCACTCTACTCTTCAAAACTAATTCACTCCATGCCATTCCACTCTTCTACACTACTCCACTCTATAACAATCTATAAGTCACTCTACTTTACAACGCTCTACGCCACTCATCAACAATCTATGCCACTCCACTCTACAATACTTTACTCCCTCCACACCACTCTATACCCATCTACTCTATGCCACTCCACTTTTCGCCACTCATCTCCGCTCTACACACTCCACACATCTCTACGTCACTCCATAATACTCCACTCTACTCCACTTCCGGCACGCAACTTCAGTCTTCTGTACCCCACTAACATTTAGCCATGCTGAACAGCAGCCACGCTGGTGTACAACATGCCATTACCAGCAAGACTTTCAAAGATCTACTTACGCAGGAATTTGACTCTTCTAATGCCACTCTCAATGTGTCTGTCTGTGTCGATTGATGTAGTCCTCCGTGAGCTTAGCCTTGCAGCTGCTGCACCTTTGCTGAAGAAAGCGTCAGTAGATCCTGAGGTCCTGGCTAATTACTACTCTATATCCCACCTGCCTTATTAGCTAAGTTATCAGAAAGAGCAGTTTTTGGTCAGGTGTCCGCATTTGAGGAAGGATGTATGACATGACAACGCGGGCTTATACCCCGCGCTGCCATTACGACACAGCTATTACAACGCAAGTCGTTACAACGACTTGCGCTGTAGGTGCTGGATAGTGGAATAGTTGAATTTTCTATTTCAACTTCAGCCCACGTTACAGTAGGGAAGGTGTTGGAATAGAAAATTAAACTATTCATTTTCAAACAGCGCCCTCCAGTGCAAGTCGTTGTAACGACTTGCGTTGTAAAAGCAGCGTCGTTGTCATGGCTGCTTACCTTGAGGAATCTATTAACATGCTGTTTCCTCTGGTTCAGCCAAGGGGGCAGCACTATGGTAGTACTGCTTTCAGCACTTGATGGTCAAGGACAGCAGGCAGATACCAATGTTGCTGTGCTGCTGATATTATTGGATTTATTAGCAGCCTTCAATAGGGTCCACCGTCATAAGCTATTTTACCGCTTAAGAGACCTTGGTGTCAGAGGTTTCGCTTGGTCCTCCTTCCATAGATTTTTTTCTGAAAAATATGGAAAACCTTTTTAAATTTCATCAGAAGCCTTTCGTTCTACTGTTCGACAATTGTCATGTGGGATTCCCCCAGGGATCAATTCTGCCCCCTCAACGTTTTGACTTGTATAGGACCCTTTTAGACCACCAGATCCAGATGTGAAGATTTGATCTGTACATGCCTGAGGATGACTCCCAAATTGTTTTGAAAATCACTGACAATTTAGAGGCTGCAGCTGCTCAACACCATTCTTGTCTGCTGCAGGTACAGCAGTGAATGAGTGACAGCCATCTAAAATTAAATGGAATCGAAAGGAATTATGCCGTCTCAAGCCCCCCACTTTCTGGAACCTTCCTTTCTGTTCTCGCCCTACTAGAACATCCCCCAATTCGCGTTTCATTGTGAAGAATCTGGGAGTCAAATTGGACTTCAATTCAACCATGGCTGCATAGGAGATATTTATGGTCGGATTATGTTTTTTCTTGGTTTCTTGGTTTGGTCTCCTTTTCTCACAAAGTGATGATCCTAAACATCTTAATCTCATCTGGCCTATAATTGATCTTCCTTCAGATCTGATCTAGAGATTACATTAAGTCTAAAAGTGTGCTGCCAGTTTGACCTTTGAGATAAAAGTGAGAGACCACATTTCACATGCTTTAAGCTCCCTTCCCTGGCTGCCTGTGAAGAAGCCTGTGATTTTGAAGCCACTTTACCTAGTGCATTAAGGTATATACACCCCTAAGTGATCTTTGTTGAGTAATCCCTTTGCTTTCAATCTACTGTGATACAAACTGATAATGAGGTCCTCTCTGTTGGTGGTTCCACGTTTCAATTAGCCCCCACTTGCAGGTCGAGCTTATTGACTTGCTGTAGCCCATCACCACAATAAGATGCCCCCTGTGCTGAGGAAGGAACTGAACCTTAGTTTTAGGACGTTTTTAAAAACTTCCATCTAGTAATCCATGTTGTCTTTGCTCCACTCATGTAAAGTTTGCTATAGCACTAGGATACCACTAATTTGGGTGACAGTTCCGTGCTTTATAAATGCAGAAATACAAATAAAAAAGGCAAATTTTTGTAGCCGACACGTAAAGCTGCAAGAGCTGACGTATATGGTATTGAAAGCCAAGAACTTTCTATCAGGCCTGTTGTATAATTGACACCGAGTAGCCTTCACAGGGAATGGCACATGTAACTTGTAATTTACCCACGGGTCTGGTCTCATGTCTGAGTTCCTGACCTTGGAATCTTGAGGCCATGGGTCTAGTTCTGGCCTTGACATCTGACTCCTAGAGAACAAGCCATGGAGCGATCATGGCGGCGGATCCAAGAGTCAGGGCTAAAAACTCAATGGAGTATCTATATAGGATGGATGTCTAATACTCAAAGATCTGAGGCGCACTCTGTTAATACCCCCTGGAAGGATCTCAGTTTACCTCCAACTGGTACCCACAAGCCCTCCATGGCATAGGCAGGACAGCTGTCTGAGGAGAGCTCTGCAAACCTCTGAGTGGTGGCAGGCTAGGCCTTTAGTTTGGCTTGAAACCAGACAAACATTCATCCAGACACACTGGCAGGAAGGCCCACCACTACCGCACCTTTTTAATACTCGTGAATTAAATTTCTATCCCGCTTATCTAGCTCTTCTACCACATCTGCAACTCAAGGGAGTCAACTAGTAAACGCGCCCAGTTGCATTCAACCTCCGAATAATTCTATACACAAAAGTGACATTGTGCAAAAGAACATTTGCTGCATTTTTTCACCAGCGCAAAGTTTATGCGATCTCGCACCTAAAGCCTGAAAATTTCAGCAGTATGTAATAAGGTTAGAGGGACTTAAAACTTCTCCCTTTTTTACTCCCTTACATGTATATTTGAATCTATTGACATTTGTGTGGCACAAACCGAGCCGAGAAACATCTGTTGACGTACAGTTCATCGGAGGGATTTTGGATTGGATATAAACAGTACCAAACAGATGAATAAAATAGTGAGGTAGGTGTGCCTTTAGTATTAGACCAGGGACGGAGACATGGAGCCATTCTACCACTGCTGCACATGGTGCTTCTTGAAGAAGGGAGTTTTCGGTTATTTTCTGAAGTGCAAGAACAATATGGCAAGCTTAATGTGGGGTGAAATGGTGCCTGAGATCAAGGGGTTTCAGCACGGTGTGACCACTGTATCTGATGGAAGACAATTGATGTCTGTTTCAGGAAAGTGTGGTTTATCATTTGGGTAAGTTGACCATGTGTACCTGGTTTAGTAGGTGTTCCTAACCTGTGTCTTGCAGGAGAGATTTCTGAGGGTGTCAGCACTTTCAGAGATTGAATGAACACATCTGTTCATAAAAGCCAACCAGTATAGTCTGTCGTTAGGAATTATATGAATTTTGTTTGTGTTGGATTGAGGTGTGGTGGTAGCTTTAAATCTGCTTTTGGATGAGGCCATGGCCTCTTTTAAATGGTGCAAATCATTCACTTAAAAGACCTTTGAGTATAGCTGGATTTTATTGTAATATTGATACAGTTTATTTTATTTTTCAGTTGAAATGATTGTATTAAAGTACAAGAACATTGAGATGGACAAAAAATAGCAGTAAGATTTTGAGTAACAATAATCCAGTTCATATGATGAGCAATTGTGTGGTAACAAAGTAGTGAAAACAGTTTAAGACCTCTAAAGTAAAACAAAAAGTATAAGAACATATATGGGGCTACTAATGTAGTATTGAGTAGCAAAATGGAAAAACACATTTGCAGTTAACAAGATATTCATCCAGGGTATTCCATAAAAGTGATTTGATTGGAGATGGGTTTTTGGACTAACTAAAAGAAACTTCACCTCCTTTCAGTAAATATAAGATGTAATTCTACCATACCTGTACAAATAGGAGGAGAGCGGATTTCCAATGCATAGTAATCGATTTAATAGCACATGAGATTAATAATTCAAATAATTGCATATTCGTATATTGTAAAGGAAGCGATAAGGGGGAGGATTAATTTACAGCAATTTCAAAGGTTAGACGAATGGTAATGTGGGAGATTAGATAAACTTTATTCCAAACATGAGACCTAATTGAAATTGCGGAACGCCGACCCATGGTCGAGCAGTTCTTTTCCCGCAGTGGTGTTGGGCGGACGCATAATCAGGGCCTTAATATTAATAGGGTTATCACCATTTTTTATAGCTTCAAGCTTGCCCCACCAAGACAATTGTGAGATGACCATTTGTCTACTTTCTCTGACATTTTGGAGGTTAGTTGTTTACACTTCATATCAGCAGTACCCTTTATTGAATTTTGAAAATAAATTCCTAAATACTTGATCCCATATGAGTTCCATATGATGTTAGTGTCACTTAACGTGTCAGCTGTGCAATAAACATTTAGAGTGAAAAAGTCAGTCTTGTTAATCTTTCATGTATAACCGGGAATCAAGAGATAATCTTCAATACGTTTAAGTATAATGGATACAGAGGTGATGGGGTCATGAATATATAGTAGGATATCGCCTGCATAAGCAGAAATTGTAATGTTTGTGTTATGAATAGTAAAACCTTCATTTTCAGGCGAGTTATGTAGGTGACATAGTAAAGGTTTGATGGCTGATAAAAATAATTGGGGTGAAAAAGGACAGCATTGCCTTGTGCCTTTCAATAAAGGAAAAGATGTAGAGTTAATACCATTAACATATATTGGTGCCCTGGGAGAGGAATATAATCGTCTAACCATTGAAATAAATGTGGTGCCAAAAATGGAAAATTTTCATGGTTTTATAGAAAAACTTCCAATTAACTTTATCAAATGCTTACTCAGCATCTAACACTAGCAGACCACTAGGATTTTTAATGTTACATAAAGAAGCAATAGTGTGACAGACAAGTCTATTATTGTCCACTGCTATTCTTCCCATCATAAAACATGTTTGGTCAGATTGAATAATAGTATTTAGTATAGGAGACAATCTAGTTGCAAGAATGTTGGCATATATTTTACAGTCTTGGTTAATAATTGGGGCAGTAGTTTGGAAGTAGTTTGTGTCTTTATCTAGTTTAGGGAAAACAATAGTTGTTGCATCTTTAAAAGATCCTTCAACAGAGGCATTGGCTGCAAAATCCTGGAATAAAGATAAAAGCACTGCGGATAATTGACCGGCAAAAGTTATGTTGAAATCCACTGGAATACCATCAGACCCTGGTGATTTCTTTTTAAGGATTTGATTGCACAGAATATCTCCTCTATAGTTCAAGGGGTATCAAGGGTAATTCTGTTGGTGGGTGATAATGATGGTAATTTGAAATGGTGAAGAAAGTGATCAATTGTTGCATCTTGAGCATCCTGGGGTTTGCTATAGAGATTTGAATAAAGCTGTTGAAATTCTCTAGCTGTTTCTGTGTCTGATGGTAGCAGTCGTCCCGTGGAGTTACAAACAGCATGGATCTGATTCAGGGCTTTTTTCATTCATAAATAATTAGCAAATATACGGCCAGCTTTATGCGCATTAAATTGGAAACTCACTTTTTATTTACAGAAATAAATGTCTGCTCGCTTGCTAAGCAAAGTATTGTATGTATTCATAATGAAGATTTTGTAATTTTCTTTTAATTTGCATATTTGAGGAAGTTATAAAATGTTTCTCAGCTGTGACAATTTGTTGTTCCAATGATAGTAATTTGGCATTAAAATATTTCATGCCAAATTACGTATGCTTTAAATGCATCCCAATAAATAATTTTAGATGTATTTTCAGTGTTACTGTATCGGAAATATTCATTGATGGAAGATAATTTGTGTTGATTTGAATCAGAGAGTGCAATATCAGTGTTCGTTCTCCATCTGTGTGTAGGTTGAGGAATGTCAACTAAAATTAGAGAAAAGGAAATTAAAGCATGGTCTGATACAATAATAGGTTCTATTCGGGGTTAAAGATCGCATGAGTTAAATTTCAGGAAGATAATAAATAATCTATACGTGAGTATGTAGAGTGTGAATTGGAAAAGAAGGTAAAATATTTATGAGTAGGATGTGTAAGTCTCCAGTGGTCCACCAATTTGCCATTTGATATAAATGCTTTAAATAGAGCAGAATATTTTGTGAGGCAGAAGTTAACTGCGGAGATTCTATACAAAAGCAGGTCAAGGCTCATATTAAAATCTCCTCCCATGATAATAGGGGGCAGTGCCTTTAGCTAGAATCTTGGATTACGTTGATTTCCAAAATTGGGGATCATATTACTTCACAGCATATATATTAACTAAATGAAAAGAATAGGTATCAATTTGGATATGAACATGAATATAACAGCACCTACCCAGCTGGACATCAGACATTGTTTTCTTCCTCATCTCCCCGTTATGTTCCCTTACCTCCCTCCCTCGGTCTTGTTATTCTATATTTATTGAATGCACTAGCAACAGCTGTAACTGTAACTAATGTAATGCTGTAACACGTCTTAATCCTCATGTAAAGAGCTCTGATTCCTCCGGGTATAGCCAGCGCTATATAAAACTCAAATAAATAAATACATTTGTGTCCGAATTATGGTTTAAAATGGTAAACTGCAGCTTGCAATATAAGAAGTTAGCCACCTTGTTTTGGCGACCTTTTGCTGGTGAAGAAACTATATTACCCACCCAGGATTTGGTCATGGATGCCAAAACGTTTTCATCAATATGGGTTTCTTGTATAAAGCATATGTCAGTATTACATTTATGAAAATAATGTAGGATTTTCCGCCTTTTTACTGATAACATAAACCTTTAATATTTAGCAAAGCAATGTTTAACTAACAATTATTTGCCATAAGGAAGTATAGTTTTCAGATAAATTACTATTGAATAGGAGCAAAGTAGAGGACAGAAAAACTGATTGAAGATAGAATCGAAAAGTAGCCCATATATATAAAGACAAACAAATTAGCAGGACAGAAAGAACATATATAACCTCTAGAAGAGGATCGCATTAAAGAAAACAGTGAAATTACGAAGGTACAATCCATGAACTAGATGGAACACCATGTTGCCTGCTGGAGGAAGAAAGGAGCAATAATCATTATGCTGCTTGAAAAATCAAGTACTAAATACAGAAGAATGTGAGTCCATTGCCACTAGAGTATGGAAATCAAGATATGCGAGTAGATCAACAGGTGACATGAAAGATTTAGTAACATAATGTTTCCATGTTTGCATAAATGCTGGGTCATATAAACCATATTTGTATCCAGTTTCTTTCAATCTGGGGCATAGTAGAGAGAATTGTTTGCTCATGGCGACTGGTTATTTTGCAAAGTCTCTATGAATGTAGATTTTATGTCCTTCCACCATTAGTGTTGGAATCCCTCGAACAGCCATACGGATTAGTATTAGATAATGGTAGCATAATACGTTGAAGATCACTTGTCTTGGCTTAGAGTGATGTGGATTGCAATAAGAAGGTACACGATGAGCCTTTTAGTAGTGAAGGTATAAGATTTTCCAAAAAGGATCTGCAATTCTGACCTTCAATATTTTTAGGCAAAATTGAAAATGTGCAAATTATATTGACGATTTTTATTTTTGAGGTCTGAAAGCTGTCTCTGCATAGGTGCCATGAGGGTAACTTGAGGTGTTAACTGGTCAATCGCAGTCTTATCTCTAATTTTGATGGTATTATCAGATATCTTCACAGTGAGGTCTGTCATCTCCCTCTGAATAGCCTTAATGTCACAACATATAGCTCCAGTATTATTGTTGATGGCATGAATTTTTTCCAATATTTTTGCCATTTATTCAACATGCGAAGCCACGATTTTAGTTTTTGCAGGAAGAAGAGAGGACGCATGTTTACATTTGTTAGGGAGACTTTGAGGTGATGTAATATGCATTCTGAATATAATAGAGAAATACCTCTTGGTTGAAGTACAGTGGAGTTAAATCAACAAGTGTGGAGTTATCACCATATAATCTGAATGATGGTCACTGAAATGAGTAAACAGCCAGTAAATAGCAAATATGACTGGAATAGGGTTTATTTATGTAAGTGCAGACCTCACCGTTAAGAAGGGGAGTGAAATAGTGAAGACAATACCTTTTAGAAGGAGCAAATTGAAATTACCGCCTTTCTTTAGCCTTGCCTTGCTCAGGCAGTCCTCTGCTGTTCAGCTTCCTCACAGAAACAACCTCATGCAAAAACAGAAGACCTCGACAAAAGCTGGTAAGCACAAGGCATGAGGTTAATAATTAGGATATTTACTTAATTTAAAGAAAAACGGTGCTATTCGATGTTAAAAAAATCATCAATAATAGCAGGCTGTGAAGGAGCTTAAAGTGAGGGCGCCATTTTGGATCGCGGATGCTAATGCAGTAATATTGATACATTTTGACACTTTTGCTGGTAAGGAAGCCTCAAGGAGCTCCAAGTAGGGGTCGAACGTGGGGGAGTAGATAGATTTTGGGGTACACTGCTGTTTACTCACGTCTTTGAGACCTGAATGCGGTCTTTTGGATAAGTTGGTGCAGTTTATAAAGGTAGGAGGCCATATTCACTCGAACACCGGTGAACAGGGTATTATTTAGGCATGGTAGTCTATGATGTCGACAGCCTCCAAGAGGTCCAGCTGTATCCATCGGCAGGGGGGTGTGTGGTTAGTGATTTCCAGGACGTCATCCAACATTATTGAGATAGTAGTTTTGGTGCCACAACACGCATTAAAGTTGGACAGATAGTCGCATAGGGGGAGTTGTTAATGGCCAGGTCCTGTCGATGAATGGTCACTGTTTCCTGGATTACCTTTCCAAAGATATCCATCTGTATGAAGGGTCTGTAATTATCAGGGTACGTTTTTTTTTAATTTAAGGAGTGGGTAGTTGTCCCTTTAAGAGTGCAGAGCTTGTTAGTCCCAGGCTTTGCGGCTATGATGGGTCAGGGGAGGATTGTGAGGGGAGTGGGGGGAAAAAATAGTATAATATTTTGTATTTAGATAATAAAATAATGAAGAATGTAGATAAGTCAAGTTGAGTGGGTTTAATAAATCCTCATCCACGAACATCCACAATTAACTGACTCCCTCAGAACCCCAGAAGAGTGTACATTCTTAGAATCAAGAACACGGAGTGGAATGACAACTCTTAAAGAGAAAGTAATACATTAATGTAAAATGAGAGAACATCACACATCTCCCTTCTTTTATAAAATGAAAAAGAACATCACACATCTCCCTTTCCTTATAAACAAACTAGAAGAAAAACAACAGGCTAAATGAAAAAAAAACAGACTAAACATAATCTTTCAAATAGTACGGCGCACTACGAATTCTTTGACTTCTTGTAGAAGACGAAGACAACCTGTCAAAAGAAGCGTTAGAGGGAAGAAAAGAATTATTGCACAAACTATTGTCATTATGAGACGAGCCACAATTCACATTAGGGTTAACAATAACAACACGACTCTTATTCCAAATTCTTCCATCTTCAGTCTTAACAGCATTTTTGAAAATTTTGACAACAGCTCTAACATCAGTATATTTTGACCACGGTTTTCGTCCAACAGGGGTCTTTATCTTAACTAGATCACCAACTTTTATCTCATGAAACTTAACACATTTCTTTATGTCAAAATATGACTTACGTGCACTTTGCTTAAGCAATTCTTTCGTCCTCCATTCACCTATGTCATTGTTCACCAAACCTTTGTTTAAGCACATCCACCCAGGACACAACAAAGTATTAGGAATCCTCCCTTTGAAAAGCTCGAATGGTGATCTCCCAGTGGAAGAATGAGGGACAAAGCGATAGGTATTTATCCTGTCTTGGAGAGTGGTTTTCCAATTCAAACCAGAAGCCCGAGCAAGTTGAATTGACTCCTTTAGAGTTTTATTGACCCTCTCAACAGCACCATTAGTCTCAGGGTGATAAAGTGAACATTTTTTTTGAGTAATACCACATTTTTTTTAAAAATCAACAAAAAGTGTGGAACAAAACTGGGGACCATTGTCAGATAATATACTATTTGGAAATCCTTCCTTGGAAAACAGAGGCTCTAAAAAATTAATGATGGAATCAGAAGTAATCTCCCTGACAGCAGAAACTTCAATCCATCTTGAATAAAGATCAATTAAAACAATGAGGTAGGGAGTGTCAGAAACACCAGATAAAGGACCCAAGATATCAATGGCAACCTCATCCCAAGGGTGACCAGGTAAATTCCTCTTAACGATGGGCATTTGTCTAGTTTTAAGAATCTTGTCGCTAGAACAACACTCAGGACACTCTCTGACCATTCTTTCAGTCTCAAGATCCATACCCGGCCACCAAAATTGCATACGTAAGAACTCTTTGGTCTTAACAATCCCCAGATGACCACAATGAGCTAGGGACAACAACTTTCCTCGTAGCGAAGAGGGAGGAACAAGTTTAGTACCACGAGTCAATAGACCATTACTTACAGAGAGCTCATCTGAAACTAAAGACCAAGGTTTAGACAGGCGTAAATCACCATTTAAAGAAAGAATCACATTGGAAATTTCTTCATCTTTACCCAACTCCAACCTCCATTCATTTTCATTAATTGCACCATCTGTAATTTCACACACATTAGTACATTCATCAGGTTCACACAATTCTTCATGATCAGTATTCTCACTGTTAACTAATCTAGATAAACAATCAGCTGATCTGTTAGCTATCCCAGGGATATACTCTACCTCAAACTCGAATTCCTGTAGAGAAACAATCCATTTCCTAATTCTTGATGAAATGGCATCAAGACCTTTCTTTGAAAAGACCTCTCTCAAAGGTTTATGGTCAGATAATACACACACCTTCGTTCCCCAAATGAGATTCTTGAACTTTCTCAACGCCCAAAAAATGGCAAGGGATTCCTTCTCTATTACTGAGTAATTAAACTCCGATCCTCTGAGGCAACGAGAAGCACAGCAAATAAGATAATCTTTACCATTTCTCTTCTGAACTAAAACCGCACCCAGGCCTTTATCACTTGCATCTGTGAACATGACAGTGGGTAGTCCAGGAACAAATGCATGAAGAGAAGGAGCTTTTTTTATTTTTTCTTGATACACTCAAATTCCTCTTTACATTCACAAGACCAGTCAAATACAACACTTTTTGCAGTCAACTTTCTCAAATTATGGGTTTTGTCTGCGAAATTTGGAATAAATTTACCATAAAATTCCACCATGCCCAAGAATGAGAGAAGTTCATCTTTACAGGTTGGATCCTTAACTTTGTCTATAGTTTCAACAAGTTCCTTCTTTGGAAAGACACCATCACTAGTGATACGATGACCCAAATAATTAACTTCCAGAACTCTAAATTTGCATTTGGATCTCTTTAAGGTCATGCCAGCACTAGCTAACCGCTTTAAAACATCAGACACACGACAATCATGTTCAAGAATATCATTTCCATAGATTAACAGGTCATCTTGATAGCACTTAACACCTGACAAACCTCTTAGGATCTTTGACATGATACGTTGGAAGACCGAGGCAGCCGAAACGAGGCCAAAGGGCATTCTCTTAAATTTAAACGTACCCATAGGTGTAATAAAGGCAGTCAGGTCTTGAGAATAAGTATCTAGCTCTACCTGATGGTACGCGGAAGCTAAATCAAGAGTGGTAAAATATTTTGCACCTTCTAGAGTGCTGACTATTTCATCAATATTGGGAAGGGGAAACCTATCAACCACTACTTCCTTATTTAGGGCTCTCAGGTCAATGCAAAGACGAATTTCACCTGTAGATTTCTTTGCTATAACCACAGGCGCAAGCCACTCCGTCGCCTCCACAGGTACAATAATATCATTCTTCACAAGTTTGTCAAGTTCTTCCTGAACTTTCGCCTGTTCTACAAGGGGAATCCTCCTCACTTTGGCCGCAATAGGAAGAGCATTGGCTTTTAATTTTATGTGAAGTTTATAACCCCGCAAACACCCTAGTTGCTCTTTAAAAACATCTGGAAATTGCTTTGCTAAAGATAAAGACAAACTTTCATCACTCACATTTTTACTTACAGAGTCAGACACTTCTTGAATTTGAACTTGGGGAGTGGCATTTGGATCAAGAGTTACTCCTAAATAGCGTTGATGTAACCAACCTAATAGTGCATCACCTTTCTTTGACACGTAAACTTTACCAACAGTAATCCTTGAACCAAGTTCTATTTCAGCCATGAAATAACCCAGCATCATAATGGGTTTTTCACTATAACCTAGAGGAAAAATATCACACTTGAATAGTTTCACTTTGTCTTTAAACAATTCATTATATAACTTTTCATCAATTATGGTTATTTTTGAGCAAGAGTCAAATTTTAAATTAATCATAGAACCTTCTACACTAACTAAATGAGATGGATGGTCTGATTTGTCATCATTAACTTCAAAGCAAATCGATCTCACATGAGGCTGAGGCCATCTTCTTCTTGAGTTATCGCTATTATATGTTTTACTTCTGCATAACTTCGCAAAATGACCCCTCTTATTACATAAATTACATGTTACTTTCAATGCAGGACACATAGGTGAATTAGCCAAATGATTATATTGACCACACCTAAAACAAGAAAATTTGCTAGTAGAGAAAGGCAAAGAAGAATTAAAAGACCTAGCATGCTTTTCATCACTTTCAAAATGTTCTACTTTTTTTTTTAACTGATAAACAGTCTCATCCACTTTTACTTCATCCTTCGACTCAGGGGTAGCTGGCTTTTCTTTCTCTTTTCTAAGTTCACCAACACATTTCGTCATGTGTTCTACTTGTTTTGCTATAGTTAAAACTTCTTCTAATGGAGGTTCATCTTTTAGCCATAGTTCTTTTCTTATATCATCATGTGCGCATCTTAAAACAAACTGATCACGTATTCTTTCATCAAGTGTCTGTCCAAAATTGCATGACGAAGCAAGTTTTCTCAAGGAAGATACATATTCTTCTACTGTTTGATCTTTCTTTTGCTCACACAAACCAAAATGGTACCTTTCCATGATGGTGCTAAGTCTTGGCAAATAATGCCTATCAAGTTGAACTATGGCTACCTCATACTCATTAAGATTTCTTTGTTCAGCCGCTGTTAAGTCTGGTAAATGTTCGAGAACATCTTGTCCTTCGCCCCCAAGACAATGTAATAAAAGTGAGTGTTTTCTTTCAGCACTCAGATTGGTTCCGCAGACTCTAGCGTAGTTCGCAAAAATTTTTTTCCATTTTTTCCATTTTATATTTGGCTCTCCAGGACTTGTAAGGAAAAAAGTAGGCTGTGTAACATTTTGCATTTCTTATATTATATATAAGTACACCTTATTAGTTTAATTAAATATGTGATCTGTAACCAATCACTTCTTAATGTTTTCTTTCTCCTATTTATGCCTTGTTAAATAAGAGTTTGTATTCTCTCTTTCTTTGTGTTATTCTATTACTGTGTTAAAACGAAGCTTGAACTACAATTGTTTTAAAATTTCTCTTGATCTCCACAAGATGGCAGTGTAGATAGATTGTGCTCTATTATGACTCAGCGTTGTGATGGCAGTGTAGATAGATAGTGTTCTATTCTATTTCAGCGTTGTCTTCTTGAGTCATAGTATTATCTTTGCCAGAACACTCCAGGAACAATGTACTTTCCACTGGAATGCAGCGCAGCTCTCCTGAAGCGCAGAACACCGTCAGCGCGTAGTGCGTCCTCTTTTTTTTTTGAAACGCATGCGTTTGAAACGCACGCTGACGTAGAGCGCGAGCAGAGGCAGAGACGGAGCGCGAGCCAAGACAAGCCCGTCTTTCTTATTTAAAATCTTTAATAACTCCCAAATCCTGTCAAAGTACCTCCCGCTCTCCTCACCACAATGATATTCTTTAATCTGCCGCTGGGAAGTCTTCGCTTCCTTTGATATCCGCGTTGACAGCCGCCGGAGGAGAAAGCAGGTCAGGAGGAAGTAATCTGCTTGAAATGTTTGTCGTGTTGTCCTGTTGAGGTCGTTTCCGATCGTCGCCAGTATAATATTTTGTATTTAGATAATAAAATAATGAAGAATGTAGATAAGTCAAGTTGAGTGGGTTTAATAAATCCTCATCCACGAACATCCACAATTAACTGACTCCCTCAGAACCCCAGAAGAGTGTACATTCTTAGAATCAAGAACACGGAGTGGAATGACAACTCTTAAAGAGAAAGTAATACATTAATGTAAAATGAGAGAACATCACAAATAGGTCATTGCGAACCTGGAAAAGGAGGCAGGAAGGTTACAGCCAAGTCCATCTTAGTAGTAGTGTAACGTAAAATGATGCCCCCCCCCCCTGCAAAATGTGAAGAGGGGGCCCCGAGTCTCCCATATGCCTCAGATATTAATTGGACTTTGGCTGAATGGAGGCCCCCTGAATTTTAGGGGGACCTGAAAGGTTGGGGACCCCCATGCGCCCTAGAGGCTTGCGTTACTTACCTTTATCTTGTGTTGTTAGAGATAGATTTTTGAGAAACTCCGCCTGTCCTGTTCTCAGCAAGTGCACTCAGGCTGTCTGGCACTTCTGACAGTCTGCCTTGCCAAGTTATAACAACTGTGAAATGAAAACAGCTTTTTTTCCCCCTGTGTATATTTATTCTGGTTAAAGACCTGGGGCAGCCAGCCAGTGGTGTAATCGAACCTAATAGCCATACACAGGCCAGCCTGGGAGCTTCAATTTCTGTGTGCCAGGCACCCTCCATAAAATACTAATGATGACGTAGTGCATTAATAGGGCCTTGCAACTTCCAAGCACTGTAAATGACGAGCGAGAGATCACCGACTCAGCTCAACAGTACTTAATTATTTTAATGACCCCCCCCCCCCCCCAAAAAAAGCTAGTTGGCACAGTTTGTGACTTGCAGATTACACATCGCCTTCAGCAGCAGGTGCTCAGCTATTCTAACAGTCTAGTGCAATCAACACTGCCCTAATGTATGTTGAACTTTGCCGGCCTGTTTAACACAGCCAGGGGCATATTTATGAGCCCCTTGCGCTGCATATTTATGAGGCTTTGAATGACCTCAGAGATATGGAGTAATGCAAGGCAGTGCAAATCGATGCTTTGCCTTATTTTGCCCTAGGGAGGGGTTCCATGGGCGTTGCAGTGGGTTTTCCCATTCAACAAACATGGATTTGAGACTTCCCCAAATTTACAAAACTACGTAAACCTGGGGTTGTGCCAAAACCTTACGCCTCCCCAGTAGAGGCGCAATGAAGACAACATTTTGTATTTCTCCTTGTTCTTTCCTCTTTACATGTGTCCTGCATTCTGCAGCACACATAGAAAGAGGAAAACGCCTCCCAGTATTCTTTTTGTGCAGGGAGGTGACCCTTCCTGCACAAAAACAATCCTGCTGACAACATAGGCGCCCTTGCACTACGGTGCAGGGTGCCTGCATTGGCGCTAGGCTGGCGAAACTGCGTCAGAGCAGGGGGGAAGGACAGGAATGCACCGCATTGGATAATTATGGTGCATTCCTGCCCTTTCACTTTCAGGTATGGCAGCGCTGCCCTACGCCAAAACCCCATAAATGAGGCCCATAGTGTGCAGTAATAGTGAAACACTGCCTCTGCCACCAGTGAGTGCCACCGTAGTGTGCAGTGTCCGAAGCATACAGCAACAACATCCAGTGCACTTCCAGTGCAGTTAATAGCTTTGTGACCACCCAGTGACTCCAATGCATTTAATAGCCGCGCATACCCTTAGGGACTCCAGTGCAGTTAATAACTGTGCGCACCCCTAGTGACTCCAGTGCAGATAATAACTGTGTGCACCCCTAGTGACTCCAGTGCAGATAATAACTGTGCGCACCCCTACTGACTCCAGTGCAGTTAATAACTGTGCGCACCCCCAGTGACTCCAGTGCAGTTAATGCCCATGCGCACCCCCAGCGACTCCGGCGAGACTTTTTCCTCATTCGCGATCATCAACATCAAGTTGCTGATCGCGAGCGTGGAAAATAAACCTCCCGGCGAGATTCTCAACGCGGGGAGATCATGTTTCTCATTGCGAGTGGTCGCGTATGCTCGCGACCACTCGTGATGAAAAAACTACCAGTCCGCGTTGAGAAAGTTGCCGCTCGAGAAAAAATCTACTCGAGCGGCAGAAAACTAAAGCTCGCACTGTGCAAGATGCCGTTTTCAATGATTGCACAGTGCCGGATGCTTGTCCGCACTGTACAATCATTGAAAACGGCATCTTGCACAGTGCAAACAGGGTACTACGCAGTTCGCGTAGTGCTACACGTAGCTCGCGTAGTGCGAAGTGCACTTTGCGTAGCTTCGCGTAGTGCTACTTCGCGAACTACACCCAGCCCTAGTCAAAACATGTAATGGTCCAGAAAAACCAAACCTCTTTGGTGTGGGTAGTTGCTAGTTGCCGATTTCACTTCGGTGTCACAAGGGCACACGGTTTTATTTTTGTTTTTTTACAAACAAAAAAAATCATTGTTTCTTACTATTAAACGCATAACTTCTGTCAGATTTAACCCATTCTAGCTATTTTAGTTTATTTTTATTGCAAGAACGTTTCCCATTTAGGCTAGCCTCAATTAGGTGCACTACCTTTTACCCTTCAAATACAACACAACGTCAAAGCAGGACAGCAAAATCATTCTGTAGTGTTATGAAAGCAGGTAATAAGCACTGACAAATGCAATAGTTTTTGCCTTTGTTAAGTAAATTGATTTTCTAAGACTGTACTAGCTCACAATGAGCTGGTGCAGCCTGGAAGGGTAATGGAAACCCCCCTCAGACAAAGAGTATGTAAAGTAGGGGCAGAAACGGAAATACAAAATGTGCCTCTTAACACAGGTACAGCACAGGTGACACCAGCACTGAAATCTTCCCTCGCGCACCCAGCCGATATAGCATAGGCAGCAGCTTCTCTTAAAGAACATTCACAGCACAGGCAGCAGAAATGAAATGCATACCTCCCTAACCAACACACAGTAGATACAGCCCAGTTAGCAGCAGCTCAACCTTCCTTCAAACAGAACAGAACAGACACTGCAGAGGCAGCAGCAGGTCAAGCTTCCCTCACACATACAGCCACTACAGCATGGGCAGCAGCTTCTGTTAAAAAACATTAACAGCACAGGCAGCAGAAGTGCAAACCTCCCTCACCAACACACAGTAGATATAGTACAGGTAGCAGCAGTCCAAGCTCCACTTAAACAGAACAGACACAGCAGAGGCAGCAGTGGGTCAAGCTTCCCTCACACAAAACAGGAACTGCACAGAAATTAGTAATGTAAGTTTCTCTCATACTCAGAACAGGTATACAGTGTTGACTGCAATGGTGCAAAGTTCCTTCAATCAATCAATCAAGGATTTATAGAGCGCACTACATACCCGTGAGGGTCTCAAGGCGCTGGGGAGGGTGGCTGCAGCTAGCGGTCGAAGAGCCAGGTCTTGAGTAGTCTCCTGAAGGTCTGTGGGTCGTCTGTCTGCTGTAGGTGTAGAGGGAGGGAGTTCCAGGTCTTGGCGGCTAGGTGGGAGAAGGATCTTCCCCCGGAGGAAGTTCTGTGGATGCGTGGGACGGTGGCCAGTGAGAAGTCGGCTGAGCGAAGTTCTCTATTGGATACGTAGAATGACAGTCGGCTGTTGAGGTATTAAGGGCAGGTGTTGTGGAGTGCTTGTGTGCCTGGATCAGGAGTTTGAAGGTGATTCTTTTGTTGACGGGGAGCCAGTGTAGGTCTCTCAGGTGGGGGGTGATGTGGTCTCGGCAGGGGACATCGAGGACCAGCCGTGCCAAGGCGTTCTGGATTCTATGAAGTGCGCTGATGAGCTTGGCCAGGGCTCCGGCATAGAGGGCATTGCCGTAGTCGAGTCTGCTGCTGATGAGGGCGTGGGTGACGGTTTTCGTGTGCCTGTAGGGATCCATCTGAAGATCTTTCAGAGCATGCGGAGGGTTTAGAAGCAGGTTGAGGAGACTGCTTTGATTTGGTTGGCCATGGTGAGTTTCGAGTCGAGGATGACTCCCAGGTTGCGTGCGTGGTTGGTTGGTGTTGGGGCGGCGCCCAGGGAGGTGGGCCACCAAGAGTCGTCCCAGGCGGAGGGGTTGGGTCCGAGGAGGAGGATCTCTGTCTTGTCCGTGTTCAGTTTGAGCCGGCTGTCTTCCATCCAGTTGGCGACGGCCCTCATACCCCGGTGGAGGTTGGCTTTGGCGGTGAGGGGGTCTTTGGTGAGGGAGAGAATCAGCTGGCTGTCGTCGGCATACGAGGTCAAGTTGAGGTCGTGGAGTCTGGCGATGCGTGCGAGTGGAGCCATGTAGATGTTGAAGAGTGTCGGGCTGAGGGATGATCCTTGCGGGACGCCGCGGATGGTCTTGGTGATTCCTGAGTGGAACGGGGGGAGGCGGACTCTTTGGGTTCTGTCGGAGAGGAAGGAGGTGATCCATTCCAGGGCCTTGTCGCGGATCCCTGCGTCGTGGAGGCGTGTGCGTAGTGTGCGATGACAGACGGTGTCGAAGGCAGCGGAGAGGTCCAGGAGGATGAGGGCTGCTGTCTTGCCGTTGTCGAGTAGGACTCTGACGTCGTCTGTGGCGGCGATGAGGGTGGTCTCGGTGCTGTGGTTCTTGCGTAAGCCTGATTGGGAGGGGTCGAGGATCTTGTTCTCTTCCAGGTACAGGGTGAGCTGGGTGTTGAAGATCCTTTCGATGACCTTCGCCGGGAACGGGAGCAGGGAGATGGGCCAGAAGTTCTTGAGGTCGCTCGGGTCCGCCTTGGGTTTCTTCAGTAGGGCGTTGATATCGGGGTGTTTCCAGCACGCAGGGAAGGTTGCGGTCTCGAATGAGAGGTGATGATGTTCCGCAGGTGGGGTGCGATGGAGCTGTCGGCCTTGTTGGCGATGTGGTGGGGAAGAGGGTCGGATGGGGCGCCGGAGTGGATGGTGCTCATGGTTGTGATGGTATCTTCGGTGGTTACGCTGGTCCATGCGGTGAAGTGGTCGTGGTCGGTGGGTGATTGTGGTAGCGGTGCAATGGGGTTGGTGTGGTGCGTCCGGGGGTTGAGGCTGTCATGTCCTTATACACGCAGTACAAGAAGTGTGCAGGCTGTAGCAGTGCAAACTTCCTTTATGCACCTAAATCTTCCATCTCGAACAGCAGTGGTGCAAGCTTCTGTCTTCCAATACAGGAACAGATCAGATACCAGTAGTGTGAGTTTTCCTCAAAGAGTGTGGTGAGAATCCATGCAAGGTCCACCGCACGCACATTACTGGAACAGTAGGGACAGAACTCTTACAGCACGGACAGGTTACCTCACACAGAACAGGTACAGCATGAGCAACAACAGTGTGCGTTTCCCTCACAAACACAACAGGTGAAGCATAGGCTCCTATAGGCCTTGACACACAAATATAGGGCAGTGGAGGACCAACGTAGGTGGCAGGGCTGACTAAATAACTATTCAAGGAAAGACAAATTATGCAGCACTTCTTTCCAATAAAAAGTCTTTCCACCGAAGCTGAAAGTAACGTTGCTCTTCCGCATTCTCTCCCTTAGGGCTAGGAATTTCTCTCTGGTCTCCACTGTTTGCCTTGAGAAATCTTGTGTGATTATAATTTTGTTGCCATTCCAATTTAAGTTTGGGTTCTTACGTGCTACTGCAAAGATTGCTTCTGTTTGGTTAGAGCGCAGTGGTCTGCAGATGATTGGTCTTGGTCCTCTGCCCTGAGGCGGTTTGACAGCCGGCATTCTGTAGGCTTTGTCAACTTCGAACTGTTTATCAAAATTTAGACCTGTTAGTTTTGGCAGTAGCTCTTCTATGAGGGCTGCGCAGACCACTCGCATGTCACCCTAACCCTCAGCGGGAGACACAACGACCAAACAAGCCGTAGATGGAGATTCAACAGTGACATCCTGAAGAACCCGGCCAATATGGCAGAAATTGAAGGAGCCATAAAAGAATTTCTAGAATTCAATGAGACTAGGGACACCGGAAGAGACACCCTTTGGGACGCCATGAAGGCCACTCTCAGGGGTAGACTACTCAACATCAAAGCTAGAATGAACAGGGAAAGAAATAAAAAAGTGCTTGAACTCGAAACGCAGATCAAACACCTAGAAACAAGCCATATAACAAACCTAGAAGACAAGAACACTCTCACTGACCTGGCCAGAAAGAAATACCAACTTAATAAGATCTTAAGTGAAAGGGCGGGCATGTGGATAAATAGATATAAAGCCATAAACCTATGCTCAGCAAACAAGGCAGGGAAAGCCCTAGCGACATACCTGAAATACAAGCAGAGACAACATACAATTGCAGCAATAACAGACACTAATAAGAAATCCCAGACATCCAATAAAGGTATACTCAAGGTTTTTAAAGATTTCCACGAGGGCCTCTACAGAGAGGACACCAACCTTAAAGGGGACGGGGGAGCTAACCTCCTAGGTAGACTTACCCTGCCCAAATTGTCCGACACACAAAGAGCGCTGCTAGAACAAGATATAACAGGGGCAGAGATAGAAAAAGCGGTAGCAGCACTTAAGGACAACAAAGCCCCTGGACCAGACGGCTATACAGCATTGTTCTATAAACAATTTCTCCGACTAATCAAACCCATAATGGAAGAAGTATTCACACTCTGCATTCGGGAAGGTAAGATGACTACCTCAATGACCGAAGCCAACATAATAGTCATCCCTAAAGAAGGCAAGGACCTACAGCATCCGCAAAACTACCGCCCCATCTCACTAATCAACGTAGACTGCAAGATCTACGCAAAGATCCTGGCGGGTAGATTAAACACACAGCTTCCAAACCTAATCCATAACTCCCAGGTGGGTTTCCTCAAAAATAGATTGTCCCAAGACAACACGAGGCTCCTGTGTCATTTAATAAACCATGACTCCACCAACGCGGAACCAGCAGTTATGATCGCATTCGACGCAGAGAAGGCCTTTGACAGAGTGTCCTGGCCCTTCCTTGAGCAATGCATGCGAAAGTTTGACCTAGGAGAAAACGACATAAAAATGGTGATGGCGCTATATAGAGAACCCAAAGCCCGCGTGGTTGTCAACGGGGGTACCTCTGAACTCCTAACCCTAGGCAGAGGGACCAGACAAGGCTGCCCACCCTCCCCTGCACTGTTCCTACTCTGCCTGGAACCACTCCTGTCCATGATCAGAGACAACGGCGATATAAAAGGAATCGCAGTCAAGGGGAGGACTTTTAAACTAGCGGCTTATGACGACGACCTACTAATAACGACACAGGACCCGGGCCCCTCGATAGCAGCCCTGATGGCCACCATCGAGGAGTACGCGCAGGTCTCTGGATATAAACTAAATAGGGACAAGTCTGAATGCAAACCCCTAAATGTACACACAACCAGGGCAGTTCTGGGGGTCTCGGGGCTGGCCTGGCAAAAAAACTTCCTAAAGTACCGGGGCCTACACTTTGGTAAGGATCTAAAATCAACACTGGACTACAACGAAAATGCCATGTTAAACAAAATAAAAGGGAAGCTATACTCATGGTCACCAAAATTCATCAGCTGGTGGGGCAGGGTGGAAACAATAAAAATGATAACACCCATGGTCAACTACCTGCTCAGCATGCTCCCTCTCTTAGCCACAGAGGACTTCCACAAAAAAACTAGACAACCTGATCAATAAATTCCTCTGGAGAAACAAAAAGCCCAGGATCAGCCTGCAAAAACTAAGACTAAGCAAAACACTAGGGGGTCTCAACATCACCAATTTTAAAACTTTCCAGACCGCATGCCTAGCCAAGCAGGGGATATTTTGGGTCTCACCAGACCAGGCTGGAACTAGAGAGAGAAATCATTTTAGGCCTTGACCCTTTAGCGCTACTTACTGCTAATAAACACCCCGAAGCAAACAACATTATATTTAAATACACCAGGAACGCCCTTCTCAAGGTTGACAAAAAGTTGGTAAGGAGCATTAAAAACACGAACAGGGAATCTATCTGGCACAACACCAGAATCAAGTACAAAGACAAGCGACTAAACAACAGAGCTTGATACGAAAGAGTAGTCTCGACGATCAACCAGCTAGAAAAAAACAATGCCCCGCTTACGTTCCACACGCTACAACTCTTGCACAAACTACCAGATATTGAGTTTTATAACTTCCTAAAAATAAAGGCGGCAATCACAAGAGCAAGAATTAGCAAGGAGGTACCATCAATCCTCCTATATATGGCGAATCTGAATAAGACTGGTCACCAAACATCGCACATATACAAACTCCTCAGCCCGGTAACATCAAAACTAAACACCAAAGCTTTAGAATTCTGGGAAACGCAACACACCAGACAGTTTAGTGAGAAAGAAAAGGCCCGACTATGGAAGTACGGCTGTAATGCCAGAAACCGGTTCCCGGAAGCTTGTTTCCTTTCCAGTAAAGACTTGGCTTGGTAGTTTGGTCTGTCCTGTTCCCATGATGCACTGGGCCAGGGTCAGACTAATTTGCATGTAGCCAGGTTCTGAGCTGGGATGGTGCAGTGAGCTAAAAAACGGTGATGGATCAAGCCCTGATCTTTTGACTGGGTAGGAGTGTTCTGCTTAATTCAGATACTCTGTCCATCACCACCCCCTTTATGAATCGACTATGGACCTCAGCATCCAAAAACAAGGTATCTCCAACATTAGCCCAAACTAAATTCTGGCTCCTCCACAAAGCATATTGGACCCCGGCCCGACTGGCAGCGATGGGGCTCAGAGACAACGACAAATGCTGGAACTGCCATAAACACAAAGGAGACCGAGCTCACCTTATCCTCTACTGCCCCAAACTCAAGTCTTTCTGGGACAACGTAAGAGTCTTCATAAATACCATAATGGGACACCCAATTCAGCACGACTTCCTAGGGCTAGTAGCCGCCTTCCTGTCCCCCGGAATCGACCCCAAAAGCGATAGTGACCTAATCGACCTCCTGCTGACAGCAGCGGTCAAAACAATACTGGCGAACTGGAAGGACACAGGAAAGGCAACCTTTAGGAGTTGGCTGACTTGGATCACGTTCCTCAGAGGGGCGGAAAACATAACGACAGACAGCTCACCACACTCCACCAAAAAAGGCGAGATGTGGCTCCCCCTAGACAACTACCTGGGCACGCACAAACCACCTTAGACAGAGACCACTAGCCTCCCCACAGCCCATACATTGGTGTGCGGCATATGAACGACCATGCCACACTTTCCTGCCCGCTCTTCCCTTCTTCTCTTTCCCCTATCCTCCTTTTTCTCTTCTTTACTTTCCTCGCATGTGGGCTGTACGCAGAACGGCCGTGTGCCAATGTAAGCCAGCACCATGCCAGACAACGAATGTAACATGCACCTAACTATGTCAACCTTATGCCCACTGTAACCTTATGGCGCATAAGACACAAGTACTGCCTTCACTTCACATGTTCTGTTAAAATCTCTTTAATAAAATCTTTTGAAATAAAAAAAAAAAGTCTTTCCACCAAAAGCAACTGTGCTGGCAGTGCAGTCCTCTTCATATGCATTATGGGCATCTCTTAGGGGGTATTACTCTAGGTTTCAAAACATGATGCGGAGTAAACTCAATTCTTTTTTTCAGAATGTGCTATATATGCCCCCATATATACAAATGACCTTCCTTATGACAGGGCAAGCATATTGGCATGGATGCACCTCCCCACGTATGTTAAGGGGCCCCTTAGGCTAAAAACAACATACAGTATGCCAGTGCCACAATGTTTTACATTAGGGCTGTCCATATACGAAGAGTGACCATTATGTCAAAAATGACCTCTTATATGATAAGGTCAGAATTTTGTCATGGTTGCCCTCACCCCAGAATTCCACGGTTGTCCTCAAATAAGCCAGGAATTACCAGGAAAAAGCCAATGCCAGCATTTTGCCATGGGGCCCCCCTCCCCACCCCTATTTTTCCAGAATTTCCTCCAGTATGCCAGACACAGCAATATTCTGTGGGTGTCCCCATATGCCAAGTATTACACTGTTATGCTAGTGCTGGTATTTGGAAATGCTAAGAATTGTATCTAGTCTGCTTGTGCAAGCATTTTGCCAGGGCTGCCTCTATAAATGTATTATCTTAGAATTATATATAACCTCACTATACCCCTAACTAACCCCTCTAACTGGGGCTTGCTGCTAGTAGAAATTGTGAATTCTCTTGCTTTCTCTTTCTTCTTATTTTAAATAATTAATTGGATTATATGCACTGTTGTAATAAGTATAATGATATGGGGTTTTACTGATGCTTTTTGATTATAAATGGAATTGAGCATGATGAACTGTAATATATTCATGTTTTAACGTTTGCATGTTCTTAACTTGCATATGTTATTTTAACTTGCATATGTTATTGGATGGGTAAAACAGCAGATTTTATTGGATTTTCAATTAAAAATAAATATGATTTAATTTTAATAAATTTGGGAAAGAGGTGTATACCGTATATTATTGTTTAGTGCGTTCTAATTGGATTTTGGGCATATAGTACTGGGGACACACATAAGTTCGGTTGAATAAAAGGGAGCCTCATTTTGATTGTGACAATTTTACTGCGCCAGCCAGCTGCCGCGCTTCCCTTTCCAGCTGAGCACGTGACTCTGGAACGCGCCTTTGAAGCCAGTTCAGGCGGCTACAGGGAGAAAGGGGATACATCAGCATGACGGGTGGTCTTCAGCTGTTTGGGTGGCAAGAGAGCCACTCGGGCTGTGGTCACAGGGGGCAGACAGCCCCCACCCACCTGTCGATGCCAGCCTGTGCTTGAAGGCCTGGCTGGGCAGTCTTTCTCTTGCTCCTTGCTTTTTCTTCCTGCCCCAATTTTCTTTACCATCTCGCATAGAAGAGTGCCTTGAGCAGAGACTATTAATTCAGCAATGACATGCTAGGACACACAGCTAAATCACGCAGCCCTGTCAGAAACCTGTTGATCACAACTGAACCAATGACCGGGAGGCAGGGCTTCAAGTGAGCCGGGTCTGAGCACTGGCAGTTTTTTAACACCGTTCGCTGTGGCAGCAATTCCGCCGCAGCGCTAGGGGGGAGGGGGGCCACGCGGCGCTCCCATGCTCGTGACAGAACCGCTCCGTCACGAGCCTCGGGCGCGCTGTTCTTGTGACGGTGCGGTTCTGTCACGGCCCCGCCCGCTCAAAAGAACGCGCCGCGCAGGTGCAAAATCAGCGCCGAGCGGGACGTGACGGAACCGCTCCGTCACCAGCACAGGGCGACCGAGGCTGGTGATGGAGCGGTTCCGTCACCAGCATGGAAGAGGTTATAGGGGGCCTCGAAACGGGTCTCTATTGGGCTCTGTTTTGTGCCCTGGCACAGGCGGTCCGTGCAGTGACAGCAGGCACATCTTGTGCGCGCGCTCACACTGCTCACTTCTCACTAGTGGAGAAGTTACGGCATGACGTCATGCCAGGGGAGTGTTGTAGGGGAAGGGAAATCCTTTAAAGAGAGTAATTTTCTCTCTGGATTTCCCTTCTCTTTTTGAAACTCAGGAGCAGCAACATTGTCCTGATGTCACCAAGGCTTTAAGTAGAAGCTTTTAAAATATTATTTACAAGCCATAGTGCTGCTCATTTATCTTATGCAACTAACAACCATTGACAAAGCCAATAGTCCTGGCTTGTTGTAGGTATGATGTTACTTGTTGTATCATATATCTGGATGCAATGATGGTAACAGCAAAATACTATTCGGGTGGCACACTATGCTCAGCACAGATTTTTAGCTTTATGTGTTTTAGCCACGCCCTTAATTACATTGGCCACACCCCTTTGAGAGACCCCCTGTTTTTTCACCCCACTTAAAGCCCTGCCGGGAGTCAACAGTGCTTTTCACGAAATTGGATCAGTGAACCAAGGTCTCACTGGTTTGAATTGTTTGTCTCTGCATCCTCAATATTGGGTCAAAATGTGAAGCGTACGTAGTGCGCATGTGTGAGCCTCTAAGGCAACAGCAATGGCTTTATTTGAAACTAGGGACGATGTATTGCAAAAGATTAAAAAGTTAGAATGGTGCGATTTCTTTTACTTTTCACCAGCTAGAAGTTGCTACCGCCTGCAATGCCTCTTCTTGCCTATGTCTCAGGGTTTCAAGTCAGCCCACAAGGTAAACGACAGCCTTATTAAAATTGTTTACAAAAAGTTTAAAAACGAATAGATGGAAAAAAATGTCAAGTCCCAGATCTGGAAGAAATACACATTTAATAGTAAAGGACGGCAAAGAAACGGGTATGTTCACTTTATCAATCTGACCAAACCAGGCATTCAAACATTCAGCTGTTACCCAGGTCACATAATATCACACACATATATATGAAAGAACACTTGACTTTCAAGTCTCAGCTGCAAGTAAGATGTGCCAGCACAAACTATATCCCATACATGGGTGACACTAGCCTACACAGGCCTGTGCTCGCTCAGTGTGGAGGCCTCCTGCAGCACACCTGTGTTCTGTTGTGTTACCCACAGAGATGTGTGTAGGGACTAGGGAGTGAGGGGCCTTGCAGCGCTGTCTAGTTAGGGTACTTTCACATCCTGCTCTTTAGGGTTCTTTCACAGACTGGAGTCTGGTTTCTTTTTTAATTGGTCATTAGTAGTTAGGTGCGTTTGACATTTGGTATATGTTTGGTTGTAGAGTTTTTTTAATGTGTGCATCCAGAGATCATTTCAAATTTGAGATCATGCCATCTTAAGGATTGGTGTGTGCATTGATATGTTTGCTGTATGTGTATGAGGTAAGTGGGGTAGTGGAGACCAGCGGCATAACATGGGCTGCCAGCGCCCAGGGCAAGTCCAGTATTGCGCCCCCTAATCCTTAGCACTTCCCGCAAACGTCTTAGGGTCGCAAAAGTTTAATTGAAGTTTTGCACCCCTAAGAATTTTGCGAACGGGGCAGCCGCCCCTGTGGCCCCGTCCACGGAGACTGTGGTTTATAGATGTTTCGACCATTCTCCCCTTCTTGCTTGGGACGGAGACCACTCTCCTGCCTATGGCAGCAAACCATACTGTGTGAATGGCTGAAGATACTGCTACAACCTCCGTGGATATGTCCGCCTCACACAGAGGAGTCATGGGTAGTGCTTAATTTGTGTCTGTGGTTGCTGGCGGTGGGCACCAGCACTCTTTTTTTAGGGACAGTACTTATTTATCATCATTGGACTTTGAATAACAGTAAGACGGAGAGAGGCAGAAATTGGAAAAATGAGAAAGAGAAAGAAAGTAAAATAGCGACACATGGGGAACAAAGGAATGAAAAAAAAACCTTTTAGATTGCAGTAAAGAGCCGGGAATTGTTGGGGGGCATGAGGTGGATTCAAAAATGGGAAGCCTTGGTATTATACAGCGCCGACGTGCGGCAGCACTGTCAGCGGGCCCCAAGCACACTTTTTAGCCCTGCACTTACTTATTATTATATATTTTTTATCAAATTAGCGCTTCTGAAATTTAGCCAGAATATTATCTCCATTATATTGTGAAGAGTTATACATGTTGCGTATTTGAGCCTGCATTTCTGCCCATAGCCACTTTCAGGGCTCCACAATCTGAGGCAAAGCAACTGTGTGTCCTGACACATCTATCCACCTGTAGGTTACTTACTACGTCAGTGGCACAGGGTCACACTAGCCCAAGACGTATAGATCATTGTTTGTCATACTGATGAACTATATGAGTGATGGGGTTCCAATTTATGTGGGTGGACATCATGTGTCCTTTGCACTGACAGAAGCATGAGAACACTACATACAGTGACGCGTGGGAAGAAGAGTATTTGCAACTGTGGAACCAGATCAAGACTCACTTGATTGGCAGGAAACCAGGAGGACGGCCTCAAGGTGCCACCTATGAAGTAGCAACAAGCAAACTTGAGATGCTGTTATCTGGGATTAGTACTCAGCCCGCAACAAGGAAGAATCCTGCCTGGTATGTTATTATACACAGTGGGGCAGAGGGGAACAGCTGTCATCACTGGTGCACTCCCTTTCAGAACTTCTGTGTGGGATTAGGATATAAGAAACCCCCCAGGGGTGCAAGGGGATACCCCAGTTCCATAGCATTGGGCATTCAGGCACTGCATTTATCCATCCTGATCAGGCATTGGTATGGTAGTGATCGACGCGAAAGAAGTCCCTTTGAGCGGCTGTGCCCGAATATCATATACAACAAAATTGTCTGTATATTATTGACAAGGCTGTATGGTAAAGTATACTGTAGGTGCGATGAAGGTTTGATCTCCAAAATGGAGCTCTAATATGAACACATGGTAACTCGTTCCTCCAGTCCTGAGTAGTAGATGCTCCGTTTTGGAAAATGTTATTGGATGCAGAAAGAATACCCTCCCACTTTCATTTGTGACTACATAGTTTTGTATATTTCTTGAATATTTTCACATCACTTTTGCACAGACCAGTCACAGGAACGATATCTAAGTACCACAGACAGACAGATTCATCGAGGGAATTTCTGCTCCTGGCAAACGGCGCAGGCCCCTTCAAGGCGTGATTGAGTGGGCTGAAACATGTCGGCCTGATGCACAGGATTACAATTCTTACTCCAATCTTTTTGATGTTTTTAGACATGCCATGAGGAGACTTCAATCAAGTCTATTGCCTATCTCTGGGTAACTTTACACTTTTTTCGCTTGGCTTTAATCTCTCATGTCCTTCACAGTAATAGGGTAAGAGCAGAGGTGTCCACACTTTTCACACCATCTCAACATGAAGTGCTCCCTCACCCATTCTATTGAGCTCACCCATGCCTAACTGAGATGAGTGAGGAGCGTGCCCTGTGATGAAGCATGCCAAGCCAGGGTGGGTGAGGGCTTTACACCCTAAAAAGTAGGGCACACCACTCACTAACTTTAGCCAGTCTCACACATCTGCCTTAATTAGGCAGGCTAACTATGCTGCTTATTGGAGTTTCCTGGAGTATTCATGGAGTATCTATGTTAATTGAGAGAAGTGCTCTGAGACTACATCCCCTCTGCTCCTCTTTCGTGACTACCTATACCTTAATATCATCTGACGTAAGTATTGTGTCCTAAGTACAGTTTACTAAAACAGCATCCCGTTGGGTGTAGATTTTCTACTATTAACTCCAATGGGGCGATATTTTTGTAAACTTTATTTAGGGCACGATGTTTATTTTGGGATTCTGACTTGGATTCTTTGTGTATTTAAGATCACAAGTCAGCAAACTGGGTTCTCCTAAATTGGAGTGGTCCCAACTGTTGTAATACCCAAGGCCTCTGGGGAATAAGCACTGGCTAGAGGCCACACTATGAAGAGGCCGTAAGCACTGTAGACGGGCTAAAGAGAGGGAGGCCTAGACCAATCAAGAAAGAGATGTAAGGTGACTGATGTAATGATGTAAGTGGGCGTCTAATGTAATGAGATGTGACATTATGAAGTAATGAGATGTCGTAAACTTAAAAAATGTGTAATGAGATTTGAAAGGATGAGATATGATGTGAGGCAAATTATGTTATGAGATATGAGGTGTCTGACGCAATTAGATATAAGGTGATTGATGAAAAGAGGCGTGTGGTAACGTTTACCATGAGATGTGAGTTGACTGATGCAATAAAAGGGACGTTAATTATTGAATGAATTTGAGGTGAACGTAGCAATTACATGAGATGTGCCCCGTGATGAGATGCGAGATAAATGATACAATGAGATATGAGTTTTCCGATGTAATGAGATGTGATGTGATTGAGGTCAAATTCAAAAGTTAAAACAAACTTTATTTGCTTGCGGAGCAGCCATAAAAGTGCAAATATCATTAAAAAGAGATCGTACAGTACAGTTCAATTTCACATATGCCCTTTCAGTGAGCATGCATATGTACATAAATAACTGCATGCAGTCATTACAGATGTAAACATAGGAAGATAAAATGTTACTGCTAAAAGGCATTATTCTGGATGTATTGTACCTCGTGAACGAACAGCAGCCCTTAACAAAGAACTTACGTACAAACTCGTCTCCTTATCGGATAGATTCTGTAGGATGTACGTTGTTAAAACGCATGCTTTTACTACGCTTGCCTTTACAACGCAGGTTTTTCAACGCAAGTCGTTACAACGACTTGCGTTGGGGAGTGCTGGATAGTGAATAGTTTAATTTACTATTCCAACTCCAGTCCCCGTGGATAGTAGGGAAGGTGTTGGATAGTAAATCAAACTATTACCTATCCTAGAGCGCCCCCAGCCCAATTCGTTGTAATGACTTGCGTTGAAAAACCTGCGTTGTAAAGGCACTGTGTGATAAAAGTTGCGTCGTAAAGGATGTTTCCCGATTCTGTAGGAAATGATAAGCCTGGATACAGTGCCTCAGATTACTAGACTTCATAAAAGGAGCTAAAAACATTTTAGTAAAAAAATTCTATAAAAACGACAAAAAAAGATAACAATGTAACACGGGTTGCCCTGATGTACCATTGCATGGACACAAAGTGAGTTCGAGGCTACTCTGAAAACCTAACGGGAAGCAGAGCATATATTTAATTGTATCTGCCCTAAATTGGACTAATAGAGAGCGTACTCATCGGGCCCTAGCACTAAAAAAAACATAATGACTTGAGGGGTTTCCGAACTCAACTGCAAATGAACTGCAATTGTAGGTTTCAGCATTTCTATGCTTCCTTTTCTCCTGTGGTTTAGGTAATTATAACGTTCGAGCATAAGTCTATTGCTCACTAGTTTAATCCTAGCTACTTGTGGCAAATACAATGGGAGGAAGATAAGGGGACAGACGAGTTTCCTGTAAAATAGATTTCCCTCAACATGGGAAACTGAGGTTCCTGTATTTCGGCCCCGTAGGAGGGCACAGGCACACGTTGTGAGTTGTGTATGTATAACAACGGTGCGAGGGCTCTGCAACAGATTGAGGCAATGAAGTGAGAAGCGTCTCTAATGAAATGTAAGGAAAGGGAGGTCAGTGTGTGTGAGCTGGCTTTTGCAATGAGATGTGAGGAGTGTGGTGAATGGAAATGTGAGGTGAATGCTGTATGGATCTGTGAGGTGAATGATGCAAGGATTTCTAAGGTGGCCGTTTCAATGACATGTCAAGCGATTGATGCAATAAGGTGGGAGACAGTGAAACTTTGTATCTCTCCAGAGCCCACTTGCTGATACTCACAGAAGGGGCTCTCCCACCCTGAAATGAACAGATTAATTCTGCATTCTGGCGCTGAACTCGTAAGAAATCCTAACTTAAGGCCGCACTCGAGCAGTCCATTGAATGTATATCCAGAATTCAGATGAGTTTTCCCTCCAGACGAAGAACCCTTGCCTCCCTATGCAAGTTGTCAGTCCATGCTGAGAAAGGACGTTGCATAACCCCATCCTTTCTTGTCTGTCCTGATGAAGACCCCAGTTACGGTTCGAACTGCACCTCCCACCTTCGGGTCGAAACGTCGACAACCTACTTCTTTAGGCTGGATTGGATGGAATATAAATTTCTACACAGAGGCAGTGCATTGAGCAGGACAGCCACCTCTTTTTGATGGATTTGAGTTTAGTCATCTAACTGACATTCTCGCTGCAGTGGCCTTAGAGCACAGTTGATTTTACTGGATTTTTACTGTATATGAGTTTTATTCATCTTCCATCACTTTTACACGAGCATCTCTTTGAGCACCTTCTTTGCACACAATGGAGCAACCATTGTATTATAAAATATATGTATATACTACGAATGTCTAAATACAATCTGAATTGTTTGCACACATTTTTCTTTCTTTGTTGTATTTTCTCTCTCTTCCCCTTATGCTTGATCAATTTGTCATGATGGAAATACCTTAATCCGATAGTATACACTTTGTAATTCACAGCATCGCTGTTAGGACCATTATGATATCTGTACCTTAATAAGGTGGGAAGTGGTAGATGTCAGGTTACAGGTGTTACGAATGTACCGCGGGATACAGATGTAATGTGATTTGAGGAGACTGAAGTAATGCGATGTGAGGGGATCGGTGTAATGAGATAGGTGACTGCCGTGCGTTGCCTTCTGAGTTACAAATATGGCATCTAGTCTACACGTTACATAAACAATTGAACAAATTACAAAATTAAACCTTTTGACACAAGATCTGTTTTAGCCTCACTGTGTCATTTCTGCGGAGACCGAGAAAATAAGCCCAACATTGCCACCTTGTGGTTACATTAAATACAACATTGATGAGAAAGTGTAGACAAGGAAGATTAACGATTGACTAGACCACGTTTCCAAAATATCCTGCAGTCTGGACTCAAACAAAAGTAACAGTTTCATTATGCTGCGATATCTCAGTAGATTGAGACCCTTGAGTCTGAGAGTTCCATGCGTAAACCTGCCAGGCCAAATCAGTCCTTTAGTCTTTCAACATTAACAAACATTGGCAAAGCCAATAGGTCTCGCAGTTTTCGCACTTGTGGCTTTGTCAAGGCAGTTTCCCCAATGTTGTACAGCAGAGGTTCCCAAACTTTTGACTCCTGAGGACCCCCATTGAGTCACCACTGGAAGCCAGGGACCCCCAAGCAATTTGTATGATTTAAATTTCAAACATTAAAACAGTAATTAAAAAAACACATGTGCACACAAAATAAATACTCAAATTACGAAGGATTTCAGTATTTTATATTGAAAGAATTTGCAAAAAACGAAAACTTTTAATGGGAAGGTTGGCGCTGCATCTCTGTGGCTAACTTTTAAATGGTTGGTTTTATTTCGCAGTACGAGGCTCCTGCTAGGGCCAGACTGGAAACCCAAAGCAGCCCTGGCAAATGATTTCAGACCAGTCCCCATAAGGTGAACACCAGTTGCAGCGAGTGAGCCTGACCACTACAAAAGGGACTTTGGGAGTCTCTCCCCCAAGAACATTTTGGAAACAATGGTGCATTGACCTCACTATGCACCAGGATACAACAATCTTTGTTGGAGTTCTCCAATGATTCCCTTATTATCACCCTCCAACAGTGCCTTTCATCTTTCCATAGGCCCTCTGTCATATGTACTTCATTTGCTTTATAGCATCTCTCATGTAGGATGTCAGATAACTTTATATCACACGCATATGAATCATACTTTTAAATCGGTGTATAGAAAATGTTACATAAGGCAAAGGGGACTACAAGGTGTAGGATTCACATGTCATGAATACTAGTAGGCATTTTTAAAGAGTCCTGGGTCTGGAGAAGCAAAACCTCAGGTTTCAGAATATATAACACAGTGCTTAGCATTGACTTTAACAATAAAATTTAATTCTACCCCAAAAAACCTTTTTTGCAGCATCAGGATAATGAAAGACTGGGAAAAAACAGAAGTTACTAACTTGTACCATCCAGTTTGCAAGCAGCTCTTTGAGGACAGTTTATAGATTACTGTGCTTGATTTCGTTTGTCACTTATGAACTACACAGTAACAAAATAATCTCTGTGACAAAAGCAGTAACCCACTGTCCTATGCACATAAAATACTGTTTTTTAAAATGCATGGTACACGTTCTTTGCAGTAGGTATATTAACCCTCAGTACTGCATTATATAACTCAAAGCTGCTGCTGGACAAAATCTCTCTCCAGCAGGTATATTAATCTCTGGTGTTATATTGACACTTTTATTGTTGCTTGAAAACTGCTAATTATACAAGGAACTTTGCAGTGCTTTTAAAACTGCTGCCTGAGGACCCCCTGGGAATGTGTCACGGACCCCTGGGGGTCCGCGGAACACAGTTTGGGAAACACTGTTGTACAGCATTGGCACAAAACATTTTTTTTGCTGTTGTGCGCAGCTTCAGACAAAATAAAAAGCGCAAGAACGAGCTTGGTGCACCTGCTGCTGCATCGTTTCGTAGGCACACGCATACATGATGATGCAAGCACGTGACTGCATAATCAGCCACGAGCATGCATGCACCACCACGCAAGCATGTCTACAAAATGATGGAGGGCATTTTTTTTTTCATTTGTTGATCTGTGACGGATTGGTAAATAAAAAAAAGAATTAAATGTAACTAGCGAGAAAGTTCTTTTCTTTAAGGCAGAGAGGGGCTGGCAGCAATTTACTGCCTGTCCCTCAGAAAAATACAAATACGCATACATATATATTTTTAAAAAGGACAGTGGGGTGGGGGCAATGGAGGAGTAGGTGGGGGAACAAAGGGTAGTGGGTGGTGAGTAAAATATAAAGTCTGGAGGAGGGGAAAATGGCACACGAGTCAGACAGCAACGTGTGGGTGAGGGAGAAGCATGGAAGGGAGAGAGCTCCACAAAGCATGAGCGTATGGGGGTGGTGGGGGAGGGGGATTGGTGGGAGAGAAGCACATGAGAGACCGAGCAGAAAATGAGGGCAAGAGCAACACGGAGTGCACTTCACCAAAATGAAAAAAAGTAGTTCCCTAAAAAGTGAGTTGTAGAAGCATATATGTGAGCCAATCAAAAGGATGATCAATAGTCTATGCTCAATGGGATGGACAAACACAAGAAGGGTAAGGCCAGTAACTGAATAAGAAGCAAGCACATGGGAGTGAATAGAGCCAAATAATTATAATCAAAATCAATGGCCCGGCAGGGAGGCCTTGGTAAGACCACAATAGAACTTTTGCAGCCATGGTTGATGAGACCCAATCAAGATGAACGTGATCCAGTTGGGTCGTAATAGCACCTGAAAAGGCAAGAGACAAACCATTGATGAGTATGCTGTGTACAATTTTCTTTATTAATTTACTGTGGATGAAATGAAGTTTTTTGTGCAAGTAATGCTTCACAGAAGAATTTAGTGCAGTGTTTAATTTGTGCTGGGTGCTGCAGATGGTTGTCACCCGCACTCATTTTTGAAGACCAGGGCATATTTTTAATCATCTGACTTTGACGAAGAGTGATAGAGAAAGAAGGTGGGAGAAAATGATAGGGAATAGGGGAAAGAGCAATGATGAAAATGAGTGAGATAAAGAAACAGGAAGTGGAAGAAAGAGGCTTGATGTGAAATCCAGACTAGACAGCCTGTGTATTCTGAAACTTTGACATTCAGTGGCAAAGGGCTCCTAAGAAAACCTCTGGGTCCCTTTGCTTATATTTTTACTTATTAAGCACAGATTCAGGGGAAATATTTACAAGAGGAGTTGTATCGCTCTTGCACCATACAACGTGGTGCAAGAGCAACGCAAGTCCAAAATGTGATTTATGAAGCCACACAAGGCCACTTCCCATGGCCCTGCGTGACTTCATAAATCTGGAGTAGTGCAACGCAGTGCAAATCACTCTGTTGCGTTACTCTGTCCACGGGCATTGTGTGAGTATTCCCACGCAGCGGGCATGGTTTTTGACGCATTCCAAGATTTACCAGAACTGGTAGGCCTGTTAGACCTGGGAATGACCGGAAAAATACGCCTTCTTAGGGGTGGCGTAACACGGAGAATTATATTTATTTCTGCTTGTTACTTCCTCTTCCTGTGTGTGCTGCATTCTGAAGCACACATAGAGAGATGGATATGCATCTCAGGATTGTTTTTGTGCCATAAGGTCCCTTTCCTGCTCAAAAACAATCCTGCATGCAATGGAGGCACCCTTGCACAATGGTGCAAGGGTTTATGCTTTGGCACTAGGCAGCCCATTGTGCACCAACGCTGGGGAAAGGACAGGAATGCATCATATTGGGATAAATACGGTGCATTTCTGCCCTTTCTCTGTGACGCAGCGCAGCACAGCAGGTGACTTGCTGTGCTGCGGCACAAAGTCATAAACACGCCCCTCAGTGTCTGGTACCGCCTGACTCTGCTTTGGCTCAATGACAAGAATAATTTTCTGATTACTGTAAAGTGGATGACGTATTTCGGTCTTCAGATTGGTTCCAGAGGCTCAGGTCCACAATAGCTATGGCCATCAATTGCTGGTACTGAATTGTGCCTAGGCGACAGGAGATTTAAAGCAACGAGGCAGATGTTTAAGCCTAAAGTCACGATTGATGCTGTCTGTGAGCCTTGAGCAGTCTATTCATACTGGTCTGTCAATGGCGAATTGACAGACCAGTATCTTACAACGAATTCCGTTGCAACGCATGCCTTTACCACGCATGCGTTACAACGGAATGTTTTTTCTTCGCTTAGCCTTTTCCTCTAATACTTCCGTGGTGACGTCGTACGTCGTTAAGAGGAAGCGGAAGTTTCTTTCCGTTTCCTCTTAAAGGACGCCGTTTGCCTGCACATCTTGACGTTTTTTGAGGTGAGTTTCATTTTATGGGGGGGTGACCCCCCCAAGTCCCCCTTTTTTTTGTTACCCTTTACCACACATGCCTTTAGTACGTACCTCGTAGTAATGGTATGCGTGGTAAAGGCTTTCGTGGTAACCACGCATGCGTTGTAATGCATGCGTGGTTAATGTTTCCGTGGAAACGGCCGCGTTGTAGTGGCCGTTTCCCGTCAATGGCCTGCAAGGGACCCGAGCATTAATATTTATGATATTGTATTTATGTCAGTTTTCACAGTGAGGATAGAAATTTTGTAGTTGTCTTTGGTGAATTATTTACAAAGGTAATTTGTGTGAGCGGGAGACCTGTTAAATTTATAAAAAGAAGCAGCAGAGGTGGGAACTCAGTCAGGGCTGGACTGGGAACCCAAAGGAGCCCTGGCAATTTTGTCGAACCGGGGGGGGGGGGTGAGAGGGGGAGGTGCGCGAGCGGAAGAGTGCAAGTGTGAAGCACTGCTGCTTTTGTCACAGGGGGGCGTTATTGCAGCAGAACCGGCCCCCAGTAACATAACTGACCCCCACCAGTGCAAAACCAGCCCTCACCCTTCCAGCATCACATGAAATGCTCGATGCCCGCTACAGCCAATCTGGCCTTGTACTCAGTGTGTGTCTCTTCCTCTCAATTATACAATTCTGCAGCTACATCGTTTTCCACATAATTAAAGATTTACCACGCTTACCGCATTATCCACTATTTGCTCCTTAATTTACAATGTCGATAAAATAGACTTGTTTTATTGCAAATAGATCAAAACTACTAAAGAAAGTGCCACGCATGGTGCTCTGCACTGCATCAGATTGCTTTCAAAGAGTAGCCGGTCACCTTTCGGTTGCTGATTGCTGTATTTAAGCATTAACATAGTACTTATAAGGAGAAACCTTTGGACAGATAGTACTAATGTGTGTTAAAGTGGCAAAATAGCAAACTAATACTCCCACAGAATGACGATGTAGTCTGCACACAACTTGCATTTTCTTGGCACAGAATGTAATTTACCCTGCCACATCATTTGGTCATCCTGTATGTCATAATTCGATTGGCTTTGTGAGCTACATATTTTATGGAGCCAATAACAAGTGGTTCATGATGCTGTTAGAACTGAGTCTGAAAAAGGGTACCATAATTTTAAATCTCACTACATGCTGAGTGGGGCCTTTGTTGAGTCTCTGAATAAGAAGCCGCACGTTACCAGAGCACCCCTTTTGTCGTGCATTAATAGAGTCATTTGTTGGTTTCAGGGCAGCAACTGATCACAACGTTGATAACACCACGGCTGTTCTAAAGGAGTGGATCAAGAATGTGCAGAAACTGTACCACTCTGTGGAATGGAGACCAATGGAGGAGCCCAAGTGAGTATGGAGAGCTGGTCACATGACTTAAACATGACTGGCCATATGACATCACCACTGGAAGACATCAGAAAGACACACATGGTCTAAACCAGGGCTTCCCAAACTTTTTAAAACCACAATCCAGTTATTAGATCAACAAACTTTTGTGACCTACGTAGCTTTAATAGACATGAGGCGTGTGATTTTTTAAAAATGTAACTACAGCATCGCGTGGTAACGCACTGTCATTTACAGACAGCATTTTTTTTCCATTGAAATTGACACAAAATTTGCACAGACATAAAGTTTTACTGATTAAACTATATTGCACACAAGTGATTATTTATGGGAATTGGGTTTCTGTGCATATTTATCATGTGTGCATCACCAAGGAAAGTGTCTTGATATGTTTTGATCTTATTAAAATCTTTGCTTCCATCACATTTTGCTTTATGCTTGCTTTTCTAACTGTTGAATGTGTACACATAATTTAAAGATATTTACATTTTGTTTTTGATACACAAAATTACATCCTACAGCCTTTTCTTTCACTGTCCCTGTGCCCCTAGCAAGATTGCCACACAATTCACTTTACTGTTCTTTCTCTGACTGCAAAGTGAAAGGAGTTAGCAAACAACAATCCCCATGTTAAGAAAAAGCAACAATTTGTCAAAAGACATAGCCTGGCATTTGGCCACTGTCTTTTTAAGCTCAGTGAATGTGACAAGATAAATGCAGAATTTGAAGGCATCTTTACTTATTGCTTGGACCTTGTGACTCCCCAAATATCGGCTTAGCGACCGACCCACAGTTTGGGAAACGTTGGTCTAAACAATCAACTTGTTCCTTGGAATGGTGGTGCCAAGAGCACAAAATATAATTTTGCCTGGGGCTGCTACAGTGCTTGCACCAGAGCTATTCCTAAACATTTGCACACAACGTCGAAGTATCTGAAATAACCATATGACTTTTTCTCTCTAGTGCTTAATTTGTAAAATATTAAGTGCCAGGGCTCTGACTGGGATGCCTCTGCAGCTTGCACCACCCATCGACCCTGTCATTGCCGCCAAAACTACTACCCATTTCTCTCGCCTGCAGGTGCGACAGTTCAGATTATTTCAGCTCCCCATAGCAAAAGAAATGGCTTGGGAGGCAGTTAGTAGTACTTTTTAATGTATATTGTATTTATAAACAACCATTGTTCTGTGCATCTCTAAATTAGATCCACAGCGCCATCATGTGGCAGACTGTCATAACTGTGGTGCTGACAATTAAGTGCTGGTGTTGGGCACCGGAACCAATTAAGTGGGTGCCCAGCACCGGAAACCACTGGCTCACAGAAAGCACTGCTTCTCTCATTGTATCACACTCTATGTGATCCAAAGCTGACCCTTGGCCTTCTGGAAAATGACCCTTTGCATTTCAAAAACTGCATTAGTTTGCCATAACTCATTAGAATGTGCACCCCAAAAAATTCTCCCTAACTATAAAGGTTCCTAACCTGCAAAAATCATGTTTTGCAATTCTGGAATATCTGGTGCCTGTACAGAGACACTGACCGCCTCACTCCCAGTGAATGGGCTGCTTTGCATCTCTGTATAGACACCGGCCTGGCCCGTGATGGTTTACACTTCAGGGAAAAGGGGCAAAGGGACCACTACCGCCCTCTGCATCCTACAGTTAAGGACTGACTTTAGGAGGATGGATTAAGTCATTACCCCCTTCTCGGTTGTCATTTGTGAAAACCTACAAGGGTAATCAGTTAGCCGGTCTGTCATAGGCCCTAGTTCAAGGAAGAAAATGGCCACTCAGCTGCTGTTTGAATTATGAAATACAGCAATAATCAGGGTTCAGTGGGCCCCTCAGGCCCCTGGGCTTCAGTGCACTGCATCTGCTGCACGAATGGAAGCTATGCCCCTGCACAAGGGGAGCTCTAAAAGTTAAAAACATGGGTATTGTGTTTGATGTTGACATGACTATGGTGCTGCTGCTGAAGGTGGGACGACGTGGTTGTTGCTGCTTCCCGCCCACGTGGCTTTCTTGCTGTTTGCTGCCCACTCCTCGCGGCCCCCGCTTCGCGGGGGCCGCTCTAGGCTGCTACCACCAAGGACTCCCTGACGAGAGGAGCCGTCGAGGGACGTTTCACCCCTGCTGGACTGCGAGGACCAGCGGGCGCTGCGTTCCTAGACTCGCCACAGCTGGTCCTCTTCTCGCCTCCCTCCCGTTATTTACAGACAGCCCCAGACGCGCTAGCGGGCCCTCTGAGGCCCTCAGAAGCCTGAGGAGACTGGACTGGGCATTAGACGCTGGTCCTTCAGGGACACTCTACATACAGGTACTTCCTGTGAACCCTTGTTGTACATATCTAAGTTTAGGTATTGAGCGCTGATCGCTGAAGGCCTGTAGTTTTGCTGCTTTTAATTATCTTAAGTATTTTTTCAGAATCTGCATGAAATTAAGCTAGTATGATGTCTAAGGAGAAACTAGACAAAGGGCCTATGGATAACTATTTAATTCAGAAAGTAACCCAGATTAATTGTGATAGAAGGGCCTCTTTAGGTCACGGGAATCTTTCCTTGATCCAGGATGAGGCACAGTTAATTGATATACCTACGCATAAAAACCCCCCTATTGCCTCTGGGAAAGTGGTCACTGCGATAGCACAGGTGCATGCCGTAAGACTTGATGATCGGCCAGATATCGTGGAAAAAGAACATTCTACATCCCACACATGTTCAGCGAGAATATTTAAAAAGGCAAAATCAAGAAGAAGAAGGGGGAAGCAAAATCAAAAAGTACATACAGCTAAAAAGAGCCCTAAATTGGTCACTACGACATACAAAAGTTCTTCTTTGGGATATATAGGGACAGCCCCAATGATAACCCATACACACAGTAGCATGGAAGATATTGGGTTATCTAATATAGGAGACAGGGGGGAAAAAGGGGAAGCATCAGATTATTCTACTACTGAGATCTCTATTCTAAATACTCCTGTTAGTATGCGAGTACCCCGTACGAGTTTGTGTAGCACTTATGTTGATGAAGGGTTATCAAATTCCCCTAGATTCTCTCCAGCATCATCTCCAAACATAATGTACATGTCATCATCTAACACTAATACTAACATTACCAAAAAAAGAGGGGGTTGTCCTTTGAAGACCCGGGAAGCTAAATTACAGAAGAGGAGCCCAATTTTAGCAGTGACCGATGTGGTTACTTTACTAACCTCTCCGACTGTATCTCAAATGACAACTCACTCTTGTTCCTCCAGTGAGAGTGGCCTGCTAGTAAAATTTGATAGCTTGGTAAAAGCATTAATCCAGCCCCTGTTAGAAAAAATAAATTTGTGTAACACTAAACTTGATCAGTTAGATAAAAAAGTAGGCGAAAATACGCTATTACTAGCTGATCTGGCAAAGGGGGTGAACACTATAAAACCTAGTGGCCCATCTGTTACAACGAAGACAGCCATTAAACAAGTTCCACCTTGCCCAACTCCCTCTACAAAAACTGTACACATTGGGGTAAAAACAACTGGTCCGATACCAAAAAACAGCTTTACCATCACCTTTGTTAAAAAAGAAACACGACCCTGAAATTAAAGCCATAAGTAAAGTAGGCGTCCAAGGTGGGGAAAACCTGATTGTGGAAGAAAGGGCAGAGATACCGCACGATAAGGCTATTAAGGAGAACGGTACAGCAAATTCTCACAATAGAAATTGGCACCCATAGAGAATTGTTGACTTACCACCTGAAACAGCTCCTTATACAATAGTCATGGCGGGTGTCCCCGAGCTACCTATGGACATCAGGGAAGACCATCGAGCCTTAAGAAACAAAGTGACACACTGGTTACATAATAATAGACCCCCGCCCGCCCATATTAACGGAGAAATTCTGACTGTGGGGCGTTCATTCTGGGTGGGCTCTAGACCTAAAGACAAGAAAGGGGATGTTATTATTGTAAATTTTAAAGATCATAGAGCGGTCCGGCATATAGGAGATTGGTATGATTCAAGAAATAGCGATTCCATTACTACTCACTACCTTAGCTACTTCTATCCTTATTGCCCAGGGCAAAACCCTAGAGACAGGGACAAAGTAAGGTACCCCGTAAATTGGTTCGGCTTAAAACAACGTGGATACGGTCAGACTCCTTTTTCCCAAACTCAGAGACAATTTAATTTCAATCAAAGGCATTTTGTTCCAACAACTCCTGGATTGAATTATGGAAATAATAATCATTTTTGGGAGAATAGAGGCTTTGCCCTACCAGTTTATAATCTACCAACCTATAATAGATTCGATGCCTTCTCGGGCCTTGACTATGTCGATTGACAAGAGCAGGATACCCACCAGACAAATATCTTGAGAGTAGGAGATGACACTGATTCTAAAAGGAACCTAAAAGAGTGCACCCTAGGGAAGGGATGTAAGATTATCTTACCATTAGAATTGACCCTAAATACAAACTATGGAGACACCGAAGAGCCTCCCTGTAACATTTGAGCACTCGGGAGGTAGAGGTGGGGGATAATAGCGGAGGAGTAAGTCCCTCACGTAAAAAGTTATCCTGTAAGATCCCCCTGGCAAATACGGAAGAAAATAAGAAAAGGAAATCCTGTACACTTCTATTTTGGAATGTAGCAGGATTAAAGAACAAGATTAATAATCCATCCTGGGAGACTATCCTAAATGGGCGGGACGTTGTGGCTCTTCAAGAAACTTGGACCACGGACCCAGTGTATATAAGTGGGTGTAGAACCTTTTTTACCCCGGCTGTGGGGGGTCAACACGGACGTGCGAAGGGAGGTTTAATAACATTTCTCTCTAATCAGCTTAAATACGAGAAAGTACATTTTATGTCTAAATCTAGTTACTACCAAGTAATAACCCTAAGCTCAAAAAAGGGATTCAATGTAGTTCTGATAAATTTCTATAATAACATTCTGAAAGACGAAATCCCGAATATTTTAAAAATGCTTAGGGAAGACATACAACATGAAATAGACAAGTCCAATAAGGAAATGATAATTTTATGGGGGGGGGATTTTAATTGTCCACTCTGTACAAAGGGAAAACAGGGGATTTGTGGCCTAATGTTAGAACAAGATATTAATCTAACACACTTTGACCACTCCTTGATCGGTGACCTACTTAATGAATTAGTGTTCATGTACGATCTGGGTTTTGCAAACGAAATAGCTCAGAATCCCACCTCTTTTGGGCCTACATTTATTGGTAGAGGAGCTTCGTCCACTATTGATTTTATTCTTATATCAAATAGTTATAGCCACAGGATTAATAGGTCAGAGACTCTAGAGCTACCCCTAAGTGATCATTTGCCCCAATTAATAGAGGTTGAGAACCCTTTTTATGAACACTGTGAAGATACTCTCACCTCACGTACTGCCCCTGACGTGACTTTGGGAAGGCAAAATGGGTACACTTTAAAATGGGGCAAGGTCACGCCAGAAATGTTTCTTGCAAAGCTGCTGAATGTCTGTTCAGATAGTTTTTCTATTTGTCTTGGGGATATGTCTCAGTGTGACCAGATATTAGAGCATTTTGATAGAATAGCTCTTGAAATCAAAAAAAGCCTGTGGGTGGAGGTAAAAAATAGGACTAGGCGCACTAAAAGTTGGTTTGATACCGATTGTACAAGGGCACTAAGTGATTTGAAACACGCTATCCACAGGTCTCCCCGGGATCGCCCAGTAATAAGAGGGTTGAGGAAAACCTATAATGAGGCCCTGAAAAATAGAAAAAACGCTATAAAAAAGGAGGCCCTAGAAGCCCTGTGCGAGGCTGCACAGTCGAAGGATGCATCTGCTTTCTGGAGGGCTGTTAATACTCCCTTCCTCTTTGATAGTCACAAGGCTCGCATAGAGACGGCGATTACCGAAGACGAATGGGTGGAACATTTTTCAAACTTATATAGCTCCCAAGATGATCCTTACACTACAAATGTTCCTAAAATGGTTAGTGGTGGATTGGGGGAGGAGAATCTGGTGATAACCCTGGAGGAAGTCATAACGGGGTTGAAAGCAACGAAGGGTGGCAAGGCTGCTGGCCCTGACGGGATCCCTGCAGATCTATATAAAGCAAACAAAGAGATCTGGGGCCCCATGGTGGTACAGCTTTTTAATGCCACACTTGCCAAGGGCTTAAACCCATCCTGGTTTACCTCGATTATTGTGCCGATTTACAAGAAGGGTGATAGACAAAATTGTGCTTGCTATAGGCCAATCTCCCTTCTTGATTCATCTGTAAAAATTCTTGGTAGAATCATTTTGGCTAGACTCCAGAACTGGGCGGAGGAAAATGATATAATGAGCGACCTACAGTATGGATTCCAGAAGGGTATGGGAACTGTTGAACAATGTTTAAATTTAATGATTGTTCAGCAAAAGTATACGAGGGTTAAAGGTGAACGGTTATATCTCACGTTTGTCGACTTGTCTTCGGCATTCGATTGCGTGTCACATACTAAATTGTGGGAAATTTTGAAAGGGCTGGCCGTGGAAGCTCCTATCATCCGTTTTCTGAGAGAATTATACTCAGGAGCCACAGCCACAGTCCAATATGGCCGTGGGGGAGAATGTACTAGGAGATTTGGAGTGGGACGCGGAGTACGCCAGGGGTGTGTTCTGGCCCCCTTCTTATTTCTCCTTTACATAAATGGACTTGAACATCGACTCCTGCAGGAGTGCAGGGATGTGCCCAGGGTGAGGAAGAGGCTGATCCCTGCGGTCATGTATGCGGACGATGCCGTCTTAATGGCTCGTACCCCCTTGGCCCTACAAAAATTGTTATTATCCTTCGAAAAGTTCATGTTGAGTTTAGACCTAAAAATCAATTGCAGTAAAACATACTCCATGAACTGTGGTACAAGATCTGGGAAAAAGATGAAAAGTATGTACTTAAATAATGTTCCCTTGGAAAATATTACCTCTTTTCCTTACCTGGGTGTTTTGTTCCATGAACTGGGGGGATGGACAAGTGCTATAAAGGCCAGAACTCTTTTGTTCCAAAAAACTATAATGTAAATGTAAATGTAAATGTAGTTGAGCTTATATAGCGCACAGCTACCCGCAAAGCAGGTGTCCCGGCGCTTGCTTAGGGAACCCTTCCTGATATTCCCCTGTGAGATAGCAGGGTATCCACAAGGTGAAAGTCAGGCATCCCGCCACGAGGGGCCGTTGTGGAGATTAAGCAAGCTGTTGCCCAGAGTCGCAGAGTGTGAACCCGTGAGTCGAGGAGGCACCGGGGTGAGAATTATCGAGTCCGTGGAATTTTTTTAGCCCAAGACCCGCCGGGTGGGGAATTGAACCCTGGTCCAGGACCGATCTCAGATTCCGGGTCTGCCGCCTCTAACCCCTGAGCCACACTTCTCCACAATGGCCATAAAGACTTTTATAAAAAAGCTGGGTAACAAACCAATAAGAGAAATCTTGACTATATATAATGCCACATGTACATCTGTAGCCCTGTATGGTGCGGGACTTTGGGGTTTTTCTAATATAGAATCACTACAAATTGTTGAAAATAAATTTTTGCGGGATGTTCTAGCTGTACCGCAGAGTGTTTCAACATACATTTGTCACATAGAATTGGGTCAACCCCATATTTCAGATCTAATTAGAATACAGCCCATCCTTTTGTGGCACAGGGTATGGACTACTAACGAATGTGTAGTTAATTGGGCTATGCTACAGGATATATTAAAAATAGAAAATATGGGTACCGTTGATTGGCTAGATTATATTAAACATTTTATGATTGATATTGGATGCCGAGAATACTATGAGAACCCACCCTCTATGGGAAACATACCCAGAAAACTTTTGAAAAAACTGAGTTTGGATCACCTTGAGGACAAAAGAAGGCGAGCGGAAATCAGCAAAAAGACAGTTACCTCGCACAATTTAATATTGACTGGTGTAAAAGTACAGCCCTATTTGACCCTGTTGATGTCAAATTATGATCGATTTCTCTTAACCCGTTTTAGATTAAATCTTGTTTTTAGACTCTTGTCCTTCCCAGAAATGAATTTATGGTCGCGACATTTACCTACCTGCCCGTGTGATGATTCCTCACCCCAATCTGATATTCACATTTTATTTTTTTGTAAATGTTATATCATACCTCGCAGGAAAGTTATAATCCCCTTCCTCAAAGACATGAATTTAAATAGATGTCGTTTAGCTTTTTTAGAATGTCAGAGAATGGACACAGTTCTAACCGTTGTTGTACTTTTAAGCTTTTTTAAACATGTATTCAAATTACGAAAATCCATTGGTGTAACTGAAATATAATGAAATTGTGTGTTTTTAAATAGATCTGTATAAATTGTATTTACAGAAGTATCTTCCTACCTGGCCCCTAAGCAGTGCCCTACACTCCTCTGGGGGAACCCCCTGTGATCTTAACCCTGGAGGAGGGTTTACTTGCAGGGGAGGAGTGTAGTCCCCCCGCTGCCTTTCTGCACTGTAATAAAGGAAAAATAAAATTATAATAATGTGAGGTTATTATCATTTTATTTTTCAGTGCTGAGGCAGTTTTGCGGGCTGAGGCTAATCTGGGCTGGGCAGCGCAGGGGGTTGGCGGGGGAGTGGTGGCACTCTCTAAGTGCTCATGACTGTTTGGGTCGTAATGGGCCGGGCAAACAGTCATGCGCACTTTGCATGTTCTCCTCCCAGGGCATTACAGCCTAGGTGGAGAACATTCCCAGGCTCCCATTTCCTGTCTGAGCGCCAAACCACGACGTCCAGACCAATCACAGTGCTGCATTGCAGCGTTGTGATTGGCTTAGGGGAGCCTGGGTGCTTCCTGCTCATACAGAAGCCAGGAAGAGGACAGAGAGGACGGAGAAGAGGCAGCAGCCGGCAGGTAAATTATCTTTTTTTTGTCTTTTAAACCCCCTCTCCCCACTTCCCTCCTCCCTGCCCTACTGCTGCCTCCCGGGAGCAGCCGCTACTGTTCACTTGCTATACAGACCTGCAAAATGTAGATCTCTATCCACAGGACGTTTTCCTTTACTTTTGCGATCCGTTTGGAGCTTTCCTCCTTACCTAGATTATTCTTTGAACTCTGTAGTCCCCAATTAAGCCTTCCCCCATCTCGGCAGGGCAGTAGCTGATCTGATCCGTGCCAAGAGACCCATTTCAGAATGAGGCAGATCAGTTTTCAAAGATGTGATTGGGTAAATTCTGTGTTGGGGGCAAAAAAATGTAGTTAAAAACATATACAGGTTGAATCTGTTGGGGAGTCCTATGCTGAGCAATGTCCTCTTATTTCTGGTGATAGTTTGCTTTTATACTAAGCATTAACATTGTGAGCATCAACCACCAGTATGTTTTATAGGGTAGCCAAACACACCCACATTCCTGCATTTCAACATGCAATAGTAACTGCTCTCTCTCTCTCTGGCTGGTGCCCATCAATAAGCCAGAGTTTTGAGTGTGGACTGAGAATCTGTAGAAATTACTAGAGTGAATCACTTGAAATCACTCCATCTGAGCTTAGAACTGACAGACTGGCATATTAGGGACTACAGCACATCACCTGTGTGTAGGACTTTTGCTGTCTATGTACATATGCAGCCTTTACACATTTTCTATATGAGATAAAAAAATATATTTCTTATATTTTTCCAAAAGCTGTGAAATGCTTGATTTATCGAGCCTCTAGGAGGAGGCCATGGGGTCTTCAGATAGAGCTACAATCTGTTTATTCGCCTCCGGGCTGTAAGCAACTCCTGAAGGGGTGAATCTTCCAGGCACATCTCCCACTACAGAAGAAAGGGAGCGAAAGATCCCATCGTGCTTCCCTAAGTAATGCTCATGCACACTAGTTGTTAGACTTGGCATCTTTTGGCGTGTTTCCGCAGATTTTTTGCTTTCTGCCCTCCTGGTTTGGACTCTGTTTTTGCTGGTGTGGTGTTTCTGCCCACTTTTCTCACTGCTGATCAGTGGTAAAGCGCAAGTGCTCCTGTGGTAAGATATGTTATGGATTGGTGTTTCCAGGATTGGGTATTTGATTTACTTGTTAGTCCCTAGTAAAGTGCACTGAGTGTGCCAGGGCCTGTAAATCAAATGCTACTAGTGGGCCTGCAGCACTGGTTGTGCCACCCACGTGAGTTGTCCTAAAAAGGTAACTGAGACCTGCCATTGCAGAGTCTGCGCGCTGTTTGTAACTGCCATGTTGACTTGGCGAGGTCACCCACTTGCCAGACCCCAAACCTTCCCTTTTCTACATGTCACTCACCCCTAAGGTAGGTCCAAGGTACCCCTGTGGGCTGGGTGCAGTGTATGTGAAAGGTAGGACATGCCCTGGTGTGTGTGGCATGTCTTGATAGTGAATTGCAGCCCATTTCGTTTTTCACTATTGTAAGGCTACCTGTTCCCCATAGGACATAATGGGAAGTTTGTTTATAACATCTTATAAACATAATGGGCCCTGGGAACTAGGTAGGGAAATAAAGTTTAGTATGCATGAACTCAGACTCTAAAGATGCATCTTTTAGTAAAGGTGATTTTTAGGCCTCGCCTAGCATTGCTGCGCACATGCGTAGCTCGCTCGGCGAGATTTATTGTAGATGAGGACTTTGAAAAAAGGGCTTGAAGCCCCGCCCCTTATTCCCATTGGTTTGCGTCACCGTTTATGTTAAACGGTGGGCTGCCCCTGGAAATCAAGTTTCTAGGCTGCCTCCTGTTCGCTTTTTGGGCCAGCTCACCCGGACTGGCTCGCCTGCATTACGGCTGTTGTTACGAAGTTTCTTATCAGAAGCTTCGTCACGCTGCCTTGCACACGCCAGTCCGGCTCTCCGATTGGGCGCTGTGAGAACGCTCTTCATATGGTAACGGGCTTGTTTACGCTTATCCTTCGCCAACCTGACTGACTCGTCAGTTCTCAGGGCGGAAAGGGAAGGGGGCATTGGGGTCACAACCCAAGCGGCGTGCACCACTCGCCTGCTTTTTAAAAAAAAACATTTAATGTTAGCGTGGCCCCCCTTCACGAATGCCTCGTTGTGTGATTTCTGTTGCTGGCTGCAGTCCAACACTTTCCTACATGGACCTAGAAACTTTCAGCACTGTCATGCTGCTCTGTGCCTGCTCATTTGGTGCGGTGTTGAGCGTGGCTCTCACTGCCCCCATCCCCCTGGCTAGGGCACCCAATGGCGATGCTGATCCTGTCCCATACAGCGCTTGTTTTAAACAAGAAACAAAGCTAGAACTGCAACCGCAAAGATCAAAGACGAAGTGCGGCGGCCGGGAACAAAGCAGTGTTTACGTGAAGCCTTTATGGCACGCGTCACCCGGACAATCCAAACAAGTTAGCACATTTTAAAAACAAAACCATAGAACCATCATGCACAAACTTCAGGAAAACACGCATCACGTACAAGCTTAATCTTTGATCTTTGCGGTTGCAGTTCCAGCTTTGTTTCTTGTTTCTGTCAGCGTATATTAAGTTTTCGCTTTTATGGAAGGTATTTACAGCCGGATTAATTAGTACCACAGTTTCTCGACTATGAGGTGAGTTGCTTCTCTCGATGCATACCCATTGGCTTTGGGTCTGCCGTTTGATACTTGATTTGCCTCCCCTTACTTATACGCTTAGATCTTAGAGATTACGTTCCGGCATGCTCGCTGAGATTACCAAATTGCTATGCCCCAAGCCACTCTCATACCCGTGGATGCCAGGACTCACGCCGGCTCCTGGTCCTTTGTTGTCTCACTTCCATGGTCCAATTAAGTAGATTCACATCTAAAGGTGAGTTAATTGACCTCTTCGCACACTGATCGTAACGTGTTCAGCAGCCTTAATCCTAGTTTGCTCTCTCCCTGCCACCACCTGCTGTGCTCGCTGTCATGTGCACCCCCCCATGTTATTTCTCCTTCATATGCTGCATTTATCTCAATGCTTCTTAAGTTACCACCCCCACCCGAATCTCATTTTAACACACCTCTATGGCTCTCCGCTGCTGCTCCCACTGAAGTCTATACATCCTGGACTCGTAATTAGACTGGATTGAATGGAAGGGGTTCGCTCACTTTTTTCTACAATCCTGCTGTTGCTTTTCAGTTCCCCTCGTAAACCTCTTGACTGCCACATTGATATCTTGTGTGAAAGCACTCTAACCCCTTTTAAATATGGGGGCTTAGAGTCCAAGTTCAGGGATTAATGCACCCTTATTTTTCTGTTCAGCACTAGTATCGGCGCTAGATTGTTCAAACATGACTGCTGATTCCTATTTTCTTTCACTTGGTGCACAGCTTGTCTGAATAGTGCACATTCTTGTATTGTAATTGTTTTGACAAATCCGGTGTGGGTGGAAGAACTTTTGACCCTGTGGCTGTAGAGTACAATCGTGGCTTCCTTCTATCACACCTCACCATCTTTCAGAGTGCAGCCCCTAATGAGAGCACGGCTGGTTTATACCAAAAGTGAGGTTTGTGATGTTTCGAGAGTGGATTGTGGTACCGATAGCCGTGAGTGGCCAGTGTTTTCCAATACTGGACATAGAACAAGTTTTACATTACAACACACTCTCCACTTTAACTTAATTAGCTCTAACTTCCCCGGAAGCGCTTCTGATAACCTATTTACTGCTCTTTAATTAGGTTGCTAAGAGGCAGGGACTGCCTGGAGGGGTTACAGGGTTACCCTGAGACTTGTTTGTGTTTCTCATCTGACAATTTCCCCCGACCCGATGCACTTGTAGCACACCCAGTCTATTTATGGTGGGGCTGAACACCTGCGGTGACCTGCAGGTCGTAGGTTGGAATCAATCCTTTCTACATTTCATCCTCCGAAGGTCTTCAAAGCCAAGCCCTATCAAACCTTTAACAGTCGGAGCCCGCTGAGCCAGTTCAGGCTATTAGGACTTGGACTTGGCATCCCGCCTTGCTCAGATGGATCACAGGACAGGTGCATTTAATGTTTTTCTTGCCTTGGCTATACTCATTGGTCCTGCGTCCTCCTGGACCTCTGGCCCCTATTTCTGAGGCTCACTGTGCCCTTTTTAGGTTTCGACTGCAAAAAGCTGCGCAAGCAGCTTTTGCGCAGGAGAAATCTTATGAGAACTGTAGTGTGGCTTTGGGTCGGCCCTCGTCATTCATTGGCTGGCTCCATAAATGGAGCATAGCCATTGGACGAGGGGCCTGTCCGTCAATGCCGGACCAGATTCGGGGGCGTTCCCGAGATTCTTTGGCTTTTGCCGACGTCACGCGACGTCAGCCGAAAGCCGGGAACGCCCCTGAATCTGGTCCGGCCGGGCCGTGCTTGCTGCTGTCCTGCCTTCCTCCCGCCGTCCCCCCTCCCCTCACTGTCCTGTGCACGTTTCCCGCCCCCCTCGTCTTCTCCCGCCCCCTTCCCGCCGTTCGTGTACTCTCCCGCCTCCCTCGTCCTCTCCCGCCCCCCTCCCGCCGTTCGTGTACTCTCTCGCCTCCCTCGTCCTCTCCCGCCCCCCTCCCGCCGTTCGTGTGCTTGTGGACGTGGGATGGAGCTGTGGGCGATGCTGCTGTTATGCGGGATGTGGGCTTTGGCGGTACGTGGGGATGGCATAGCTGTAGACGCCCCGAAGGCAGGCGGCGCGGCTGCCCCACAGCCACAGCAGCCGCAAGTCGTCGTGTCCCCCGTGAGGCGTGGGCCCGGCGGATGGAAGCTGTCTGATGATGAGGCCTGCCGGGAGGACGTGAGCCGTGTCTGTCCAAGGAAGACGTGGAACAACAACCTTGCCGCAGGGGCGTAACACAAGCCCCCGCAACCCCCGCGTTGCGGGGGGGCCTCGCGCTCCAGGGGGCCCCGCCGGGGCCCCTCACTGTACATTGATGACGAGTCTGATGACGTAATGTATCAAGAATTATTTTAAAATTATGAACGGACCCGGCCGGTGCCCCGTGAGCCTGGCAGCAGCAGGAATGGTGCGCCCCCCCCCTGCCGGGGCCCATGTGAGCCTGATGCAGTTCGGGCAGCAGAATGGTGCGGGGCCCCAGCCGGGACCCGCGTGGCTGGCAGCAGGAATGGTGCGGGCCCCGGCCGGGGCCCGTGTGGCTGAGGCTGAGCGGCTCTGACACTAACTGCTGCTCTCTGCCTCTTGATCCTGCCTGCAGCCTGACTGGAATGGTGGGGGGGGGCAGACTCAGTCCTGGGTGGGCTGGCACTGGCAGCACTACTGCAGCAGGCAGTGGCACTCCAGGCAGGAATGGTGCGGTGCGGGCAGCGGGGCCCCCGTGAGCGGCTGAGACTGAGTCTGTTGAGCTAGTGGCTGCTAGTGGCTACTGGTGCCGGTGCGCACTGAGAATGGGTGTGGGGGCCCCGGCCGGGGCCGGTGAGTGAGGCTGGCAGCGGCTGAGGGTGAGCGGTGGGCTCTGCTCTCTGCTTCAGTGCCTGGACTGACTGGTGCGGGGCCCCGGCCGGGGCCGGTGAGTGAGGCAGCAGCACAGCACTGCACTCACTGCAGGAAGGCTGGCTCAGCTGCTGGCACTGCCCCTCACTGACTGGCAGCACTGCAGTTGCTGAAGCAGGAATGGTGCGGGGCCCCTGCCGTGGCCCGTGAGTGAGCCGAGGCTGGCACACTGCCACTGACTGGCAGCCGCAGCACTGCAGGAATGGGGTGCGGGGCCCGGGCCGAGGCTGGCAGCAGCAGCACTCACTGCACTGCACTGGGCTGGGCTGGTAGCTGCAGCCTGCAGGAAATGAATGGTGCGGGCCGGGGCCCCGGCCGGGGACCGTGACGTGAGGCTGGCAGCGGCTGAGGCTGAGCGGTGGGCTCTGCTCTCTGCTTCAGTGCCTGGACTGACTGGTGCGGGGCCCCGGCCGGGCCCAGAGTGTGTATGACAATTATTTGCAGGAATCAGTGGATGGTGCGGGGCCCCGGCCGGCACTTTTTACTAATGAAGCACTGGTGGCTGGCCCGGTACCACCTGCAGGGGCAACTCTAGGGGAAGCCTTGGGGCAAATGTACTGAAAAGTCCTGCACAGCAGTCACCAGAGCCGCCGTGCTGCAGGGAGAGCGCAGGACAGCGCCTCAGCCTCGAAGACACGGGGCTCTGTCCACCCCCCTGACCTGGCACACTTAGGTCGCCTTGCACTAGTGCAACGCATTGCACCTGACATCCAGGCAGTTGCCTTCACCCCGGACAGCGCTGCTGACACCATGCCCATGCCCCAAGGGTGCTGGGGGTGAGTCACCAGGACATCCCAGGACTTGTCTGGAGTGGGAGCCGCGTGCCGTGGGGGGCCTCCCCTTTCTTAGAAGTCATAGCGAGGGTGTCCGTCCGCCTCCTCTTCCTCACACCCCTGCCTCACACATGAAGCCTTCAGGGCGCTTCTCTCAGGAGGCTTGTGTTTGCACGTCATGTCCAACCCCTCACAATCTCATCATTTGCTCGGATCTGCGCCTTTACTCCTGTATCTACAATATTCACAGTTTTCTCGTGTTGGTCCCATTTCAGGCCTGCTCGCACCTGGTCATCTTCGGATGTCACCCACCTCCCTCCTAAAGCGTGGGGTCTGTGCCGCCTGGACGCAGTGACGTGTGCACGAGGATCCTGGGGAGACCCCAGACTCGGTACGAAGGACTCTGGGGCTGGGGAGAAGCCTGCTCAACCTACACCCCGGCCACCAGGACTCACTGACAGCTTGTCACTCTCTCCACAATCTCTGCCTCTTAAAGTTCATTCAACAGACCTCACTCTGGACCTGAAAGTGCAAGGTGGCACTCTGCCTCTTTAAGTGTTGTTGAGCGAGCCATGACACTGCAGCCTGAGGATGAATGGTTATGGTGCGAGGTGCGTGTGGGGTCCGTCCCTGCCGGGGCCCCTGGAAATTGATACAAATGGGTAGGCGGGCCCCGGCCGGGTGACACGGTGTGTGACTACTACTACTACTAGTAGTAGTCTGGTCTCTGTCTTAATGGTGGTGGGTGAATCAATGGCGGCGGGACAGCAGCAGTATATGTAGTAGAGCTTTGTACTTACTACCATTCCTATGGGATTTTAGAGTGTATCTGTTGGTATCTCTTCCTTGAGTGACTTTACAACTTGTACATTTGCAAATTTCACCTCCTTTCACTCCTCTTGTATATTTACATTTTTTTTCTGTTTGCATCTCTTATGTAACTCATGTAATCCAAAGTCCTTATGTAACGCAACTGGTTCTTTTGTAAAGCGCTCTGACGCCTTCAGGTAATGTTTGCTCTATATAAAATCGCAATAAATAAAAAAAAAAAAAGCACGAGCCTTCAATGCATTTCCGGTATAGTGGACAAACCTTATTAATCAATGTCACCGCATTGCTGATCGCATGAAAGACATCTCTGTTGCCTCGTTCGGGGAGGTAAACCTGGGTAGAGAGTTCTGGTGCCTTTAAAGGCATGGGTCGCAGCTCAACAAAACACTGCATTTTAGAAATATGGGGGTGTGATCCCTTCATGCCTGGTCTTCAAGAGAGGGGAGAGAATAGCAGAGAATGGAGCATGAACTGCAGGTTACACGTTCCAGTGCTGGCGGGGCTGATTATGCTTTCATCCTTCTGAAGTCGCTGCAGTGAGCTCCAGTGTGTGGATAATATCGACACCCTTTATTTCAGATGCAGTCATTTATTTTGAGCTGTGTGCCACATTAATAACCAGTATATCAATGTATTAATTAATATACAGGCAATAACGTTTGCCCTTCTATGATATTATTCAAAATTCGAACTATAAAATACTGAAAAAAGTGAGCAGATGTTCAGACCGCAGAAGGATGTTGGGGGCGCCTTTAATCAAGCAGCCGTTCGAACAAGCAGAGAAGATCCTATGACCGCGCTCAACCCAGACGGGATTCGTCGCTTTCAGTATCCGGGTGGGAAAGGCTCAGAAATAGTTGAAGCTAGAAGAAAGGACATGGGTAAATCAAGTTTGCCCGCTCATGTCCTTGATATTATTTGCACAGTTAAGCTCATGATTTATAATTCAATTAGTTCACGCTGTACTTTAAAATGTATTTTAATCTAAATGAACGAGAATTTATAATGCATTTGATTTTAGTAACTCAGTATATTTGTATATTTATCACTGTACTTCCACAATGTTATTATTGTCCCGATGTATTGATGGTGCTGTGTAACTTTTTTTAATTAACTTTGCACATTAGAAATAGAGTTGACCTTGAGGATATGAGCACGCGCTGTGCTGCCCGAGTAGCACGGACTGGAGCACAGGGCTGGAACCGTCACAGCCTCACATCAGAGCAGTGATTGGCGCACTAAGAAGGAAAGGGTGGGCATTTCCTGTTAGTCAAAGCCCTGCCAAAGAAGTGCAGGCTGCCTCGAGCCTTACCCATAGGTGCTTCAAAAGAATAGGAAGTGTCAGAGATCGAGCTCCACCCCTTTTATAATGAACTGTAAAAATGTACATAAACTTCAAAACAGCACGGTACAGCCCCATACTGTCTGCAAACCACTGTTACCCAAGTAACCGATGACCCCCTGGCCTCTGAACTTCAATTACGAAGTGTGTGTGTGGCTCTGGGTGTGTGTGGCTCTGGGTGGGTGGGTGTGTGTGTGTGTGTGTGTGTGTGGCTCTGGGTGTGTGTGTTGCTCTGAGTGTGTGGGTGGGTGTGTGGCTCTGAATGTGTGGGTGTGTGTGTGGCTCTGGGTGGTTGCGTGTGTTTGGCTCTGGGTGTGTGGCTCTAAATGTGTGTGTGGCTCTGGGTGTGTGGGTGTGTGTATGACTCTGGGTGTGTGGGTGTGTGTGTAGCTCTGGGTGTGTGTATAGCTCTGGGTGTGTGGCTCTGGGTGTGTGTGTGGCTCTGGATGTGTGTGTTAGTGTGGCTCTGTGTGTGTGTGTGTGGCTATGGGTGTGTGTGTGTGTGTGTGTGGCTCTGGGTGTGTGTGTGTGGTAGTAATTGCTGTCTGCTGAGCTCGTCCGTAGGGTACAATAGGTCTCACATTTGCAAGAGATTAAGCTAATGGCAATGTAAATGACAATGCCATTTATTTATCTGTTTTCAAAACCAACACATAAATACAACATTTGTCATTTACAATGCCAATAGCTCTAACTTTTTCCAAAGGCGAAACCATTGCATTGTAAATGCTTGTTAAAGGCTTCTTTGTGTTAAGTTTTTCTTTTGTTGTGAACACTTCCTTTCCCAAATAACTTTTTTCTGTTCCTCAGTTAAGCTTTCCGCATTACAGTCGACATGGACTGCCATGATTGCAAGCATTTTGTACTGGTGGAAAAATAAAGCACTGCTTGTTTTAATACATTTTTTATGATCAGGGAATAGTTTGCTCCATTTCTTACAAACATTTTTGCACTAGGGCAAAACATGGAACATACTGATTTTGCTCATGTTTGCATGTACGCAATAAGTAATATCTTGGTGTCCGCTTTCACTTGCTGAAAGTGCAGGCCAAATTGGGAACTAACTCAGTTTCCCCTTTTATTTTACAAAAGGAAATATTACAAGGTCAGTTTGTTTTCTTGATACATTTTAATCATGCACCATGCTTTTTGTCCGGTAAAAGTGTTGCACACATACAATCTTTAATAAGTAAAAACTGAGCAGTTTGTACAGTATCTTTGCAGTATTTCTCCCTGGTGAGGGTTAATTTAAGAATCATGGGCTGCAGGAGAATATGTGTGCTCTATTTCCTGTTACCCAAGTGTGAGAAGTTGGCCTGGTATATGATGCTGACTAGTTCTAGTGATCACCTTGTACCATGCCAAGCAACCCTTATGGTGGAGGTTGTAAAGTCAACCTTATAGACAAGCTATCCTAGGGGTAGCATGGACTAAGCAGTCTTAGGCTAAACTCTGTAAAGGCATGTGAAGCAAGCTGTTTTACCATACACAATCCCCTTGAATACCAAATGAAAGGACACCACACAGATATATATTGAAAATATATATAGATTTATTTCTACAAATATCCCCTATACTCTTTATGAGCACAGAAGCATAAGTGTTAAAACAAAACACAGTTTAAATATACAAAAGTTGCACGAATATGGATGAGCCCTAGGGGCCACCTAAACCATATACTAAAATAGTGGTATAAGAACCACTATGGGAAAAGTGAAGAGGCCTAGGGCCTGGGGAATCGCTGGAGCTGTTCGAGACTAGCAGTGATGAAGTCGGGAAAGGCCCGCGGGACTCGGGTGCAGTGCGGAAAGCGCACGCATGCACCAATGCAATGTCAATGGTGCGTAAAAGTTACAATGTTACTGTTTTAGGAACCTTCCGATGAACCTACAAGGACAAAACTTTAGACACAGGCACTAGAGGTGTATACCAGTGTGGGAACACCGGCGTTGCTGAGTTACCTCACCCACAGGAAGCGGGTGCACAGGTGCGAAGTAGTGTCGGGTTTCGTCACGCAGGTTGATGGTGCTTGGAGCTGAAGATGCTGCAGGCGGGTCGTCGAGGAGAGTTCCGGTGGATCCAAGGGTGGATCTGAAGAGGTGAAGACCTGAAAGCAGAGGGGACAATGTTCAAAGTCACTAGCCAGTGACTACCGTGGAACCAGGAAGGAACCAGGCAATGTTGGGTGCAAACAGGCGATGAGGTGAAGATTGTCTCTGCAGCCACGTGGACACGAAGAGGTCAAGGACGTCCAGGAGTCGGTCACGAGCTGTCCCACGAAGGCTCTCGCTGATGGCGGTGTCGGCAACTTGATTGGAGCAAACAGGCCTTGGCTAAAGCAAGCCACGCAGGAATCGATTCAAGCTTCTCACTCGGACCAGCAAGGTCAGAGCGGGTGCTCCTTTTCAGGGGAGCAAGGGCCAGTCTGGAGCAACCAGACCAGCAGTGTAAGTTGTAGTTTTCGTCGCCAAGATGGCCGCTAGCCACGTGGCACGCGTCGAGTGGCAAAGTGCAAAAGGGCCCCACGCAGATCGTGGAGATGCTGGGGGGCTGATCTTCGGTGCAAATGCTGCTCGAGGTTGGGGCTTCTCAAACCCCAAAGCACAGCATCGAGGGTGCCTCGGGTGCTGCGCAGTCAGCTTCTCGGGGGTCTTTCAAGAGGTCCGGTCCCGCGTCTCTCGGTGCCTCCACGGGTCCCTTCTTTGCAGGAACTGTGGATCGGGCTGTGAGATGTCTGGGAGTCTGGGTCTTGTCAGGCTCTGGGCTCGGGCTCCGGTGGGAGGCGGCGGCAAAGCAGACGTCGAGTTGCTGGTTGGTGCCTGTATTCAGAGGGTGGTCACTCCTTGGCCACAAGGGAGATTCTCTTCAGTCTTCTGTGCAGCAGAATGTCGAAGTCCAGTTTTCTTCTTATTTCAAGTCTAATGGCGCCCGAATAGGGACTTGCCCTTTCCCCACGCGCCGGAGAAGCCACGCAGGCCCCCTGATCCTCTGCAGCCGTGACGGAACCATACCGGCCACGTGCAGATATTTCTGCTTCAAGTATCCCTCAGGCCCACGGAGGAGACGGAGGTTGCGGTCCAGCATCCAGACGAGGTGGTGGAGGAACGCGGCGAGTCCCGACCAGAGCCCAAGCCGAGAGTCCAAGGTCCGAGGTATCCGGAGGCCCACCTGTAATGTAACTGAAGTCCGAAGTTCGTCCGTCCGTCGTCGTAGCAGTCCAGTCCAGTCCGAGGCCTTCCGTTCTTGCTGCCCGGTGAGTACCGTTGCTGGGGTAGTATCTAGACAGGGTCAATTAATTTGTCTCTGGTCCGTGGGTTTGGGTACACAGATCCAACACGAAGTGTCCACCTAGGTGGATGCGGGTCCTGACGTGTCTCTTTATGGGACCGGTAAGTTTCGTACTGTTTTAGCAGTGCATCTAGTCATTCTAGTAAGTTTCTGTTCTAGTAAGTTCTGTTCTCGAGAAATTCATGTATTCTGTTTTCAGTATTCCAGGTAATATTCTGTCCGAACTGTTGTTTTAAATGTTATTTCATGTGTTTTCAATGTCGTGGTATGAGTGATTTGTTTTCTTAAGTTATTATTGTGTTTATCATGTATTGTATTGTGTCCAGATTCCAGTCTAAGTTATGCCTCTGTTCACGAAGTTACGTCAGTTAAAAACCAGAAAAGGTCTGCTCGAGGAAGCAGTTCCTGTCCCGCCTAGGGACAGTCCAGGTCATTTTATGTATCATAAGCATGGCATAAGTGCCATATTATATCTAGACTTATGGGTAGAGTACACCAAAGAATTAGAGGAAAAATATAGATGGCCCGTATCAGGTACGTGGGATGCCGAGTGCATCATGCGAGTAGAAGAAGTATTATGGAAAAGGAAAGCCAGACAGTCCCAGAAAGATGCCATCGAGTTATGGCGCAAAGAATTCAGTATGATCTGATGTCTCAGGACACTGCTCCTACTCTTATTCCAATTCTAGGGGCCGGATCACCTGCTAGGTCCCTCCTCTGTGTGGGACCAGGAAGGGGAGTGGTTACACCCCCTTTCCTTTCCTTTGTCCAGCTTCGCGCCAAGACTGGGGCAGGAAAGCCCCAGCACCGGTTTGAACTGGCAAATGCACAGGGACACCTTGTGTGCCCCAGGCATGTCTGATTCTATTCAGCCCTGTCCTACCCAATACACAAAATCCTGTCTGGGGTGGTGCTAGCACCTCCCAAGGCAGGAAACCCCTTGTCCAAGCTGCCCTCGCTGGAAGGACTCCCAGCAACAGGAGGTCAGACTTGTGTCTGTGGTGGCAGCATCCATTTTGTGATGCTGAGGCTCTGTTTAACTTTAACCGGGGTTCAGGTTAGGTACATGTCGTGTCCCTCTAGAAGGGTGGAATGCTACCCCCGTCGCCAGAACTGGCGAGGGGGTAGTATTCCAATTCGTATGACACCTTACTCGACATGTTTTGATAAAGCCAAACCAAAGATAGCATTTAACCGCGAGGATTATAATGCACTTAAGAGTATATGGTATGGCAGTATCATGAAACAGCTAAAGGACATGGTTCCGAAAGCTGCAGACAGGCTCAGCTCATGCCAGAGCACCATCTCACATATTTCCAAGCACTCTGCCTCCAGGATTGATGAGGCCTTCCATAGGAGTGGCTGATAGGAACACATGTGTCCATTTTAGGTTAGGCATAGGCATACTACACCTAAGTAAGGGGTGGTTACACCGACTTACCCCAGCTGAGTGATCAGCCAGTTGTGTCAAATATGGAGGCCAGGCCAGGGGTGGCACAATACGTGCTGCAGCCCCTGGTAGAATAAACAACAGAAGGGCAAATACTGTGACTGATTTCACAGAAAGAACAATTAGAACCCAAACTAACAATGATTCAATTGCTAGTCGGCTTTTGAACTGAATCAATTGTATTTATTTCTATATATTTGAAAAATCTTATTTTTTGTACATATTAACACACAATAGAAAAATGCTTTTTACATGTATATATATAAAGAACACCAACAAAAGATAGACAGAATAGTTTACAGTAGGACAAATAGTCCGTGTAGTGAACACAACCTTTCATATAACAGTCGTACCACATTCACACTCACATTCCATACATACCATAATCAACATTGTGCATGTGAGACAAAACGAACAAGAAAATAAATGAGGTCAGGAAAACCAAGTTGAAAGCAAATCACAAATGGCATTAAAAGTATTAAAGAATACTCAATATCACAACGCTTGTATAACAAACAAGATGTATAAAGTTCCTTTCTGACCACAAAACCTAGACAACAAGAGGTATACAAGGTCGACGCGTTTCGAATCGGACCCTTTGTCCGATTCTCATCAGGACCGAAAATCTGAAAAAAGGAAAAGAATTCCTTTTAGTATACTTGTCTTTATGCAATCAAAACAGCGACCTACAAAACCAAACATCGCCTCCTACCTGAGTGTAATCAGTGTTGGGGCACGGGGATGTGCTGTGAACAAAGAATTAGCCTGAGTTTAGTAAAACATCACTAACAAAACCTGCAGTCATGTATGGGGTGTTTAGATGAAAAAATGTACCTGGGTCAGGTGTGATTAGATCCAAGGGTGCTGCGTTCGAAACTGAAAATCAGGGGACCATCTTGATAAGGCGCTTTTTTGTGAGGCTATAAAAATGGAAGACATAACAACCATGGATTTTTGCGCTAAACGGAGTTTAACCATGAGCTGGTTTTTTTTAAAAACATTAAAGAAGAGCAAAATACCTCTGGGACGCGGAATAGCTCAGGGTCCCGTTCCGAATGTTTTTAGTTGGAATCGCCCATGCAGAGCCTTTGGCTGGAAGGGAATCGGGAGGCGTGTGTTAATTCATGCGTTCGAGAGCTAGACGGTCATGTTAAACGTCGCACAGAAAAGACATGCTGTAGTTACCTTGTGTTGGCTTCTCTTGCAGCGTTAACCGGGGCTTCTCGCAGTCTTCCGCATGCCGGTATACGTGTTGCAGATTCAGACCCGGTGATCGAGTGAAGGCAAACAGTGCGCGAGATTTAAGTCACATGACCATAGGGGGAAGCTGGGAATTGTAGTTTGACGGTGAAACTATGGTGGCACGTATCTTTTTTAGAGTGCTCGTGAGACTTCTGATAATTCATTTAACCCATTAAGGACCGTATTGAATTTTAGAATAAGGATAGCTTCACGCTGACACAATTTTTCTTCAATGTCGCCGCCCCTTATGTCTAAATCCACTTTGGACAGAACAGTCCATTTTATGTCTTGTTCCGTGTGTCCCGCAGAAATCCAATGATTAACAAGTGGTGCATTTGCAACAACTTTTCTCACTCGAGATTTGTGTTGACTGATGCGCTGTCTGATTTCCTGGGATGTTTTGCCAACATAAAGTTTTTGGCAGGGGCATAAAATTCCGTAAACGACATTTTTAGATTTACAGTTAGTAAATGTCTGGTGCTTCCAAAAAACTCCATTGTATGAAAAAACGTCACCTTCAATCGTTTTGTCGCAGCACACACAGGTGCCACATTTATGATGACCCCGTATGGGCTGTAAGCCCAACAAATTTCTTAATGTGGGTGGCTCCTTTGAAGGGACTGCTGCGCGAACTAAGAAGTTTGCAATGCTTTTTTCTTTTTTAAACGCAAACAATGGTGGTTGAAGTAAGCTGTCTTCAAGGTGCCTTACTAAGTGCCAGTTCTGGTTGATGGTTTTCTTAAGTTGATTTGCGTGTGGGCAAAAAGTCGTGACGCAAACTGTTCTTTCAAGACTTCGCTTATTCCTCTTTTCCAGCAGGGTCTCTCGAGGGGTCCACCATGCTCTACGCATGGCATTCTTAAGCAATTTTTTAGGATACCCACGATCCATAAGACGTTCCAACAGTTTTTGGGCGTGATCAAAATATTCATCTTTGGCTGAGCAATTACGCCTGATTCTTAAAAATTGGCCAAAAGGAAGATTTTGGCGAAGATTTCTTGGGTGATTACTGGTGTAATGTAATGCCCGATTTCGGTCTGTTGCTTTTCTGAATAGCGTTGTTGCCAATTTTCCTTCCAGTGCATAGACTTTCACATCCAAAAAAGTAGTTTGGTGGTTGTTATAGTTGATAGTGAATTTTATGTCCTGGGTCCGTCTATTCAACCATTCCAAAAACTGGTTTAGGTGTTCTTCTGTTCCATTCCAAATAAAAAATGCGTCGTCAATATAACGCATATAATGACTGATACAATCTTTGAATGGATTGTTGTCTATGATGAATTTTGCCTCAAAGAGGCCCATGAAAAGAACCGCCAGTTCTGGCGCAAAGGGGCAACCCATGGCTACCCCTTTGATTTGGTAAAAGAAATCAGAGCCAAACATGAAAAAGTTTTTTTGGAGTGCTAATTTTGCCAAAGAGATGATAAAATCCGCTTTGCGCCAGAACTGGCGGTTCTTTTCATGGGCCTCTTTGAGGCAAAATTCATCATAGACAACAATCCATTCAAAGATTGTATCAGTCATTATATGCGTTATATTGACGACGCATTTTTTATTTGGAATGGAACAGAAGAACACCTAAACCAGTTTTTGGAATGGTTGAATAGACGGACCCAGGACATAAAATTCACTATCAACTATAACAACCACCAAACTACTTTTTTGGATGTGAAAGTCTATGCACTGGAAGGAAAATTGGCAACAACGCTATTCAGAAAAGCAACAGACCGAAATCGGGCATTACATTACACCAGTAATCACCCAAGAAATCTTCGCCAAAATCTTCCTTTTGGCCAATTTTTAAGAATCAGGCGTAATTGCTCAGCCAAAGATGAATATTTTGATCACGCCCAAAAACTGTTGGAACGTCTTATGGATCGTGGGTATCCTAAAAAATTGCTTAAGAATGCCATGCGTAGAGCATGGTGGACCCCTCGAGAGACCCTGCTGGAAAAGAGGAATAAGCGAAGTCTTGAAAGAACAGTTTGCGTCACGACTTTTTGCCCACACGCAAATCAACTTAAGAAAACCATCAACCAGAACTGGCACTTAGTAAGGCACCTTGAAGACAGCTTACTTCAACCACCATTGTTTGCGTTTAAAAAAGAAAAAAGCATTGCAAACTTCTTAGTTCGCGCAGCAGTCCCTTCAAAGGAGCCACCCACATTAAGAAATTTGTTGGGCTTACAGCCCATACGGGGTCATCATAAATGTGGCACCTGTGTGTGCTGCGACAAAACGATTGAAGGTGACGTTTTTTCATACAATGGAGTTTTTTGGAAGCACCAGACATTTACTAACTGTAAATCTAAAAATGTCGTTTACGGAATTTTATGCCCCTGCCAAAAACTTTATGTTGGCAAAACATCCCAGGAAATCAGACAGCGCATCAGTCAACACAAATCTCGAGTGAGAAAAGTTGTTGCAAATGCACCACTTGTTAATCATTGGATTTCTGCGGGACACACGGAACAAGACATAAAATGGACTGTTCTGTCCAAAGTGGATTTAGACATAAGGGGCGGCGACATTGAAGAAAAATTGTGTCAGCGTGAAGCTATCCTTATTCTAAAATTCAATACGGTCCTTAATGGGTTAAATGAATTATCAGAAGTCTCACGAGCACTCTAAAAAAGATACGTGCCACCATAGTTTCACCGTCAAACTACAATTCCCAGCTTCCCCCTATGGTCATATGACTTAAATCTCGCGCACTGTTTGCCTTCACTCGATCACCGGGTCTGAATCTGCAACACGTATACCGGCATGCGGAAGACTGCGAGAAGCCCCGGTTAACGCTGCAAGAGAAGCCAACACAAGGTAACTACAGCATGTCTTTTCTGTGCGACGTTTAACATGACCGTCTAGCTCTCGAACGCATGAATTAACACACGCCTCCCGATTCCCTTCCAGCCAAAGGCTCTGCATGGGCGATTCCAACTAAAAACATTCGGAACGGGACCCTGAGCTATTCCGCGTCCCAGAGGTATTTTGCTCTTCTTTAATGTTTTTAAAAAAAACCAGCTCATGGTTAAACTCCGTTTAGCGCAAAAATCCATGGTTGTTATGTCTTCCATTTTTATAGCCTCACAAAAAAGCGCCTTATCAAGATGGTCCCCTGATTTTCAGTTTCGAACACAGCACCCTTGGATCTAATCACACCTGACCCAGGTACATTTTTTCATCTAAACACCCCATACATGACTGCAGGTTTTGTTAGTGATGTTTTACTAAACTCAGGCTAATTCTTTGTTCACAGCACATCCCCGTGCCCCAACACTGATTACACTCAGGTAGGAGGCGATGTTTGGTTTTGTAGGTCGCTGTTTTGATTGCATAAAGACAAGTATACTAAAAGGAATTCTTTTCCTTTTTTCAGATTTTCGGTCCTGATGAGAATCGGACAAAGGGTCCGATTCGAAACGCGTCGACCTTGTATACCTCTTGTTGTCTAGGTTTTGTGGTCAGAAAGGAACTTTATACATCTTGTTTGTTATACAAGCGTTGTGATATTGAGTATTCTTTAATACTTTTAATGCCATTTGTGATTTGCTTTCAACTTGGTTTTCCTGACCTCATTTATTTTCTTGTTCGTTTTGTCTCACATGCACAATGTTGATTATGGTATGTATGGAATGTGAGTGTGAATGTGGTACGACTGTTATATGAAAGGTTGTGTTCACTACACGGACTATTTGTCCTACTGTAAACTATTCTGTCTATCTTTTGTTGGTGTTCTTTATATATATACATGTAAAAAGCATTTTTCTATTGTGTGTTAATATGTACAAAAAATAAGATTTTTCAAATATATAGAAATAAATACAATTGATTCAGTTCAAAAGCCGACTAGCAATTGAATCATTGTTAGTTTGGGTTCTAATTGTTCTTTCTGTGAAATCAGTCACAGTATTTGCCCTTCTGTTGTTTATTCTAGTATTGGACTCTGCATTACTGTGGATGAGTCAAAGCCCTTGTTTGTTGTGATATGCAGCCCCTGGTAGGCCTTGGAAGCACCTATGCCCTGGGTACCTGGGTACTCTGTTACAGGGGCCAATAAGGTGAACCAATTCCAATTGTGTATGTACCTAAGGTACATGGAGTCCATTTTAAGGAGAGAGCAATTAGCCTGGGGCCCTGAATACCAGTATCCCAGGCCAACTAAAGTCAAAAACCAGCTAAACACCAGGCAAAAAGTTTGGGGGTAACCATAGTCAGATATCCACCTTCCTACACCAAGAAGCACACATTTGCAACAGAGCATTTGCTGCAGTTTTACTTCAATGTAATTCTTTCTGAGTACACAAACTCCGTGAAGACAGCATGAATTTGGTGTTTTACAGCTGAACAGGATCACAGATGCTAACTGGGGACCAGTGTATCACTGGGAGTAAATAACTTAGTCTACCTAGCATAGTCTATCCACTGTTAGGACATCACAGGGAATGAACCTTCTGGTGGTCAAATATGCACAGAGGGTTGGGGTACTTAATTTCAAATGGCATCACTCTACCCAGCTAACTGAAAACAAGCATTAAAAAATGCAATAGGTCTCACCTTGTATTAAGTTAAAGCCATTTGCTTTGCTATACAATACCATTAGCAAGGCAAATGGCTTTAACTTAATCACAGGCGAGACCTATTGCATTTTGAATGCTTGTTACATTTAGTGTTTTAAAAAACCACTTTTAGAAAGTGGGTATTTTCTTGCTCAGTCATCCCGTGTGCCTCTGCTGGAATGTGGATTGCCTGTCTGGGTTTTGGATGACATAAGGCTGGAGAGCAGGAGTGGCTCAGATAGTCTAGGTAGAGCCAGGAAAGGGCTGAATAGACCTGGGCTGCAATGGGGGAAGGGGGGGGATTTCCTTGCACCTCAAAGTGCCTGGTCTGCCTCTGACAATGCTGTCTCCACCTCCTGCCAGGAAATCACACCAAAGAGGGCAAAACTGGTTCTGGCTGGGCACAGACATTCTCTACCTAAGAAATCAAATAATTTTGGGATATAAATATTGGGGCCCAGACCCCTGAACTTTAGAACTCTTTTGGATCAAGAAGACTACCAAGAAGAAGAGCTGGAGAAGCTGTGAGAAGGGGCTACCACTTTGCTGTACGCTTTGCCGTGCTGCCCTGCAGTGGCTGCTTCTATCTTGGGCAGTGAAAGGACTGGACTGAACTTTCTGCAATCTACTTTTGTGATTTTCTCCATGGGCTTGAGGTAGAGTTTGCCCCCTGTTCAAGAAGTCTCAGGAACAACAAAGACTTCAAACTCTTCTGCCCTCAGCACTGGGGACTGTGTGTTTTGTGCTGCAACACAAGAAAAGCAACTCGACGACGTCTACGACGCCGCTGCTGACTCCATGTCCTGAAGGCACCACAGAGGGCACTGCCGCAACGCCGTACTGCGACCCTGGTCTCACCGTCGACGCCTGCTGACACCACCACCGAGCCGCTGCTCGCACCATGACCTGCACTCCGCACAGCTTTGCTTTATGATGACGCCTTGGCACCGCAGAGGGCACCACCTCAACGTCGCACCGTGACCCTGGTCTCACTGACGACGCCTGTTGACGCCATTGCTCGCACGGCGACTTGTGGGCACCGCACTCCGTACCGCCTCGCTTCACGACAACGCCCTGGTATCTCCGACGCCGCCGCTCCATGCCGAAATCGACGCTTCTGCTTGCACCGTGGTTCGAGAGCACCACTCGTAAAGTTACACGACGCATCGCACTCATCCCGCACCGCAGCCTTGGCCTACCGACGCTGGCGCAATCGACTCCAGTTCGTCAGTCGATGACAACACTTCAGCAACAAAGACGACGCTGCTTGCACCGTGACCTGCCAGCACTGTGACGAGCACCGCCTTCATCTCGCACCGCGACCCTGGTCTCACCATCGACACCATCTGACACCGCCACCGAGCCGCTGCTGCCTGCACCGCGACCTGAGAGCATCGCACGCCACACGGCTGCACTTTGCACAGCAGCACACCACATCTGCCGACGCTAGCGCTCCTGACTCCATCAAAGAGGAGATCGACCTGCAACGTGTACGACTTTGAGGGCCCCGACGACTCCTGCACCAACCTTCGGAACCGACACTTGTGGACACCGTGGTCATCGACGCCCTGCATTTCTAAAAGGTACTGTTTGCGGGTCTTCCCGTCCCCGTAGCTGGCCTGCGACACCGCTGTCAGCCAGAACTGTTTGGATTTGTTTGCTCACGATGCCGTGATAGCCCTGGACGTAGCTATCGACATCAAGGAACTATTTTTAAAGCATATTTTGATAAGTGACGATTTTGAAGTACTGTATGGTGGGTTTTTATCGTTTTTGATCTTGTCTTACGTATATAAAAATATTGGATATTTTTCTAAACTGGTGTGGTGTCCTTTTGTAGTGCTTACACTGTATTACTGTTAGTTATGTGCACATGCTTTACACACTGCCTCTAAGATAAGCCTGCCTGTTCGTGCCAAGCTACCAAGGGGGTGAGCAGGTGTTATTTTAGGAGTGTAACTCCCTTATCCTGACTAGGAAGAAGGGTCCCTATTTGGACAAAGGTACAAACCCTTGCCAACTAGAGACTCCCATTTCTAACACTAGTGCAACCAAACAAGGGCTCAATTTCAGGTCTAGCCTGGGAATTTCATGCGCTACTCTGCAAGGCATGTTGTATTCGAGTATGGACTTCAAGTTCTGCCCACTCTCCACCTATATTTTTCATTGGCTTGTGTCATTGTCCTTTGTAAATGCTGGCTACTGATTCATTAATAGGCTTGTTAGTCCCTCCTTAGTACCGCCTTATCTTCATTTGTAACCTCCCATGAGGACTGGCCCTTTTACTTCTTTTGTTACACAATATGTCTTATTTAGTCTGAAAGCACTATTTTCTTTAATGCGTTTCTCCTACGGCAGGCACAACTTGCTTTTCTGCAACATTCAGTACGCCAGGTGCACTTTCACTTTCCAAGCAGCCCGGGCCACTTCTTTGAAAAGCAATAGGTCTCACATTTACAAGAATTTGAGCCATTGCATTGTAAATGACAATGCCTTTTATTTATGTGCTAATTATCAAAAAAGATAACTAAAAGGCATTTACAATGCAAATAGCTTAAACTCTCGCAAAGGCGAGACCTATTGCATTGCAAATGCTTGCTTTTATCTGTTCGGAGCCCTCAAGGATGCGGAACCACGCAAGTCTACGTAAAGCAGACCATAGCTCTGTGACAAGGATAAGAAATTGACCAGTATTAAAAATGACAACATGAGAATTGGCATTAGTGTAACACTTTTTAATGTATTTCTTTAGTCAGGTGCCCATACGAAAAAATATAGACAATACATTATTCAAGCATTTCAGAGAGCATCAATTATGATCTCATGGTAAAAGGAAAGGACAATTTAGAAGCAAGAACAAATAATGAAATTCATATCTTTACGGCAGATTACACACAGGTGTTTGAAACACACTACAGAGAAGGAACATATGACCTCATCTTAGTACATTCCATCATACATGCAATACTTCAATTTATATTGTTGAAGCTGGTAATGATCACCAAGGAAAAGTACAATACATTTCACAAAATTAAGCAGTATTTTTAAGAGAATGTGCACAGCTCAATATTGACATGCCTGGAGCATTGCTTGAATCATTCAGCACAATCAGTGGTATCTAAATAACATTAAATGTCGACTGACAATTCATGAGTGGTCGATATTTTGGTGCAATACACGTATTCCATGCCTTATACCACCACAAATGTGTTGAGGGAGTAGGGCATTTCTGGGATGGTGCAGTTGTCAGCCTTACGTCAATCAGTAGGTGACTGATCAGTTTTGCATGTTGATCTTGTAAAGTATATTAAATTAGACTGACAAATTCATTGTCTTCTAGGTCGTACTCAGATGAAATTGGACCGAAGCATTGGCCAGCCTCGCGATTTGCTCACGTCATGAAGCTGCGGCAGGCCGCACTGAAAGCTGCGAGAGAAAAATGGGCAGACTACATATTGGTAATGTTCATATTAAACATTTGGATTAGAGATTCTTATCCTGGCCAGAATATGCCACTCAATAGTATTTATTTTGTCCCGTGTGGAAGGATGAAAGATTGAGTTGACCCCTGCAGGACTTTAATTAGTTACCTGCAGGTTACGTATACGTCTGCAGCATGTGCATTTCCCCTCTGAGCGCTACGGGCAGCTTTGTTTCTAAGTTGTAGAATTGCAGTAAGGGGCCTTCCTTCCTAATTGTGATTCGGTATTCTGTGTAGCAGTGGTTAGCAACTGTATTGTAATTATATAGCACTTACTACCCCTGAGGAGACGTCAAAGCACTTTTTCGGCGAGTAGCACGTTATTCCAGAACCCATAAAGAATTAGTGGTGAATTTGTATAGTGGAATATGAAAGTAATTTGAGTGGTGGATATGTTAGTTAGTTATTTGGATTGAGAAGGATAGTGGAGGGCTAGAAGAAGGAAAAAGGTTTGTTTTTATATAGCGCTTGCTACTCCTGATGAGGTGTTGAAGTGATTTTTTGGCAAGTAGCACGCTACTCCAGAACCCATAAAGGATTAGTGGTGAATAGTATAGTGAAATATGAAAGTAATTTGAGTGGAAGATATGTTAATCAGTTATTTGGATTGAGAAGGGTAGTGGAGGGATAGAAGAAGGAAAGAGGGTTGCATTTATATAGCGCTTGCTACCCCTGACAAGGTGTTGTAGCACTTTTTCGGCAAGTAGCACGCAACTCCAGAACCCATAAGGGATTAGTGACAAATTAGTATAGTGATATATGAAATTAATTTGCGTGGGGACATGTTAGTATGTTATTTGATTTGAAAAGGATAGTGGAGGGATAAAAGAGGGAAGGATTTAGATTTTTTTTTTAGGTCATAGCAGTAGGAGGAGGCTTGGGATGAGTAAAAGGGAGCTGGAGGGGAAGAGTCAGAGGGAAGGGTTTTGAAAGGATGGTTCAGGCGCAAATCAATGTTCAGTTGTTGACACCTCAAAGGATATAGCAACTGATTTGAAAAAGGGAATGTGTACTATGTGGACGCCTTCCTCTTTGTGAATGGTCTTGGCAACCGGGTAGGAAGTAATAGAGGGGAGCAGTGCCTGCTCACCCTTACCCCCACCCCAAACCTGATGTTATCCTACAAGGGAAACCTTTTATCTAAACAGCATTAGTTCCTTTAGGGAAAATGTCCTTCTTTAAAAAAAAAAGTTTCTTGTTTGGAAATACAAACACATTGATGGTGCCCTGTTGGTCCTAGCAGGCCACCATCCATGTGTTTGTAGCCAGTCATGGGATATCGCAAAAAGTGATCTGACTAATTAATATTCATTAGGCAGGTGGGTCGGAGATCCCCTGTGACTGGATATTTTGTGACACACCCTATTAGTACCTAGGTGACATTGCAAAATCAGAGACAGTTTGCCAATTATTGGTTCGGAGTTTGCACCTCTCATTTGCAACTTGACTCTTTGTTTATCTGGCACAATATTGTTAGTGGAAGACGTAGTGTGTGATGAGTCTATGGAAATTGACGCTTTGTTTTCAAAATGGAGATGTGCTATGAAATGCTGGCCTTGTACTAAAATTAAAAGATTTGCAGCGAAAGGGAGTATCTCACTGCAACGCCAACCTTCGCCTTCAATTACTGAAACAGAGGTCCCTTACTGAAACAGACTAACTTAAATGGAGTCCATACGTGGAAATGGAAACACAACACAGAAGGAAACCCTTATTTAGTAATGCAAACCTTTTCACAGAAATGTAGGTCCTGTGAAGCACTCAACACACTGTGCTGAAATGCTGAATGCAAAAAACAGAGGCCTAGTTCACAAATAGAGGCCTCTGCACAGAACTTGGACTCTTGTACATAAATGGAGACTTTGTATAGGAACTTAAGTCCTTATGCAGAAACAGTGGCTTTTCTGTGGAAACACAGCTCTTCTACAGAAATGAAGATCATGAATGAAAGTGGCATTCCTTGACCAAAGAGGATCCCTCCCAGACTGGTTTTAGAGCTAACAACAGTACCGAGGCAACGTTGCTGGCAGTGTCGGACAGTATCAGATCCTCCACCGATCAAGGTGGAGCAGTGGCACTGATACTGCTTGACCTATCAGCGGCGTTTGACACGGGATCCCACGATTGCCTGCTGAATACACTCCTGAGCAAGGGAGTTCAATCCACAGCATTGAACTGGATTCAATCCTTTTTGAGCAATCGCACTCAGGCAGTGCATATGGGCCAATTCCACTCAAAACCCAACCCCATCGGCTGCGGGGTCCCTCAGGGGGCCTCACTGAGCCCCACTCTTTTCAATGTCTATATTTCATCTCTTGCTGACATTGGAAGGAAGTGGGGCATTGGCATCTGCTCCTACGCGGATGATACACAGCTGATGGTGGCCATGGACGAAGGGCCTGAGATAACCAAAAAAAAGCTACATGACTGCCTCTCCGAGATGGCCCAATGGATGCACAACCACTGTCTAAAACTGAACGCAGGCAAATCGGAGATTCTCCTGTTTGGTGGAGCCAAACGTATGTGGGACGCCACTTGGTGGCCACCCTCACTGGGACTGGCCCCCACTCCCAAACAACACGCCAGGAACCTGGGAATCATCATGGATGACACCCTGTCCATGAAGGATCACGTCCGTTCCCTCTGGGGCAAGGGCTTCGCCATACTAAAACTTCTCGCCAGGATATTTCCCTGGATACCCCTGGACTGCAGACGCTCAGTTACACAGGCCCTACTGGTCAGCCGCCTAGACTATGGCAACGCACTATTCGAAGGGATGAATGAACAGTTATTCTCCCGCCTACAGGTACTGCAAAACCAAGCGGCCAAACTGGTCTGTAATAAAGGCAAACGAGTCTCGGCATCGGAATGCTTAAAGAAACTCCACTGGCTCCCGATGCGCCAGAGGGCTGCTTTCAAACTGCTGAGCCATGCGCACAGAGCTCTACATAAAATTGGCCCGACAATTCTTCAAGGGAAGATCAATTTCTATGTTCCCAATAGGAATCTACGGTCAAGTCAATCAGCCCTGGCCAAAACTAAACGAATCTACAAAGTCAGAACAGGTGGTCGCTCCTTTTCTTACCTGGCAGCTAAAAGGTGGAATGACCTGCCTACCGACCTAAGACACACCACGAACTACCTTCAGTTTCGAAAAAAACTGAAAACACACCTCTTCCCCAAAGCGTAATCTTTCAGTCTACGCCTTCAGTAGTCCCTCCTGGTTCATAGCGCCGTGATATCCCTAGGGATGAGTGTCGCGCTCTACAAATACCGCAAATAAATAAATGTCTCCTTGAACAGAAATTAACGACGAATTGTGTTTTTACAAACACATGAATCTAATGCTGTGGAATCTGACTTTTTGTCAGTGTAGGAGTGATACCCTAGATTGCATCAAGAACATATTTTGCACATTGGGATAAAAAGAAGAAAATACGTCTTAGCAACTTCGTGGAGGGGGAACAAACTAATTTGAACTGTTTCACCTTGGAAAAGACCTGCATAAAATAAAGTTGGTGCAGAATCCATTTGCTTCTTCTACTAATAATCAAAAAGCAAAAATCAGTGGAATTAATTTAACCGGGGATATGCTTCAGTTGCTTAGTTGTTGACTTTGGAACTTGACTGTATTACCGGCTTTACATTTGACTTATGAATGGGTGATTCTGAGCAAATCATTTAAACTGTCGTACAATTGTAACACTGTGTAAAATTTAATATGAACAACAGAAAATTTGTAAATCTTCACTCAATTAACACAAACTTTTAAGTCTCCCAATTTCCCCATTAATTAGCGGTTGCTTCTTTGCTAAGTTCTACCATATGGAGTTTTCATTTCGCAAAATGTATTCTAATGCCTTAATGTTACCCTATGGTTAAAATTAATAGAATCGCAATTGGGAGTTATTGATCATTGGATTAAGTGTTAGTTGCAAAAAAACATTGTTACTACTGTCCATCATTCTCGGTGTCTAGCTTAATGCCCGGTATTATTCCTAAATAGTAGTTCTTTATCTCTGTTGTGCATTTGTGGCTACTGGCGACCTACAGAGACCTATTACAGATAGTACAAAGAACTTATAATACCCAAAAGATTAAGAACACACTACTTTAAGGCTCCCCTCGGACTGCATAAGATACATTAAACATAAGAACCAGGATAATCTTAGCCTTGAAAAAAGCCCAGGCTTGCATAGGGGGCGAAACATGTTGGCATTACTTGGATTACTGTAAACAGTACCACAAAGACCTGCAGTATGATATATTCTTCGGATGCCATAAGGATTGGAAAATCATATAGGAACTGATGAATCCTACACCCTAAGGAACTGTTTGACCATCATCAAGGACCTTTACTGAGAATTATGGAAAATAAATGAGAATGATGGACAGTACTAACAATACATTTTTTTGTGCCTAATACTAAATTCTAATGTTCTATAATTTCCAATTCCGCTACTATTCATTTTAAGCATTAGGTTAACATAAAGGGATGGTAGCACATTTAGGGAAACAAACACTCCATATAGTAAAATGTAGCTCATTTGGAGTAGTTGGCGAAACGCTTACACAAGTATAACCTTTTTCCGCCACTATTCAGAAAGGAGGAAGGGTATTTTTGAGTGGAATAGAGTGTGTCTGGCCTATTAAAGAGCGCTGTGCTCTCCAGCTTACGTTTGTGCTCTATACACATCAATACACAAAGACACGGGTACACAATATGGGTCATTATATACAAGTGCTTTATTTTACTACACGAATAACACAGAGAAGCAAAGTAAGAGTATAAAAGTAAGTGTGGCTTCTAGTTGGACATTTTGGTACTGGATAAGAATGGGTTATTGTATCAGAGGTGGAAGCACATGGAGGAGTTGAACACACCAAGGGGTTTGCTTCTGGAGTCTTATATGATAGGTTTGAGCCTCACCTGATTTTTTTTTTGATTTTTTTTTTTTTATCAACATTGGTCCCTGCCACTTTGCTGAGTAAACTCTCTTTTGGTTCTCAACAGCCGTCCTTAAACAACACTTTCTTTAATATCCTGTCTACTTTTTGTATCAAAGACATGGGATGCATAACTATGCCTCTGGTATACTGTTACTAATATTCAATCCTGGTTTCAGGGATACTCATATATACCGCTGTCCATCCCTCTTTAAAGTTTGCGCAACCTAATATTTGTCCAGTGCTCATAAAATTTCACCTGCTTCTTTCTGCTTTTCCTAGTTCGTGGATGCAGACAATTTCCTGACGAACCCCCAAACCCTGAAACTGCTGATAGCCGAAAACAAAACAATTGTTGCTCCCATGTTGGACTCTCGCAGCCTGTACTCCAACTTCTGGTGTGGAATCACTCCTCAGGTAAGTTCCCTTTTCAATACTCAGTTTGCAGTGATAAATGAGGACAAATGTTTTTCAATATACGTTTTAGATTTGGCTTGATGGGGTAACTCAATGCTAGGCCTATTGTTTACAATGTATATCGAGCTGACTTTTGGGTAGCCCTCTTCAACCACTGCCTTTGTTAAGTCTGTCCACTAAAGCTGTTGCTTTACAGTAATGTCAGTCACTCTTGAATCAGCCAAGAGAACTATATATGTTTCCCCTTATGCTACTGGCTGTTTGGTGTGTTTACCCTCCTCCTAGTAAGTTGTTCCATTGCAATACATGAGGGACTATTATCCATCTAAATGGTACAGTTAATCATCACACTTTTTGTTGTATTCTGCTCTTTAGCTCAGACATGGATTGTATACACAAGGCAATACTTCTATGTTTTTATTGCCAGTGGAAGAAACATTGGTTCACTTAGCTGCAAATGAAATAGCGGAGAAGCGTCACCCCACTGCTCTTTGAGCAGTGCAAAAACTAAAAAATAAAATGATAATAACAAGACGTTATTATCATTTTATTTTTCTGTGGCACTGAAAGCCATGTCACGGCAGGTGGGCTGGGCTGGGCTCGCTGCCCTCAAAGGGACCAGGAGTTGTTTACACTCCCTAAGTGTGCATGACTGTTTGGCCGGCCCTCATGGGCACTTAATATGTTCTCTACTTGGCTGTGTTGCACAGCCCAGTGGAGAACATGCCCAGGATCCCAGGCACTGCCTGAGCGGCCAAACAGGTCCCTCAGACCAATCAAAAAGCTGCTCATGTAGCGGTGTGATTGGCTGGGAGAGTCCTGGAGCCTGGATGCTTCAGGTGCTGCCAGCAGAGTGAGAATGGAGGAGAGGTGTGCGGCAGCAAGGTAAGTTAATTTTTCATTTTTTTATCCCTACCCCCCCACCCCAAAGCCAGTTGATCTAATTTATTACTGAAAATGCACCCAGGCTTTGTCAGTGGTTGTCCAGTGTTTGCCTTTTGCTAAATGAAACATTAAGTAACATTCACTCTTCTTCAATGGTACGCAAAGAAGATGTGACGACCTTCAGAATCAGTTCTGTTTTTGACCCATGCACAGTCTCTGGAACCAACACTTAAAAAGCAGTTTACATTTAAATATTGGGACTCTCTTTGGATGGGTCAACAGGCACTGTCACCTATAACCTCCACCAAGGAGTAATGTATCACTAAAAGCATAAAAGAGTATTTTAATTTTCTCTTGCCTTTATGGCTATCACTTGTGTTTATGGCTTCCTATTGTGAAGCTCTCCCTTGTACAAGGCACTTTCATTCTTCTTTCGAGCCTGGCCTCCATCGGGAGACATGAAGAACTACTATCCCATTTCCAACTTATTCTCACCTGACAAAGTGATAGAGAAACGTGTGGATGTACAGCGGTAGGAACATATGAACTCAGTCATGGGACTTTTTCAAGGGAGCTGCGTAACCAGTCGTAGTAGCATAGTGCAGGGCCACATCAGTTTATAGATTGCTACAATGTGCCATTGTGACTTTTGTGATGTGGAAAAGTGGTTCCTTACTGGACACAACCAGCACAGATCTGCCAGAGCACCTTTCCTAGTCCTGCTATAGGCTTCACACCAGAGGCTCTAGTCCCTGCTAGCTCCACTCACAAAGCCAACTCCAGCGAAGGCGGCTCACCTACAGTATCTCTCCATCTCCACACAGCTCTTAACACATTGCTAGCCAGACACGTTGCCAGTGATTATTCTGTAGATGTTCCTTCTCTTTCTCACAGTGGGTGTTTGTCCATAAACATCCCTTCTTTCTTACCCACTGTCTTTCTTTATCTGATCTACAAAGCACAATGGTCTAAACCAATAGTATTCAAACGATATAGCAGGTTCCCGGGATGGGAAGGGGCAGAAATCAATCTGAAGGACGGTGAAAGTCAACTCCTCGCCACAGGTGCACCGTCCAACAACATTGAAACTCACTAGTGGCTTTATAGTTGTATTTTAAAACCTGTTTGTTTCATCTGGAGTATTTTTGGGCTCTGATTTTTAATGTCAGTTGGGCTTGTACTACAGACAGCTCATTTTCAATGTAACAATACTAAGGGTTGCATAAAAAATAAATTACGCTAGCAAGAAATTATGTTTGAAAGATAATCCGCAACAGTTTACAATCATTCACAATACAGTTATAAATTGACAGTATATGGCAAATCAATGCATTTCATTATATCAACTCTAGACTGGACTGCAAGACCGCTCATAAGGATTCCTACTGAGGTTGTTTAGAGAAATTCTATACATTTGACCCTAATCATTGCATTCAGCCAACCTTGAGACTGGGGGATTGTTTCCTGATTTCAAAAAGATAAGTAATCCTGGACCTAGACGTTAGCATAGAAATAAAAATTAACTAAGCTTTAAATTTTGTAACCTCCCTAATATGGCCATTGTACCCCAACAGACAGGTTCAAGGACCAGCACTCAACCAACCACTAATACAGCTAAAGATTTCCTCCCAATAATGTGTTGAGTGGGGGCAAGTCCAGACAAAATGCCGCTACTCGCCTGCAGACAGTACTTTCAACTATCTATGGCATGTGGGAGCAGTTCAGATCCGACATTGCAAGACGACTCCTAATTTGTTAGTATAAGAAATAGAACCACACTTTATGCACTACATTTAGATTTTCAAAAGAACTACTCGATTTACACTGAGATTCCACAGTGCCATTTTTCATACATTCGTTTCTAACACTACACCATCTTGTGACAGCCATAGTTTTTGACATAGATCATGGGTATAATCAAATGCTTAAAGATTGATCCTTTCTTTGAGACCCTTGTATGTAAATGTTCTGGATTGTGAGCTAACCTAAGTATATTTAAGTATAAATAAGTATATTTATATAAGCATGCATAAATTATCGAATGTAATATTTAATCATTTATATAATATTTATAATACATATATAATTGTTATATATATTTATAATTTGTATAAGTATATTTAGTTAAGTATGTATACATTTTATAATTTATATATTTTTTTAAATGTTTATCATTTAACATTTATTCATTTTTATAATTTATATTATTATTATTTGATCTTTATTTCGAAACAAAGTATCATAAAAGTCACAATAACAAGACAGGTTATTACTGTAACATATGAAAACGTTTCAATGTTCCAAATCATTAATATCCATGGACACTTAGTACATCTCGGAGGGGAGAGATAGTCATATTTTAAAACATACTTAAATAATTAAAAATTCAAAAAGGCACTGTAAAAACAATTCCTTAAAACACAATCAATTATACCAATCTTTGCTGGATTTATAATTATTCAAAAATTTTCACCCACTTTTTTCCTTAGAAAATATACTGCTAGCAGGAATCTACTAATACCAAATACTAAGACCTGCTGCGTATCAGTGATTAAAATTCTTTCTGCCACTCTATACATACGTACGCCAATGTTTTTACAGAGGGGTTTGATCCATTTTTTCCTGGGAACCACCTAAGCTGGACAAAAAAACAAAACATGAGTGATATCCTCCCTCAGTTCCTCACTGCACATAGTACATTTGTCATCACCATTTTTACTCCACCTTGCTAGACAGCTTTTCAACATCAGTATTCCATATCTAAATTTTAGATATAGTGTTTTAGCTTATTTATATAAGTATATCTGGTGTGTTTAGATCCTTTATCATTTTCTATATCAGGCAATTATCAAAGCTTTTTCCAACTGAAGACTTATGCAAAAGGATGCAAATGTGGCACAATAATACAACTTTAAATTTAGTACTGCTAGTCTACCATCTAATTTTGAAAGCTGTTACGTGAGAAGTTGGGCTTGTACTACAGACAGCTAATTTTCAATGTAACAATACTAAGGGTTGCATAAAAATAAATTACGCTTGCAAGAAATCACGTTTGAAAGATAATCCGCAACAGTTTGCAATCATTCACAATCCAGTTATAAATTGACAGTATATGGCAAATCAATGCATTTCATTATATCAACTCAACACTGGACTATAAGACCGCTCATAAGGATTCCTACTGAGGTTGTGTAGAGACATTCTTTACATTTGACCCTAATCATTGAATTCAGCCAACCTTGAGACTGGGGGAGTGTTTTCTGATTTCCAAAAGGTAAGTATTCCTGAACCTATTAGTTAGAAAAAATATAAAAATTAACTAAGCTTTCAATTTTGTAACCTCCCTAATATGGCCATTGTACCCCAACAGACAGGCTCAAGGACCAGCACTAAACCAACCACTAATACAGCAAAAGATTTCCTCCCAATAATGTGTTGAGTGGGGGCAAGTCCAGACAAAATGCAGCTACTCGCCTGCAGACAGTTCTTTGAACTATCTATGACATGTGGGAGCAGCTATAGCATCTATCTTGTGTAGAAAAGTAGGTGAGTGACATATCAACAACTTGGCAAAAAATTGCACTAGCCTATATTTAGCACCCCTGATTTTGATAATTTTAGTTTATTTAAAGTTTTCCAAATGGCTTTGTTTATCATTAATTCAGTCTCTGCTGGCCACTTATTAATTATTTTCTGCAGATGGCTCAATGGGGTGTCCTCATAGCTTTGCATACCACTCTGCTAAGCCCATATTCAGTTGTTCCCTAACTAATTTATTGATGAGCTCGAAAGATATTTCCAAATTACTCAGATCTGACATTGCAAGTCGACTCCTAATTTGTTAGTATAAGAAATAGAACCTCACGTTATGCACTACATTTAGATTTTCAAAAGAACTACTCGATTTCCACTGAGATCTCACAGTGACATTTTTCATACATTCTATTCTAACCCTACACTATCTTGTAACCATAGTTTTTGATATTGATCATTTTTTGTTTGAATATCTTTTATTAGTTATTTTGTTAAGTTACGTTCAATTCGTACACATGTATGAAATGGTGACATAATTGTGGCACAGCATCATCAGTACATATCTTGCCATTCATTGAGACACAATATTGGTAACAGGTAAAAGATGACATAAGAGCAAAGCAATGTTATGTTTACATCATGACTAGGCCATTAGTTCCTATCGTGCACTGATCAGATGGGAAAACGCAAAAGTTTTTGATATTGATCATGGGTATAATCAAATGCTTTAAGATTGATCCTTTCTTTGAGACCTTTGTATGTAAATGTTCTGGATTTTGAGCCATCCTAAGTATATTTAAGTATCAGTAAGTATATTTATATAAGCATGTATAACGTTTAGAATTTAATATTTAATCGTTTATATAATTTTGTTTATAATGTATTTATAATTTATATATATATATATTTGTATAACTTATATAAATATATTTATATAAGTATATTTATTTAACTATGTATACATTTTATAATTTATATATATATGTTTAAATGTATATCATTTAACATTTATTCCTTTTTATAATTTATATAAGTATATCTGGTGTGTTTAGATCATTTTTCATTTTCTATATCAGGCAATTATCAAAGCTTTTTCCAACTGAAGACTTATGCAAAAGGATGGAAAGGTGGCACAATAATACAGCTTTAAATTTAGTACTGCTAGCCTACCATCCAATTTTGAAAGATGTAACGTGAGAAGTGTGAGTCCTGGGCATTTATTGGACCACATAAACATGGAGCATTGCCCATTAATCATTTAAAAAAACTTTGCATCTAAATGCTACAGTGGAAAACAAAAGTGAACAGGGGAAATATTGGCATATTTATGAGGGGAATCCTGCCAATTGTTGAAAGAGGAAGATATGTCTATCAAAAAGTGTTCTAGCTAAAAGTAGTTTACTTTATGTCATGCTGACCAATGGTGGTCAATTGTTCCATTATTTATTCCAGAGAACTCATTTATAATACCCTAGTCTCTTCCACCCATTTGGATCTTGTAGTAGAACTTTATTCATTTGCCATCTCGTGAACTGTTTGGTGTTCCACTGGAGCGAAAATTCTCACAAATGTGATCAGCCACAAATTGAGTGAGCATGTTACGCATACCAATTGTCCTTGGTTATCCGAATCTCACTTATGGAATTTGATCTCCGTGGGCCTGGAAAAGTAAATGGGTACCACTCTTTGTGCCACATTGGTAATTTCAAAAAACTTTCCCTCAACCACTTAGCTAAAAGCAGCAAATACTGAGTTTTTGATTTACTAAAGTCAGTCTCTGTACTTATGTGACTGAAAGCTAATGACTTAGAATCCTGGATTCAATAGTTTTGCGTGAGAGGGAGTTAAGGCAATCCGCTTTATATAAAATATCTTCTAATGACTCAATTAATAGATTTAAATAATGATCCTTTACCTGTGCATCTTGTAGAAGACTTGCATAGAAATTGAACACAAGAACTGAAGATCTTGAATGCTTTGTCCACCTTGCTTATTATAGTTTTTAAAAATGTATTGTGTTGTTGCTGTCTTCTTGAGGAATTTACTATTTTCTCTGTTTTGATTTTATGCCGTACCCCCCACTCTTCTAACCATGATGCTGCACAAAACCCAACCCTGTTCTCCTCCTTCCAACTTCTGTTATCTTCACCCTGCTTCTCGCTGTTGTGGAGCCGGACCTACTGTAAATTCCCTGACCCTTTCTGATGTCTTTTCATATAGTGGTGTGTGTCTTTGATTGTGGTGTGACGAATCTGAGGGTTAATCTACAGTTATTTTGACTGAGCTTGTATTTCCACACCCCATCCTCACCCCAATCAAAATTTCCGCTTAAGCTTATATAATTTAGAGTGTTTAAGTTTGTATAACAATTCTTTGACTGGCACCTTCTGTGATAATGGATGCTGTCCTTCAGTTTTGCCGGTTGAAAAATAAATCAATGAGAGACAGCTGATTTAAATCTCGGATAAAACTGTTTAAATTCCTGCCATCTCTTTGATGTCTCAATTGACTTGTCTAAAAAAACAAATGAGAATTCATTGTTAATCTTGAACAGAGGAGCAACTAGAACCAAACATTGCGGGGGGGGGGGGGCTAAGACTCCCAGCCAGGGCTGACTCTCCCCTCAGAACCACTCTCCCACAGTGCAACTCATCTCTCCATAGCCTCTCTCAGACGTACATGTATTATTTTTTTAGTGCTCATCATAGTTCACTCAGTCAGTTCTGTGAACTGCATGGTAGACGTTCTTTGCCGCAAGCACATTAACCCTATCCATTAATGAATCCCTATCCCTCTTCCACTCGCTTGGCCACAACGAGACCCAAGATACACAATAAAATCATTGTCACTCTTATTTGCTACCTCCTAATTGGCCAGCACATGCCAGTCTCACTTCCCCTTCTTTCGTTTGCAGCATGGACCAAGTACTGTTTGATTCTTTTTGATTAGTGTCCTTCTGCAGCTCGCGCTATTACTTGAGGTACTATTTACTTTCTTCATTCCTGTCAGCGTTGTCCATGTTGCTGCTTCCCCAGCACCCTCCCGTTGTCCATGTTATTTCTACCCTCCCACCATACTGTTGTCCATATTATTTCTTCCCTCACACCTCCCACCCTCCCATTATTTGTGTTACCCCTTCCTTCCCTCTTTCCTATTGCCCGTGATGCCCTTTCACTACCACCTTCCCTCCTGTTGTTCATGTTGCCATTTTGACACCCACCCTCGCTCCCTTTATCCGTGTTTCCCCTTCCCTTACACCCCCCCCTCTGGCTGTCCTAGTTGCCTTTATTTCTGAGCTCCGGGTTCACCACAGTTGGTTCATGGGTTCAAGCGCGAAATGATCTGAAGCAACAGGGGGATGCAATTTATTCTTTGTTTTAAAGTGTCCAGGCGCCATTGCTGTGCCTCCAGTGCCTCCTGCGTATATAGTTTGTGTTAGGTCACTTCTTAATGCTACTCTGACCTATTCACCAAGAGACCATGATAGTAAAGAAGTTTTTTTTATTTTTGTGACCGGACCCCCTGGTTAAATCTGATGTTTTGGTGTGGTGTGCCAGCATTTGATGTATATTTAAGCGCAGATTGGAGGTGGTTTAGCGCAGGCATGCCTACTAGTTTGTTTTTTCCACACACAGCATTTACATTTTAAACTTTATGTACAGCAATTTAACTCATCGGTTTTACAGTTTGGGTGACCGGGTTTTGAAAACTAGTATCAGGAGAACATTTCACAAATGTCCTGAATTTATTGAATCTGCCAGGACAGATGATAAAAACCAGGCCTGTCTCAGATAATCTGGGTTGCCTTGTCACTGTAATTCTATTTGTTAATGGTTTTAGTGTTTTTAAGAGGCATAATAGAACAATTTTAATCAGATTTTTCTGCGTTTCTGTTTTGCTTGCCCCCCTCCCTCCCACAGTCCGTTGTTTTGTTTTCCCCCATCCCTCCCACATTGTGTTGCTTGCTCCACCGCTCCCACCAGAAAAAAAGTGGTTACCATGTCATAGAGCTTCCATCCTTAACCTTCAGCCATGCTGTTGTACAGCATGGCTAAAAGACATTGACAAAGACAATAGCTCTTGCACAGGTGAGACCTATTGGCTTTGCCACTGCTTGTTTACCATGCGACCTGGAGCCACCGTGAGTGGCGTATACCGATGATCGTTATGTTTTCCTCCTGGTTTAATGTGCATTTTACTGGATAAGGTTTCAATGGGGAACATCCTTTACAACGCAACTTTTACAACACACTACTATTACGACGCAACTTTTACAACTCAAGTTATTACAACGCATTGCGCTGGGGGGCGCTCTAGGATAGGGAATAGTTTAATTACTATCCAACACCTTCCCTACTATCCACGGGGACTGGAGTTGGAATAGTAAATTAAACTATTCACTATCCAGCGCCCCCCAACGCAAGTCGTTGTAACGACTTGCGTTGTAAAACCTGCGTCGTAATGGCATGCGTTGTAAAAGCATGCGTTGAAACGTCATACATCCTGTTTCAATATTTGGCTTCTCCGATGATGGTGGTTTAGTGGGAGAAGAGGTCACAAGTGATCCTCAATGAGGCACAATTGCTCTACATTCACCACGAGAAGCGGTTAATAACACAGCTGTTTCCGAAGAATTTCTTAAAGAAACTCCCTTGGTCTCAGACAGTTTGTGACCACATTTCTCTTGAATCTTAGGGATCGTTGTGGGACAGTTTAGCAGTCTACCTCTCTGCCCTAATACACAGCGTTTATTTATTTATTATGAAAGTTTTGTAGAGCGCGGACAAGGCCCTTGCGGGTATCAGAGCGCTTTACAGTCAGTGTGTTTAAATATAACAAAACATTAGAGATAAGCAGGACCATAATAAATAGCGTCATCTAGCTTAATATACAAAAGGATACATCAAACCTTCAAGATAAGCAGGGCAATACAATTAGCATCAGAAAGTATAACATAGAAAAAGGACAAATCAAACATGATGCAGAACCGTGGCGGAGTGATAGAACATGGTAGTACAATAAAGATATAAACACATGAGGATATGTTTACGTGAATTTTGCCATAAGGATGCCTTTTACTTCCAGTTTGAAGGAAGAGGTGGAGGGGTTTAGTCTTATTGCTGGTGGAAGGGCATTCCATATCCTGGGTGCCATTCCTGAGAAGGATCGATTGTAGTTTTTTTTCTTGTTGAATTTTTGTGGTTTCAGAAGGAGGTTTTCTGCACCTCTTGTTGATCTTGTCCCTCCAAATATGGTGAGTTTTTGTGTGAGATAGCTGGGTGCATTATGATGTAAGGCCTTGTGTGTCATGCAAGCTATTTTCAGGTGGATTCTGGCTTCAAATGGCAGCCAGTTTAAGGATTTTAGGTCCGGGGAGATGTGGGCCCTTCTTTTTGAGCCAGTGATGAGTCTCGCTGCCGCGTTGGTAGAGGCTCTTAGAGGAGCTGTAGTGGCTTTGGGGAGACCGCATAGCGAGACACTTCCATAGTCCAATTGCGGTAGAACTAGAGCCTGAACCGCCATCTTGAAGTCATTGTGAGGTAGGAAGGGCTTCAGCTTCCTTAGTGTGTTGAACTGAAAGTTTGCTCCCTTAGTTGCATTACTAATATGCTTCTGCATATTGAGGTTACATTCCAGAGTTATACCCAGTGATTTCACTAAATCCACAATGGTTGGTTGGACATTGAGTGCTGTAAGGTGTTTGATCAGATTGTGCATTGTGGGGATTTTGGCGGGTGGGGCGATAAGGAGGAATTCAGTTTTAAAACATTCAGTTTGAGGTGATTTTCTGCCAGCCATATTTGGGTAGTCTTAAGAGTGTTGTTAAGCAAACTAATGTCGTCCAAGGTGTTGATCTTGAGGTACAGTTGGGTATCGTCGGCATACATGTGAAATTGCACGTTGGATGTTTGTAAAAGCTCGGTGAGTGGTTCCATGAATAAGTTGAAGAATGTAGGGGAAAGCGAGGAACCATGTGGCACTCCTAGTGTAACTGGAACAGGTTTGGACAGGGTGTTGTTGATCTTGAATTTTTGAGTACGGTTTTGTAGAAAAGAGGTGAAGCATTGGAGCACTGATCTTGAGAGACCCATTCTGTGTTTCAACAGATCTATCAGGTGCTCGTGTTTGACCGTATCGAACGCTGAGGAGAGGTCTAGTAGGATAAGGAGGCATGCTTCGTTTTGATCAAGTATTTGAAGTGCATCATCAATGATGTGTGTCATGGCTGATTCCATACTGTGGTTTGCACGGAAGCCGGATTGGTGTTTGTTTAGCAGGTTGAAGCGATCGATATGTTTTGTCAGTTGGTGTTGAACACATTTTTCCAGAAGTTTGGCCAGGGTAGGAATAATGGAGATTGGGCGGTAGTTGTTAAGGTCCGTGGGTTCAGCTGTGGGTTTCTTAAGAATGGGAGACACCTGCCCTACCTTTAGGGAGTCAGGAATGCAACCATGTAGAAGTGAATTGTTGATGATCTTGGTCCAGAGTGGTAGTAGCAAAGGGGTAAGATTTTAACCGCATTTGCGGGGAGAGGGTCAGAGAGGTGATTAGAAGGCTTCAGGGCATTGAGAAATTTGCCTATAGCATCTTCAGAGTAGGTGTGAAAGTGTGACCATGCTGCGTCATTTTTTATGGTAAACTTTGATGGGATTTGTTGTGATGCAATTAGGGGTAGAGGGGAGGTTTTGGTGAGCGGGCAAGAGTGAGAGATTAGGTCATTGAGGAGATCTTTCTTGATGTTCTCAGTCTTTAGGTTAAAGTAGTTAGAAAAGTCCTCACATGTGGGTTGTGGGTGAGTTAGATCTTGTGGACGTTGAGGTTGGTCCTTAGATTTAGTTTTGATTAGTTAAAAAAAAAATGTGGGTGATTTCTTGCCTGGTCAAGTTGTTGGCTGAAGAAGTCTGCTTTAGTGCGCTTGACCTTTCGATAGTAGGCATTTCTCTTTCTTTTTAGAGTCATAAGGAGCTTGACGGAAGGGACTGATCTCCAGTTGCGTTCGGCAGTTCTGAGAGAGCGTCTGTCATTGTTAAGGTGACCGTTGAACCATGGGTTAGAGTCTTTCGTGGATACTCTCTTTAGTTGCAGGGGAGCAAATTCGTTAATTATCGACGTCATGGAGTTGAGGTAGTGGTTGGTGAGATCAATTACGTTGGAAGATCCAGCAGGGGGTAGAAGTAGGTTCTGGCTAGAGGTGGGTAACGTGTTTGGGTTGAGATTTTTCCAATCTCTTTTCCATACTTTAGGTTTTGTGGCTTGGGCCGAATTCAGTTTGACTGTTTCCTTGATGAAGAAGGTGTGGAGTAGTGTGACTCACTGGTTAGAGGCAGCAGACCCGAGAGCAGAAGTCGGCCCGGGACCAGGGTTCAATTCCCGACGCGGCAGGGTCGTGGACCTGGGTCAGCGGACTCGATAATTCTCGCTTCGGTGCTTACTCTAATCAGGGGTTCCACTCGGCAACTCTGGGCATTAGCTTGCCTAATCTCCACAACGGCCCCATCAATTTCGGGGATGCCTGGCTCCACCTTGGGGACTCCCAGCAGGGGCCATCCCACAGGGAAAGCCAGGACGGGTTCCCCAGAGTTATACAGCGCCAGGAAACCTATGGACGGGTAGCAGTGTGCTTTACAAGCTCAAATACATTTGCATTTACATTTTGATGTGATGGTCAGACCAATCACAAGGTAGGATAGACTCCAAATGAGTGGCATCGTTCTTCGAGATTATTAAGTCTAAAATTGCACCTTTATTGTGTGTAGGGCTGTTGCACAATTGGTTGAGGTCTAAGGCGTTGAGGAAGTTTTTGAAGCTGTTGACCACTGAATCATTGGGGTCATTCCAGTGGAGGTTAAATTCACCCAGGAAAATGTGTGTGTTTCGTCGACCGATGTGTGTTGTGATCAGATCCATGAGGTGTTCTGTAAAGATGAGGTTGTCACCAGGTGGGTGATAGATGATGTGTAGCGAACAGACAGGTTTACCATTACTGTTGATGTCGAGGCTTATGTATTCACAAGAAGGGAGTACCGAGGATATAGCTCTGTTTACGGAGATGTTGCTCTGGTGTATGCATGCAATACCTCCTCCAATCTTACCAGTCCTGTCTAGTCTGATGATGTCATAGTGAGGGGGTACTAGGATGTCGATGAGGGGCGAGGAAGATTCTGTAAGCCATGTTTCAGTGAGAATTATGAGGTCAAGATCAGTAGAGGTAATGAGGTTGGCTATGTCAGTGGCGTATTTCGAAGCCGATGTGCAGTTCAGGAGTGTGCATTTAAGGCGGGGGGTTATGGGGAAAGTGGTGTGTTCCTGGATGAGTGGTATTTTACAGAGATTATTATCGATGATTCCTCTGTTGTTGTGGGTAGAGGGCCTGTGAGGGTTAGCGAGGATAGAAGGGAATGGCATGTGTGTGAAAGAATCGGGGGTAGTAATGAACAGTTCGTATGAGAGCAGGAGAGAGCGAAGATCGCTCACCGAATAATGGTTGTTGGTACGCAATGGGTGGGAGGATAGGTTACGGGAGGTTACTGATTTCCAACTGGGAGCATTGTGTATGGGGGTGCTAGGGAGGTGAGTAGAGGACTTGCTAGGTATATTGGTTATGTAGGATCTGGGGGGCCATGGATGCCTCTTTATCATTCTCAATTGCTTACCAAATGAATTAGGCAGCTTCTGTAAACTTTTTCAAGAGGTGGTGCAGGATTTATTTCAAAGCTCTGTTTTACAAACCTAAATTGTCTTTAGATTTTACTCCTGGGCATCAAGGTAAGAAGACTTAAGTGGCTTAAATCAAGGAGCGGTAGCGTAATAAGCCAGCTAACACCGTAGCCGATCATCAAGCGTTGCTGTATAACACTAATCCAAGCATTTTGGTTTGTTTCCTTTCAGCATCCCAGCAAAGTGGTTTGATCACAGAGACAATATGCCACCACCTCCTTAAATTTGGTGCTGTCCAAACTAGTCATTAGGTGTCACCAAATATGGCTCCTGTTAGAGTTCCTTAGACTGTCCGATGCTCTCTTATGGCACCAGATAGAGCAAAAGGTTGAGAAAGCCTTGCACATTTTGAGGCATAGTGTCATTTACATCCTCACAACAACCAGCAACTCCCAAGAGAGCTTCCCCACCCTACAAACCTCTCTTGGCATGAGCACATCATTAAGGTTCACCACCTCGATTGTCCGCACGGTCTGGGTTGTCGTTGCACTTCTATATTTCTTCTTGCTGTTGTGCTCACAGCTAGCTCCTCCTCTCCTCCAAGATTAACACTACTATCCAGCTCACAAACCTTGTCAGGCCAACATATTGGTGGATCCAACTCAGGAGTTAATGTTGTGCTGGTTCCCCCATGGGTGCTTCCCGTCTCACCACTGACACCATTGCAGATGGGTGCATGGCCTTCCTTCAACACGTCCTGATGGATCCAAGGGCTGTGTGTCAGAGGGTACGCAGATTCCCCACTCCCAGCATGGATGGATGGGGGTTGAAAGGAAGATTGAGCTCCTGATGGAACATGAAGGGGGGTTATAATTTGAAATGGGGATATGCTGCTTTATCCAAGAGGCCTGAAGGGTCTGTGAAGATGGGTCACTGGCTTTGGCTTTTGTGTAGAGGAATTAGTGCAGCATTTGAGATCTGGGTAGGAACTTCAAGAGGCATGTTGATTGGAACGTTGGGACTAGATAAGGAATTTTAAACCAGTTTAGGCCTTTAAAGAGAGGTACTGAATTTGTCTTTCAACAAAAAAGATGGATGATGCTTTCTAAATGGAACTGAATGAGGCTTTACAGAAGAAAGTGAGGCTTAATTAGAAGATGAGGGATGGATATGAGCTTTTAGAAGCAAGACAGACTTGAAGGATACTTTAGCTGGATTTGGAGAGAGGACCAAAAGGTATATTTTAGTGTTTATCAGGTGGGTGTCAGCAGAGGCTTTGGAGAGGTTGTCTGAACAGGCGTGTGCACAGCGGCTTACTGAGGTTTTCTTGGATGGGACTATGTAGATGTGTCTGTTTTTATCTTTGCAGAAGTTATATGGATTGAACTTTGCACAGGGATATTTTGATGGGGCTGGAGCGAAGGTCTCGAAGGGGCTTTGCAGGAGTGGTAAGGTGTAGAGAATGCTTGGATAGGACTTTTTAGACATTGTGTGAGTAGAGGTTTGTTGATGTATGACACTACAACACATGCTTTTATCACGCATGCTGTTACGACGCAGTTTTTACAACGCATGCTGTTACAACGCATAGCGCTTTGGGGTGCTGGATAGTGAATAGTTTAATTTACTATTTCAACTCCAGTCCCCGTGGATAGTAGGGAAGGTGTTGGATAGTAAATTAAATCTATTCCCTATCCTAGAGTGCCCCCCAGCGCAATGCGTTGTAATGACAAGCGTTGTAATGGTTGCGTCTTAAAGGCACTGCGTGGTAAAAGTTGCCTTGTAAAGGATGTTTCCCCTGACAATAGAGGTTTGTTGGGGAGCTTTACACGTGGGTCCAGATGGGAGTCTGAAGATGGGAACATAGGAGGAACCTATATAGGACTTTGTAGAAGGGTTATGGAGAGTGTTCTGGGTAGGAGGTCGTAAAGCTGGTTTGGAATGGCATTTTGGATGTCTTTATAGGGCTTTGTTGAGGGGGCCTGGATTAGGGGTTTTCCCCCAGTGCAAGTCCCTGTGTGCTGACGATCTAATAAGTCTCTTTAGCCTCAAGTATATTTACCACCTTCCAAGGTTCAAAGGGGATGGGGTCCTAACTCCAAAACATATTTCTTAGGTGTGGCTTGGAATAGCAAAGTTTGAAAACAACTGGACCAGGTTGACGATCCACAGTGCTATGCGAGTGGTAAAGGGATAAATGGATGCAACTGTGTTATATCTGTGACGAATGTGGAGCATTTCTAGGCACAGCAGACCCTTAATAATCTGTATTAAAGGTTGTTTGGTTGCTAGTGTGATGTTCACCCAGTACTGTATACAGTCTGTCTTCTCCAGTCTCTTGTCTTTGTCCTGCGAGGCCTTCTGTTTTCTTGTCTCTGTCCATGTACAGGCATTCCCCTTACATCTTTCTAATACAATCTCCATTATCCCACCGCATGCCCCGTGAATGCCTGCTGCACTCTCATTTCTTGACGGTATCTCTTTTATTTTCAAATTCTACATAATGGTTGAAGTAATTTTTATAACATAGTAATGCAGAAAATGGTTGAGACTTGCTCTGAAGCACTTGACCCCTAATCCATTGCAATGTCTGCTTGACACTACAACAATCAAGACAGGGACATTCCATTCTCAACCTCCTTTGTCAAAACCTTGTGTTATCAAATGCTTAGAACCTGAATATGTAATGCTATACACAAGTTAATTGTGTCAACCGGAATTCATCTGTTGATTTTTTTAAAACGAAATCTACTGTTATTCCTAATGTGTTGATCATTAACCGCATGCGTGCGGGCGGAATTCCGCCCGTACGCTGGGTTTTGCGAAACCGCACTTTACGTGACGAGCTGGGCTCGTCATGAGCGTGCGAGGAGGCTACGCCATGACGAGCCCAGCTCGTCATGAGCGTCGAAGGGGTTAATATCATGTGTTCAACTTTTTTTTAGCAACATTTTGTCAACAGATATGTTGTGGATTATTTGTTTCTATTCAGTTTAAAGTTGGATTATCCCATGCTAGTATGCCCTGTTATGCCAAATACTAGATCATGTGTCGTCAGAGAGTGGTCAACACTAATTGTTGGCTGTTCGGGCTCGAGAATATAGACAAATCGTATTCTCTTGACTGTTTAGGCTGACTTTCTCTTGCAAAATGCATTCATTTTCAAGCCTTGTGTTTATTTCATAAGAGGATGTTTGTCAACGCCCTTGGGTAGTGATAGCCAAAATATGCAAACAAGGTAGATATTCTTTCCTTTACATAAGACATCTTTCTTCAGATGAATATTCAACAAACAGAACTTGAGCCTAATATCATAATGTTGCAATAAGAGTTTGAAAAGACAATCTTACAACTCTAGACCCATTCTCTCTCAATTTGTGGGCTACAATTTCTAATGCTATGACCACAAATTCTTTTCTGGCCTCTGATATGGTGGTATTATTTAAAATGTTAATGATTAGTGGTGCAGTGAATCACATATGTTATCATCTGGTGTAATTAGATCTAATGTAAAGACTTGATTATTAATTTTGAACAACTCTTGCTTGAAAAATATAAACAAGGCTCAACTATTCTCTTCTTAATTGCAAATTATGCCTCGCAAAAGGGCTAGATAGGTAGAGCCAAAGTCATACTATTTAAGCATGTTTATTTTCATCCACCACCAATCCTATTTATAACATAATTTAACCTCAGTCTGGTAGGGTATGCAGTTATAAAAAACGTACACTTCTCTGAGAAAGGTAATGCTTGTTGCTTGTAGTTATTTTTTAATGTATTTGCAGTATTACATAACATGTATAACATGTACACCTTCAAGGGTATTCGAATGCTTCACACTAAAGAAGATAGTAGGTGGAAATCTGATTATACATATAAAGTATATTAAAATATGCAGTATTTTTGCAACACAACATGGCAATTCTGTTAGAAGAAATTTATCACACAGAGTCATAGACTGAAGATGAAGTAATTGAGAGGGTGGGATAAAACAGCACAAGTTTTTACAAAAAAGGGAGGGTGAGGGAAAGAGTACAGCAAGAAAAATGATGGGAGGACTTATAAGAAGTGTAGGTTATCAAATCACAAAAGAAACAAGGACGAACAGCAAAAGTAACCTAGTAGTATAAGACCAATAGGGAAAACTGGTAACAGAAAGGGCAAATAATATGTAGGAAGAGTCTAGTTAGAAGTGTTTTTTCCAAAGGAGGAGCTTTAAGCTCCTTCTTGCATATTTAATGAGAAGTGGTGGTGTACGGGGAAAAATGGCAATGAGTTCCATATTCTAGTAGTGCGATTGAGTACACTTAAGTCACAAATGCAGTTTTGAAGGCTGGAGGTTCTAAAAGGAGGGGGTTCAGCTCTGTGTAGATAACATCGGAGTAATACTGAGTCCAGGAATTCGTCTTTCTGTCTTTCATTTATTGCTTCTTCCTAAACTTTATTTTATGTAACACATTCGGATGGTGTAATGTTCATATGTCGGGGGAGAGGTGATGTGGGTGATAGATGTTTGCAGTGAGTGCTGAAATATGGGACTGAGTGCTCCAAATTTGATGATTAGCTGGAAGATGTTTGCAGTTTTGAAGGACCTCCTATGTCTCCCTTCTATAATAAATCTTCCCTTACACCTACCCAAGTGTCCTGTCATCATTTGCTAATCATGATTCTTTGTGTTTAATATTGTCCACATCTTTCAGAACTAAAATTTGCTTATATTACATTTTATTTTTGGGACATAGGCAATTGTTGTAAAAGTAAGGCACAATTTAATAAAATCAGGCTGCTGAAGAGAATAAAGTTGTATGTTTCATTATTTATATCAGGGATACTACAAAAGAACACCTGATTATGTCCTAATAAGAGAGTGGAAAAGAATGGGCTGTTTCCCTGTCCCAATGGTACACTCGACGTTTCTCATTGACCTGAAGAAGGAGGCGTCAACGCAGCTTCGATTTCATCCGCCGCACAAGGACCACACTTGGGCTTTTGATGATATCATCGTATTTGCATTCTCCAGCAGACAAGCCGGTATATTTGAGTTTCTATTAAAAGTGTGGATGAACATTGTGGTGAGCAGATGAAGACGTTTATTAATGCAATGATGTTTTTACATAACTACATAAAACATAATTTCTGATTTCATTATTTCAAGTCTGGTGGCTTTTCTACTTCTTTAGGTAATTGAATGAGTGCAAAGTGACCTTTTGCCAACAGAACCTCAGTAAAATATTTTCTTTCTATAATTCAGAAAAACAGGACGTTATGTATGCCTCTGCTCAGAACTGAAGACTTCCCTGGTGCATTATGGGTAATTAGCGGTGTCACCTCTGCTAGATAGATAGGTCCCTTAAGTATCCACCTTCTGGAGCAGCAAAAGCAACTGAAGCTCCAGAAGATCTTTGTTTTCAGGTTGCGGAAGCTTTGTGATAAAAAGTGTAAGAATATCAACTTTAGGTTATACCAATCTAGCCCAAAAGTTTACTTCAGAAAGCACTAAACATTCACAAATGTGTTAAATAACGAGAAAGCATTTATTTACAGGCTAACTGGATTAAAAGTAAAGAAACAAATAAGCTATCCTGCAAAACAATTTAGGAACAAATTAATTTTTTTAATTCATATTGCAACAAATGTGTAAAAATATCGTAAAGTCTCTTCAAAATTCAATATTTTATTAACATGCAGAAGGATTACATCTTAGTACATCAGAATAGATAAGTGCATTCAGAAGTATTTTATTTAAAACTGATCTTTTTAAAAAATGACTGCAGAAAATTAGCATGCCTCCTCACACACTGACAACAATGCCAATAGTGAACGAAGAGACACGTCAGTTCCCACGTGGAACGTTCTGGGAGGTCAGGGTTGTTATTAAACATGGACAACATTATAGTTTATTGAATGAAACACAGTGGGTTTGTACAGCATATATCCTGAACTCAAGTATTTGAAAGGTGCATATATATGTCTTAATAAAGTAAAAAGAGGCAAAGTGAAATTAGGCAATTGCCTAGGATCAAACAATTGGGTCAAGTAGGGAAGCCGGAATTGATTCTAGGTTTTCCGGTTTCACGTTGTGCAATTCTGTTTCATTTCAATTCAATAATCAAGCTACTTCCTTTTTACATTTGTCTCTCCTAAAGTAGCGATAGCAAGCAGCAAAGGCTTACCTGAAGGTGCAGTAGAGATATAGCGATTCAATTACACCATAACACAGTATTGTCAAATCTATGACTCTTCCAGAGACTAGGGGCTTAATATAGTGGGCAGTATGGAAAGAAACCCTCAAAATAACTCCATGACTTACTGACCACACCATGTCTGTGATTTGCTTCCCGTACGCACACCTTAACCCGCACCACAAAGCCCTACTCCCACTGTGCTGTCATTAATGAGGCTCTTAGCCACACCACAGACGATAGTTTGTGTCCCCTGGGACTCTCCTGTTCCCGATCCACAAAGAAACAGCAGAACTTCAATTTATGCTTTGAGGGAGCTACAAAAGACTAGTCCCTTCCAGGATGTATTTGTGCCTTATTGTGCAATTGTGTGATTCCCGATATAAGTTTAATTAATGTATTCAATAAAAGATCATACACTAAAATTCAACTACTAAACCACTCTCACAATTCCAATGTCACTCAAGATAATCATTGGTTTAACCCTTGACCTTTAACCTCATCCCCCGGGATTTGTTACTCAAACTGTCCCTGGTGGAAGTATCTCTGATGATTTGTAACAAAGTTACATGTTCCCTGCATCCCAATTGCCCCTAGGTGTGTGATGCACTTTTCCTTTTTTATAGGAACTATCTGGTACAAGCCTTACTCTTCAACTGGTCCACCTACCCTCCTTCAGAGCAGTGGATCATTTTCGCGGAGATTGCTCATAATTTTTAAATAATCTATACGAAAAGAACAGTGTGAAATATCGTGTTTATCTCCCAGACAAATTAGGCTCATTGTAATGACAATAGTTAGAAAAGCAATACAGAAATCCACAAAACTGTATACAAGATATGAAAGGCGACCCGTTTCACTTTTGTATTTTGCAGATGTACAAATGCATATCTGCAACAGAGAACACTACGGCTACCTGTCTGTGCCACTGAAATCCCACCAGTCTCTCCAAGAGGACATTGAGAACTTCATCCATGTGCAGACCGAAGCAATGAGTATGTATTTTCTTTTCTATCTGATCCGATTTCTGAGATTCGATTTCAAGTATTTTTTTCAGTGGGCTGACTATGGACATTTTTAAGCTAAACAATTCCAACATGTCTAAAAATTTGAATATTTAGGTTTTATTTTTTAACTTTGTCTATAAAACTTATAAATGAAGAAAATAAGTAGAACCATGTTAAAAACCTTTCCAAAAGAGTTGTCAGTTCTGCACAGAGCCGGCTCTAGGGCGGTGCGACCGCCTGTGCCACCGCACCGGGTGATTGATTCAAGTGGGTAGGGCGCAGTTTTGGTAAGAAATTTTCTGGTTTTAAAAGCACCTACTGCTGCGTTTCTGGGCTCCAGCAATTTTCAAGTAACAATAAAAATGTCAAGATAACTCCTGTGATTAATATTCTTCCTAGAGTGAGATCAGAGTTTTGTCTAGTAGAGGTTTTGACTCCTCGTACTCATCGTAAGGTAGCGCAGAGTGTGACTTTTTCCTGCTGCAAAGAACTTGTACCACGCAGATCACAAAGTGCATATAATATGAATTGGTCGATGCGTTATTGCTTTTGTCAGAGAGATCCTATTGTTAATTGAAGTTTATAAGTTACAAAATATAGAACAGTGAGATATTAACTGTTAAAGAGCTCCATGCAAACTGCAAGGTAAAGATTAGAGTGTTATGAATTTTTCCTCAGTTTTTCAATATCCTAATGTTGCAAAAAGGGTTCATTTGGGTAGGAATCAATTCTTAATATTAAAGAGAACCCCCAACCATGGTGTTAGGTTTAATATTCTAAGTTTGTTCTTCTCCTGACCAAGCACTCTTAAACTATACTGCCTACCAGTATGGCTGACATGTGACACCTACACCTTGTAGTTTTCTGTGTTACGCAACGTTTTCTATATACTGATTTACAGCTGTATGATTGATTGTTTCTGTGTAATGTGTGTGTGATGTAAAGTGCTCTCAAACCCTACACTGGTTTGTGTGGTGCTAAAAAACGAATTAAATACACCTGAGAGAGAGTGGTTATGGAGGCTTGAGGGGTACTGTTAAAGGGTGGTAGTGAGGGAATCCGTGGTGGAGGCGGTCATTGGGGCACGCCAACAAACAATGTTGCACCAGGTGCCACCAGCGCTAAAGCCGGCCCTGGTTCTGCAGATTGCACTGGCCACGCATTTCACACTTGTCAGCGTGAAACCCAAATCAGGTCTATTCACCCACGAAGCCACCAAGCAAGTATTTCTAAATCACACTATAAAAGTGTGACTGAAAGCCTATAGTGAGCGTCCAGCTGCACACCTTACAATGGTCTTTTCTGACAAATATAATCACGTGCATCATTACAGTCAGCATTTCTTTACAATAATATTAATTGATGTGTCACAGAAACATTGTTTTTATATCTACTATATATCATTTATTTATTCCTAAATATAATTCTCCTGAAGTTCTGCTTTTGATGGCAAGTTAATGGTTTAACATTCATTATCCAGAGTTGTAATATATCTGTGTCCTTTAATATGATGCAGCAATAGGAAGCTTTTTTAACGCATAAAGATACCATATGAATGTTTGTTTTTGCCTGTTATGTTCATGACAAGGCGTTGGAAGGGTTGCATAAAAACGTCCACTATAAGTCATCTTACTTTTCATAAAATAAATTTTCCAATAACGTGCGTTTTCTCACAACTTGTGGCTCTCTATGTATCTATTCTGCACAAAGGAGAAGAGGAAAGCACACTAAAGTACAATCCCTGGTCAATGAATTGCAACTGTGATTACTCAGTGGGAATAAACGGAAATAAAGCAGTGGTGTTCTGGAACTAAATGAAAGTATGCTTCCCTTTAATGTCCGATCTCGATTTTCCATTCCCCGTTTTAAGGCCTTGTTTCATTGTAAGGGCATTGATTTGCAATGCCAAGGGGGACCATTTCTTTATTGGGGCAATTTACAACTTTGGAATACACCAAATATTATCTTCTTCCGTATTAATAGCTACAGCACTGTCATCGAGTGGTTCAAAATGGCAATTAAAACCGCCCTCCCACAAACTTCAGGACACCCCCTGGGGCTGTGTTATTTAAAGCTCAATAGTGGGGGACTCGGGAGGAAGAGCTACGCTAGCAACCAAGATGGCCGCATAAGCTCCCGGCTCAGCCGACCTCCGCCAGTTGCTCACGAATCCTGGCGATTATCCTGATTTCTCACCGGACTCCCGTGCAGCTGATGTGTTCCTGACTCTAAAGGTGCAATCCCGGAATTTCTAGCTGCTTGAATAACGAAGATACGCCGTGTTCCATTCTCGGCCTAACTCAGAGTTGAAGCCGGGGCCTCGATTTCTAACCCAGCCGGGTTGGAGTTGAATAACATCGGCCACGGGACGTGGATAGCGTCCGGTCTCCCGAAGTGGAGTGTTTCTTGTCCGTTTTGGAAGGTGGATCGGTGGCAGTTTTCTCTCGCAGCTACGGCGGCGTGACACATCGGTTGCTGTGGTCGGGGAGCCGCTGCCCGGAGGCCCCGTTGGGCTCCCGGCGTCGATGGGCTTGGTTCCTCGCTGGCGGCGACGGTGTTGAGATCGCGCTTTTGAGAGTGCCCACAGTTGTCATCGTATTTGCCTGTGCCTGGTGCCCCGGAGTAGTCGACCTCCGGGGTTCAGAGACCTGCTTGGTCGCTTCGTGAGAGGCGATGGAGCGGGTGGAATGTATACCGTCGCTGCATACTGTAATGGCCGCCATTGGCGAGCTCCATTCACAGGTCACCGCCATCATCCAGAGGATGGTCGTAACGGTCGATTTCATCTGCCGGAGACCGGACCCCGACCCTTTGTTGGTTCTGGAACAAGCTGTTTTGCCCGCGGAGCAAGAAGCGTCTGAGATGGAGGGCCCCGCACTGAAGCCAGACTTGGTATCTTTTGTCGGCCCCCGAACGACTGCTAGCAAGCCCCGGACTATCGAATCTACATCATTGCCCTGTGTCGATACCGCCCGAGATGGACATGGATGATCTTATGTTTCAGAGCGAGTTCTCCAGTGACTGTAGGATTATTACCTCACCCTTTTTCTCCTGGATGGTTCAAATACGCTCTAGCGATTTATCTTTGGTGGACAGCGGACATCGTTTGACTCTTAGACTTTGTGTACTATTATCCTGGCCTCAATCCTTCCGTACTGACTTTGAACTTTCTCAACATTTTGATACTCTCATTGGGATGGCGGATCGAGCGGACAGGGCTTGCATGAAAAATCGCAGTGGCCAGGGTTGACTTTGACTGGATGGGTTTGAACAATGACTTCATTTGATACGGGATTTGTAACCTATACTAGCGCGGGAGTCAGGTGGTTCTTACAAGCTCCCCCCCCGTCTGATTTTAATCGTTGCATTGTATTATTCTGGATACGTGTAGGGGCGGGTTGCTACTGGCGGGGGGTAACGGAGACCGGGGGCCTGTTTGATGTTTCCTCCTCCACTCTTTCTTTTTCCTTCTTTTAGGTCTAGTTCCGGGGCGACAGGCACACTGCTAGTGGGGATGGGCCGTAGCCATTGCAGGGTGGGGAGGATTGGGGAGGGCTTTGTTATTTTGCCTTAGTTTAGTTCTATGGCCTTTTTTTCTTTCCCTTTTTCTTTTACAAGAGACGGGTTGTTATTCCTGTATTAATTTTCTTATATATCGGGGTGTCTGATTTGTCTTCATTATCCTGAACTATGGGTGGGTGAGCCCTGCTGGCTGCTACTTCGCTGGATTGTTGATCGTACTTCTCCTTATTGATGTACCGAACTAAGTTAACATTGCATACTCCTTAGAATTGAATTTTCCACATTGATTTATTCGCTCACCTATCGCAATATTGTATTCTATGTATGACACCCGATATATGTAAATTCCTCTTGTTTTCTTCAATAAAACCCTTAAAAAAAAAAAATAGTGGGGGACTCATGTTTAGCTATATCTGACTTCAGGTACACATTATAGAAATAGGCTACTTGAGTCATAGTAGTCAATGAGACACAGAGGATGTCTGGAGAAGAGACCAGGATTTCCTTAACCTGGCAAGATAAACCCATATTAGCCTAGGTCTCCCTGAGGGCCTACCCCCGCTGCTAGATACAGTCCATTGCTGAAATTGGCATCTCCTGCACAATGAAGTGGCCTTAGAGACCAAGTTTCCTGAAAGAAACAAATAGAATGTTGGTCTATATATTTTGCCCATTCAGGAATGTCAATTTTGGATGCTATCCCGGCTATATTCCAAGATAGTATTTTGGCAGGGATGATTGGATCTATTGGTTGCAACTCTTGATGTTTTGTTAATCCCAAACATTTTGCACAAACTTGTTCGGCCAGGGGTAGAGATGGAACACAGAGATCTACCAACCTTTGCTTTTGAGTTTCACAAAGTGGCTGCCTAATCTCACTTTGAAATATCTGAGGGTCTAAAGAAACTGAATCCGCTCATTCTAGACCCCCTGAAAATCTGCCAATAACATTCCGCGTGGGCCCACTTGCCTCTACAGTGGCCTTTAACTCTTCACCCAGAGGTCCCTTATTACAATACCCTTTCAGTAGGGAGCTCTGGACAAGTTTTCCCTTCTCATCAATAGAATCTTTGCCTGCCTTGCAGGTCCCCCCTCCCCACCCTATATCCTCTCCCACTGATGAGCACATCATGGGGTTGCCACTCCTACCGGGTGGCACGAGTCACTCCACCCCTTCCAAAGCATCGAAACCATTCCTGGTGGGGTTTGTGAAACCATGTGAACTAGTTACATGATCAGTGTGAGCCATTGTTGGTGCCAAAACTGCAATTTACAGGCCTTTGAGCAGGGTTATCAAAACCCCTATGGCAGGTTGGTTTATAAAAGTATCCCAGTGGAAATAACTCTAAATTAGACTCTCTCCAGTGTTGTCAAGGGGGGGCCAGATAACAAACTCTGCACTACTTGGGGGCACCTGAGAATTATAATGATACAATCACCATGCCTGTCCTTTGGCCCAGGCCCCAACCATCCCACTCTCCATGCATAGATCTCAATTGCCATATAGAAAGGGAACTTCTTCTTTTGGGCCAACCCATTCAGACATTTATTTGTCAGCTCTTCCTGGCCCTCCCTCTGTTTTACATTCAGCTGTGGAATTCCATCCAGAACAGCGACATATGGGCAGCATGCAGGTGGGAAGATCGATCAGTGGCTGCCTCTGTTGGGGGGGGTGGCGAGGTTTTTAACATAGTTGCCACTTTCACTTCAGCTCCCCAATTATCAGTCATTGAGGCCCCATTAATTGATACACCCTTTGCTGCACATGAAGTACCCCCAGCGACTGTCCGTTTACCATAGCTGGTAGAAGCATCATTGGGCACAATGTCTATGATCGTAAGCTGCGGGATTCCACCATCCTTGGCCTGATTAACTTGTTGGTTGGAGATAATGCCCTGGGCACCCTCCAGTGCTCCAGTTCGTGAAACACGAAGCTTGTTTTTGCTGTATAACAAAGTCAAGCCCCCTTTCAATACCTTCCAGCCACACCAATAATGAAGAAAGCTCTTTACGCACAAAGACTTTGATTTTCCAAAATAGGATTCCATGAGGTCTACCGCCCATAGGGGTTTATGCGCAGTGTCCTCCAGGTGAGTATTAGTAGGGTCTAGGACAGTCAAATCACCATGGGTGCTTGTGGGGGCCAATGAAACCTGAGAAGTGTGATGCTGTCTAGGCCACTCGGCCACTTAAGCAAACTGGGATATATCTTTCGGTCTCGCCCCCGCTGGGTTAGAGTTGGAGGCGGGATTTGAATCTTCATAGCTTCTATACTGTCTGTCCTCCCCATACGATCACCTGTAATATCTATACTGGTTGGGCTGCACATTGAAGAACCGTTATGAACTGGGTCATCTGGCATTCCCAGCGAAAGTTGCCTCACAGTAAGGTCAATTTCAGTGGAGATAATACCCATAGCCAGTTTTTATCAATACTAGTTGCTATTTAACAAGTCGTCCCTTTTTTGGGGGGGGGGGGAGGGGGGCCTCTAGGAGCTTTTCTTTTGCCCATACTGCTTAAGCAATATCAATAATTCTCAGGGCCACAAAAGAAATAACAATATGCACAGACTAGCTTCTAAAATTAATATGTAGCACTTAATCCCAATTTCACAATGTTAGAGGCCCAGCCTCCTTCGGGCTCTGATAGGCACAGACAGGCCCACCCTTGGTTTGGGCGCAACCCGCACTGCGGGAATCGGTGTAGTGCTATATGTGCCTATGGGTTTGGTCTCCTCCCCCAACAGGTGCTGGCAATTGCGATGAGCACTGGGACAGGTAATCCCCTCCAGAACAACTATACTGGCAGATTTATTTGCATCTGTGTGTGGGTAAATATCTAGAGATAGATAGATGGATAGATAGATGTACAGATGCTGGTATGACTGGTAGGTTATTGTCCCGGCAATACAATAATTAGAAAAAACACCTAAAGTTGTATTTTATTCCCCTTATCAGAACATACTTTAAGCAGTTAATGTTAGAAGAAAACATTTTGAAATGTGCTCTAGAGCTGCCTTAATGATCCAGCTGATAACGTAAGTAAAGAAAGACAGAAAGGCCACATTAAAATAAATAGACAATGTCATATACAGTTCTACTTCAGAATTATGTTGGGGCCTTTGGAGACTATTAAAAAGTGAACAGAGGGCCGGTATTTTTCTCTGAGAAAGGTGACAACCTTACTTACCTCTGTCCCAGTTTTTTTGCTGCCTCTTCCCTTCTCAGAGGAGCAGTGCCCTGTGGAGGACGCTCTCACTGAGGGGACTCACACGTTCTTGTAAGGTCCCTGCCATGCTGGGGTTGAAGAGAAACAAATACATTTTGTTTCTCTTCACTTCTCGGTCTGCGCCTGGCAGCTCTGAGCATGCTGCACACTGCAGCTTCTTTAGAGAGACACAGCACTGCACAGACAAGTTGAGGGGGCCCCCTTCATACATAAAAGACTTTGGGGCCCCTATGCTCCGCAGGGGCTGCGAGGGCGCCCATTACGCCCCTGAACTAACCAACTCTGTTTAAAGAATATCAAAGTTAGTTATGACTCAAAATTCATAGTCTGGACCACTGGATTCATGACTCAGAATTTCCAGCTGTGCACTCTATATATATCACTTCACTACGTTTGATTACGTTAGCTTAGTATTTTCGTAGCCAAAGTTTACTAAAATCCGTAGACAAATAAAAACATTTTTTAACTTCAAAAAACTCAAACACAGATGCTTAAACTACGGTGAGTGCTAACTAATGTCATTAGGGAGGAACAAAAATTAAAATAACTTTCTAATGTTCTGTATTTGTTTCAGTTGATCGTCCACCCATGGAACCATCGCAGTATGTTAACCTACTACCAAAAAGCTCAGACAGGATGGGCTTTGACGAGGTAAGCGAATTAAAGACTTTATACACTTGCATTTTAAATTCAGAATCTTAGATCTGTACTATCATTGTGGCCTATATTTAGAAGAAGAAAATCTAGAGAAGTCTTAAGCTCCTATTCTACACTGTCTTCTCATGAGAGCTTAATCTCTTAGGAGGAAATGGGGAAATGTCATTTGTCACTGGTATTTTCTCCTTGTGGTTTTCATGAGAACATATGGTTGATGTTATTGCTATTATATCCTTTTAATCTGGCTGGAAATGTACTAGGATGTAGGTCTAGTAGTGAAAAAGTGCATCTCACAACTAAAATTCACTCTCACAGCTTTGCATCACTTTGCCTATTTCTGTTGGCATTAGTATTAGTAGGATAAAAAGATCAATGACTAGAGCATTCGAAATAAATCTCAGTAGGAGTTTCCTTCAGGTTAAGGTCTTTGGTCTCTTCACAGAACAGTGGCGGAAGACTTCAGCTATACCATGCAAGCCCAGAGAGCATCACCATCCAGTAATAAACAATGCAACATTGGAGAACGCAAGAAATAGATTAAACAAGCTTTGGCGTAGCCAATAGGTCCCTCCTTTGGGACCTTATATGTATTTAGCCATGCAGCACATTATTCTGGGTGCTACAGCATCTACTGTTACTTCATGTGGCAATGGTGAAAGGCCACACATACCCAAGGACGGACTTCTGTGCTATTGATTGAAAATATGGTAAAGGCTCTTCAAAATTGAAAAAAGTGTATTTCTTTAACAACAAAGCTAAAAAGAGCACAAAAAGGTACACCTTTATCAAAATTTACTTGCATCGAATCATGATTCTAACTTTACAGACTGCGTAAATATTATGACTCATGTCTAAATGGGTACATATAATAAAGATGCCACTTTGTTTCACGTGTAACACTGGTACTTTTACATTTGCAAGACACATAGTTGTCAAGTGGCCCACGCCATGTGCTACATCTCGGCGTCATTTTGACTTTTTATCTACCTGGGCCTAATTATCCATTATTTGTAAGTTTGCTTTGCCTTTAGAACCCAGATGAATCCATGGTATCCATTCTCGTACTCTTTACATTTGTGTAATACAAAAACGTGTTTTTGCTTCAAGTATCGAAATGCCTTACAAATACGCCATAATCATGGAAGTCGAATTCAGTTGAAGAAAGGCGCGGGGTGTCCGTGTCGGCTGCGGAGTGGTTAGTTTCAAAGATTTAACTACCGCAGTGCCTACAGGTCATTGGGTGCTATCTGTGTATAACAAAGTCAGGTCCATAACAGGGCATTAAAACAGAGCAACAGTACTATTAGGTGACAGTACTTGACGCATAACAATGTTACATTTGGCAAGAGAACGGAACCCCTATTAAACACATATGTGAAAATAATCGATGTAGTGCCAAACTGCACTGACAATACTAGGGACGGACTGGGACAGACTATTTTCCCAGGCACCGAAATAAAAATGGCCCCATTAATAAATAGATACCTTAAATAAGGAAGATGTATAAGTCACAGGGAGTGAGGGTTGCATGCACAGGTACACACACGCACAAACACACACATACATATTTATATATGGTACAGCAGTGATTTCCTGCACTGGAGCTAAAGCCAAATAATGCCTGCCAACCCTGGTGTGATAACAGCACCTAGACACCTTTACCTGCATCTGCACCTCTCGTGCCTCCTGCAGCATTCGTAGAGCGAGATGGTGGAGGTGTACTTCGCGTCCCCTGTCCGCGAAGTCCTGCACCTAACCTAGTCCTGCACCTCTATTGCCAGTGCAAGGCCCGGCTCTCGGGACACGTAATCCAGTCACATGACTGCTGCTGTAACCGAAGCACACTACAACAAAGATGCCTGCTCAAATGTCAGTTTGAAGCTTTGCTCGGATAATATAGTGTCTGTTACTTGACATGAGCAGCATCGACATTTTAGACAACAACAGATATTTACTCTCAAAATCAAGGAAAATCGTTTTTAGATTTCCACATACAACAGGATTTTTTTCAAATTCATCAAGCGGTATATATTTCAGCTTTTGCTGTTGTTGGGGGAGTAAACATGCTTCCCGCTCTGCCTCCAAAAGCACACACGCTACCTCCAAAACAAATAATGCATATAAAACCTGAAGCACTGGTCCATGAAGCAGGTAGTGTGCAGCTAAAACAAAAGCCGCATGGGATCAAAAAACCTAATTAAACAAATTTTGTTTGCACACACTACCTTCCGGTTGGCTCTGCCTCCACAAGCACACACGCCCCTCCTCTAAAATAAAAAATATAATGCATATTAAACATTAAGGGGCCCATTAGGCTCACGGGCGGATCACCACCGCCCGCATGGCGGTGGCGATTTGCCCGTGATCCTAACCCACCAGCCACCCATTTCTCCCCCGCCATATTACTATGGCGGGGAGGACCGCGGCGGACGAAAAGACCGTCCGCCGCTTTTCCGCCCGGTCAAAGAGTTGACCGGGCGGAAAAGGGTTTAATATGGTGGCGGTGTCTGTTAGACACCGCCAGCCATATTAACATGGGTGCGCCACGGAAAGGCACACGGGGATTGACTGCGGGGGCCCGTTGCGGGCCCCCAGGAACTTTGGGGGGTGCACATGGGGGGTACCTATGGTACCCCCAGCAGTTCCATGCACAACATGGAAGTGCACAACATGCCTTCCTGGCATTGTGGCGGGCGGTGCCAGGAATGCAGGATGCGCCCACCACTATGGCGGGCGCATCCTAATTGCCCCCACGGGACCCCCGCCCTTATGGCGGGCGGTCCCTTTTACCGTGAGGATCCGCCCGCCATCCTAATGATGCCCTAAGTGAGGCGTCTGGGAAGCAGGATCCGTGCTGCTAAAGCAAAAGCTGTGTGGGCTCAAAAAACATAATTAAACAAACCTTTTTTACACACGGTACGTTCCGGTTGGCTCCGCTTCCAAAAGCACACCGGCTCCCCCCTCTAAAAAAGAAATGCATATTAAACCTGAAGCACGGAGTCCGTAAGCAGAGTGCTGTGCTGCTAAAACAAAAGCCATGTAGATTCAAAAAGCATACAATTAAACAAACTTTGTTTAGACATGCTACCTTCCGGTTGGAACATGTAAATGCAGTCAGCTGAGCACATTTTGCTAGAAAAGGCCCAAAACACCCCATTCCGAAAACACGAGCAAGAAGAAATAAAAATAGTATGCTGCATCGAACATAAATAAACAGAACAAAAGGAGTCCAATTAACTGGGCCAGTCAGCTTGGGAGGGATCCAAACTTCAAAAGGAGGAACAATTACAACCAATACACCACTGAAAAGCAAGGTTTTCAGAACAGCATACAAACGAACACATGGAAAACGATGGCATGCTCAAATTCCATAGAATACATATAGCTGCCTAGGCGAGACCTAAAAAGGATATCATGAATATAGATCCAGAAACTACCAGTTTCATACATATACATTAGACCGAAAATAAAAAATGCAAAGGCACATTACTTTTTCTGGGCTTTTCAAAACTTACTCCAGATAGAGCTTACAATAATCAAGAATTTGGCTATTCAAGATGGCCACTATCTCAATGCTGGCCTTTTCTTAGATACCATAATATATTTAGCATCAACAATACAATCAAATTTGTCATTGTGATTTAGGCAGCAAACAAGGACCTAATGGTCTAGGCGCTCATTACTCACCACAAAAAGACTAAATAGACCTCCAACAAAACTCTGAAACCTACCAACTCCTCACTTGTGGGTGGCTTCCTCCTGACATATATCCAAATTCATTTATACATCAGAAAGGGCCACCTGTGCCAGTCATCTGTGATATTATTTTCAACTGGCAAACCAGTGTTAGCCGCGGTTCCAACTAACATTTTGGCTAATACTTAGGTGTAGTATTTGATTCTTGCCTGGTTACACCATCCTATGAATTTGTTTTCATTCCTAACTCTCAATTATTCATTAAGTCTGGGTTTTAGCTTTGAATGTCCCGGACATGTCAACCTACATGGAAGGAGCAGCATTTGCTCCCAGGTTGTATCACCGCACAATTAAACAATTCGACGCAGGTGCACACGTCTATGTCTGGCGAAGGACTTTATTTTTGTAGTTTGCATATCCTTCCTTTTATCTGCTCAGATTCTGAAATATAGTCTTGGAGATCTTTTGTGAACTTAAATAAGATCAAATGCAGGAAGTAAAATGCCCAGTAGGTGGGATGTAGAAAACCTGGGCAAAAGGTCCTAACTGAGGAGACGATGTTTGGGGATATTGGAAAGGGATGTTTCAGGCAGTGTTCATGGAGAGAGTGATAACACAGTTAAAGGGACCATATACTACCATAGAATGACAAAATCATCTGTAGTATTGTGTAAAGTTTTGGAATTGACGTCTTCTCAGAAGTAAAACTGTAAGCCCTTAAGTGCAGCAGTGGAAACTCCAGAGGAGCTGCCAAAATGTGAGATGATGTGGTTGAATCAGATTTCCCGTCACAGGTACTTTTTGTACAGTATCTCTGACTGAAGGCAACAAACACAATAAAGTTTGTACTTCAAGATCAAGAAAGCAAAGAGACAATAAATGACTCCCTTTTTATGCTTATGCCGTTAGACTGAGGGATTTAAGGGGCCATTAAACAATACAGCTCATTGGATGACATCAAGAATTTTCATGAGGGAAATGGAAAAGTTTCGTATGAATAGTACTCCCTTGACACTGGAAGACTTTTACATTTCCAAAGTAAAAGGTTGCTCAGATTCTCCCAATTAACACATTAAACTGGGATATGTAAGTAAGTAAACAAATAATCAAGCTGATTTGACGGTAGAGCTGGATGATCCTCTCCTTAAAATGCAGAGATTTTACAGAGGCTGGTATAATAATAATTATAATAATAATAATAATAATAATAGCAATTATAACAAAACCAAGTTGTCTCTAGTGCTTTAATACCAATTGTTGTTAACTGAGAAAATATAAGCTCCAAATAAAACCAGTATTAGCAATACCAACATGTCTGGTTTGTAACTGAAGGTGCCTCTTCAGTCACTGGTGATTTTAGGCACTTACTAGATCATAACTCATGCATACTGTGAAACGTCCTTGCACTTATGTACCCATACATCGACCCTCTGCATCGTTTTGGCATTCACCCTCGTATCTATCCACGATAAGACTCTCACACAGTCTGAACAAGCATAGGCAAGATACATGAAAAGAATAAAAGTAGAAAAAGGAAAACCTGCAACAGCCAAAACTTCGCTAGCATGTTTGCGATAAAAAATAAAATTAAACACATAGCAGTGTGCAGAGGGCTTTCCAATAGTATTATACATAGTCTATTGTCGTCTTAATGTTCCAACATGGCAGACAAATTTAGAAACCATGTCCTGGCTCGGAAAAAAAGTAAAACAATTATACACTAAGAACAATACCATTCCAAGATGATCCTTCAATTTGGAAGCAGTGGCCGTTTGGTTACAGGACAGTGTAGACGAAGTAAGCGGCAAGTGAGCACCCTGTATCGCTGTATGAGGAGCCTAATATGCTCCAAGAAAATGACAAACAAAATAACAAAGAGGAGAAGGAAGGAAATGAAAAGGGACCTGGACTGGCTTGCAAGCCTTGGCCCTGAAGCACACTCATTTTGCTACGTGAATCTGTTCCAGATTCAAATGCTGTGCATTTCTGCCATGTAGTGCCTTGATCCGGAAGCTTCCCCATATTTCTGTTAGAATGTCTAAAGTAATCCCACCATGCCCACTTCATGGTTGCCATCATTGGAAAAATTTTCTCTCTTTTGGGATTGGGAGCAGCACTGGGAGCTCGCGGTCAATGGTCATTGAAAGAAGCAGTTGAGAGTGGTAATAAATTTGGAGCAAAGATTGAAACCAAAGATCAACAGCGAATTGCAAATACATCAAGGAAATCACCGAATCAGCAGAATATCCATGTTGAAAAGAAAGGATACAGGTTTGTCTCATTGGGCTTTGACCACAGAAGCGTTGGAGAAAATATAGTCTCAGATGACAGCTCTCAAGCTCTTCTGGGTTTCTTATTAATGAAAAATGCTCCGTGTAGATTCTCCCCAATCTGCCACCCATAAGTTGACATAGAAAGACGTCCATGGGGTTTGTAATGTATGCCTTCATAATAACCATGTATCTGATGTAAGACTCTTGAGCCCTTTCTATCAAGAATTTTGAAAGTGAGAGAATAACATTGTTGTGCACATTACCCTATATTGCAGGCAAAGCAGTTATCCCTGAATTATCAGGTTTCAGCAGAAGAAGAGGCGTCAGAGATGATAGAAGAGATAGAAAAGGTCCAGGGGAGTAACGTGTCCACTGTCGAGTATTTAGCATCAGTGGACTAGAAAATGGGGGCATAGAGGCAATAAAGCAAAAGAAGATTATGGTGGTACCAAATAAGTGTAGCCCCATAATGCTGCATGACCGATATTGCCCACGCCCAAAAAAATGCACGCAACAAGCAAACATTGCCCTTCTAGTAATTTTCCATTACAAACAGATCAGGCTTACAGCCGTGATCATTAGATTGTCATCCTAACCAGCTCAGCAATGCTGTATTGATTCTTTCCTACTGGGCAAAAACTGCAGTACAAACATACTCAGGTGGGGGCATTCATCGCCTGCCCAATGAAGAGCTGTGCTCAAGGGAATCGATCTGTGTACATAGTTGCTCTCTCAGTGGTATAGTTATTTCTGATGCTCACATATAGTCAAAAGACAGCTGCACTTACTTGCCAGACCTAAAAAAAGAAACATAATGGAGAGCTTCTTTACAGCAAAATAGTAACCATGAAGGAGACAATGAAACAAATATACAGATACAGTTTCCTAGGCAAGATGATGTCGCACCCACATAGAAAGCATTTGAAAGATTATATTTTCTGCAAATCAGGCATTGCCATGTGGCTTATAGGGATGAACATCATTACTGGGGGCACAACTTTTATTTTATTTCTAAAGTATTTAAAACCTAAGCCCTTAGAGCTGCATTTGTTTTTACACCACATATATAATCTGATTTTCTAATTTTCAGTTTATTTGTAATATCTTTGCTAATTATAAGTTATAAACATGTCTATATCATTCAAATTACAATGATCATGTTAAGCATACATTGTAAATAAAATGGCCCTGAGCGGCTAGTAATCCATAGCAGAGCTCTTTATTACCAAGTCTCATCTGGATTCCTAGTTCTTGTAAGTTATGCTTACACAGTCACAACTGTGATCAGCATTCATTTTCCAGCAATCAACAAGGTGCGTGTAATGATGATGTCCAGTAGCGGAGATGTATTTTATGTAGATTTATTTAGTCTTATTTGTAGGTTATAATTTCATGTAGAGGAGCTCCAACAAGAGCAGCCTGCCTGTGTAGTGTAGTTCCTATATTCCCAATAGGCTCTGCGCATTGGAATAACATAAACGATAGTTTAGACGTAGGTCTCTACTGAATATGTTAGACTTAATTATGAATGCCAGCTAGCTCAGAGGTCACTAGAAACTTTCTCGAATGAACAGGAAGGAGTTAACTTTCGTGATTTAGACAAGAAGGAATTAGTTTCTGACAACCGCATAAACATGACAACTTTGCTCCCTCTAGAACAAGGAGTATATCTCCAGAGTCGTGTGAAAACAATAGACAGCTATTTCACTCAGTCAATCGTGCATGCTTAGTTTCACCAGAGTGCAGAGAAATAGAGAGACGGGCGTTTTCAATAAAAGTTGTTATTTATTGAGCAATCCTCTTTCTCGTGCAAGAGAAGTGAATTGCCACAATTGCAATACTTGTTATAAAGTAAAGTGCGTACAGTAAAAGTAGTATTATGAAATAATACTGTAAAAGCATTGATATGGTTTCTGAGCCATATGATACTTAAAATGGATAAAATATATACATACATAAAATCATTGACTAAACGTACTCAACTGGTGCTTCTAAGATACGCCTACCCCGGTGTACCTAACCTAAGCCTAGTACGTGGGAAGGAGTATATGAGCTGCAGTTTTAAGTTAAGTTAGTTTTTGCCAAGAATCTGAATCAAGAATTTCTCTAAGGATCTAATCAGCTCCGTACCTTGGTTATAGAATGAAGGAGGTCTTGTATCTCTTTCTCAGGACTCGATTTCCCAGCAACCCGCAAGGGTGACTGGAAACACTGGAGCTGGGTTTCTCGGCAGGAGAAAAGACAGCGTCTCTCTCAGTGCGTCAAGGGGAGGGTCGGCTTCCTTCGACTCTCGCATCAGCTGGGCTTCGGGCAAGTAGATAGCCGCTCTGCTCCAAACCACCGTGTGTTTGCTTAAGGTAGCGTTGGTATATTTATACCTGGAAGGTGCCGAGTTTGACGTAAGGTTGGACATAAGACGTCACTAAGAACTTACAGTTCTTTCTGGACTCCAGGAGTTCTTGCACAAATCAAAACAAAAGCAGGGGAATTTCCTGGGCTGCTGGAGGCTTGGTTTGTTTAAAGAACGTGTTGTACTTTCTAGGAGTCTATGGGAGTAGCCTTGCCGTATTTGGACTGCATTGGCTATGACTAAATATGGATATGATTCTTATGCCTTTATAAGGATATGTTTTGTTATAACCATATAAGGGCATGAATCGTGAATATTTAAATAGGGTACTAGATACGTTTACAACACCCACTCCACGTATTACGTCAATCATTACTAAAATACTAAGCAATACTAAACATATAACGATGCATGTGTTTTCCAACCCACCCCAAAGTACATAAATTGCATTTGAAATGGTATATGGTATATACACGAAAATGAGTATTTGTACTGTACGCTTTTCAAGCAGTGGTATCATTCAGATAATGCATATAAATATTGGTTGAATGAATTGCGAACATTTCATTTATGAAATGGCTCTTAATACAGAAAAGAAGGTCGAGACCATTTCATCACATATTTATACAAGACTGTACATGTGCTAGAGGCTGAATCAAAATATTGTCTCTAGAGTTTCAAAATAGAAGTTCTGTTCTCTAAGAATTTAAGAATAGTTCTACTTTAAGCAGTGTACCGTGTGCCAGAAAAAAAGGTAAATATTTTGGGAATGGAAAAATAATTTCGCTTTCAGGGGAAAAAATAGTTCCAATTGTTTTCAGTAGTGTTTGTTTATCAAAAACTGAAGGCCGAATTCAGAGTTCAGGGAACGCTGTGTGCTCGTTGTTTTAAAAGTTATTCTTGTTGTTAGGAGAGAACATCATATCAGACAGGCTTGCGAAAAATTGGTCTACAACAGTAGGTGAAAGTTCGACGAAGTTAGAAAAAGCTGCAATAGTGCATATGTAAGAATCATTGCCATCATCGATGTCTGGATCAGCAATGCTCACAGAAGGTTGTACCTGTGTGGTGCTGCTTTCATCTCGTACTTCACCGCTACCTAATCGTAATGGTGAAGTCTCAACGAATGCCGTCATCAAAATAGGTAGCCGCTGGGGACAACACGTTGCATGAGCCGTTACTGAACCAAGCAAAGTATCGATATCCATAGGTACTGCTGATGGTAGTGTAAGACAGACGTCCAACACGCATTCTTCTCCGCATAGCAGACATCGAAGCACAGGTAAGATGCAATCTTGCCAGATTGGTCTGAACGAAAGAAACCAGGTAGTACTCAGATCTCTTAGCCGGGCAAAGCCGAGGACTTTAGTGATCCGTTCTCGGTAACGTATGGCCAGGATCGTTTCTTCCATCGTAGCCTGAGTTTTGTCTGTGGTTTGACTTGCCATATCGGAGCAGAAGGAACAAAAATAAAATTCCTGCTACGAGTCCCAAAAGAAGAGGCAGTCAGCTGAATACAGGATGCACCAAATTCGGGAAGATGCCCAGAACTGTTTCAAAGGGTGCTAACAGTCCCGAAAAAATGGTCTTAAATACATGTGCGATGCCACTGGTATCTGGCATGTTTAAGATTTGGCTTAACATTTCTACGAAATGCACGGGGCAATTTGTCGATAATAGGGTATGTATCTCTGCCGCTGTCCTTGCAACTTGCAGATCATACGTCTCTTTGGACGAGGTTAAAGGCACAGTTTTTGGTAAAAGAATAGACTTCATTCTGCTTAAAGTATCAATTCGAATAGAAGAGATATTCACAGAAGGCCATATTGTTGCCTCCTTGTCTGGTTTGCTGTTTGGATACAATACTTGCATACAGCAAATGACCCTGGAAGTAACGCTCACGAGATAGGCTAATCCTGGCACCATGCCACAACAGCTGCGGTCATTTATTACAACGCAGCTGCCGTTGGAAAGCTGTCTGAAAAAAGGCTCTATCTGTGTTGCAGGAGTGCCATGCAGGTGACATGAAAGGTTATTTGATGAACCTTTGCAGGTTCCATGCAAGTTAATAGCTTGACACAGAAGTGTACCGCTTAGTGATTTTTTACAGTTGTTGCCACTAAGCAATACTTCTTTTTTCCCTTCACTATAACATTTATGTGTATAAGGTAAATTCCAGGTTGACTTGATGTATCCTTTACCCAACCTTTCATACAGGCCTGCTGGTATATACTTTTGGCAATATTGAAACAGAAAAGTTGTTATCGGAATTGTAATTGTGCCATGTATTATCCATTCAATGACAGGTCTCTCTGACTTTGTCAATGGTAATCTCTCAAGTTTTTCAATGCTCAGAATCGTATAATCTGCTCCTTTTTTGTGCCAAACTGATTTGTGTATCAGTAAGGTTAAAGATAGAGAATAATGACGTTTTGTTGATTAGACGCCATGGCACGTGACCTGAACGCAGATTTTGCAACTCGTAGTCTAGCTGTACAATAGAACGCAATTGGGACTGGCCATGTTGTAACATTAACAAGTCCTGCTCTATTATATCAATAGCAGATGATACAATGCTGTCCAGTGAATAAATTCTGGAGGACAGAGTCATTAACCCATTGTCCACTACAGACAGTGTTTTTTCCAAATTTATACGATCAATTTCTCGTATTTTTTCTGCAGTTTCAATTTGCATTACTTTCCAAGCCTCGTTATAAGCTGCGTATATACCGGCGTATATGAAACGTTTTTGACGCTGTTTGCGAGGTCCCAATATGAAATCTCGCAAGTCAGCACCTTCTTTAAGTAAAGTTAAGTGTTGCTTAATTTCCTGCAGTGTGGATCTCTGTAGCCATTCGAAGCATAGTTTCCCTACACTGTATGTTGTGACTATCCCTGGATGTTGTCTCTGGGAATATCTAGGGTCTGGCCTGTTCTGTTTGAACCCCTGTCTATTATTCAGGAATCTTTCATGACAGTTATTAGTGTCTGTGGACCAGATCAACCATTTTTTCCAATCAGGATTTGTTCTGTTTTGGTGTAAAATATGGGATACGTCTATCTCCACATCTGTAGTGCTATTACTATCAGGTATGGGCTTTGGAATAGACGTTTTTTTAAAGTCTTTTATCTTGGCTAAGCCAAGACAGGTTGTTTGTTGAATGGTGTCATTCAGGAATATTATCTGTTCTGGGATCATACATGCTCTAAATAATGATTCTATACCTTGTACCTGCCAGTCTTTTGTACCCCAGATGGTTTTTGTTTCAATGTTATTTTTCCAAAATTCAAAACCAAATATAGACATTTTTTCATAAAAATTTTCAGAATAAATCAATGTAGTAATTGTTAACATGTTTTTCATTCCTGTCTTATTTAACATTCTAAAATAAAATGTTTCTGGATCAGTGTTGTTAAACCCTGAGAAGTATGGGAATTTCTCATAAAATGTTTTTGAACTGCCTTTTGGCGGTGTTGGACAATGTTCCCGTTGGTTATAAGTAAAAACATTTCTAGGATTAGCAGATTTATGCAAATAGTGATGACCATAGTGGTTAAAACAGTACATTTCTTCGTAGTTCGATGAACCCTGCAAATAATCATGTTCTGTGAATTTTGCTGACATTTCTAAATCTGACATCATATTATTAATATTTTCAAAGTCCCAATCAACAGAGAAAGTACTTGGTGTCACAAAGTCACTTAAGGAAACCTTGAACTGGCGTGGATATTTCAAGAGCTCAATCGGGCCATAGATTTCGTAATCCGTTTTGTCCCATGCTATACCCCCAGGTATAGGTTTGACTGTGATGTTCACTGATGACAGTTCTCTTTTTTCAATGTGAGAAGATCTGTGAGGCTTTAGGGCCAAGTTGATGTTCTGACTTGCTGTGTCCATTGTACTATATTTTCCATCAATAAATCTACCCAAACATAAAATCACGATGAGCCAAAGTAGGAGGAAAAGTACACCTAACACAATCCATAATTGAATCCATGGTGAAATCAGATATTTTTCTTTGAGTTGATGAAAGAGTTCAGTCATTTTTTGTTTGAAAGTTTTTGTTGCTGGCGTTTCTTCATGTTCACTTGGATCATCAGAAAAGTCATCGAAATTGATGAAGTAGCCAGATGCAGTTCTGTCAATTGTTGGAATTGCTTCCGGATTTTCATTTATCTTTGGATATGCATGTTCAGAGGCTACATCATTGTAGACTGGTGTTTCTTGACGAACTGTTGCAATTTGGGTTTCAAGAGGCACAAGTTCCATGGCTTTGTTGCATAGTCCTTTTTTTTTCATTGCAGGTTTATCAAAAGTGATTAGTCTCTCAGTTTGAACCTCTTGGATTGTAGCAAGGTTTGGTCTTCTGCTACTTCTTGGGAGTCCACTGGGCCTACTACTTATTATTGGACACATGGTTGTGGTTTTACCAGGTCGATTGATACAACTCTGTTCTCCTTTTTATCAGCAAGGGGCGGTAGTACTACTGATCTTGTTCCGCTGACAGCTAAGACTGGTACTGCTTTTCTGTAAGAAGGCCCAAATTCCTTCTTCACCGCGATCTTCTCTCTGACTAGATCCCCAATCTTTAGAATCCAGACAGGTCTTGCTGGGACAGGTGGTTTTTCTTCAGTGGCTGTTGGCTTTAGCTTTATGTTACTTAGACTTCTTCTTGTTTCATTTAAGTCCTGTAAAACAGCCAAATGATCTTTGATATCAAAGGATTTTTCTTTCACCACTGAAGTCTGACAATCTAAATCCTGGATTATCATTCTAGTACCGATCAAAAGTTCGTATGGAGTAATACCTCTTAGAGAATTTCTTGGCAGATTATTAAGACTATGTTGGACACTTGTTAGATGTTTGACCCACCCATCACCCGAACCTAATACCCTCGCTGTTATAGATTGCTTTATGTCACGGTTTTTTCTCTCCACTACCCCATTTCCCTCGGGATGGAATGGACTAGAGTACCGCAATGCAATGCCGATGCTGGCCATGGCCTCCTTGTAAGCCCGAGAGCTAAACGCAGGACCCTGGTCAAAATGTAGCATGCCAATTGCGTATGTGCCGATAAAGACTCGCAAATCTTTTATAACAGTTCTGGTGTCAGCCGAGCGCTGGGGCCTCATCTAAATGAATCTCGTCTTAATAATTATGGGATCGCCTTTTTCCGACTGGATGTTTGCGTATAGATAGCCTAATGCTTTCTAATAGAGGTGTCCGAGCTGGTGTCTGGTCCAGTTCACAACTGCGATCTCTATTGCAGTCCTGACAATTCGTTGCAAAGTTGTAAATTTGCACGTTCATCCCCGGCCACCAGTATTATGATTGTAATTCTATTAGAGATTTCAAGATCTCTTGGTGCCTCAGACCCATTCCCATGTGTGATTCTTGAATCAAGTAAGCCCTCCGGTTCGTGTTTGGAATAACTCTATCCCCCACTCCAGGGATTTGAGCAAAAGGAACGGAGTTCGCATCAATTATGTATTTATTTCCGAGTGGATAATTTAGAGGTAACGCCCCATAGTTGCCTTTAATTGAGGCTTTTACTGCTAGTAGCGTTTCACCGTCTATTTGTTTTTTAGTACGCTTTTTTGTAGCTACGGAAGCCGATTGAACAGCTGCCGTTGTGGCTCTGTTAGCCAATGAATTCCCTGCAACGTGAACGCCATCACGTTGATGACTCAGTGTATGTATCACGTGAGTCTTTTGTAGTTCTTTCTCCAAAGAACTACCTGTTCCCAAAGTTTTTTATGCTTTATTGTGGCACCAGTCTCATCTTTGTAACAGTTTTTGATCCATGTCTGTATGTCATTATTGTAAGACTTGACGCAGTAATGCGAATCGCACTCTATTAGTGTGGGGAATTCGCGATCGGCATTTTCAAGCGCCATCTTTGAAGATCTTATTTCAGCTCGCTGAGCTGTACAGTTTCTGATTGATTCAGTTTTGGTGACCATCGGTCTGAATTTACCTAAGCGCCAGCGACCTTTAACGATCGCGCATGCTGCATTGTAAACTTGTTTTTTCACAACGTAGTGTTGTGCAAATCTGTCCGTGTAGATTACACAGGTGTATTGTTCGAGAGGCAGAATTTCGATTGACAGAGGACATTCATTTTCGTGTTCGAGATCTTCGTGGGGCATATTATCAAGCACAGGCGATACATTTTATTGGCAGGAAACTGCCGATAAAGCTGTGATAATAGGCTTGATAATATGCCCTTGTGAATTCCCATTGCAGCCCAGGTTAACACCAGAACCTGGGCTGCTATGGGAATTCACAAGGGCATATTATCAAGCCCATTATTGCCGCTTTAGCGGAAGTTTCCTGTCGATAAAGCAGCAATAATTTTATCGACTGTGCTTGATAATATGCCCCCTAGTCTTTTCATTTTTGGATCAAAAGCGTGTTTCACGTCTTCTGCAGCAAGAGAATTTTCCCATTGTATCCATTTTGGATCTAATGCCACAGCATTTGGAATGCATGGTCTTGTCACTGCCTCAAGGGCTGATACTGCTGTTAAAACAGATATGCTCTTGCCTTGGGCTAGGGCTCTTTCTTTTGCTACAAGTGTGATTTATAAGCTATTGGTACCATTTCTCCCTCATTAGAGGTCAGGTACGTGAATCCGCATCTTCCTGGAATGACTCGGATTACAAGGTTGCGTTCGTTTGCGCGTGTTTGCAGTTTTGTTTTAGTTAACATGTCTGTTTGTAATGTTCGTAAAATTTCTGTGTGTTTCTGAGTCCAATTAATTGGTTTGAAATCAGGTTTTATTAATTCATAGAGAGGTTTAACCCTCTCTGCATAATTTAGAATGTATGTTCTCCCGAAATTCAGGAAGCCTAGTATTGATTGTAAGTTCTTCAGCGTTTTTGGTGCTTGGAGTACTGCACACTCCTCTAAGAAGTTGTCTGCTAGCCTTTTGCCTTCACTTGATAATTCATATCCTATAAACAGGACAGTCAGGTGAGCAATTCGTGACTTTTTAAAGTTGAATTTGTACCCTTCAGCTGCTAACCCAAGTATTATGGTGTTCACTCTTTTCAAGTGTGTCTCCAGGTCGTCGTCTGTAAGATAGATGTCGTCGACATAAGATAATGCCTCATCATCATACATTTGTAGTAACTCTGTTACCCTAGCTGAAAATAATCCTGGGCTATTCTTGAATCCCTGTGGGAGTAGACAGAATTGTTTTTGTGCCCCCATTGTTGAGAAAGCGGTTAAATACCTACTTTCAGGTGCAATGTTTTGACAAAAGAAACCATTTGAGATATCTAATGTTGTTTGATATTTTCTGCGCACTATGTTATTCATTAGTGCTGCACTGTGTGAGTTTTGTCCTGCAAATGTTTTGCAGCAGGAGTTTAGGTGTCTGTAGTCCAAAACTAGACGATATGAATCGTCTGGCTTGGAGACAGGAAACAAAGGATTGTTCTTTTGTGAGGTGCATGTTTCAATTACCCCCTGATATTCAAGTTGATCTAAGATCTCCCTGACTTGCTTTTTAGCTTCTTGCTTAACAGGATACTGCCTTTGTGCAGTCGGTTGATTTTTTAACTGGATTTTATGGTGAGGAGAATCCTCATCCCAACCTACGTGATTTTTATATAATGCAGGGGCTTGGGCTACTGCCCATTTTCTTGCAAATGTGTATTTTTTATGAATTGGAATTTGATTTGAGAAGGCATAATAATAATTTCTTCGCCATGTGGGCACTCCCTGACTGTGGTGGCCAGTCTTTTTCTGCTAGAAGGATATCATAGCCTTTAGATAAGTTATCCCAAAAGAGACCTCTTATTTTCCTAGTTTTGTCCCCCTCTATACGTAATGTTATTTCATATAATTTATGGGGTATGCTAACTCTGGTGTCTGCAGTTTCCACTTGAATGTATTAATTCGTGTCCACTGTCTCCAGAAGATTCATCAGGATTTTGCGAGCTATGGTCACTTCTGCTGCGCTGTCTAGCATTGTCTGGGCCCATTCTCCGTTTTTCAGTTGTGTCCTCAGAATCCTCTGCATGTTTTATTTTAATATTAGCTACCTTCTTCTTTGGAAATTGTAAATTTTTTACTTTGATGAGCAGGTTCCTTGTCTTTGGACTTGACGTGCTCTTCCTTGTGTTCTGACCGTCCTCTTCTTTCCGATTTCTGTGAGGAAGTCTGAAAAGATTGAGAGGGACGTGTATCATTATCTTGATATCTGTCAGGTTTTCTCAATTTATCCCTATCTCTAAGGTTGTATCTTTTTTCAGAGTGCTCCCTGTGGGGAGACTTGCCTCCTCGTTCTGGAGATCTATCTCTCCGTTGAGGAGACCTTCCTCTGGACTGAAATAGTTTTTGTCTGGGAGTGGTTTGTTTATTACCCTCCCACCTCTTTTTTGGAGTGTTGAGATTATTCTTGATAAATGTTTTTTCAGGATTTTCAATTAGTTGTGGTTTTAGTGGTTTCCCACCCAAACTATCTCTACCTAGTTCTTCATAGGATTTTTCTATGATTCTGGCAAGTTCAAAAGGTTGTTCTGCTATATCTGTTTCTTTCAGTTTCTGCAGGTATGTTGTATCGTCAATTGCCAATTGAACTAATTCTCTATATGCCTTTGTTAATTCTTTTAGTTTAACTAAGAGTTCTTCGCTTGACATTTTTTCAATGTCGGGATGTGGTGTGTAGCTGGCTAGAACCGGCCATGTGGCTCCTGGTCTACCTAGTGGACCGAGCCTGGTAATGTGATTTTGATGTTTTAGGGCGCCATTAAACCAGAGCAGGTGCTCTTGGTATGTTAGTGGAATTTCAACGTCCTCGAAAGGAGCGTATTCCCCTGGAGATTCCTCTATTTTGTAATAGTGGAAATCTTGTGTCACAGTGTGTGCTGCTGGAAAATTTATCCATGAATAGAATACCTCTGTCTGCCAATATTCATGGGCCTCTACCACAAATATGACTGTACCACCTCTTGATGATAGTCCATTTTCTATAAGTTTAAGAGTTATAGTTCTTCTTACGTTTACCGGAATGATTATAGCATTCGGGTCTTCTTCTCGGAGACTTGTGTCATCCGCTATAAGTTGAGCTGCTATTCTAGCTCTCTTTCTTTCATCGTCACTTTCCGTCATTTTTCTGACAGAAAGTTTTTTGTTGCAGAGCAAGTTTCAAGGAAACAAAGATTAGGTGCACAATATTTTGGAACACTGTATCCTTTAACATTGGCTAAACCAAAATCTAATACATAGGATTCTCATCCTACTAAGTTTCGGCGGATATTAACCTTTTACCCACTCCAGGAGTCTTTTGGAGTTTTTACGGGAAAAAGGGGTCTGTGTGAAAAGCACGACTGAGTTACTCTAGTGTCTTGCGTTAGATTATCGCCTTACCAAACGTTGGGCGCCATGTAGTGTAGTTCCTATATTCCCAATAGGCTCTGCGCATTGGAATAACATAAACGATAGTTTAGACGTAGGACTGAGTTCGACTAGGACTCTACTGAATATGTTAGACTTAATTATGAATGCCAGCTAGCTCAGAGGTCACTAGAAACTTTCTCGAATACACAGGAAGGAGTTAACTTTCCTGATTTAGACAAGAAGGGATTAGTTTCTGACAACCGCATAAACATGACAACTTTGCTCCCTCTAGAACAAGGAGTATATCTCCAGAGTCGTGTGAAAACAATAGACAGCTATTTCACTCAGTCAATCGTGCATGCTTAGTTTCACCAGAGTGCAGAGAAATAGAGAGATGGGCGTTTTCAATAAAAGTTGTTATTTATTGAGCAGTCCTCTTTCTCGTGCAAGAGAAGTGAATTGCCACAATTGCAATACTTGTTATAAAGTAAAGTGCGTACAGTAAAAGTAGTATTATGAAATAATACTGTAAAAGCATTGATATGGTTTCTGAGCCATATGATACTTAAAATGGATAAAATATATACATACATAAAATCATTGACTAAACGTACTCAACTGGTGCTTCTAAGATACGCCTACCCCGGTGTACCTAACCTAAGCCTAGTACGTGGGAAGGAGTATATTAGCTGCAGTTTTAAGTTAAGTTAGTTTTTGCCAAGAATCTGAATCAAGAATTTCTCTAAGGATCTAATCAGCTCCGTACCTTGGTTATAGAATGAAGGAGGTCTTGTATCTCTTTCTCAGGACTCGATTTCCCAGCAACCCGCAAGGGTGACTGGAAACACTGGAGCTGGATTTCTCGGCAGGAGAAAAGACAGCGTCTCTCTCAGTGCGTCAAAGGGAGGGTCGGCTTCCTTCGGCTCTCGCATCAGCTGGGCTTCGGGCAAGTAGATAGCCGTTCTGCTCCAAACCACTGTGTGTTTGCTTATGGCAGCGTTGGTATATTTATACCTGGAAGGTGCCGAGTTTGACGTAAGGTTGGACATAAGACGTCACTAAGAACTTACAGTTCTTTCTGGACTCCAGGAGTTCTTGCACAAATCAAAACAAAAGCAGGGGGATTTCCCGGGCTGCTGGAGGCTTGGTTTGTTTAAAGAACGCGTTGTACTTTCTAGGAGTCTATGGGAATAGCCTTGCCGTATTTGGACTGCATTGGCTATGACTAAATATGGACCTGATTCTTATGCCTTTATAAGGATATGTTTTGTTATAACCATATAAGGGCATGAATCGGGAATATTTAACTAGGGTCCTAGATACGTTTACAACACCTGCTGCTCAGCCCATACTCCAACTGTCACACTTCACCTCACGGTCACCCAAACATTCCATTCAGCATCACCACACCAATATTCCACGCAGCACATTCACACTGGCAGAGCAGCTAGGGAGAAAGCAACAGGGTAAATGCATACACAGGATACTACAGTGTGGTACCAGAATATTGTTGTAGGAATATTGTGTGAACTTAAATATAATGTCCTAAATATCACCCAAAAAATATTGCCTAATTGGAGTTAATAATAGAAACAATATTTAAACATTATTTATCACATTTCGTTTCTATCTGAGGATATTTATGCATACAACATTCTGACATACAACCACTGAAAAGCAGTTTCTATTTTCACCAATAAGGGGGTTTATTAATGGAAGTGAGCCAGACATGGGAGTACACAATATTTTTTACTGAAATAACTACTACCCAGTAGTGGCTCCTGGTGGGAGTGCTGCGGGGCAGTGGGGCGGGGCCAGGGGAGGAGCAGGGTGGGGGGTAGTAAACTACGGAATACGGCCGAACTGAGGTAAGTAAACAAATAAATAAATAAAACAAATCTTGTTGCGCGCGCTGCATTGCATTTCGCAATGCAGCACAATGAAATTAGTTTTATTTATTTGTTTACTTACCTCTGTTCGGCTCTATGCGGTAGTTTACTACCCCCCACCCTGCTCCTTCCCCACCCGCCTCACCGCCCGCAGCACTCCCACAGGAGCTGCTACTGCTACTGCTACTACCAACTGCTTGGTTTACGACCAGTCACAAAAAGACACTAAATATGATATAAAACTTAAAGTTCATTTGTTTTGTATTTTTTTACCAGATTTTCATGATAAACTTAAAACGCAGGAAGGATCGTAGGGATCGAATGCTTCAGAGCCTGTACGAGCAAGAAATCAAAGTGCAGATCTTCGATGCGGTGGATGGGAAGTAAGTGAATTTGTGTCTGACAAAAAATGTGCAAAATGCACTACTGCTGCTCTTGCAGTGGTCTAAATAATTCCTATATCCCAGAAGTAAGCACAGTATAGCAGGAGCATACGTGGGAATCACTTACAAGAACTGCACTGCGTAGTCTGTCAGAGATGGAAGATGTAAAAGGCATATTTAAGTACCTGAGAGATGTAGCAAAAATAAAGAAAGAAGAGACAACATCTGATGGAGATCTATAAACACCTCAGAACGATGGGGCAGCACAAAAGTGTTTCCAGAAAGAGTTTCAGGAGTATCATAGGGAAGTTCTCCTTTGCATGTAAAAAATATCAATGGAAGTGTTTTCTATAGTGAGAAGGTAGGATTCCCACGCTAAGTGAAAACAATAGATATCGTATGGGTGCTCCAAATCTACTAGGATCTGGCTTACAGACACATAGCTGGTCAAAGCAATACATTGTCTCCGTGAGCGAGTTTTAAAAACCATTAAACACATTGCCTGTAGGCGCTTCGGGATAAGTGAACTTCAACTTAAAAGATTGCATCCACTTAAGAGATCGCAGCCACTACTGCTGGTTCCTCTCTAACCCTGGAACCATCTCAGAAGGCGCTTCAGCATCCTTAACGCAATTGGTCCAGTGGAGGGCGCGTGACTGAGGTCTTAAGACTAGACTCTCTCCCTCGCATTAGAAGGTGCTTCAATCAGCATATCACAATATGGAGCAGCTACTTCGTCCCATATTTGGCCATGTTCTGGGGAGCCAAGACTGGAATTAAAAACCTTTGGATTTTAGGCGATCTTTTTCCACTACCAACAAGATAATTTTATGCCATGTCTTCCAATGCAGTGCAAACATTTGTGGCCATTTATTTGGTGCTGTAATGCAGCTGCATATATTAATATGCACCAAACCTGACTTTTAAAAAAAGTTCAAAGAAGCCGGCATCACCATGAATTATGTTATGGACTATTGTTTAGGGCACTTTACATGCAAAATGGTCTTTTAGTACTCAGTGCTAGTTATTTTGTTACCCATCCCGATTGTAACAATTTTGTTGTTCTTGATAGGATGTTGAGTCAAACAAACCACTAGAAAGTCTGGTTAGGGCTCCAAAAATCCTTGCCCTGGTTCTGTTGAAAACCATGACGTAGAACATTTTACAGACCTGCCATTACGTCAGTGAACAGGCCATTAGGTCAATGGGCACAAGAGAGTGGAATAAATAACAGTAAAGAACATGTTTTATGTCTTTCTTGGATTCTGTTTTACTAATTTTGTAATGAATATTGGTCATTATGTCTCACATTCAGACAGCTTTAACTAAACGTTGTCAAAGTCCTATTGTCAACAACACAACATTGAATGTGGTCATTTGGTCAGCTCAGTCCTCATGATGTAATGATTTTCTTGTCTTTCTCGGATCCCTGCTTCTCGTTGGATCGATTGCCTCCCTATTCTTGTCATTGTTCCCCCACGGAAAGCAGTGCTGTCTCAGCACTTGCATTACAGTACATGAGGTTCTAATTACTTTCACTTTCTTTCATTTTGCTGCTCTATCCCACCTTTTCTACCCTCCCTTTTTCTTTTCACACTCTACCGCTCCATCTGCTTTCCCCAGCATTGCTGTCCACCACCCACCACTAAAACAGAGCCAGGCAGACAACTTGTTATTGTTTTTAAACTATTGAAGATGTCTCCCAGCGTGTCCACATTCGAGGAGGCCATCTTGAAATGGTTTTTCTAATGCTTTTTGAAAAACCATTACAAGATGGCCCCCATGCACGTGCTTGCCCTGGAACCCTCATTCAATGGCATTTGCCATAAACAATGACAAAACCGAAAAAAGCAATGGTAAAGACAATAGTTCTGCACATCGTCTATAGAAAAGACCTGTTGGCTTTGCCAATGCTTGTTTGAGAATGGATACACAGGCTGAATATAACAGTGCGTTGTGAGCAGTCCAGTGAAACGGGGCATAATGCGTCCGAAGCTGCTCCCATTTATCTCAGTTTAATGTTGAACCTGGGGAGGGTTACAGCTTTGTGTATCCGGGTGGAATGAATAAGTATAATTCTTCAAATGATGATTTGTGCAACGATCACTCTGGATTTGTAATAACGCCTACGTATGAGCTAATTGTTGATCAAATGTGTTGTTATCATATTAGATAGCTGGAAAACATTAAAAAAGATATTTAAAAATGTTGACCCAAAGGCATCCCAAGGTTTGTAGTGTTCATCTCTCACAGGGCTGTATGAAATGTGTCTGAGGTTATTAGAAAATGTTGGTACCTTGCCTAAAGCACTTACGTGCACTTTTAGATCAATTAATGGATTTAAGAATATTAATTCTTTGTTCTATTATTTTTCTGTGCAGGGCACTGAATACGAGCCAGCTGAAAGCCATGAAAATTGACATGTTACCCGGCTATCACGACCCCTACTCAGGCAGAGAGCTGACACGAGGGGAAATTGGCTGCTTTCTCAGCCACTACTATATATGGAAAGAGGTAAAAATGCTTGAAATAAAGATTACAGGCAAAATCATTGGGATAAGAAAATAAATGCATTCTAATTATTATATGCAGGGAAAGGAAAGGAAAATTGTACTTACCCTGTACGCATCTGCTCGTGTCATGTATTGCTGTAGATTCACATGCTGTGCATACTCTCCTGCCATCTAATGTTGGACTGAAATGTGTGCAACTTGCTTTTCTTTGAAGAAGTCTTTTTCGAGTCACGAGGAGGGTGTCCTATTCTTTGATGCTGTCAGCCCCCCCACTCCCCTCCCACCTCCCCATGCCCACCTCCCCGGTGCCATCGCAATGTAATATGCACTCATCAAGGAGCTGCGACACCTATGGGATACAATTCCCCTTGGAACAGTCACAATCTTGTTTCCTACAGGAGACACTCTTACTGTAGCAAAAGAAAATCCAATACCTCCTAATGCTCTTGAGTAATCAAGACCCGCAGAATGAGACTTTTAGGGAGATGACCTCTTGTAATGCAGGAACTCCATGGGTCGAGAATAAATATTCTCCTCCAAAGATCTCACATATATAAAAGTAAATGCAGTGGCTGACTCAATAATAGTGGCCACAGCCCAAAAAATAGCAAATGCCCTGATTTCAACTGACTCTTCACCAATGAACAGCAAAAATGGAGATGGGATGAAAAGTGGAGAGTGCTGCTGCCATCAAATGGAGAATAGCTAACATCAATGTTATGTGTATTTGTATAAGTGAACAATCACCCCCAAGGGTATCCTGGCTCTTAGCAGGTGTGTGTGCCTAGCCCTGCCTAGGGTAGCTTGTTAAACTGAGAAGGCACGTTTTTTTTTCTTAATTATTTTTATTAAAGCATTTGTCATTTACAATAACTGTCATATTGGAATTGCACTATGCCCACCTTCCCGTCCCACTGAGAATAGACCAGCGGACCATTTTCCTGATCCAACACTCTTTAATCCAGAAGTCTGAACTCTCTTCACCCCATACTCACCAGTGCCCAGACCATCATCACCTCCTCTCCCCTGTATTGCCCCTACCCAGGTGGTGGGATGTTAACTAATTCAGTTCTCTGCGATCTCACCATGGGCCCAGACCTTGTTGACTTTCCTCGGGCATCCGTGGGCCTCATACACCAACTTCTCAGCCTGAATACAGCAGTCCAAATTAGTCACCCAGCATTCAATTGTGGGAATAGTCATGCTGCCCCACTGCTGGATTATGTCACTTCTGGCCACCATGAGGGCTATGTTACACCACAGCAGAGCATATTTTGGTATCATCTGGTCCCCCCAAATTCCCAGCAGGGCCAGCGCCAGGTCCAACTAAATTGTCTCCCCCCTGACCTCCATCAACCTATCCCCCACCCTGCCATACTAGCATTAAAGCCCGTGGCAGCCCCACAGTGTGTGCATTTACGTGCCTGGCTGGCCACATCCCCTCAGGCACTTGTCTGTATCTATCTTCCCCATGCAATATAGTCTGGTCCTGGTACTGGGCCCTATATAGGATTTTTAACTGGACCAGGTGGAACCCTGCCCTTATTGCCACCTTCCTCGGGTGCCTGCAGGCTTCTCCCCAGCCCTTGTCCTCTAGAACACCCAAATCTGTCTCTCACCTCTCTTTCAGTGAGGACAATGGGGGCTGACCATTATTAAGGAGAGTTCTATAGCTCTGGGACAATGCGTGTCTGTGAAGTGGGGCCACCAGTACTTTGAATTCTATGGGAGTCTTTTTCCATAGCCTGTCAGGACTTGTTTCAGCTGGAGGTACCGATAGTGTTGTGTATCGGACAACTCATACTGGGTTTAAATGTCTTCAGATGATAGGAGCCCCCCCCCCCCAGAAATTGCCCATGTTTGAAATCCCAATAATGTCTCACTGTTGCCGTCCCTCCAGGTGCTGAAGGCCTGCCAGTATCCCTGGTGGGTTCCATGGTGGGTTTACCCACCCTTCCCAACCTCTTTGTGGCCTCGATCCAGGTCCCGATCACTGTCCGTGTCCCTGCCATAGAAGTGCCGCAGATACCACCCCGCGACCCATCTGGTGTCTGTCTTCCTATAGTGTTGCATCCTGTAGAAGATCCAGAGCCCACCCATTCACAAGCAGCAGCGGGGTTGCCCAGTAGTACATCTGCATGTCTGCGAGGACAATGCCTCCCTAATAGGGGCCCCTCATAAGAAGCTACAGGGTCATCTGGGATGCTCTTTGTCCCACAACAGCAACCTGGTCATTGCATCAACCTCTTTGAAGAATTCCAACACTTCATAGGGCGTTATCTGAAGCATGTAAAGAAACTTGGGCAGAGTAATCATTTTAAACAGGGCAGAGTCATTCCCTGGCCTCCTCCGGGGCGTTGAAGAACCAGGAGCGCATCTCTGCCAGAACTTTTGAGCGTACTAGGAAAAGCATCATATATTTCAGACTGCATTTCCCGAGCCCCACCTGCACCTTATCTAACGGTCTGCACTGTGCCTGGAACGCCTGTGTGTAGTCCGGGAAGATCATGATAGCATGCTTGTCAACCCAGACGGTGCTCTGCTGGCGGGCCGCCTTGAGGATTGCATTGCAGTCCTGGTAGTTCAGGATGCGGGCCAGAAGTGGTCTTGGCCTTGGACCACAGTTTGGCAGGGCCCCTGGGACGCAATACACCCACTCGACCATGAAATGGGTGGAAAGTTCTCTGGTTTTACTATACGGAGTGCCAGGCCCTCCACAAATCCTACCACTTCTACTCCCTCCATCTGTTCTGGCACTCCTACTAAGCGGATATTGTTGTGCCTGGATCGGCGTCTTCAGCCCATGCATGGAGGCGGGTGGTCGTCTCCTTCAGCTGGCGCACTGCATCTTGCAGTGTTTGGATGGCCTCAGTATGGTCTGTGAGGGTGACTTCCACTGCACAGACCCACTCGGAGATCTTTACCATATTGGCACAGGTCAAAGTTAAATCTACAGTCACTGTGCCAGTCTTAGTCCCCAACGCTCCACAAGTGTCTTGGATCACAAGGAGCAGTTTCTTGAGGAAAGGGTCTCTAACTCCTCTGGTTCAAGATGCTAGTCCCCCATGTCCTTTGCCTCTCTGTAGTGGGAGGCATATTTATCCAACTGGTTGACCAGTGGGGGCTTCCCAGACTTGTTGCGGACCATCTTGGCTGTATGCGGTCTCCGGGGTGGTGAGGGGGATTCCCCAGAGATCCCTAGCTGTTCTTTCCATCTCCTGCAGTGGCTCCCAGTCCAACAATGAGCTGGGTATTTTGCCCCACTCATGCCTGGCTGGGATACCTTTCGGCTAGATGAGCACTCAGTGCCTTTGTGTGGGGGGAAGGGGGGGTCGGTGGCTATGTGTAGTCTGTGGGCCCCCAAGAGGGTCCCTCGTTGCCCTCATGCCACTCCCTTGGCCTGTACAATTCAACAGTCCCAGCCATGGCAGACGCCATCTTGAAGTTCAACATGGCACTTGGGATCGAGTCGTCGCCTTCTGTGGCCCTCCTGCATCCGCTCTATGCACCCAGGCGATCACCACCTTTTCTGCCCCCAGGGTCGCGTTTCAGGTGCCCGGCCAGCATGGATGGCATGTGGTGCAGAGTTTCCTCAGCCATGACTCCCAAAAAAAATCATGTGGACTTCAAGAAGAGGCAAAGTCTCTGATATACATTTATCCCGGAGTAGAGGGTGTTCTTGTAGTTCAATTTGCTTTTGACTAGGGTGTGAGTGACCGTTTTTCTGGTGTTGCGTGGAAGCCATTTGAAGATCTTCTTCAGCATCGCCAGTGCTATCCTCAATCACTAGGGAAATCAACACTGGGAGGAGATTAAGGAGGTAAAGCAGCACCTCCTCGACCAGTATAAAAAGCAGATGAACACCATTATCCAAAAGAGCAAGACAAGTACTAACTTTGCCTTAAATCAGCGTTAGACGCAGCACATACAGCAAGCAGGCAGCTGTGTATGGGCCTACCCTGAGAGAAACACATGGTTATAGGTCTCGAGTTTCAAGCAGGAGGATGAGTCATCAGTCATAAACATCTCCTTCAAAGAAGAACATCTGTTTCTTACAGCTGTGGATGACGCTCTCCAGCACTTCAAACCAGACCACAATATGGGGAAGGCAATGGGAGCCCTGCAGTTTTGCCACCCTATCATAAGTGAGTCTGCACCAATAGGGAGGCCTTGGGTAAGGAGAGGTTTTCAACTTATTGCTTCACAGGCATAGTTCTCTATGAAGCATGGGGCACAACAAGTGACAACCCCACAGTGGCAATTGTCCGCAACACCATGTCAGCCTTTTCAAGGCAAGGGCAGGGGAAGAGGCTAAATTCCAGAAGGGCTAGGCTCCTTGGGCAAGTGACTCCAAGAAAGGGAAGGTGCCCAACAGGTAACAATTCCTGAAGCAACCCTCCTATTCTTCCCCTCATTGGTGTTGAGGACAAACACGTTCGACAAATGCATACTGAACATTATAGAACATGACTATTGTATCGAACGTTTAAGAAAACCTCCAGCAGAAAAGCCAAACAAGAGAACTTGAGCCAAAGAAGAACAAAATCCAAGACAACCAGACAGGCGACATGACTGCGGTGTTTACGTCAACAAACATGGAAGGACAAGGTAATATGTTCTGTTCAAGCTATCCCAGGACATTTGGAAATGGGACAATACGTGACACATAACCTTAATAGTAATCGACCTACCAAGTCGACAAAACATAGATGCAGAGAGACTTAGCAGTGAAGGAAGTGTCTCACGCAAATGGGAATTAAATGGGGTGACAGAGAGGTGACCAGCAGTAAGACCCACACCTACTGCAGTAATCTGTGAAATTTCATGTAACAAAATACTTGTAATGTAGTGTAATAACTATACACCCATAAAGGCTGGCTGGCTTTCACAAATGCTTTTCACAATAAATTAGCCGGGTCTATTGCATTTATCATAATTGTTCCTAAAAAACAGATCAGGCTTTGGCATCAGACATAGCTTTTCCCAATGAACGAATGTGGTCTATAGCCTGTATCATTAGCTGGTCACTGTAACCAGGTCAGTACTATTGTATTGAGCATTAGCTTTATTACGAGGCAACCATCACTTTTATAGTAATACAATTATAAGTAAAGGCAAAATTACTGTTGGCAAAAGAGAATAATACCTCTCCTAACAGGGTCTAACAAGGATTATCACAGAGGAAATCTTCTGTCCCCAAGGTTTGTCAGAGAGGGTAACCGAAACTCTTAAATACTACGGTTATCTGTGAGATTTCATGCAATAAGGCTTTAATATGGAGTAATAACTAAACACACTTAAGTGCCTGTTGAGTTTTACAAATGCTTTTCACTATACTAATGCCAGGCCTCTTGCCTTTGTCGTAACTCATTTTTGTTTAAATTTGTTTATTGCTTTTTTATTTTTTTTATTTTCATGCATTCGAAGATTTTAACATAGGCAATTATATGCCCATTTACATTGGCAAAACAAATCATATACTGGCACATGCATCAACAATGCCATTTGCGATTCCATATTAGCGAAAAATAAGGATTCGCTAATAGGGAATAGCAAAAGGCTATGCTTGTAGAAATCGCAAAAAAAATTGCGATTTCTAAACATTCCTTAATTGCGAGCCTCAATTAAGGAATACCACCCTGTTCATTCCTATGGCCCTAGAGTCCCATAGGAATGAATGGGAAGACATTCTCAATTTGCGATTCTCAATTAGAGAAACGCAATTTGAGAATGCAATTTCAAGGGTGCCAGGGTGTCAAAAGGACACCCTGTTGCACCCCTGAAATCTGCATATGAGTACAGCTTGCACACACACATGCCCAAGGGCATGTGTGTGTGTAAAATGGAACTTTGAAAAATGCACTTTAGTGCATTTTTCAAAGTTTTTGCAAATTACCATGAAGTTCACCTTCATGGTAATTTGCTCCCCTTCTACTAGCAAAATCGCTAGTTTTTTTACTTTAATGCATTGCATTTAAGAAATCTTAGTTTGCGAATCCTTAAATGCAATGGCAATTTAAGTAGTCGCAATTTAGAGAATATTTTAATTGCAATTTTTGCATTAGGGATGATGCATCCCAAATGCAAAAATACCGGTCGCAAAGTGGCAGATTCTGAGAATCAGCCCGTTTGCAACCGGTTTTTGCTTTCATACATGTGGGCCATTGTATACGAAATCATTCTGACATTTGTAGGATTGGAATTTGTGTATGCATAGCCTACAGAGTGCCCAAGCAAACAGAGTGGGAACTGTATATGATCAAACGCAAATGTAAACCCATTGGTTTGACTTGATCAGACAACTTCTACCTTTGTAGTAACTCATAATGTCTTAATAAGCAGCTCCGAACTTTAGCCTTGATGATTGGCTTGTGACTATAACCAATGCAGTTCTTCTTTATTGAGCATCAGATTTTCCACAATGCAAAAAATGCAGTGTGAGCACTCTTTTTTTGAGTGGAAGCAGACAACATGTTCCCAATCAAATTGGATCTCAAGCAAATCATCATGTGGGTGGGGCCAAAATAACTTTTTCAGTAGTGTGTGTGAAAGCTCCTTTTCTCTTGATCACAATAGGTCTGTCAACAGCTGTTCTGCCCAGTCAAACCTAAAAAAGACACCAACTTAACATACCCCTCTATACAAAAGAAATCGCTGAGCAGCCTGTAGCAAAGACATGGCCATATTTGCCACATCAGATCTTCTACTTTACTTCAACACATTCCAGAGAGTGAAGGTAGATATACAGAAACTGAGTGAAGGCGTGATGACAAACTTGGGAAAGCTCTTGATGAAGCCATGTGATCACACATTACGATATCAGCCACTGATAATTGAGCAAAAAGATTTACAAGTTTTTAAAAAAGGTGGAAATTGAATCACTGTCTTCCACTGCATTACACGTTCGAAGACGATCACAAATAGACAATATGAGCATTAACCACATAAGAGGAGATTTAAGAAACAGTTCTGGAAGTCATCAAAGAATTATTCGTGTTCATGCTGAAGGACCCAAGGAACAGAGATCGTAGGGATTGACTGAGGTCTCAGAGGAGGCATCTCAACAAGAACGCTATGGCAATAAACCGGTTCCCATGATTTTCATCGTGACGGAAAGAATGCTCATACCAGCCAAGTATTGTGCTTCGGAATGAGCTAATTCTATCTAAAAGAAGTATCCAATTCATGTAGATATTCCCATTCAGACTGATGTTCCTATGAAGTGGTAGGCAGTGGGCAAGTCAATAGAATGTACATAATCTATTGAGAATTAACCACCACAGAAACATTGACAATGGACATCACTCGCATCAAATTCCATGAGGACGTAAAGACAAGACTCGAGCTAAGGAGCGATGAACAATGAAATTGTAAATAATACGAGTGCTAAGATGAAGTAATTATTTGAAAAGGGGGTGGTAAAGGTTTGTGATTAATAGTCTCAGTAGGTCACCCTAAGATACAAGTGCTGAGGACACTCTTAGAAATGCCCCCTTATTTGTCGATCAATAATAATATGAAGGGTGAAGAAAGCCCTGCACAAAAGCAAGATGGCACTTTAAAGACTAAGCATACCTTGTGCAAGCAGAGGCTAGCACCTGGCCCTGAAGGAGGTGGGGAGGGAAAGATGCTACACTAAACAGCTGCAAGAGCGTGTCGTACTCACAGAGTGGGGTCCACAAAGTAAAGGAGAGTGTGGGAAAAGAGGTGCCAATGTATATACACCACACTTGGTGAAATATGTTTCCGAAGAATTATATTTAGAGAAATGAAAATTAGACTTTGAAGGAATAAAAGGCTAGATCAAATCAATTGAGATTTTAAACCCAAATTAAACAAAGACTATTTCAGCAGGCACTTATTCCACCAAGCATTCGAATGGATAATTGACCTGTTTTCGAGGCATATGAATAGGACTACTGAGGCTACAACAAGGAGCTTCTCCTACATTTTATTTATTAGAAGTATATTTGGTGTACTTCTAGCGCATGAAACTAGACCACTGGAGCAGTGGAAAGCTGTACATGGCTAAGAGGATATACATTTTACATTCAACACTTTTTTTTATAGGATCTATACATTCAACGCAAAACCTGGCAATGACTGATTATAAGTCTGAGTTACATTTTGGCCAACTGAGATAGAACCCCTAGGTATGTATGAAGAATAGCACCCCTTAAAACTTGTGTTAAATACAGGTTTATAGAGGCAAAGTAAAGTAATCATGCACGCAGATGTACACTTCATGGGTGTTAAGTCATTTGAGCTGCATCCTCCCCATTGGGGAGCTGATCTCTAATAAGGCAGACAAGGATCTGCTACAGGAATGGATATCCTATGAATCCAGTACACAATGTAGAATAATCACACCAAGTAGCTGGTAGCAATGAAATAGAGGAAGGGCAAGGACAGGACCCGACTGAGATGTCTTACGTCACACTTTAATCCTTACATATGTGGCACATTTCACGATGTTGGTCACGACTGAGGAAGTGTGTATGATGATATTATATAAATGTAAGATACTGTGCTGCCCGAGCCTAGATGAGAATTGATGAAACATCTAACTTCTACAGTACAAATATTTCGCTATCATGGAATTTGACTCATTATTCAGCACTGGGTTCAGCCATTTCGTAGTATATGCATCTTTACCTGGATAAATGATAAAGAAGAGATGCCAAAAATTGGACCAAGAGAACAACTTGGATAACATGAATCTAAATAGGAATCATTATATAGTGTAGAGCTGTCCTGAAAATTTGGCATGGATCGCTGCCTCGTTGGTGAGTCTGTACAAAACAGCTTAAAAAATGCTTTTTTGATGTAAAGTTGACACTGGAAGAAATACCTTTTTCTAAGACTTTATTAAATATGGTTAGCTGCTTTCTAAAGTACCTCTTTAGCATACAACACACGGATCAATGAAGCTCCTAGTAGTCTTATGGCGCCCCTTGGTATCCAGTCGTTTTAATGTACAAGCACGAACAAGACCACTCACTAAAATGTTATTAATGGATAACCTTGTCAGTTCGATACATTGCCAGGCGTAAGTATGTTTTATTAGGGTTTTCCTCTAAGATGTGTGTTCTGCTTTAATTCTGAGGGGCAACCAATCGTGGTATTTTATTCCACTTTCTGAAGACAATGTTCTCTTTATGAATGTATTCTGCTCCTTTTCATAATTTGGCACCTTCGATGATCTATAACATTCCTACAACTTTTTAGCCCATTCATTTTTGCACACAATTAAAACATTTAGGAGAACTTTTACTAAACTTTCAAACAACGTAGAGCAGCTAGCAGAGTTACTACACTGTGTTGCGTGAAAGGGAGAGGACATAAATGCTCCATATTTACAAAGATAAGGAGCATTTCTGCTCTCCTTGCGCTGGCATCCTTCAGGCAGCCTAGCGCCAACGCAGGCACCCTTGCACCATTATGCAAAAGGGTGCTTACATTACAAGGAGAATTGTTTTTGTGCAGGAAGTGACACCTTCCTGCATAGAAACAATCTCTCGATGCATTTTCCTCTTTCTTTTTAAGTTCAGAATCATTTTATTGAATTTTCAAAAGTGACATCAATAGGCAATACATAAATACATGAAATAGCAATAAAATCTAATCAATTGAGTAATACAAATTATCACCAAATTATAATAGATCATTAGATTAAGATAAAATAATAGTCAATCAATGGAAAAAATAAAATCATGGAAGGGAGAAGGTACAGGGGGAAGAGAGGGATAGTACATATTATATCATCTTATATGAAACGTAGAGTTACTATTAACATATAAAATTAAGTATATACAAATTGTGAATTTAAAACAGAATAATAGTAAACATTATTATTATAACAACAAATATGAATCTATAGGTAACCAGAAGGATTGATAAGAAAGCAGGTTATGAATAACTCCATGTAGTGATAGTTGGGCACCTCTTCTTGTAAAGATGATCCATGACCACCAAGCATGAACAGATAGAGATGAAGTGTCCTTCCAGCAAAAAGTGATTGATTTTAAAGCAGCAGAAATTAAGAAATTAAACAACTTTGCTTCAGAATCAATAAGAGGATGTGTAAGCACAACTGATTTACAAATTAACAATTTATAAGAAAGAGTATTTTGAATAGGTAATATTTTCAATATAATGTCCCAAACTTCAGACCAAAATTTCACAATTATGGGGCAATCAAATAACATGTGATGTAAGGACCCAGGATGTAATTTACAGTGCCAACGGATATCTGATGGAAGTAATTTAGCACGACACAAACGTATTGGTGTCCATAAGGAATTAAACAAAATATATTCATTTGTTTGATAAAGAGACACCGGTAACCAACCAGAAATGCTATTGAGCCAAATAACTTTCCAAGAGTCATTAGATATAGAAATGGAAAGTTCAGTGTTCCAAAATGTAGAAATTACATTGATATTGGTACCTATTGAGGTAGCAAATTTTTTGTACAATATAGAAACAGCGTTTGAAGATTTAGAAACAGCGTTAAGATAAATTATCAAATCAGTTGAGACCGTAGAAGGAATACCATTAGGGAATGAGTCTAAAATTGAGCTACATAAAAATTGATATTTAACCAAATCAGTAGTAGGTAACTTAAATTTCGATTGTAATTTGTCAAAAAGAATAAAAGCATTATCACAAAATATATCTTTAAGAAAGAAAATGCCCGATTTAATCCATGGATTCCAGAAATGTATATTTCTATTCAGTTTAATAATAGCACTATGCCATATTGATAAATCCACTGTAGAACTTAAAGGAGAAGCAACATTTAAATCTAAGTCATTGAATATTAATCTTGAAGATTTGATTATGGACGAATGGTGTACAACAGTAGCTTTATGAGACATTGTAAGCAAGGATGGTAATGTAAAAGGATCAACAAGTGATTTTTCTATATCAAACCAAATAGGAGGTTTAACTACAGGGGAAGCAGTAAACCATAAGGAGCTTTGTTTCAAGATGAATGCTTTATGATAAAGAAAAAAATCAGGAAGGCCAAATCCTGCATGACATTTAGGTATTTTTAATTTTTTGTAAGCAATTCGAGGAGGTTTGCTGTTCCAGAGAAATTTGGATAACAATTTATCAATTTCTTTATAGAACGTCAGTGGAAATTGAGTGGGAATCATAGCAAGGGAGTAAAAAATTTTAGGAGCAATATTCATTTTTATAGATTCCATTCTCCCCCACCAAGTAAGGTGAAGGGAAGACCATCTAGCAGTTTTATTTTTAACGTAATCAAATATAAAATTACTATTTAATTTTAACGTTGAAGGTAAGGATGATGAAAATAAAATACCCAGGTATTTCAGTTTATTTTGTTGCCAAATAATATCATTCACAGGTAACATATCAGAGGTACACATAATATTTAGAGGGAAAAATTCTGTTTTACTAACATTAAGTTTGTATCCCGAGACTACATAATATTTGGCAATAATGTCTAATAATACCGGGACAGAGGAAATTGGATTACTAATAAACAATAACACATCATCCGCATAGGCTAAAGTTTTGATAGTAACATTTTTAATTGTAATACCTTGAATATCATCACAATTACGTGTATAATTAAGAAAAAGGTTCAATTCCCAACAAAAATAAAAGTGGTGAAAGGGAACAACCCTGTCTTGTTCATCTAAATAGGGTTAATTGAGTGGAAATCTGGCCATTGATAAATAAAGGCGCAGTGGGAGCATAATATAAGGCAGAAATCATACGAATAAAAGAGGGACCAAAATTAAAGTATATTAAAGCTCTAAATAAAAATTGCCAATGAATTTTATCAAAGGCTTTTTCTGCGTCTAAAGCCATAACTCCTGCGGGGACAAGAAGGGTAGAACTTTGTTCAATAACATGCAGCAGTGTTCTTGTGTTATTAGCGGAGTATCTATATTTCATTAATCCTGATTGATCAGGATGGATAATAGAATGAAGTATAGGAGCTAATCTGGAGGCAAGAATTTTAGCATATAATTTACAGTCTTGATTTATTAAGGATATGGGACGATAATTAGAAACTAGGGTAGGATCTTTATCAGGCTTGGGGAGTACAATAATTAAAGCATCAGCAAAAGAGCCTGAAATGGTTCCAGAGGAGCCAAAATATGAAAAAAGTTGAAATAAGTAAGGTAAAAGATGAGGTTGGAATTCTTTATAAAATTCGGCAGGGATACCATCAGGACCAGGAGATTTAATGGCTTTCAGAATTTCCTCATTAGTAATGGGCATATCTAATCCAAGTCTGTCTGAAGGAGAAACTTGGGGTAAATCACAATTATTTAAAAAGGCATCAATTAATGAACTGTCACAAAGATCTGGTTTGTTATATAGGTTTGAATAAAAATCTAGAAATTCTCTAACAATATCATTGTGGGATAATGCAATCTTGCCTTGAGGACTACGAATAGAGGTAATCTGTGTTTTATCTCTTTTAATGCGTAAGTAATTAGCAAGGAGTTTCCCCGACCTGTTGGAATTGTACCCGAATTTAGCATTTGATTTAGCAAGTTGAACCTCAGCTCTTTTACTGAGGATAGAATTAAATTCATATCGGAGTTTTTGTAGTTTAATTTTGTATTGAGGATTATTGGATGAAATAAATAGTCGCTCAAATTTTGCTATTTGTTTCTCTAGGTTTTTAATATTAGTGTTGAACAGTTTATTCTCATGAGCCATAATAGAGATTGTAGTTCCTCTAGTATAAGCTTTAAATGCGTCCCATCTATTAACTATAGAAGTAGAATTTTCTGGATTGAACAAAAAATAATCCTGAATAGCTTGTAACAATTTAGGTTTATTTCGTTCATTGATGGCAATACCAGTATTCATAAGCCATCTGGTTTGTTTAGTGAAAGTGGAGGAAATATTTAGAACAAAGGAAATTAAAGCGTGATCTGATATATCAATATTACCAATGACCGGAGTGGTTGCAGCTTGGATAAGAGATGGGGAGATTAGAAAATAGTCAATCCTAGAATGGGAATTATGGGGGTTGGAAAAAAAGGTAAAACACTTTTCAGTAGGGAAATGCAGCCGCCAAATATCAGCTAATTTGTTAGTTTGAATAAAGGATTTAAAGGCATGAAACACTTTAGGGGGACGAAATCTAGTTGTAGAAAGCCTATCCAACGGTGGGTCAGCAATAACATTAAAATCACCCCCAACAATCATTGGAACATTTCCTAACTTTAAAACTTCAGTAGTGATAGTAGACCAAAAAGTGGGATCATCTGCCGTAGGGCCATAAATATTAAGTAAAAATAAAGTAGAGTCGTGAATTTTTATTTTAGCTATCATATACCTACCCTCAGAATCTGATATTTTATTTGAAACTTGACAATGTAACCTTTTCGCAAAGAAAATAGCAACCCCATTTTTCTTTCCATTAGAAGGAGAAGATAAAATAGTGTCAACCAACTTTTTATTCATATACTGTAATATCTTATCATCAATATGAGTCTCCTGAACAAAACAAATATCAGCTTTACAACTACCTAAGTAATCCAAAGTTTTTGTACTTTTGACTGGGTGTCGCAAACCTTTAACATTAAGAGAAATAACTTTAATATTGTGAACAGTAGCCATTATGAATGAGAAAAAAGGAGAAAAAGAAAAAGATATAGAAACAAGAAGAAAAGCATAATTGAAATACAGAGTAGAATAGTAACTCTATAGTTAAGAACAGAATAGGGGAAAAAGAAAATAGGGAAAGAAAAACAAACAAGATACATAAATAGAAACATAGAAACCCACACACGTTCTACAAGCATGGCCAGAACCGCTGAAGCCCGCAAATATAAAATTAATCAAATATGTGTCATTTAACTGCCGACTAGAAGGAGTCAAGTGTTAGGGTCATGAGTATCCATTGCAGGTGGAACTTGCTGATCAAGAAAGTGCCTCAATTCCTCAGGACGTTGAAAGGACTTGGAGAAGTTATCTTTCCAGATGCGCATTGTAGAAGGATCAAAAAGTCCATATTTAAAACCAAGGCTTCTGAGCTGTGGACGAAAAGCAGAAAACTCTTTACGTATAGCAACCATTTCCTTTGCAAAGTCCTGGTGAATAAAAATGTTATTACCATTCACCATTAGTGAGGGAATTTCTCTTGCAGCTTTCCTTATCATGACCAGATGGTGATGACGCAGTACTTTAAATTTCATTTGCCTTGGTTTAGTATGTCGAGGGTTACGATGAGAAGGGATTCTATGGGCTTTATCCACTTCAAATTTTTCTGGAAACTTGATATTCAGAAGACCAGGAAGCAGAGATTCCAGATATAAATGACAATTAGAACCCTCAACTTCATCAGGCAAATTAAAAATGCGAAGGTTGTACTGTCTATTCCTATTTTCCATATCCAAAAGGTGAGCATGCATAGGAAGTATTTTAGCTACTAAAGGTGTGAAAGTGTCCACTTTGTTTTTATTATCTTGTATTTTAATGGAATTGTCAGAAATTTTCATTGACAAAGAAGCCATATCTTTACGCACGCTTTTAACTTCTGAGGCAATAGTGTCAGTATTAATACGTAAAGCTTGAATTTCTTCCAAAATTAATGAAAGAGAAGGTTCAGATGATTCCACCGCCTTAGACTTAACTGAAGGAGGAGAGACTTGCGGCCTCCTTTTGTTGTTGACTGGATTTTTGTTATCCATTTTGAGGTAAAAAATTCCACAAATAGTTGTTAATAAAACACAAATGCGAAAAATAACCCAAAAATGTAGAATAAATGGCCTAATAGATGAGAAGAGCAGTGAAAAACTCTTCAAAACTAATGGTGCAGCAGCTATATTGAACTGTGGGCGTGGCTAGGCCCAAGCCAGGCCCTTTCCTGAACAGCACTCCTCCCCCTGAGCACACAGAGCAGGCAATACCTGTGAGAGAGGCTGGGAGCAGGAACCAGGAGGCAGGAAAGAAGGCTTCCGCTGATAGAATTCGCCCACAAAACGCCACAAAGATAAAGAATCACTTCAGGAATCAAGCGCTCTCCTTTGCGCTCTAATTTTGACACAAACTTCGTCGTTTATGATGAAAACGGGCCGATGCATTTACGGAGCAACAGCAGGAGCGGCCATCTTGTTTGACGCGCTCGCGCGTCTCTCTGCATTTTCCTCTTTCTATGTGTGTTGCAAATTTAAGCACACATATAGAGAGGAAATAACGAGGAGAAAAAATAATTTTCTCCTAGTTACACATCCTCTGGGTGGGTCTAGTGATTTTACACAATGCCAGGTTAACAAACCTTTGTAAATCTGGGATTGCGTGAAATCCATGCATGGGAACGCCCATGGTCCACCCATGGAACGCCTCCCAGAATGAAATGTAATGCAATGCAGCAGAAGCTGTTGCTTTACGTGGCATTTTTATTTAGAAAGCCATGCAAGGCGGTGCAAATCTCCCCTTGTGTTTCTTAGTAAATATTACTAGCATCTTGCATCATGGATGCATCACAAAAGAAGTGCAACCATGGTGCAAAATGTTAGTAAATCTGGACCTGACTCTATAGCCAGAATGTTGAGTTTATCCGTTTGGCCTCTTGCTCTCCCCTCCAGTGTGCTTTCACCTTCCCACGTAGTGGAGACCTAGAAAATACCTTTATTTTCTTTCTTTCACATTGAACTCCTTTAAGCATTTATACATTTCCTCTGGTGTTGTAATTATTTTTGTAATTTTATCAGTTTTAATGCACGTTGTACTCTTACCCTGAGTTAAAAAAAATGAAAACAACTGACTGCTCTGTATTCCTGCAGATTGGATTTTTTTTTTAATAGAAAATGCAATATTTGTGTGGAATTTAGACACCATCAATTCCTTATGAATGGATTCACTTTTCTTTACTTAATGGGCGCACATTCCAAGTATTAGTACAACATTGGAGGACTCATTTTATTATATCGAAATTAATTTAGTAAGCTGATTTGGCAAACAAATACAAAATAAAGGGGACATTACTGCTAAAACATATTTAAGCGCTCCGGTAGCCCTGCTTCATTCAGAAATGACAATTAAAGTTATTTGTATGAGTGCGATTGGTGCAATATTTTCAATGTCTGTGTTTTGAGCATCAGCCGAAAATTAAGATTAATGTTCGTTCCAGATGGTGGACAGAAACCTTGAGCAGGTCCTAGTCATCGAAGACGACGTCCGCTTTGAGAACCACTTCAAGAGAAAGCTCATGAAAGTGATGAGTGACATTGAAGAGACGCAGCTGGAGTGGGACTTGATGTAAGTTGACAGAATTGCTCCAACTGAGCGGTGTATAACATAGATCCAGTTGGTCCAGATCTGTTCCAGATTTTCAGGATGGCCACAGGATCCATAAATGAGTTTAATTTAGAGTCACTGCATGTGCATTTATCTTATAGGATACCCTCTTGTGGTCTCCTGGATCTAGCTTGGCCATCCCTTTCTCAGCAGACCTTGTGTCTGCTGCTCAGATTTCCATTGTTTGTGCCGCTCCTTTCAGGAGCTATCAGCAGCTATCAGCATCCTGCGGTGCTGAAACCCCCCATGTCACTATATAACCCCAAACTTCCACATTGGTTAATGGCATTGACGTGTTGATGTGATGAAACACAAATGACTGGTGTGCAGATGACATCACGACTCCAGCATAGCATTACTTAGCTATATCACAGTTAGCCATTATCTATTTTTAATATTACGTGTAAAACTAAGACATGTTGTGTCACATTTCTGTATTTGGCCAATAATATACTTTCTTGTCTTGGAATTTGCTTTTTTAACATTTACATTATTATTACAATGGTTTAAAAGAATAAGACCTTTCCCTGATTTTAAGTTAAAATATGTTCTTAAACCACAGAGCTCTCAGGACTAACATCAATGCACATAAAATGTATTTTAGATCAATGAGGCCTGTGAGATGATAAGGTTCCCTACAAGGAGGAGGTCCAATCATGTTATTTAAAAATCTTTACGAAATCCTTGGAAATGTGACACAAATTCTAAAAAAATGGCAATATTTGCCAGTTGAAGTAGCTTTTCAGGCTCAATTCATTCCCAGTGTGCTGCCAGCAACATCAAACATTACAAATGGCCATATCAATGCCATAATCTGTTTAGTGTATGGTTTATATAGTTTATAGTGCACTCCACTTAGATACATCACACAGCCCGCAGTGAAAGGATGTGCCAAATATTTAGCACAATTATTGTGTACATGGGTACACCCACTCGTGTTTTCTAGTGTTTCACAGGTTCTCTGCTGGTATACCATGGCAAATACTGAGGAAATGTAGACCGCAACCACTGACCGTTAGCTATATATAGTTCAAAGTTTGCTGCACTATTTGTATTGTGCAGAACATAATGTGTGTCTGTAAAGTACACGTTCACAAATGGGCCTCTTGACACTGATTAGCAGATGTTTATTTTCACCCAACTCAATGGTACTCATTTTATCGACCTCAGAAGGATGAAAGGATGCGTGGACCCACAGGGATTTGCACGTGACCAGGAGGTCAAACACAGGCCGCTACAGTGGACACATCAGTCCAGGATTCACGGCCTTCCACTATGGAACATGTTTAATGCCTGTGCATGGTACACAAACTGCGTGGCTTGCAACCATACTTGTACCACTCAGATAATCTAAGGCATGTTCACAACCCTAGGTTCTGGTAATGTATAGCCATTGGCAATGGACTGTGGTCCATATTTTACTACACATTGCCAAGATGTGATACAGAGTGTAGAACTCACTGAGATATTGGATGTAGCGTGTAGTCTTCAGCTGCAAGTTGGCTTCTGTGGTATTACACAACAGCTAGGTAAGTACACTGAATATACGGAAGAAGGACACACAGATACGCTTAACAAAGCCCACATCCTTAAGCTGCTGGCAGTGTGCCGTAAACGTGTTTGCTCCTCACTACCTTAATGTGGAGCCCTCACTGCAAAGAAACTAAGTTGCACATTGCACTGTTTATGGCATGTAGACCTGCACTATGTAGTAAACACAGATTGTAAAAACATAGTCCATGTTTGGCAGTGTTCCTTACATTTATGTGTACTAAACAGTGCCTACTTATGGAGTACTTGGTAGTAGGACATTATATATACACCATGCACGTGCATGCATTGTATAGGCGACACACTTGCCTGTGCCACTTTTCGTCGTCCATTTTGTTCACAGTCAAAGCTTTCCTAAATTTAACACAGTAAGACCCCCTAAAACGTAAATGCTTCTTACTACAAAGGAAACATATCGAAATAACGAATGAAGGGAGCATAAGCTACAGCATGGGCCTTTCTGAAATGCAGAGTGATAGCCTTCGAAACGAGAGAGAGAGAGAGCGAGAGAGAGAGCGAGAGAGAGAGAGAGCGAGAGAGAGAGAGAGAGAGAGAGAGAGGGGGAGAGACAGACACACTGACTGCAGTGGATGAGAATGATTCTCAATCCTATTATATATTCGAGGACATCTGGGATGAGTATGTGGCGCATTCACCAGAGCTTTCTGTGAGCACATCACCTTTCGATGATCTGAATAGATGGAAGGTCATATGGGAAGCAGGTGAGGTTTTAGTCTAAGAACCAACTTCAGAAACCATTTTTTTGCTACAAAAATATATTGAAAATGTCAGAATCTCAACTGCTGTTTCTTCCAAAGTTAAAACATGTATTTAGAGTTTCTGAAGGAGCTATCCATCCGATAGGCCTGTGGCCCCAAAAACAGAAATTAAGAAACCTACTCCATGATACTCTGTTTGCGGGAGGGTATACGGAGCCAGTTTGAGGCCTTGTAATGACAGCAAGAAAAATGGTCTAATACACATGGGGCAAAAAAGCAGTAAGAAGTGGGTTTCCATATCTACCTGAACAACCCAGAGGAAAAGCAGAATCTCGGTATGGGACACAAAAGATTATCTCCAACACAGGTATTAAAACATCCAGGTGTGTAGCACAGCATCCAGGTAACCATTGGCCTAATTTTAGCAAAGTGAAAATGTTTACTGTTGTCAAAAATAATGTTGCTAAAGAACTACTGGCAGTTCCGCTCACAGCCAGAAATGATATGGGACTCTTAGAATTAGGCCACAATCCAGTGCTTAATTTGTGCAGCTCAGTCCGCACTGGCACCTATTAGACGAGACTGGGTTTTCTTTAGGTTTCTCTCATCGGTGGCCGACCGCACTTCCGATTAAACATTTTGTGGGTTTGCTGGCTGTCTATCCCTCATGGTGTGTTATGTGCTGCATGGGTGACTCTCTAGTGGTGGTGTTGTGACGCAGTGAGTGACCCACCTGCACGTCTAGTCCCATGACTCTGCAGTACCAGTAAATGGGTATCAATCATCCTGCATTTCTGTGGACAGTCCATTACTGCGCCTTGGTCGGTATCCTGGTGCTTCATTAAGAGGCTGGGATGGTTGAGGCCAAAATAGCATAAGCGACTTGGCAGTGCGTGTAGAAGACTGGTGGTAACCTTAACTTTTTATGTCCATCAGCAGACCAACATTTGTCACTAGCTCTTCTATAACCCGTTAGTTGCCCCAGCAGCACACACAAGGCAGCTAACCCAGCTCCCCCCCCCAAGTTAACCCCTTTGGCACGGCCCGATCCCACACTGGCAATAGACTTTCTTGGAATTGAGATTAAAATACAGTGGGGATGTGTGCAGTGTAGCAGGGCTGCTGCCTGCCATTGTAGCCTGTACCCCTTTTGGTACCTTCCTACTTGACCATCCTTGTTTATGATAAAAACATCATCATTCTAGTAGGTCTCCATATTTAATTTTCGTTGTGCTATTTTTCATCGTTGTTGTATTTAGTTTGATATTTTTGCTATCTTCGCATAATGTCGTCAGCAATGTCTCTCATATATTTATTTGGCTTTAATATGCTATCTATATTTTTACGTTACAACCTAATTGGAATAAGAGTGAATTCCACTCTGGTTGCAGGTCCCCAAAATATGTAGAACAGAGGGGTATATTATCAAGGAATGGAGTTAAAATTATCGGCGCTTTAGCGGCAGGAAACTGTCGCTAAAACTGCGATAATGGGCTTGATAATATGCTGTAGAGAATTCCAATAGAAGCCCATGTTAACAACAGAACATGGGCTTCTATTAGAATTCTCAAAGGCATATTATCAAGCCCATTATCGTCGCTTTAGAGACAGTTTCCTGCCGCTAAAGCAGCGATAATTTTAACACCGTTCCTTGATAATATGCCCCAGAATTTTGCTATTTGGTGATAGAGGTAAAAATGGCGCTACTAGCTCAACTGAAAAGTGGGGAAACGTTCTATCCAGCAGCTGAGGTTTCAATGGGTTTTTCAGTGGCACAATGTAGAGCTTTACATAAACAGGTGCCAACCAAAGTAAAAGTCTCTTCAAAACGCGTCCCGAGCCACTGCCTTGTTTGAAAATACACAGAATGTTCTTGTATGCACTACTCACCACTAAACACGTATATCATGGGTTCAGGCATTACCCTGCCTGAAAACATTAATTTGGAATGATTTACAGCATTTCGATACCACCCTAAAGAGCTTTCCTGTTGGTTCAGTAAATAGCTACTCCATCTGAATTGGATGCAAAGGGGTGCTGGTTGAAGTTTCGAAGACGAGTTTTGTGTTTTGGTGGCTTCGATAAGGCCCAGAAAGTGTCCTGTCCAGTCAGGACACTGTAGCAGCATCTCATGCATTTGGGTTGAAAGTGAAAGGATTATGAGGGGTATTTTTGAATGCTACATATACAGGGCTCGACTGGCTGTAGCTGGCAGCGGGCGTTTCCCCGGGAGACTGGAATGGTGGGAGCTGGTTTTGCAGCAGTGGAAGGCTGAGTTTGTTACTGTTGGCGAGTTTTTTCAATGGTACTGTAGTATAGTCTCCCAGTAACAAAAGCAGCAGTACTTCACACTTACACCCCCCTGCCCTCCATGGGGGGAGGCTGTTCTGGCGAAATTGCCAGGGCTACTTTGGGTTCCCAGTCAGGCCCTGTACATATCCAGACCAGTCATGGTGGTAGGCAGGGGGTCTGGTCTCTTGTTCTGAGTTATAAATGGCTGTTGATGGATGGTCCTTTCACTTTTTCGGAATGTAAAAGAGAATGGGAACTGTACTGTGAACTTGCCGGTTTGGAAACCTCAGACTTGGCTCAGGGAATTGAAAACTTTATTGATGGAGCTGATATGTGACAGACGCCTGCATCAGATCTTGTTGGATGACTTGAAATTCCCAATGACTTTGAGGGGGCCTGGGAGTACCAGACTTTGAAATACACTTCTTGTCGGCCCAGCTCCAATGGTTGGCCTGATGGCTAGCGGGTCAGAAAATGGCGGAACTGTGGGAAATAGGTGCTCCACACTGTAAGGGGGTGTGGAGTGCACTGCTGCTGGGGGTGAAGCAGAGACTACCATGGCGGCTTGCCCTGCTTACCAGTGCAGTGCGTAGTTCGAGGGTTGCTGTTACAAAGACTCAGCGGCATAGGCTGTTTGCACCCACACTCCTTCTGGTGGAACTGCCCACCTCTAAAGGGGGGAATTCATGGAGAGGCGTCTAAGAGAATGGAAGAAAGAAAATAAAAGTAAACTTACCTGTTTGCCGCCGCCTCTGGCGGCCGCTCCATTGCGCTCTTCCTGCTTCTGCACTGCGCCCAATTATGATGCTGCAGGAAAGCAGCATCAGGATTGGCCTGAGTGCTATGACTTCACGCTCCCAGGCAGACTTGGAACCTGTGCCTGCTTTCTCCAGCCCCAGCAACCCAGCTGGGGCTAGAGAAAGCTTCACTGCGCATGAGATGTTTGGCCGGCCTGAAATGGCCGGCCAAACACCTCATGCTTAGTGAAGGGACAAGGGGTGTACCAACACTCCCCCACCACAGTATCATCCCCCTGGACCCGCCCCCAAGACTCGTCAGAGTCCTGGGGGCGGGTCCAGGGGGATTAAAATAAAACGGCAATAAAACAGGTAAAAAATAGTTTTATTATCGTTTTACTTGTGGGTCGTGCCAGGGGGGCGGTGCTCCTCTCCCCTAATGAAGGGGCGCCGATGGTAGAATTCTAAAACTGACTACACTAGAATCTTTCACTTGTACTAGATTTGCTCCATATACCATTTGTCCCAATTGCATAAGTGTTTGATTTATATTAATAATACAGAAGCTTGTGCATTGCTGCTTGTTTGTATTAGCTGTTCCTCACGTGAACTATTTCCAACAGATATATTGGTAGAAAACGGATGCAGGTACAGCGCCCAGAAAAGGCGGTTCCAAATGTGATGAATCTTGTTGAAGCAGATTACTCCTACTGGACCCTGGGGTATGCCATCTCTCTGCATGGGGCTAAGAAGCTCCTTGCTGCAGATGCGCTGAATAAGATGTTGCCCGTGGATGAGTTCCTTCCAGTAATGTACAACAAGCACCCAGTGTAAGTAAACGTCGTCTTTGTGGTTGAAATGCCAAGTGTTTCTAAAGCTTCTCACAGACTCAATTGGGTTTGACTGGCTAGAACTGCATGACAGCTCAGGTTTGATAGGGGTGCTCGATGACGCGAACAGGGGAATTGTATTAAGCTGTTCTGTTATATGTTCCCTGTTTGCATTATGTTGTGTACACTTAAGAAAAGGAATGCCGTACTGACAATTGGTGTCACAGGCATTCATGGAAAGGTCATAATATTGTGGTAGAAATATTGCCCTACAAAAAAACAACAAAAAAAAAACACATTCACAATATTGTATGCCACTATATAGTCCAATATCTACTTACCTTAACAATCTAGTGGAAGTTGATATTGTAGATTAAATATTTTTGCTGATTGATACTTTGATACAGATGATAACACCATATTCATACCCATACCAACAGCTCATACGAAAGCTGGCAATTGCACTCCTGTCCCTTTATTGCTGATAAGGGTGTACTTTTAATACTAAGATGATATAGTGTTGGATTGTTCAAAGATTTCATATTCAGTGACTGTCAGTTCTCTGAGTGGATGGGATAATGCAAAGAAATGTTCATAAACTGTTATTGCCTTTTTGAAAGTGACTCAACCGCTCAGCACTACTTTTTTTTAGTCTTATCCCAATTCTAACTTTTCTTTCCTCAATAAAGATTGACCTATAGGATAGGAGAGAACGTTAAAGTATTCATCACTGTCGACATCCAGACTATCTCCATCCTTGTGGGGGTTTTGCTGTCACTTGGAGAACAGGACACTCAAGTGACAGATCCTATGATGACGCTATCCTCCAAACCTTACTAAGAGGAGATTTTATACATCACAGATTGTGAACGTGTCGTTGAGGTTCTCCGTGATGCATTTTCTGAGACTTTCGTATTGTGACCATTGTGGTTCATTCTTTCCCCTCTGTAATTTAGAATAATCTCCTTGACGTGCTGCAGCACTGACTCTGCATTCTTCCCAAAAAGCCTTGACACATCAAATGGTATGTCATTCACAGAAAATCTGGAAATTCACATCCAAGCATGTCGCTGGGTAACCAAACTGATGCCTATAGCAGGAGCTATGCAGCCTGTAATATCCAGTACAGCAGGCAAGATGTACTTGGCCGCATCCAGGACATTCTGCACCATCTGTGCAAACAAAAAACGTTACTCGCCATATCCCACATGGCATATACATAGTGACCCAAAAGGCACACAGTGCTGAAAAGGCAAAGGGCAAATGAAGTTGAGATGAAGTGAAAGAAATGCATTCTGTATGACCTTGCTCGCCGAAGCCTGAACCACAAACTTTGGAGAGAGAGCCGTTGTGTTACAAAGGATGGGTTTTCAGGAATGGTCCTGTGCTGATAGGTGGCTCAGCGGCGTATCAGACCAAGACTTGGACAAAGTTGCAGCCAAGCAGTCATTCAATGAATCGGTGAATGGAAATAAGGGTTTAGAAGAAAGTCTGGTTGTAAGATTTCGAACAATGAGTTGGCTTTAGTGTCCACAGTAGGCAGCTACCAAAGGATGCAGTCTTCTCTGTAGGGGACCCAAAGGGGTCGTTTAGGTCAGTTCAGGTTAGGTGTCAAGGCCACTAGTGCTTTGTTTAAATGAAGGTCATCCTCTGCGTGATGAGGTGGGGAGGCTGAACTACCTCTTCACCATTGTGCTGATTCTGGGTATCGATTCAAAGCCCTCACCAGTTCAAGAGTGAGAGCCAAAATGGCCTCCTGTATCCTATAGAACCAACACCAGCACAAGCCTCCCATAGCCACAGACTGAGCCTTAATTATTATACATTGAGATATAGGTGGTTAGCGTGCCAAAGTCAGTTGTGGAGCCAACGTCAGAACCAGTGCAGAATCAGGAGCGCACCGATAGAGCCGGGTGCTGCATCGAATCAAAAATCACCACTGGGCCCTGTGCTAAAGGAGTTGAAGTGTGATGTAGTGCTAGCAGTGGGATGGGAGGAGTGGAGTACAGACAGGGTCAAATGGTCATGGAAGACCTGTTGGAGAAAGCCAGCACCGCTCTACACAACTGCAGCATGGCTACCCTGAAGACATCAATCTGCTGCGACATCAACTTGGGCCACATTCATGTTAGGACCAATAGTGGGTCTGAAGCCCAAAAAATCAGGTGAAGTCCACTCTATGGCGTTGCAGTTGTGTGACCTCTGTTTGGAGAAGGAGTGGCTGGAAGGGGACTTGTGCTTCTACTATTACTTATTTTGATCATGATATAGACTTACCCGATAATGGAGAAACGGGACTAGGACTTCGACCTTAAATGGGACTGGCTTCTGTGTTTGTGGTCCATGACAAAGCTTTTCCTTGCACTCCCCGAGGGCTTCAGGTGCATCTGGGCAGTGGCGGCTCCTCCGCTAAGGCTGAGGAGCATCGCCCCACTGCCTTGAAGCAGTAAAAGAAAGAAAAAAATAAAATAATGTTATTATCATTTTAATTTATCCTCCTGCTGTGGCAGCTTTGAGTAACGGGGGGGGGCTGCAGGGGAGGAGTGGTGGCACCCTCCTAAGTGCACAATGGCTGTTTGACTGGCCGTCTCAGGGCGCCCAAACAGTCATTCCCTGCATTACAGCCTGCATGGAGAACATGCCCAGACCCCCAGTCCCTGGCTTAACACCAAACCACATCGCTAAGACCAATCACAACGCTGCATTGCAGCGTTGTGATTGGTCAGGGGAGCCTGGGTGCTTACCAATCACAAAGCTGCATTGCAGCATTGTGATATGTCAGGCAAGCTTGGCTGCCGGCTTCCTGTTTCATTCCCAACATGAGGAGAAATGACAGCGGTAAGGTGAGTTTTTTTCTTTCAAAAAAATATTTCCTTACCCACCACCCCACTCCATGCTGGCCGCTACTGCATCTGGGAGCATTCATCACTTGAATTTGAATCATGCTTGCGCAGGCATACGATGTGGATCTGTGACTGACATTTGCATGTCTTGAACGTGTTATCTTCAGAGGATATATTTCCTTAGCACACTTTTTTTGTTCTGGATTTTGAAATCAGCAACTACCAAAAAGTTGGCAGCAGAGATCCGGATCTGCACCATAGGGTGCAGAAAGAGAGGAACTGACGTGAACGTGCAGGGGTGGCGCTGCATTATCACGTCCAGAGGCGGTGTGGAGTCGTCACAAAGTCTGATGGCACCAACTGTCGGCATGCAGTACCTGCTGTACTTTCTCCAGACTCAGTTTTTTGCATTGTAGTATACAAAACATAAGGAATATGCAGATAAAAGTATCCTTTAGTGGAGTCTTTAAACAATCGGAGGGAATCACAAGCTACTTCTTCAAGTTGGGGCATTATTAGGGATTATGTGAAATTTGCTTCCTTTGGTTTCACGAATTATGAAACATTTCTGAAAAATTACTAGCATGAAAGGTGCCTTCTTGTAAATTTTTGTCAGGACTCATTTTGCTCTAAAATTAAATAGCACGAAAAACACAATTGCCACAATCCACAGTCGCTCCCATTCCTGTAGTTCCCATGCTATAATTTTGCTGCAGAAGGTGGCATTATTATGCAATGTGGTGTAGTGACATAACTTAGGGAATTTACCCTAACAACTTAATTTGAAATTCCTAAAATTAAGCAAATTACTCCAGTGTAATTTAAATTTGGCTTAATGCGCAAACCAAATCAAATGTAGCCCTACTGATCCACTCTTCGTTTAGAAAGTAGCAGCCAGTTGCATGACCAGTTCTTGGCGATGCAGATTCCTTTATACTAATAAAGGTGAAATATAGTTTACCCATTTGTTTAAAAATATGTATGCAAATCATGGAACAATCTCTTGTGTAAGTGCTGAGATAAGGATGCCTACAGATGTGCCCCAGTATTAGAGAGAGGGCTGCAAAGCAAGTTCAGTTGACAACACCGCACACCGGTACATAAAGAGCAGAGCAAATAGGGGTTTGCACTTGTGTGCATGAGATACATTTTATAAACTATGCCCCCTGTGTCTAGGAAGAGGGATGTACAAGATTGTGTATACAACATACATCCAGGAAGGCCAGAACCAGGGCAGATTTCCATCATCTAAATAGTTGATTCCCATCTAGATTCAGTGGGTGTAAATGTATGTCCTGTGCATATACTAAAAACCAGTGGTGGCTCTGACCTTTATCGAAGCTCCCTAGGATTAGAAACACAATGGAAGCAGTGTCCCCGGGCCACACTTACGACACAGTGGCAAAACAACCTGGTAACATTCAGTTTCTCAATTTACTGCTACAAGCAACCAGTAATCTGATATTGATTTATATGTACATGTGATGTAAATGTGAATACATTACTCAAATTGTAATCTAATCACAATTAATCATCATACTTTTTAGCTGGGGCTACTGTTTATCACTAATGCTGCAATTTTCTCGTGTACCATTCTGTTAACATGCCCCTGCAAAGAAACTTGGAACAAGATGCTCAACAAATATACAATACAATAATTAATAATAGCTAATAAGATTTTTGTATGATGCTTGGAGACTTAGGACTCATTTGGCCTTTGAAAGCATTGAGCTACAACTATGAGTACCATTTTTCGGAATATTTTTTATCTTTCTCCGTTTTTATAAGTTAATATGTTAACCTCAGGATTTTAATTTTTGAATACTACCAAATTGTAAGGTTAAAATTTAGACGCGATTATACTTGCATATGTATAGCGCATGTTACATAATTTTATTCATAGGGCTTTATCCCGAAATAAACTATTTGGATGACAATATGATAAGCAATTCCTGGATCTTCAGTTTCAGAAGTAATACCAAATACCTTACATTGAGGATTGTCTCTCCTGTTTTGATTTGAACTCTTTCCTTTTTTTGTTTAAATGTGTTTTTATTGATTTCCAATTTTGCATTATATCACTACACTTCAGGCAATATTATTACAATACATTTGTAATGTGATACCAGTATTTCACCTTTATCAGTTTTCTAGTAAAGCACATCTAGATTAGACCTCAATAAATCATAAACGTAACTGGTATTTTCTCTTAGTACACATTTTCCAGCCTAAGGGATAGAGAATTAGGCTGTTTGTAACACACCATTAATATAACCAAATGTTGATTTGAACTCTTTCCTTTAATAATTTCAGAAAAAAGTACATGGAATACTTTGAGCCGAGGGACCTGAAGGCCTTTTCCACTGAGCCACTGCTAATCTACCCAACACATTACACTGGAGAAGAGGGGTACATAAGCGACACAGAAACTTCCACCATCTGGGACAACGAGACTGTTGCCACCGACTGGGACCGCGCCTTCTCTTGGAAAACGCAACAGCAGGGGCAAATAAACACTGACGCCCAAAACACGGATGCCTTGGCACCCCAGGCGTCCATGGACGCGTCTGCCCCCTCTAGGGATGAATTATGACAGCCACCCTAATAATGGCATTCTTCTTTACCCCAAGCACTCTTTCCAAATTGGAAACTGTAACGTCTTCTTTGTCCATCATTCCAAGAAAATAGGTCTTAACCTGGTGCAAAATGAAGTTCGTCTAGTTCAAGAAAAAAATCTGATTCGGGCAAATACATTTATTGCATCTGATGTGAAAGACCTACCATCTAGAGTTGTTAAAAAATTTGGAAACCTTTATGACATAGTTCGACAAAAAAATAGTGCATTGAGTGTACAGGCCCAGAAAAACAGTGTATGTCTATTTTCTAAAAAGCTGTGTTTATAGTACTATATTTATAATGAAAATTGTAATATATATATATATGTGGTTATGAGACTATAGATACTTTGTTATTTGAGTGCAGTTTATTTCTGCTGCTGTGTAATAAGATTGCTGTCAATATCTTTGACAAGGTGCTAATAAAAAATATGTGAAGTGTGATAAATAAGGTATGTATCGCAGTGCGATTGAGAACTGTTTGTAGATTACAGTAAACAAGTCAAGTTCAAGCCCATGAATATGATGTCATTTAATGTGTTCCCATTCATTGGCCTGTGTGTATTTTTACAATTGTTGATAGAAAGTAAAGCCTAGACTGAGGGACAAGATCACTGCGTGGTACATTTTCAATTCTTGAGTGTTTGAAAATTCTTTTAGAAATTCCACCACACTTGAAGACTTCTCGTTTCATATGGGAGCAACTTCTGCAAGGAAATCTCACCTGAAAAGACACCGGCTTCCCCGAGTGCAACATATGGATGCTGGGTTAGTGACTGAAAACATATGCTGACCGTGCTTATGGTGTGTTCCGGCTTTTGTCCTGGATAGCGGAAAGAGAAATTTTACTAGAAAGCAGTCTGAAGGCTTGGTTCTTGAATATGGTTGACCAACGTTAGTCCCCAAAGGAATCATCAAAGTCTGGGAATATGCATATATGATAACCTAAGCTTAAAAGTTGTACTGTCATTGCTGCCATACATTTGTAAATACAGCTGAAGCTGATTTGAGGCCACAAATGAGGACTCTGATTTGATAATGATGACCAGGCACCTCGACTCTTAAACATTTCAATGTTTGCAATGAATTGGTATATGGTAATCTGTGTCTTGGAGTTCTAAGGATTCTGTTCTCCCCCCATTAGCAGCTGAAAAACTACCTGCATGAGTGAGAATATGGAATGAACTTTTTTCTCAGGAAGATTTGAGTTCATGAAGGTCTAGGGTAGGACTCCATTCCCCGATCTTTTTTTCCTGATTCGAAAAAATCTTGAGTAGAAGCATGTGTGCCTAGGTTTTATGACTGGTCTGATAGCTCTTTATAATGATTTCAGTGTTCAGTAGGCACAGATGTTTGTGCTGAATCTTAGGCAGTGTCTTGGTAGGCCGGGTTACAAATTCCAGCATGTGCCCAACAACCAACAGTCTGAAATAATTTCTGCCCATTCCGGCCCGAAGGCCTGTCTTCCCAGTTACATGATACATCTTTTAGGGAACAGAGGGAATAGTAGTTGGTGACAAAGGGCTGTTAAAGGTGATTGCGATTTCAGCTGCATACCTCCTGCAACTCGATTGCAGCTTGTTGTTCCCATGGGTGGCATTCTGCAGGGTTGTTGACATTGCTGTTGACCATAGTAGACAGGGCCGGACTGGCCATAGCGGGCACCGGACAATCCTCCGGTGCGCCGCACAGGTGGGGGCCGGTTTTGGGCCCCCAGGGGCCGTTTTTGTTACAGGCCCGTTTTTGCAGCATAGCTGCAAAATCGGCCCTGTACCAAAATCGGCCGAAACCCGGCCCCAGCAAAGAGCTCAGCGGCACCTCCAATCCCCCCGAGTGGGGAGGGGTGGCCGGCCGAGCACTTTGCCTGGGTCGGTTGTGGCTCCCAGTCCGGCCCTGATAGTACTACTGACGGTATTTTGTCTGCTATAACTGGTACAGGAAGAATCAGCAGTTTTGATAACCTTTGAAGTATGTGTAGCTTCTCCTTCAGGCCCAGAAAAAAAACTGGTGATGATGAGGATGCAAGATAAAAAGAGATCTAGCTGTTTCAGTAGAAGTATTTCTATTCTGAAGAGATCATCAATATGTATTCCAAATAGAGACTTTTCATCAAAGGCTGTAGTAAGTGTATGATTTTGAATTTCTGGCCTGAAGGAAGTCACTATGAGCCAGCCTTGTCTGCAGAGAACAGCCACACCCGCTAGTTTTCAAATTCTGAGGTACACCACATCTATTTCTACTTCCACAGTAGCTACTGAGGCTTTCTCTCCTTCACAGAGAATCACTTACGCTTTATGGGTCTTATCATCAGGTACAAACTTGATGTTGGGAGCTATGTCTGACTGGACGATCATGGTGTTCGCCACTCAAATTGGACATGGCTGCCATAGAGGATACCCCCTTGCCAAAAGTGTCAGTTCTCTTGACATCTCTGTCCTGGGGACCTCTAACTGTGTAATCGGGATCCACAATCTTCTTTGGGCCACTTGCCAGACCATCGAGTCAGTGGGTGGCCTTCTAAGCAAGCTGGGATGTCATGCAGCGCTTTGTAATTTCCAATCTTGAAATCAATTATTCAATCAGTAGATTTGGGTAGCACTTCTTGTCACCTGTGAGGGTATCCAGGTGGTGGCAGTGTCAAGCTGATTAGCCGAATAGCCAGGCCTTCAGAAACCTTTGGAACTCTGGAAGAGACGGAGTGGCCCAGAGATGATAGGGTATCTTTTTCCATGTCTTCGCTTCTAGGTAGGAGAAGGAATGACTTCCACATCTGCTACGTCGGATGTGGGGGGCTGAGGGTTAAAGAAAGGGTAGCAAAGCAGAGGTGTCTGGTGAGCTGATGGTAGTTCAGGCGGTGGCTCAAGTAGGTGGGTCCGCAGTTGTGGAGGGCCTTGTAAGTGTAGGTGAGGAGCTTGAACTGGCATCTTTTCTGTACAGGGAGCCAGTGGAGTTCCCTGAAGTAAGGGGTGATGTGGGTTTGTCTAGGGAGATCCCAGACAAGCCTGGCTGTTATGGTTTGTAGTCATCCGAGGAGGTGTGTTGCAACCCCTGAGAAGAGAGCTTAGTCCAGTTGGCTGGAGATGAGTGCCTGGGTGATGGTGCTACTAAACAAATACCATTGTCAAGGCCTATGGACATTTTAACACAGTTTACTGCTATTTAAAGGTTCTTGGAAGGCAGTGTAAGATTCAAGCATGGGAATATATGAAAGATTCAACGCAGGAGAACAGATTTTTACTGGAGGCCTCCAATGTATAATATTTACACATGGAGGTTGCCACCAGAGCCTCAATTACGAGGTGGAACCCATGGATACTGCGCCACACAATTATAAAGTGGCACACTATCACTATTCCATATCCAGGTTTGACAGTTGTGGGAACACTGGGTCTGATTTTACTGGCCGGAAAATCTGGGGTAAAATAGCTTTAGAACTGGGGTGCAAGCGTAGCCCGGCCATGGTTCCTAGCTCATTGCACCCCCTTCGAAGGTAACAGGGGAGGCACTGACAGGCTACATCCACACCTTCCCTCAGCAACCCTAGCTAACCCCACAAGCCCCACACACACGCACAACCTTCCCCCTCCGTACTCCCATTTATCAACTGATTAGAGCTTTAATCCAACAGAAACTGTAATTTCTGTGTGGACTTTAACCTGGAAAAATGGAGTTCATGCAGTTATGCTCTGGGTAAACGGGATTAACCAGTAATAGTTGGATTTATATATGGAGATAACACCTGGAAATGTTTTTTCTGGCTTGCAGTATCCACACACACCAGTTCTCATGAAGTGTAAATGGAGGCCAGGTAGAAAAGTGTGCATGTATAAATATCTCTCAAATGCCCTTTAGCGAATTCAACTACTTAGACCCACCTAAAATATGGAGGTTTTCCTCTTACCCCATTTCTAACATGGAAGCACAATTGCATTACACTGGTTTTAGATCTAATATTTGTATTGGTTTTTATGTTTAATTTTAATTGGCTGTGGCTCAGTGCCTAGTAAGAGTTACGTTGTATGTGTGTTCGATACAAACAAAATAAACATATAGATAGAAAAGCTCTGCTTCTAGAGTGATTATAATCGCGCAGTCCAAGCTCTGTCAGTAGTGTAACTAGAGAAATCCAGAGCACTTCATTCAGTTATTTTGCACTCAAATGAAAAAAAAAGCACTTTCTAAATGCTATTTCGGTCCTGAATCATGGAACTTATAGGGTCCGTGCTGGGTTTGTGAGTATTTCTGAGTGGGCCATCTTCAAAAAGTTGGTCAACTCTCCCCAACGTGTATGTTTGTGTCTACTCAGATACTCCATGCAGATCAAGTGTTCCACTATTTAGAAGTATGCAACATGAGCCCTCTCAAAGGCAGGAGTAATTATAACATATAATGTACAGTATAAGTCAACAATGCAAAATTCAGGCAGCGAGAAGTATATCCAACAACTAGAAGATCAGCAGTAAAACGAAATTAAAAGTGAAAACATCTTTATTTCCCAAACTGCAGCAGTGTTTTTTTAATCTCTAATCATGAATGGTGATTTATTCCAAAGTTAATAGGCATATAACGCACATTTTTCTGCCAATAATATTTGACTGAGAAACAAATAGTGGGTCTTTGCTTTTCGACTGCACATACATTATGCTTCATCTACTGCAGACCTAATCATTGAAGAAGTTTTAAATTGAGAAAACCGTTTTGAAATCAATTATTTTTTTGCACATGCAATGAACGAAAAAGCAAAACTAGGACTTAAGAAGGCCTGACACAAATCACCAATCCATAATCGGAACTTTCTGCAGAAGAGACGCACGAAAAAGTGAGACAATGAGGGATAGTGAGACAAAGAAAGATAGCCAAAGATAGAGAGAAAAAGAAAGCAATAAAGAGCAGTTGTGTTGTGAGGGATATTACAAAGACAAAGTTCGTTGTTAGGTCTTAACACAGTATAATTCACTATGGTTATGTGGGAGAATGAGGTATTTTCTAAAATGTTATGCACGTTCAGCTGACCAGGCCCGAGCTTGTAGAATGCACATTCCTTAGTGTGTAAGCCTTCTGATTGGTAGTTGTGGGAGTGCTGAAAAAAATGGAATGTTCATCTACTCAAGTTTGTTCAGCGGTTGTAAACTGTAAATTCAATCTGGGAGCTCGAACTGAAATGAGCGGCGATTGGACGTGAGGGTGGGAGGGAGGTGGAGAAAGGGAGGGCTGACAAAAACTCCTAACAATATCGACCTAAGGAAAAACAGTACAAGACATCCTCAATGGCTATTTAGTTGAGGTTTCCAATAAAGTCCTCTTCGAAAGTGACCATGCAAAATGTCTCCTTGTTTGAGGAGAAATCCTGACCTCAATCAAGGGATGAATGAGGACAATATAAAAGTACCCAAAGTGAGCTTCAGGATTCTGGGCCAGTCTCCAACCAACGGTGAGGTAGTTAAAAAAAGGCAGAATGGCATTAGAACCAGGTATACCAGTAGTATTAGCCCATGAATGGATGTGTACGTAAACTAGTTCACCACCTGACTGAGAATCCCCTTATGTAGGTGGGACTGGGCATCCCCGGTGAGTAGGGATTTACCAGCCTAAACTTGGAGCACACAGAACTCAAGCCTAAATAGATTTTCACCACTGAAGAACCAGTGGGGAAAATCTCGCCCTAACCCTCCTTCAGGTGGCCAGGTTCAATGGTGAATTAAGCAAAGCACTAACAATTAATTCTTACAGTAGCACATTTTGCAATTCCTTATGAGTGCCTCATGGAAGTTTAATGAATTGCGAAACATACAGTTAAACCGTGTCTTCAAAGATAACATAGTTTGCATAAGAAAATGTAAATTTTATTACTGCGGTCCTTCTCACTTCCCACCTGATAGTGAAATGTCAGAGAAATGGGGGAAATGGTATCTAGCAGTATATTACTTAAAAAAAAACCAGAATACTTCCATGGTCAGAAGTACAAGATATGAGGTGTACCTAACAGTTACACTGAGAAAGTACGCAAACATTGCAACACTCCTTAACCATCTTCATGATTACTAATCCAGATCCCAAAAAGGAAGGAGTGATGCAACCAAAAAGGTTTCTTAGATATCTAGGACGAAGAATGAAGATTTTAGGCTTGTCCCCGGTAAGGCAGAGACACTTAAGAAGTGTACCTTTTCAATAGCTCCGCAAGCTGTTGGTAGGTTGGAGAGCTGACTTTCCTGTGACTCGATCCTGGCTTTTCTGTAGGCATTCTGAACCATTGTTTACCTTCTCAAGCTCCAGTTCAAGCTTATTCAGTTTGTGCTATGGATTGCGGACACTAGAGAGGTAGTACCCTTGGCACTTGGTGGTACTCTGCAGGTTTGGGTGATATATTGGCTTAGTAAGGATTTCACTGGGGTCAGGCATCCTCATGAGCAGGGTCAGAGAAGTAATAATCCTGGCTGCTGGCATGTTCTCAAGGCTTGCAGGCATGCTTATATGTGTTCATCTTTGGGATTTTTACTTTTACTCTTTAAGTACGTAAGTGAAGAGTAAAATCCAATTGCCTGTTTCTGTGCAGGAATGGGCCCAATCAGAATCTTACTGGATACCAATATGGGCAGAAAAAAAAGTGTCCACCTGAACCTGGAATAAGAGTTCAAAAGATTTTCCTCGTTTACATTTTGCCAGGTTTTGGGCAAGAAAAAAGCTCCAGCACTAATGAACAGGGTTTACAGCTCAAAAGGAGGCAATTATGTAACGTTTTACCACAACATTTTACCACAACATTTAGAAAGAGGCCCTTAGTAGTGAGATACATCTTATACTCTGCCAATATTTTGTATTTTTTCGGATAGACTTGGAGTTTCTGTTTGTTAGCCTCATTTTAAATGGAGTGATGTATTTGTCTAGGCCAAAGACATCACTCTTTTATTACCACTATTGCCATTTTCATAACTTAACATAGAAGTAGTTTTTAGAGGAATTTAATTTGTTAAAGGGTTTCTTTAAAAATTATTTATGCTCATTCTTTTCACTATTTTCTGCATTGATCTAGCATCTGGACTGAAGATTCTAGACATACGTGGTTCCAAAGTTGATATTTGCCATTCACGATCTAAGCTGTGTGGTAAATTGGTAAAACTATACCCAAATTCCACCGCAACCATTGGAATTCCTGTTGGATTCCTAGAAGGAAGACTTGGAACGTCCAGAGTCAAAGCTCCACTTGATCACTAGGAAGCTGAGTCAAATTAGATCCTTTGAGTTATGTCTCTCCACTACTTGACCAGAACAGTGGGTCTGCTAACCTCCTACATATAAGCATTTTTTCTGGGTCTCCCCAATATTGAGCTTTGCAGCATTTAAAGATCAAAAACTTCAGAAAAGTGATTTCCCATACAAAGCTGGTGCCTTTAGACAAGGAAACAAGGGAAAAGATTTCTTGGTGGCTAGATCACTAAGACATTTGGAAAGGCAGCACAATTTTCAATACATACCCATATATAGCCTTAGAGCCAAACGCCAGCCAGTTGGGGGACGAAAGCTTGGTGTGGCCAGTCCTCGTTAGTGGGAGATGACTCGCGACATGGTTATGGACAGGATACTGCAGATGATGACCTAGATCGTTCAGGGCATCTTGGTCTCTTCCAGGGTTTTCGGCAGCTTGGGCTTCAGGATCTTCCAAAGTATATAAATCATCTAGGGGACTGTGGGCTAGCTGTGCTTAAAAAGGCAACCTGAACCTTTTTTGTCAAATGCCATGGCAGATCTTAATTTCTTATTCTATAGGACTTCACAGGGAAAGTTCTTTCACACTATCTGCGATTTCTGCGGGGCATGAACGAGCTGACATGAAAGTGGTTGGGGCGAATTCTTTAATGTGCAAGCTACACATGGTATTAAGGTATTGTAACCCCCCAACCATGTGATCTCATTGGGATCGCAAATTGATTTTGACGTTATTTTGAACGTGGAGGAATAATAATTACCTTTCTTTGAAAATGGTACCAGCAACGCCCACAACTCTACTCTGTGCGGTTTCCTTCAAAAGGGCTTCTGTTGTTAGGACTCCAGATAGCTACTATTTTCAGAGGGAGCTTTATTTTCTATTACACGTATAAACAAGCATTTACAATGCAACGGTTTCGTCTTTGTAAAAGTTAGAGCTATTGGCATTGTAAATGACAAATTTTTTATTTATGTGTTGGTTTTGAAAACATAAATAAATGGCATTGTCATTTACAATGCCAAGAGCTGGAAACAATTGTTTGTTAAATCAGAGCAGGTGTAAATGACTCGCCCTGCCCAGGTATTTCCTCTATGTCTGTGTACGTTATACACGCGGCACTACAATTACCAGAATGCAGTGGGAATGGACAGTTCACACCTGTTGTGGTAAAAGGCTTCGGAGAGTGAAAACCCCGACCCTGCTCCTGAAAAGCATCCAACAGCTCAGGGAGCGTGAGACCACATCTCAGGGAAAGTGTGAACTCAGCCCCCAAACAAGTGTCACCCACGTCCCTGAGAGAGTGTGAGACCCTTGCCAAGCAAGGCCGCGACCTTAGTACTGGGAGGGTGAGAAGCGAGCACTAGAACAGAAGTTACCACCTAGGGATTGTGAGACCCCCCACCCCCCTATCTGCAGCGTAGACGCAGCCCGAACAAGTGTCACCCTCGTCCCCGAGAGAGTGCGAGACCCCAGTCAAGCAAGGCCTCGACCTTAGCACTGGGGGGGGGTGAGAAGTGAGCACTAGAACAGGACTGGCCACCTAGGGAGAGGAAGACCCCCATCTGGAGAGGGTGAACGCAGCCCCGAGCGAGGGACCCTCCCAGCCCTGAGAGAGAGACTTTAGCGACGAGAACGTGAGACTGTTAGTCCCAGGGCAGTCCCGGAAGCTCATTTAAGGTGAGACCCGCACCATGGAAACGGCGTGGGCCCAGCCCTGAGGGAGGGAGGCTATAGCCATGGCGTTACATTACCACTGCAACTATAGCTACAGGCAGCCCTTAATTTGAGCCGGGCACGTAATCAACTCCTGCGCTTTTCATGAGCATCAGTTGAGGACACATTCATTTGTGGGAGGCGCGGGAAGATAAAGTGATTTGCCCAGAATCACAGGATATTGAGTCGAAGCCAAGACTCAAACCTGGTTCCCCAGCTGAGCAGCTCTGGCCTTTACGCTACATCCTCTACCCACTTTTATGGTTAATCGTTGATTCTGTTTTAGGCAGCACTAACAATTGAAATGGGCTGGTGTAAGCTGACTCCTGGCGAGAGCCCTGGCACTTATGGGTTTCAATCGATTACCCACTTACTACAGGGGTGACAGCGCCAGCTCGCCGAGGTGATGGAAGCAGACAGATGTGAGGGTGCACGAGTCACAGCTGCTGCAGTGCTTGGAACTTCAGTGTTAGGAGGCGCTTTTCGCCGCTGACAAGCAAAGAAAAGTAGCGGCAGCATGATAAATCGCTTGTGTCTGTTAAGGAAATCGTCTTCCACCTTAAACATGTATTTGGAAAACAAAGTATACATCTTTTTGAGACCTGCGCAACCCTTTCAAGTATATCCATTCCTTTAAACGGGTTACTTTGTATGATACCCTGTATTTTTTTTATAAAGCTCTAAGGGATTTGAGGCACTGTAATTAACGCAAGTTAACATTATTACCCATGACCAGTTTATCGTCTTTTCGGGATTCAGAGACGTGGCAGCGGCTAAAACCGCTGAATATTTTTTCTTGCAACTACCTTTACGTGCTTGGAATCCTAAAAAAAAACAAAACATAGGTAATAATAGTCTTATGGAACTAGCAAATTCCTTTCTAAAAGCGGTTGGAAAGTTACATTTGTGCATGCCGAAGGCAGACTCTCTTCTTGAAAAAGCGCACGATGCTGGAAAATTATAGCAGGCCTGGATTTGGACACCGGAGCAAATTATTTTCAGGTGGAACAGCGGGTCGAAGTGCCCATATAACACAGGGTGCTTTATGAATCTCTTACGTGAACAAACCGACCAATGACCTTTAAAAGGTGAGAAACTCGTATTTACATTTTCTAGGCGAGGACGTGTGGATAAACGGGACTTCACGAGCGAATTAAAAAATCACAACCTTGGAAAATATCAAACTTGCAATTTAGCCTTTCAGAACCGGTTTATTGGACTCTCCTCTCTTAAAACCTCTTGCAGATGCACGTTTGGTACATACATAAACCCACAAGCTCGTTTATATAATACATCCCTAATTAAGCCACTGTCATGGTAGCAATGTGGGACTCCGTGGTGCCTTGTGTTGCTATCTGAGACGCCACATCAAAGGTGATACGAACTCTGGAGCGGTTATAAACCGCTCAGTGCATCAGCTATAAAAACCGGGGCACAGCCCCCACGCCCCTTCCCGGCGCTATCTGCGCGATAAATAAATTATTAAACGGGTTGGTGGCGCGAACTAGTCCACGAGTCTCTGACTCCACAGGGCTTCATAGTATAAGCCGCTTTATTGCCAGTTCTAGGAAACACAACATATGCCAGGGAGGAAATAGTCAGTCAACCCACCTTAAAGAGTTCTGCTAACAATATAAACCTCGCCACCACTCGGGAAGTTATACAAGCCTCTTGTTAAACGAGCGCTGAATGTGGGAACGGGACTCCTGGGGCCTATTTGTGGGGAACGACATATTAAACACGCCAAAGGTAGGATACGATTCTATGTTGTGTACACTGCAAAGCGGTTTACAATATTTTAATTTGCTGCAAGGCAATTAACTACTGCCGTGTGATAAATTCACACCTCCTAAAAATAATCCTAACACTTCCATGTTTTGCAAATTGTCATAAACGAATGTGAGATTATAGAAGCTAATCTACTTGCTATGTAAAACTCCTGTCCAATCATCCCCCCCCCCCCCAAAAAAAAAAAATCAGTTGGGGGTGCGTTTTTTCACACATTACTGCCAAGACCTCCCTGGATACAAAAAATGCAAGTCCCAAACCTTTTTAAAGTAACTGCGCCTATATAGGCTCTTCACATTCGTACGAAAAATCGGGTGGAATAGGGTTGGAGTGCAGTGTCCGACTTCTTGCAACATGTTACACCACCATTTGTTGTTCATTATTTTGCATTTAAATTTAAAACAAGGTTAGATCTTGCTGCCATTTCTTATTGCATTACTTTGGGTCCGATTACACGCATTGCATGGCCGGTAAAAACTAATGTGTGTTTATCACCAAATCAACCACTCCACCCCATTTGCAGCAAAATAAATATAGATAGAAGACATAATGCCAACTTTTTTTACATTTCTTATTTGTTCTGATGCTGCAAAGCAGCACGGACGGTCTACAATAATGAAAAACAAGTCAGGTCCCGGGCCGGCCAGCCAAACACAGGGCGGCCTGGGAAATGACGTCACGGGGGTGTCCCGGGCCGGCAGCCAATCACAGCGCGGCCCGGGACAAAGGGGCGGACTTAAAAAAAGCCCGAGAAACGCCCCCGAATCGCGTTTTCCCGAGAAAGCGTGATTGACAGCCTCTGTCTCCCAATGGCTAGCCTCCATTTATGGAGCTAGCCAATGAGAGACAGAGGCGGGTCATCGATCACATATACAACTCAATAGGTTTTTTAGCGCATGCGCACTACGTGCGCACTTGCAGGCAAAACCTAAAAACCAACAGTTTCAGTTTCAGTTGAGTACTTTTATTTTCATTTGCATCCAGAATTATGCATGGTTAACAATTAAAAGAAGTATGTGTCAAGTATGGCTCATATGAGAACGTCCCCCCTAAGTTATTGATTTCTATAAGGAAGCCTTTCTCCATATTCTCACTTAACATGGGAAGATGGGTCAAACGTGAAACGCCTTTGGTAGGCATAATTAACAGCGATTTTGGGGCACATTCAGCCATAGGTGCAATGTCTCTAAAGCCTTTTAGGCCAGAACTAGGCTTAAACACTTTCTTAAATAGACTAACTAGTGTGGGCTTTTTGCTTTTAGAACATTTTATTATAAACCAGTGGCTCGTGACTTGTCTCAAGTTCTTAAAGGGCTTCAAACAGGCACAACTTTTTTTTTAGTTTAAAAAAAAAAAAGGTTTTCCACGCTGCTAGCAAAGGAAAGTACTAATTTTCATTATAGACACAGATGTGATTATTCCTACTTTATGTTTGATTTGTAAAATTTGATCGTTACTGTACAACCATGTTTGATCTTATACCTGTCCATAATATTTTCCTTAGTTAAATTCTCTGCAATTAAACCTTCATGAATCAACTGAAGTGGATTCAGAGGAGCAACCTATGGGATGCAGTTAGTGGCTGTGCACAAGGACTCGCTGGTGGAGAACACAAGTGTAGTTGCTCTTTTCCTGTTGGGATTTCTTACATTTTCTGTTTTTTTTCTCATGCATTGACTTTAGAGGACTCTATGTCAAGAAAAGAGGTCGGTCTAGACCTAAGATTGCGTCTTATGGATTGTTGTTACTCCAGATTGTTTATTCTCCCCCCCCTCATTTCTTGAAGGGACTTGGATTGTTGTAGTTGGGTTGTGGCTGCAGGTATTAAAGCAAGATGTGTGATAGCATAATATACTCCTCAGTGTCTTTAACAAAATAAGGTCTCTCCTTCGCTAGCAGCTTGGAAAATGTTAATTTGACACCCTTTGTACAGGACCGTGATGTTTGTTCTTTCCATAATGACCTACAAAGGTCCTTGCAGCAGCTGCAGTACAGAATAACCTGGCTGCCACTTAACAGCATGTACATTGTCTTTGTTTAATTTTCCACTAAACCTAGGGACAAGAATTTCCAGGAAATATTGATAAGCCACCTCTTTTTCAGAAAATATTATCATACGTTATTCATCTTAACCCAGACAACTTCAAGTTGTAAAAATAAAAACAAATACAAAATCCATTAGAGAGGCGCTCAATCCTTTACGCATTTAAAAAAAATCTCACAGACTAAGGCTCTATTGGAAAAAAAAACTTCGCACACATCTTGTCTCTTATGGTAATATTTTCTAATATCATTATTCAATTCATGCACGAAGAAATGTAAAAAGTCTCTTATGCACTCTGAGGAGGCTCTCTAGCTGTCAGCACGTTAAAATATGATTGAATATCCTCATCCTATTGATGGATACAATGTCTTGTTAGTTGTGGAGCACTCCAGGCAGCTACATGTAAATGTTTAACAAAATGGGAGTAAGACTAGAGCTTTGAGGGATTCCACAAGACCAGAAATGGTGGAAATCTGGAGCATTCCAACATGGCAAACCGTTTTGTGCTAGACAGGTATGAGGTGACCCGGTTTGAGACAATGTCAGTGATGATGATGCTTGATGTGATTGATTACAGATCCTCCAGTACTATCTAGTGGTCTATGTTATCAAGGACAGCTGACATGTCAAATAGCACCAACAGAGAAGGAACACCATTATCTGTGACCAATATAATGCCATCTACTACACAGATGGTGGTAGTGTCTAGCAGCATGGGACAAATCCAGACTCAATGCCCCTTTCAGAATGTGTTCTCATTCGTGTGTGCGTCTCAGTTCCGGGATAATATTTCCAATGGGGCTCTTGTCACTTTTTGTAGGTAGTCGGTATCCCTTTGCAAAACATCTCTAGGAGAGCAATCAGTGAGAAGGACCTCTGAATTTAAAACCCTCCGAATTGTAGTGGTTTTGGGTTTTCTTGGAAGCTTGATGCTTTGGTACCCCAGAAGGCGAATGCTGGCTGCATGGACAAGGACTTTAAGGCATTCACTTTGCAGGTCCGCATGAACGAAAACTGGGACAGATCAATCTTTAAAACTCTCTAGTCCCCGTTATCCTTTTTTGTAGCACTGTCATAGAAGACTCCAAGTTGACAACCCTGGTCATATTTTCCTGTGCTGCCAACTCTATATTGTAGAGTCACTGATCAATCAAGGTCATCGTAATTTCAATGGCGGTTACTCACTCCTTGATGTCCTTTGTGGTTGGATCCATATCTCTCAGGGCAGAATGGATCAGCATCTTATTTCTGGATGTGCCAGCTCCTGCTTTAACAGCCATACCCACCATCTCCTTGACACTGTCTCTCTGTTGTGAGAGCTTTCAGAACAAAAGTAATCTATTTGTTCCTTCCTACTTTATTACAAAAGATCCATGAATTCCAACATAGGTGTTTAAGATGAAAGCATGACCAAAGACCTCACTAAATGCAGGTTTCATTGGCCTTGACAGGATCTCCAGGGTCAGCAATCATAGTGAGATGACCATTCAACAACCTCCCATGCCTGGCCTGCAGCAAGCTCTCTGGTTCACTCCTACTCCTCAAGACATGCACCATGCCACAGCCCTTTCAGCTGGCAAAAGTATTCCTCTATGATCCCGGCAAACCACAAACTCAACTTACTTCAACGGTGCAGCCTTCCAATGAGATCAACAGCGGAAGCCTGCTCTGGGCCAGCACTCACATTGCTGCAGCCCAGCAGCACCATCACCCCCATTTTGGAACACTATTGGGTTTATAAAGGCCACACTTCTCCTGATTCCTGCGGGCCAGAGTAATGAAGGTATTCCAGAGAATCACCTGCACACCTCAGGAGTCTTGTGTCCTGGGAGATGTTCCCTGACTTGCTCACCTGACTCCGAAGCCCCAGAAATGAGGAGTCAGAATGATGCACCAGGCCAGCTCATCTGCTCGGCTAGACTTCCTAATGTACGTTTTTTATGTGGTCAGGTACTTGTAGGATGTTAAATGAAATGGGTCTTTTGACAGAGTGAGGGTGGCAGAAGGTTTTGGATGTGGATTCGGTTCTTGTAATGTGCTGACTGTGATTGAGATGTTTGACACAGATCGGCAGATAAAGTGAAATGTATTAGATGAGGGAAGTATGGGGTTAGCAAATGAGCACAGTGTGAAGACAAATTGTGGGAATAAGGTGGTGGGGAGTGTGCACACATTGCTTATTGTACACTCTTGGCTGTCACTGGTCCTCCTGTACCGCTCTCTTACCACTTATCTGTTCAGCCAAAGTAAATGCACACTACTGCACAGAAAATGCCCTTAGAATTAAGCTTCTGGTTCTTTCCATGCCTTTTTTAATTTTAGATCTACAGATCATTCTAGATCCACTACCGGTCAGGTGATATTCATGACTGCTTATATGCAAGTGGGCTTCCTAGACGTGTCAGATATTACTGTCTCTAGACTAGAGTGTGATGATGATGGTCTGGTGATTCTTTCCATCGGTCCACTTGGGACTAGGTGTCATGATCACGCACTCACGGCCAGCCAGCCGCCCTCATCTTTCCTATGTGTGTATGCCTCGTATGAAAGTAGTAGGGACTACATATCCCACAATCCTTAGAGGGCACAGCCCGGCTGACCAGGAAGGAGCATACTCCTATTTAAGCCCCGCCCCCACCGGGGTCGGCGCTTGACAAACTGCCCGTGAGCTTGGACAGAGAGTGCTGCGTTTTTGCGCCTTCTTCATTGTTCCCGGTCGAGTCATCTGCACTTAGCAAGTCGGAACGGACTTCACGTTCCTACCGCGGGTTGCCCGAACTCGCATGCAACCTTTTCCTTGGAGCGCGGGTGAAGCGCTACCCAGGGAAACCGCGTCTCTGTTCACGGAGCTGAACAGGAGACGATTTCTACACGCTGTCAGGGAGAAGGATTGTTACCTCCCGATAGCTAGAGTCAGAGAAGCCGCGTCTCTGTTCACGGAGCTGAACAGGAGATGCTTCCTACGCGCTGTCAGGGAGAAGGACTGTTTACCTCCCGATAGCGAACCTAAAGACATTGGTTAGATGCTGCACGGTTACAGAAAAGAACCGTAGAACTCAGGATTGCCTTTTGTTTTCTTTTTGCTTGCCTTTACCTTACCGCCTGTACGAGACTGTGGATTACTTGGGCCACTAAGAGCCAGATACACTTGGAATTATTCTGGAGACCTGGAGACCGGGAACCGGACACTCCCCCTTCCTGTGGGCCCAGAGACTTCCGAGTATAATTTCGCCTTCCATTGTGCGACCTTCACAAGACAACCTTCACATTGGCACCGCCCTCTGAAGAACGATCCTAAATACATCCATGTGAGTTCCAAAGGGGTTGTACCCGTAATTGGTATTGGGGGTGTGCTACCTGGTTGTGCTTGCGGGGAAGTGCTTGTGGTGTTACTCATTTTCCCTTCTTGCTGTCTTCCTGATACAGGGTCTCTGATGGAGTATAGAAAAGCAGTCAACCCTTTCTGTGACGGAACAGGCTCTTTTGGCATTTCCTTTCTCCCCTTCCCCTTTTCCCTCGAATACTTATCTTACCACAGTGTGACATCCGTTGTGGTGGGTTTAGTGTTTGGGAGAGATTGGGTTTTACTCTTCACGGCGTCGCTCCTGCTGGCCGTCCTGAAGGTTAGTGGCGTTTTAAGTTGGGCGCTACAGACTCCTGACACTAGGGGTGGCTTAGCTAGCTGCAATTTCAAACTGAAACCTGAGTATGGAGACTGGCAAGTGTTTTTTTTATTGTGCTTGTTCTTTTGCAACATTGTCATGTTGCTGCAGGGTTCCGATCCAGTTGGACAAAGGTTCAGCATACTAGTTGCTTACTTGGCTGCTCTTGGAACCTTGATTATGTTTGTGGATCTCAAGCTAGACCTGACAGAGCTCCTGCAGGTGGTATAGTTAGGCTCTTGTGGGTGTGGTATCTCCTGCTGAGTCAGTTAAGGGTTGGTTCCTAAAAGGAAGTAGAAGAGGTCTTGTGTTAATCAATAGTGGGGATTAGGTCTACCTGAGCGTGATTTAAGTTATGTTTAATCTTCCAGCTTCATCAACGGGTCCGGCAGCACCTAGCTGTCTCTAGTCTTGCTGGACAATCTTTATTCTTCTGTTTTCTTAGTTGCCTTAAGTTATAGATGTTTGCTGTTGTTATTCTGAGGTTTGCTGGCAATTATGCAGTTGTTTGTGTGAATTGTATCTAATAATCCTTCTTTGATCATTCCACCAGGCTCCTGATGTGTCGCCACTATGATTCACTTAAAGCTGGTCCCCGCCAGTCACTTTGGAATGGATGTCTCTACCAGTGTTCTTGCACTGGTTTCATAATATTGCTCACTATACTCTTGTTCTGCATCTTGACAATGCTCTCTAGCCATTATACATTCTATACTCAAGGAGGTCCTTTGGAGTTTTGTTCTCTGTCTTATTCTATTCTCTAGGTAAACAATTCTTCTTGCATTGTTTATTTCTCCTATGGGTTCATGTCACACTTTTAAGCCACTAATATGAAATAACACAAAAATCACATCTTTTCAGAATTTGGTCAAATATCTTTCATCACTGTGATTGTCTTGATGCTGGCTAACTGTGATTATTCTGTTTGCCTTACACTGCTTGTTTATCCGATGCAATGGGACCTATGGATGGATATGTCAATCAGACTGAGCACTGTTAATAAAAAGAGTTTTTATTTTTTTAAATATATCTTTCATCATAAAAACCTTTTGTCTGTCTCACTGCTGAGGCCTTGATGGAATACCACCACCTTTACATCAGCTTTGTAAAACAGAGATTCTATTTTAACTTGTTGTTCCTTCTATTTCCACTTTCTCATCTTTAATGTCTCCCAGATATTTTTCAACTTTTACTATTAAACCATCTACTTTAACACTTGCATTCTATCTTTGGTCACGATTCACAGTCAATCGAACATCTGTGCAATAATTCAGACTTTTGCTTTTCAAATGTACATCAACTCAATTGACATGAACACCTATTCTGCTTACTTCCACAGCTGTTCCCCACAATATGCTAGTCTACTTCCCTAATAGCCTATCAAATAATAGCCTATCAACTAATAAACCATTCTACGCTCTACACTTAGTATAATCTGGAAACTGCAAAATTCATGGACGCTTGGCATACTGCTCTACCATCCTGTTTCTTATTTATTGTGCACTGTTTCAATGTCTATGCATAATGTTTAAATTAATTATTGACTTCGATCAGCTGATAGCTTTGCAGTCCTAAATCTCTACACGTCCTTCATTGGCCTCTTACAACTTTGGCTTTATTATTCCTCGGTGATATGCCATATTAATTGTATGTATTTTCTGGCTAGTTATGAAACATAGTAGGTAAGCAGACCTTTGTAAATTTGAATAAATAAATCCAATTGTGCACACCTTTCGGCTGAAGAGCTTCCTAAACTTATCTCTGCCAATTTTTATTGGCGATCAAAAATGCCTTATATTCTTCTTAATACTCAACTATTCTTCTCTTTGATTGGTAAAGATAAGAGAGATTTGCTTTGCTGCTCTAACTGCTTCTGCTTACTAGAATGAAGACCACAGAGGTCTCAGTGAAATTCGTTTTTTGTTAGGTATTCTAACTGTGAGTCGCCATTTTATAGAACTTCAATGTGGGACAGTCACATCTGTTCATATAAAGAACAGCTAACAATTTAACCATTGTCTTGGAAGGAGGATTGTTTTCAGATGTGAAAGCATTTATAATATACAGTTCAATATCATTATTTGCATTGTCCATTAAACTGCTTCACTGTTTGAAATGAACATAATTCTTTGTAAACAGTGTGAATATTGACGGAGTGCACACCGCAATCCAGGTGCAGTGGGATTCAGCTTGGTCGTATATTGCTGATGAGGCCTGGCTACTGCATTTCATTTAATTTGATATATTTTGTATATTTATTTGTTAATATGGGCTACAAATGAACTTTTCATCCATTAGTGTTTTATGAGCAATTCTCCTGCCAGGCCGGTCTGTAGCATTAACAGAAAACAGTGGGACACAATTCTATATCAGCTTCCATCCTAACACTAGCAGGTGCATCAACAATATTATCCTGCAGCAAGAACTTCGAGAGGACGTTAACACTAAACCTGTATGCATGATAAGGGTGCAGCTGTGTTTGCAACTTTCAGGGTCAAAGAGTATGTGATGTACATCTTCATTCTCCAGAGATCCAGTCTCCTGGTTCTTTTTCTTGCAAGTTGGGCTTCATTAAAAAACAAGGTGCATGGATTCCAAGATCTTCTCTCTGCGGCATATGGCAAATCTAAACAAAGGTGATCTGTGACAGGCAGGTGATCGGAAACAAAATGTAAAAATCCAGTACCTTTTATCTGTCTACAGACGCAGCCCTAGTAGGGACCCTACTACCCTGCCATATTCCTCCGGGGCCACATACTTAGTTGCCCACAGCCGCAGATATATCAAATCCGGGGACCCACCGCCTCCCCACCATGGAATGAGAGAGGCTCTTTGCTGCCGTGGCTCTGGCGGTTAGCCAGGAAATCACTGATATCTCTGCTTTTCTACATTGTTGTCCTCTTCCCGCCCTTGGAAGCAGCAAGAAGGAGTAGAGTGCTCTACTGAGAGGGAGAGGCCGAACTGCTCGTAGAACTAGCGAACCACCACGAAGGTGAGAGAGGGGTGGGGAGGGTTCAGGTGCGGCTGGTGGTCTACACCACTCTCCTGTACTATTTGAAAGGCGACGCCATTGGCATTGTGGTTGTGTGAGGCCCACGGTGGACAGGGATTGTTCTCGGACAGGGGAAGCACCAATAGACTGCACATGCCAACCCACTGACTATGTTACTGGGGGTTTCCGGGGTCCTGACAGTTCTCGTGGAGCTGTGAACATCATTGTGAAAGGCCCCCTTCAGCGGAAGGATACTCCTTCTGCCTGGTGAGGGACTTGCCATCAGGCTCCTGCTTAAGGCGTGCATCCATGCACCTAAAGGGGAGAAGGGGGCACAGATGCTAAGGCCGTGGGGTGCGAGAACGTGGAATCCATGGACTGTCCAGACACAGTTCCCAGTCAAGAAGACTCCCAGAAGTCCCCCATGGAGGAGAAACTTGACAAAATCCTGGAAGCGACTGTGGACTCATGAAAGGAACTCCACGGCTGGGTCAATGCAGTTGTCATTAATGTGGGAATGCTTAGGGAAGACTAGAAGAACCTTAAGACCAGAGTCGACGACATGGAGAATGCCATAACAGAACTGAGACCAGGCCTCAGAGACTTGGAAAGCAAAGTCTGTTCCCTTTCAGTTAAAGTCCAGGAACTCGAAGACAGAACAGAGGACTATGAGGGGCATTCTGACCGCAACAACCTCCACATAGTGGGCTTCCCGGAGAGGGCAGAGGGATCCGGCCCCATACAATTCTTTGAGGACTGCCTGCTGAAGACGGATGCACCGGTGAAACTGTTTTCACACATCCTGATTGAGCGTGCCCATCGTGTCCCACCCTATAAGCCTCCCATGGGTGCCCCTCCTAGGCCTGTTGTGGCTAGGTGATGAATTATAGAGACAAGGTAGCCATCCTACAGGTGACTTGGTCAGCTGGTCCAATCCTCTATGAAAACGCACACATTCACCTCTTTCCAGACTACACAATGGCAGTGCAGCGCCGCAGAGCCTCCTTTCTGGGCATGAAGTGGAATCTTTAGCAAATTGGTCTAAGGTACTCCATTTTATTCACAGCTAAGCTTAAAGTCATAGCTCACAACACCAGCTACTTTTTTAATGAACCCACTGATGCTTGCGACTGGTTGGAACAGCGTCACTATCAAATGGGCACTTTGACCTCACCGGTTGAAAGATCATGAGCAGAAGGCCCCAAGAGGCAAACTAGGTGCAGGAGCAGAGGGCGCGGGGCTGCACACATCGTAAGAGCTCCCAATCCAGCACAGGGAAGGGCGGATCAGCCCCAGGCTCTATCTCTGACGAAGTTCTGGTGTGCCACGGGGCATTCCAGAACCCCCAATCATACGGAGGACGGCTTCTCTGAACCAGTCTCACACACTTCTCATACCTCTGCAGGCAGTGCCGACACCCAGGCCCCTCCTGACGTCACGCCACAGACGACTGATATATTGTTCGTTACACAAGTATACTACCCAGTGCTATTGTCTATGGTGGCTGCAGGACCTTGGCTGCCATGACCAATGGCTAGAGGGATGATCAAAGCACTTTGCGGGATCAGCTCCTTCTTGGGCAGCGTCAAGGAACCACCGGCTCAATTACCCTGCGTTGCCAGTGAGGGAGGCTGCCCTCCTTCCACACGCCGGAGTACATGAGTATCTTATAAACATATGTCTCAAAGCCTATTGCAGTATAGACATGGGTTGGACATTTCTCTCCTAACATTTCCTCAGTTTCTTTACTTTGATTTGCTCTCAGAACTCCCATCTGGGGAGTCGTGTTGCTGCATGACATTATCATACGACAGCTCCCGTCATCGTGCCAGTAGTGAATCACGTGTATGTGAGAGTGACTCAGAGTTCCCTAATAATGGGCTTATTAGTTGACTGTCTGGGCAGCCACATGTTTGGGGTCTGCCCTGTGTTGGGAGTTGCAGAGTTTTCTATTAGTGTTCACAATACAGATCACATGGTGGGAGGCAGCCTTTTGCACTGGGTTGTTCTTCTCGGCAAAACACAACACATAGACGTGATTTGCATGCTTCTCCACACCTTCCGGCCCCTCTGCGCTGATCTACGGCACACCCCACCTTGATGCTTCCCACATGAAGGTTGACTAGGGCGAAGGTGGGCATACTAATGTGGAGGGGAGCACAAGTAGCGCTCCTCCGGGAAACTCACATTGCTGGTGGGGGCAGTGATTTAGCACCACTTACTCTGAGTTTCCATGGGGGCAATCATCTGGGTACGCCCAGAGGTTCCATTTAGGCCCACATCTGAGGAGACAGACCCTGAGGGACGATACGTACTGGTTGAGGGCCAACTAGACACAAGGTCAGTGTTGTTGCGGAGTATTTACACCCCAAACACGGCACATGCCTCGTTCTTGGCACACCTGTCCCTGGTTCTGACCTGCTGGTCTCTCATTTCTTGGCTCCTTGGGGAGATTTTAACTGTGTCCTAGATCCACACATGGACGGCCACATCTCCCACTGCCGACCTCACTGGTGGTGACAGTCGCCACTTGCCTTTCGCAGTGGCTTACTCATTGATCCCTCCGTGACAGTTGGTGTGTCATGCAGCCTGGGACTCTGGAGTATTCTTATTATTCCGTTCTCCATGAACTGCATGTGTGATTAGACCGCTTCCTCAGCCACTCCAATCTCTAACCACAGGTTACCGGGGCTGAATACCTCTGGAAAGCTTTTTTGGACCATAACAAACTGCAGTTACATCTTGAGTGGGGATGCCGGGACCCCCAGTCCCCACATAGCGACTTTAGCCTGCCATGTTAGAAGACCAGGTCTTCAGGGAGGAGACTAGGGAGGCCATCACACATTATTTTGAGGATAACTGGAGATCAGTCACCGCCAGACTACTCAAATGGGAGGCGCTCAAGGTCATCAGGGTTCAATGCATTGGGCGATGGTGAGGGCTAGGGCGGGCCTGCAGAGACATCTGGTGCAAACCGAGGTGTCCCTGAGGCCGCTAAGAAATAGCGGCCAGCTCGAATCCTAACTGAGGCCCTGGAGCATCATGCACGCTTGATAGAGCAGCTGCGCTGTCTGGACTTTAAGGCCTATCAAGCCACAATGCACGCTGAGGGAGATAAATCAGGCAGATTTCTAGTGTGGCTTCTGCGTAGCATAATGCCTGCAATCCCCATCACACTGCTCAGAAAAATCCCCGACTCAGTGTTTGTAATGCATTATAAAGCACTGTTTGCCCCTCCCCATTGATCAGCAGGAGCACATCAAAGAGTTCCTACACGATATAGGTCTGCCCACCTTGGACCCCCTAGATAGGGAGACACTGAATTCTCCCCACACGCTCCAAAAAATCAGTGGAACAATCAAGGGTGCTGCCACACAGAAGACACCAGACCTTGACGAATTGCCTGTAGAGTTCTACAAAACATATGAGCCCCTGTTGGCCGCCAAACTGTTGGAGGTGTACCAGGCTGCGAACACAGAGGGCTGTCTCCCATAGTCGCTCCATGAATCATTATTACTGTCCTTGCCCAAACCTGACAGGGACCCACTGGAAGTCACTTCTTATAATCCGTTATCCATGCTGGGAATGGACTATAAAATTCTTGGTAAGATTATAGCGATCCGCCTGTTAGAACACATAACACAACAGCTGCACCTTGACCAACATGGTTTCATCCCAGGAAGGTCCACCACCCTCAACGTTCAATGCCTCCATTAAGTAATATAGCAAGCTCCAGCCCAGTGGCCGTACGTGGCTTTGAAATGGCATTTTACACAGTAGACTGTGGCTACCTGCCGACTGCAGCCCCTAATTCATCTCTTTTATACTGCACCCGTGGCCCAAGTGAAAATTGGGCAACTAATTTCACCCCTGTTTGCAGTAAATAGAGGAACCCGTCAAGGCTGCCCCTTTAGCCACTCTTATTCGCCCTCGCGATGGAGCTGTTATCCCAATGGCTCTGTCAATGCAGTGGGGATCCCCCTGGCTGGGGGTGTGCACAGTCTCGCTTTATGCAAATGACTTACTAATTTAAATACAAGACATCTGGGAGGGGATCACTGGGAAAGCGGAGACCCTTGGGGACTTCCGCAAGGCCTCTGGACTCGGGGCGAACTGGACCAAGTCGTTTGTGCGCTTTCACGCTATGAGGAGCTTATCCCCTGCAGCAACTAATGGGAGATACCCCCTCATTAAAATGGAAGCTTAGCACATTCCGAACCTGGGGATCCGCATGTGCCATGATACACAAGATCCCATTGACGGGAATCTTGCCAGAGCCATCTCCTCCTTGCGCCCCTAGATGACTTTTTGGAGCACCCTACCTCTCACGGTGCAAGGGAGAATATCATTATCCAAAATAGTGATGCTCCCTCGCCTCTTATACTTCTTCCATAATCTTCCAGTAAATATCTCACGGTCCACCTTTAGGTCCCTGCATGTCACACTGCGTACCTTTACATGGAACATAGGGAGGAGACGAGTAGCAATGAGGAAGTTACAATTGCTAGTTGACAAGGGAGGACTGGGGGCACCCAACTTCGAGCACTACTATCTGGCGGTGCAGCTGCAGTGGCCTGCGAGATGGTTGGCAGGGCGTCAGATGGGAGAACTAAGCCCGCCGGTTGTGAACCAGGAGCAAGTAATGGTTGGTGGGGTACTTCTCCTACAGGCATGAATTCCCTGAGGGGTCACCAACTTACTAGCATGTTTCTCACCGTGGAAGGGTTATTGCTGGGTACATTGAAATGTAAAAAAACACAAGTGGTGACCAATCGATTCCTTGACCTGGCTCTCCCCGTAGCACGGCGTTCCATAGCTATGAACTGGAAGGCGCACAACCTTCCAGCCTTCAGCCATTGGTGCACAGCAATGCTTAAGCGTGGCAAGGCTGAAACAGTGGTGCTGCGGAGGGGGAAAGTTAGGGGGCTGCGAAAGATCCCAATTGTAGCTTGCTGGAATTGTCAACTCAATGATCTCCAAACTTTCCGAGAATCACTTGTAGAGTAGACAGGGGAGCCTCCCTGCTTCCCTCCCCGCACAAGATTGACCGCTACTCTCTGGATCCCTTTGCCTGGAAGGTCTTAGGGTCACCCCCTCCAAGAACGAGAGCCTCACTTTCAGAGGAATATGAATCTGCCTACTGGCATAAGTGTAGGGGGTGTAAAGCACAGATCGCCGGACTACACGCTACACTAATCAGCAAGGACTGTTGTAGAGGCTCACGTGTCGTAACATTAACTAGGTGGACGGCCTGATCCAGAGTGACATGACTTTTATGATCTGTGGGTTTATAATGTCACTGTACATTTGTTTAAAATTTGAACCGGCAGCTCCTATACTACATACTGTCTATACATAAACAATTTGTAAGTTCATATTGTCCACCACAGTACTGTACAGTATGTATTGCAATGAAAACTACTAACATTGGTTATAAAAAAACATATTGCTGAATACAGCATATTATTGAAAAATAAAATTCACTAAAAAACTTTTTTAAAGACAAGTAATGGTTAATCTTGCTCCACCTGCAAAAAACACACAGTCAAGTACAGAATGTGCTGCTTACATGGCAGAAAAAAGAAAACTATAGATAGCTGTCATTTTCCCCATCCAGGCAAAGAGAAGGTCCTTAGACCACCTACAGAAGAAACGCAGATGGGTGGTAATATTTCTGACATTATTTTGAGGCATAATATATTTGATTTATTAATGGTTTGTCTGTGTGAATGGAACGTTGTTTGCAGAAGGTTTGCTGTGTTCAGGTCTCAACATGACTTATTCTATTATTTAATTCAGGTCGGACCTGAGCAGAATGTAGAAACCACAGGCTCATTTTAACATTCACCAAGACCATGAGGGGTTTTAAATGTGCTTCGGCCCAAGACATAGAGTGCTTTGCGGTATTGAGTGTTTGTTTAAGCCACAGGGACACCACAGTCCATACTTTCTCAATGCCCCACTGTTTCCCAACAGGCATTACTGTGAATCTGGTATGCAGTTTCATCACAGAATTTTAGAGTGAGGACAGGCAGTGAGCTGTCCTCTAGATTTTGACAGCAACTCTACTTACAGCTTCTACAAGTGTGAAATCCATCTGTGGTTGCAAATGAAGAACGGAAATCTGATTGTTAGGACAGGATTTTCTCCATGCCTTCACCTCCAAAGATTTGTGTTAGGTTGAGGAGCTTGAAATTAGCAGCAAAAGGCATTTCATCCTGGCTCGAACAGAGGACAGCCAAATACAACAAGGAAGTGAAAGGGGGACAGAACAGGTCATCCCCCACTCATTCAATCATAAACAACAATGGACCTATTCAGAGGGTGAAACCCTAGCTCAGTGATCCTTCCAAACAGTCACCCAACTTTGTGTGACGGACCAGCGGTAATCCTCATAACGTCTGTTCAGGAGGGACCTTGATCACCAGTTCGTTATTAAAATCAGTTGTGTCTGTGAATTCTCGCCCCCATTGTCTATCCCGCCCTCTGGTGTTAAAAGACCAAACAAAAGCACGTAGGAAAAAGGTGAGAAAAGGTTGGCAGTGCCTCACGGGAGTAACACCATGGGTGTCTGCAGACTGGTGCTGCCAGTGTACCAGATAGATAATCTGGATATACAGCAATATCAACTCTTTAGGGACTGGCGGGATCTGGACTGCAACGCCGCCATTCCTAGTCAAAAACCAAGCTACATAACACTGGCTATGTTACTTTATTTCGTGCTGTGTGTCTGCTCTTTGGGTTCTGCCCCCCAGAACCCAATGCTGAGAGCAAGGGGGGCCTGCTAGGGGCCCCCAAAGTCCCTTTCCGCTTGCCTTTTCATGGCGTGTTAACCGCCATGAAACAGTCGGCAGAAAGAGACATTGTAATCACTTCACGGTGCGTGAGCAGGCACCACCACTGTTTTAGAAATACAAGTCCAATGGAACAACGGCATCATTGAGCCCATCAGATCCGTGGTGGTTGGCCTCTCCAACCACCTACCATAGGCCTGAAAACTGTTAAGCGGAATAAGTTATTTTCGGAATGGCTTTCTCCAGCTTTCTACCACAGTAACAGGTGAACAGTTGTTATTTTTTATTTATAAAGTTGTATATAGCGCGAACATGATCCCAAAGGATATCAGAGCGCTTTATAACTTCAAACATCCAATACAATAACATTTTTAATACAGTTAAGGCATAAAATAAAATAGGCGAAACAGTTTCCCCTACCAGACTAGAGAAAAAGTAATTAAGAATAACTAAAAGATGTTGCTATTAGAAGGTGCCAAATGATCTGCATTGAACTTTAAAACAAAACAAAAAAACAACATTGTCTACAGAAGAACAGTGCCACGTATGCATTGTCATTTACACGTTTTTCAAAAAACACACCATACGTTACAACAGCAAACAGCGTGTAATTCTGGGTCCACAGTAGTAATATTGAAATGTCCTTCCAGAAAGGACAATTCATTGAAAGTGTAGTAAATGTACTCAGCTGCCAATTCAGTTGACTTGTGCACTACTTTCTAGTCAGTCTAATGCCATTATTAATTGACCTGCGCTAAACTACAAGTTTGAGAACTGGAGAGAGAGCAGTACAGTTTGCAAGTATGTGTGCTGGGTCTAGAAATCAAATTCTAAACACTAATGTACTATGCTTGGTGACCACATTGTACCTCTTAAATAAGCCTATGAACAGAGGTATATAGAAAACCTAAATAAATGTACAGAAATAAACAGACATTTGTTACAGAAGAGAAAGATAGCAGAGAAGGAGGGTTAGACAGGTGGGCTCAAGACACAAGCACACGAAACCTGTTCAGACAGTAACAGGACGTGAGAGAGCTCATTGCCAAATGAATATACACTGTAACAAAGCCTTCCTTACAAACGATAGTGTGAAAATGACTGATAAAAGAAAGGGTTCTTAAGTAGAACAAGAGAGCAACAAAAGTTACAACTGACACTGAAAATACACATCAACAAATCGCTATAAATATCTGTTTCGCACACATATTGGTGCACCATGGCATGCAAATATAGGCACATTTTCACCAAAACCCCGCCAATTTACAGAAATGTGGCCACGGAATTTGTTCTCTCTTACCCCAACACACAGAAATATCTTTGCTTCTTGAAATATAAAAACTATAAAATAAGGTTATCAACAAAGTTGCTACTCCACTGTAGCAGTACAATGACTGCCATTCACAGAGGAAAAAGTGCTTTAAAGTGACTGGTGAGTAAAGTGTGTGCGCAGGTCTGTTTTACTAATTGATCAAGTAATTAGCGATAACCTGTCCAAAAATATGGAATCTGCACAATTCCCTTTACTGTCATGCAGTCCTACAAAATTGTGTGCAAAGGACTAACCGCTTACACCAGTGTGCATCTGAATCATATACTGTACCCTTGGGCTTGCCCCTGCTGTTTAATTTTCTGACATGCCACCATATTGTGGGTGCACTGCCCAAGTTCAAGACACAAAGTAGAGTGTTACTCAATAGATCAACAGGAAAGTGTTCAACACGGTTGGCATTAGAGAGCACATTCACAAAGCAGTTAGGTGAAACATGGAAAGAACTACTTTCATACTGTGTGCTCATGGTAGGTAACAATATTAATTCATACCTGTAGCACTCTGTAATCCACAAGAACATTGAAAAGAAGCCACTGCCATATAAAATCAAACATTCCTCTGGCAGTAAAGGCTAAACACCCTTCTAAAAAACATACCATGCACATCTCAAAATCAACCCTGTCCCTGTTAGTCCCCTTGCAGGTGTGATTTAAACTAAATCCAAGGTGAAGTTACGAATGACATCCAGAGCGCCGCTGTCAAAGCCGCAGATGTCCAGCATGCCTCTGTCATCAGGGTCAGCAATGGTAAAACCATTGGACGTCATTCCGCACACAATCAGTTTAGAAGGAATGCCCATATTCTGAAACATAAGGCAGGAATACAATTTAAATACAACAGTGATTTTCAATGATGAACTGATTTGTCAACACATGTCGCATGTATTACAACATTTTAAAGGGTCAATCTAGCACTCTCATTGATAAACTACCTTAATGCCTCTACAACCCTCCTCTTCTTCTGAGAGTGTTGATTCTTTAATGATTCTTTCGCAATGCGACTTTATTGCACATCTTTTGGTTGATTTTATTCTCATCTGTTAGGTCGTTTCTTAGATATCCCCTATCAAAACCTCCAAAAAAAGGAAATTTCCTGCAAGACATCAGATTAGCATTTCTTTTATCTCCTTCCCTTCCCTGCTCGTATCTTCACTAACCCCTTCTTCCTCTGCTCGTTATGGAGCCTTTATCTTTAACTCACCCGACACACATTTACCAGGATCCTGACTGTTTCATCTTCAATATAAGAAAAATTATACTTTCTATTTCCTTCCTCCTATATTAAACGTCCATTATAAATCTTAATATTTTCCCACTGATGCTCACTCTTAAGTTAAATATGCATGACTTATTTTCCAGTCTCTTTTTATTCATCACTTCATTTCCTTTAAATGACTCTGCACATATTCCTCAGTATATTATTAGACTCTGCTGGCGTCACCTCTCCTACCATCTCCATCTTCACTGGGAGTTTTTTTAAAATGTATTTTAGAAGTATATATCATACATAACATTTCTCACAATTAAATAAATATAGATTTGAAGACTGATTGTGCTAGAATGCCCTGAGGTGTCTTAAAATGCCGGAACCTGTGAAACTGTTAAGTATTATAGCATGAGTGCAACCAATCACTTTTTTAATATTCCTCAAGGAACAAGGCTACGCACTCTCATGTAAGCAAGTACAAAAAGCCTAAAGTTAATTGAGTCATCCTTATACAATATTTCTCAATGAGCAATACCAACGTTGTTCTGAAAGTCCATAGTGGAGTCGTTTTCTGGGGCTGCGTTACACTACAGTCTAGATGGTCTTCAGGTTGACTTAGTGCAAGGGGCTTATTGTTCAACCAATGGTCATGCAATTCTTTGGAACAAATACATCACACTAAAACTAAACAGGACATCAAAACCAAAAAGACAATGATAGTAGACATGTTATACACAAACAGGCTGTCATTCCTCTTTCTTTTCAAACTGAACCAAACATTAACTAGAAGACATTAAAGGTGATCACATACAACTTTGCTCTCAAGTCTGATGTGAAGGTTAGGCCTGGCCTAAATTCCCCCATATAAGGAATTCGATTCATTACACTTATCGCTGCTTCGGGCATTTGCAGCGAAGCAGGCTCGCCATTATTGACTGTTATCCCAAGCCTTTTCCCTGATAAGCTAGTACCCTCTTTGTCTTTCCAACCCAGCTTAATAAGGCTTTCGCCGCCTTAAGGTATGCTGAGGAATCTCTGCGTCACTGAGTGGATGAGAAACAACTGCCTGAAACTCAACACCGACAAAACAGAGGTACTGAACTTCTGGAACAACACCTCCCCATGGAATTACTCCTGGTGGCCCTCTGAACTAGGAACCTCACCCGCGACTGACGGACCATGCCCACAACCTCGGCATCATCCTTGACCGCAAACTCACCATGAAAAGTCAGATCAATGCGGTCTCGTCCACCTGCTTCTTCACTCCGACTGCCCCATTACGGGATGGGCAGTTGGACCAAGCTGGGACCGCCAACGCCGCCAAGAAACTGCCGTTTCCTGGAAGTGGCGCGGCAGTTAGAGGCCCCAATATGATTGGCGGAGCTGCCACGGTCCTGCCAAGCATATTTTGAGTTTCCTCTTTGCAGGAGGTGACATGGAGGTTTTTACTCCATGTCAACCATGGCAAAGCGGAAAGAAAAGGGGCCCTACAGGGCCCCCTGTGCCTCCTCCGCTTGTGCATGCACACTGGGGGGCATAACATGTGCCCCCCTGTGTGCATACACAAGAGTTCCTGCACGGCATGGACTTCTCAGTCCATGCCGTGCAGGAACCTTGTGAGGCATCCCATTGCAGTGCCTTTTTTAAAGGCACCACAGCCTTTGAAAGAGGCACCGCTCTGGGTACGCCACGCCACCTGCCCGCCAAACTACAAATCATTTTTAATCTGACAGATTGGCGGCAGCGAGTCTCGGTGGTGTGGGGGTGTGGTGGTGGAGTACCGGCCAACCCTGCACCGCCGAAACTCGTAACCGGGACCAAAGTGAGGTAGAATTCGGAGCTATGGAGGGCTTTAGGGGGAGTTTGAGAGTTTAGCACTTGGACCTCCCTAGTTGAGGCTTAGGTTGTGTCAAATGAGGTTAAATAAACTAACATTGTTAATAAACTAACACTGTTGTTGGGCATATGGCCATTTTAGCAGGTTATTGCTATTTCAAAAGTACTGGGGATTCCCTGACTAAAGCAAGTTAATCTTTAAAAAAAAACAATAATGGAAAAAGTCCAGTTACTGTGGCATTCTATGACAGATTCAACTTTTGCTTTTCTCCCCCTTCCCCTCTTTCTGTGAGTGCCGCTCCAGGCCTGCAGCAAAACAATTCAGTGCTACTTATGGGTGTTTTCTGTGGTACAGATTAACTACAGAACATTGTGATTGTTAGACATTGTTTAAAGAAAACAAGCAGACCTCTCTGTATGCCTTTAGGGCCAATGACGGATGAGTGTTCTGTACATTAGTCTCATTGTCTGTGAACACAATGAAGACATCAGCAGCAGTGTTGGTTTGCTGGGCCCAAAGCATGGGGAGAGCGCAGTCTGTGTTCCCCATTGTAATCTAAAAAAAAAAGAAACAATTAAAATATTTTAGGCTCGCTCTCATTTTAGAACTTGTGATCCTGCAGGAATTAATTACTTACAAGTGATTAATCAAAACGTATAAATAAAGAATACAAAAACACACAAAAAAACAAGTGGCAACTTAAAACTCTTAAAATAAATGTATAAACAAGTCACATGTGAGCATTTCCACTCTGAAGTGGGACAAAACTTTGCCTAGAGGCTAGGTTGCTGAACTTACAACCAGGAGGTCAGGGTTTTGATCCCAACTTCATCAATTCACCACAGAATTTGGGAGTTTGAGAAAATCTCCTTATCAAACTGTGGCTCAAATTGTAAATATGCACAACACAAAAATGTGGAAACAAACTTGTAGTGTGCAATCCAGTATCGTGCTAAATATGAGCCCTATTTAGAGTTTGGTGGACAGGGTCCTCCATTGCAACAGCGACTGAGTCCCCTCTCCACCAAACTGAAGATCCGTCTACCTCATTTAAGATAGGGCGGACCTTCAGTATGTCGACGGTGGAGACTACTTCGTCTCTGCTGCCATCATACACCTCCGATGGCCCAAAAGAGGAACGTCTGTCAGAGGTTTTGCTATTTGTCCGTCCCCCTATTTGGAGTGGGTTGAAAATTTGACAAGTTTTCACTGTCTGTCATTGCCAGGTATAACCTGATGGTAAGGGGCAGTACAAACTGCAAAATGGCACCCATGCCGTAGGAGAGAAAACTTTCATGTCAATTTGGTCATTGCTTTTTTTATTTTCCCCCAAAAATTGTGCTGTGAGATTTTGTTTTCATGATGCCGGTTCCTGGAAAGGCAAGAGATGTGCCCTGTCAAGGAGACATCTCTAAATTTCGCAGGCGGAGAAAGCTTTGCATGGCGGGAGTAAAGTACCCTGCCAAGGCGACGATACATAATCCATCCTCCAAACTGTAAATTTGGCCTAATATATTTTCACTCAGCTCACCATGATTATCTCCTTTCTGTAAACTGGTCTCAATCAGACCCAACACATACCAAACTGTTCAAGGTACGGCCATTATTGTTACAATACAAAACATTCTACTCCACCATTGATTAACAGTTTGTTGTAAGACAGTAACCTTGAAATGACAATTCCGTCATTCCTCGCACTTCAGCTCAAGATCCTTATTTTTCCTGGCAACCACTCCATGCTCCCAGATATCTACCAGTCTAAAAAGGATATATTGAGCACAAAGCTCTACTTAGTTTCCAAACATGAACTGTTTAAGCTTTACAAGAAATCCCACAGCCTGTTACTCCTACTTGCAGCGACATGGCTAGAAAAGGGAAGGGTAATTTCATTACATCCTAAAAAAGGAGGAGGAGGAGATGGGGTCAGGGTTTGGGAATGATCTTCTGTTGTGGTGTTCCCTTCTAGCATTCACAATGGGAGGAGTGAGGGGACCAAGGAAGCCGAGATCACAGATGAGGTTTAGGAGTCCTAGTCCCAGGACTATCACATCCTCTGCTTTTTTCACAATATGTTTCACATATGTGACAGTGTCGTTGTCATATTAAAGCATTCTCTTGCCGCTAGTACAGGCCTCACACCTACATTTTAGACATCTTTTCACTCATAATTCAAAGGGGTGACACTTCCTGTAACTGAGCTTGGTGGAATTCTAGCTAGGGCCATAATGGATATTGCATGCTGTGTACTACTGTTCCAGTGGATACTGCAGGAATCAGTATGCCTTCTCCTGAACTCACCTGCCTGAGCAATGTCAGCTCTACTAGTCTGTTTGACTGAAAGCGACACAGGTATTTTGCCCATTGGTGGACGTAGCAACCATGTACTTCTTTATTTTGGCATTCACTGTTCAATCCTAGTGGAACTGTTAGTTTGGAAATGGGGTTGACAGCTGTAAGTTATCGAGCCTTTTTCTAAGTGACTTGATATGACCCAGGATTCATCCTGAAAAATGTTATATGGAGTGAACTCTCAAATTATACAGAGGAAAATTACCTGTTATCCAATTTATTATCTCTTTATTTAAAATCATTAGACGTCACTAAACATGAAATTTTAAGTCACAGTAAAATACCTAAAGTGAAACGATGATCGAACAAAAATGTTGTTATAAAGATTTTTTACATTGTGTAAATATTAAAATACTATACTTTAAGTGTACATTTCTTAAAATGGGAGCAATCGACCAGCAAAATGCAGGAGGCCGTCCGCCCCAGTATCTTCAGAGTTGACCTCACTGAAATCCAGGACTAAGGATGCAAGAGGGAATTTCCTGGGGAAAAGGCACAAAACAAACCAAGTCCATAATTGCTCCAATGAAACAGCGTCTCTGAGAAGGAGTCAAGAGTGACGTTGGCATTCTGATAGTGAACCCTAGGGATGACAGGAGCTTCACAGAAGTCTGAAAGTGGCTGATGACTGCCTGAGGTAAGCCCGCCTTCAACAGCCAGTCATCGAGGTAGGAGAATTATGGCACCCCTGACCTCCAAAGGTGGGGGTCCTCGATCGAGGTCAGACCGGAGTCGATTCAGCAGCGAAGAGAACTAACTGAACTTCTGCCTCCTGCATCAATAGAGGCAGCATTGGCATTGAAGTGCCCAGGGCCAGCATGGGTCATGGTGCCAGAAGCAGGGTCGGAAGGGAAGCTGGAGGCAAGACAAACTCAGAGAGTCCAACTGGTGCCCAAGACAAACCCACTTGCGGTACTTCTCTCTGCTCCTTGTGGCCCGAAGGCATACCAGGGGGTGTCAGTTAGGATCCCAAGAGCAGGAGCATAGCTGTGCAGAACCCTTCGATGAGATGTGGTGTGGATGTTGGCCCTGGAAACTCGGGTTGTGCCTGAATGAGCTGTGGGATCACCTACGATTTCCGCCGACTTCTGGAGCGAGATCGAGATGTGCGATGACGCCCCATGCTTGTGAAGGCGAATGTGAGTGGTGGAAAGGAGGGGAATGCCACTTCAATTTCTTGTGCATCTTTTTTGATTTACCTGACAATTTTGACCTTTAAGAAGACCGACCTCTAGAGTGACCGGACTTTTTATGCTTGGTGATGTAAAGCTTCACCTCACAGTCCCTGACGGCCTTCAGAATTATCGACGTGCAGTCTTTGCAGGTCTTTGAGTCGTGACTCGACCCCAGACACCACCTGTGGTACCTGATGGGGAGTCTGTCACAGACATTTGTTTTCAACAGTCCAACCAGGGCTTAAAACCTGTTTTGGGGGAGATATCCCTTGCCAACTAATATTTTATTTTTAGGTAAATGTTTCTGAGAGACAAGAAGGAGCTCTAGATCTGTGTCTGGTGGCTGGGAAAGCAAGAAACAAATATTAGCACACAAGGATGGCATCTCTATAGGCTCTGCATGTCATTTCCGGAGTGGAATCGCTTCAGTGTGAAGCCGCATGGTGCCACCTGATGGTGCACAGAGTTACTGCTGAAAGGTTTCTGGATCCAGTCTAACGTCTGCAGAATATTCAAAAGGTGAGGAATCTGTGGCGAAAAGTTTTTTATATCAAAAACTAGGATTACCATAGTACACTCTCCACTCACACCCCAAGCCCTCAGAGCCCACATTTAGGGGCTCATTAGGATTGCGGATTTCCTGCATCCTCCGGGCCGGCGGAAGCCACCGCCGGCCCGGAGGATGCGGGAAATCTGCTGCGGACTGAAAAAGACCCCCCGCCAGATTAGGATGGCTGGGGGATCGTTCTTCAGTCCGCAGCTTTTCCGCCGCGGTCGCCTTCCGACCGCGGCAGAAAAGCAATAACATCGGTCTATCAGACACCGCCAGCCATATTATGATCGCGTAGAAAGTATGCCTTTCCGCCGTGGAAAAGCATACGGAGATTGCCTTGGGGGGCCCGTTGCGGGCCCCCTGGGTGAAGGGGGGGTGGGGGGTGCATATGGGGGGTACCTATGGTGCCTGCCGCTTTGTGCACGCAAATGCTGTGCATGCATTTTTAACAGCTTGAAGCTCCACCCGCCGCAATGTTAAAAATAGAGGATGTGACTGCCACCCTGGCGGTCACATCCTAATCTGTATGGAGGGACCGCCGCTGCCCCTGCGGACGGTCCCTCCTACTCTATGGTGACGGACGGACGATCTCAAGTCCGCCGCCATCATAATCGACCCCTAAGTGTGGACAAAGACTTTTTTCATCTTAAAGAATCCCAAAGTGGGCAGGATTGGCCTAGGAACATGTACCCCATTGGTTAGGGCGTACTCCAGCCGCGGTTGGTAGGGGAGTACTTGCCGGGGCGGTGACGTGGGGAGGGGCAGGGTGGGGGGTAGCAATGTATGGATAATGGAGGTTTGCAGGTAAGTAAACATTTAAATAAATCAAACGAATTTCGTTGCGCGCACTGCATTGCATTTGGGGATGCAGTACACGCAACGAAATTCGTTTGATTTATTTATATGTTTACTTACCTGCAAACCTCCATTATCCATGCATTGCTAACCCCCACCCTGCCCCTCCCCCTCCCCAGGTCACTGCCCCGGCAGGTACTCCCCTACCGACCGCGGCTGGCGTACTCAGGAGTCATTTCTACCCACTAGCTTGCGCCAGGCATATATGTGGAACCGCCATGCACCCACTTCAGAACACTAATGGAGCTGTGTAAGATCAGAAGAGGGCTGAACCTGAAAAGAGCCCCAAAGTAGGGGACCTATTCTTTGGCATGTACCCAGGACAAGAAGTGAACTCCAAGGGTCATAAGACTAAACTCCTGTTAAAATTCTACCGGGACACAGCAACCTCTACAAGGCTATTCCTGCAAATGCCCAGCTGACCAGTGGCACCCGGACTGGACTCTGCTGTTTGGCCTCTGCCTGACACTCTTCGAGCTTCTAAGTGCCTCCCCTGAGGTCCTGGGGGCTTCAGAAGTGTACTCTTGTGGTGGATTGGGACTAAAAAGGTCTAAAGTCAGAAGTTGAAATCTTTCTCTTGTGGTGGATTGGGACTTAAAAGGCCTAAAGTCAGAAGCTGAAATCTTTGGCCAGGTCGAACCTCTCTGGCGTATTCGACCTGAGCTCCATCACAGTAAGCATCAAACTGCACCTAGTGTGACCACTAAATATCATTGGCACTTTATGTTTATTGGCACTATTCATTACATTTTATTCTATTTTTCTAATTCAGTTTGGGATTTGTATTGCTCTGCATTTTGATGTTATTACTGTTTTGGTACTGCATAAATAATTGCCTCAAGTTAAGTCTGTTTGCTCTGCTGCCATAGCTACCAGGGAATTGTGCTCAGGTTGATTTAGTGACTTTGATGGTTCACCCAGACTAGGATTGTGGCTGTTCCTTGAGGTGGGCTGTCACCCACCACAAATGATAATCCAATGTCTTATTTTTCACAATGGCTTCTCAGACAATTCAATACGTTAGAGGGTAAGCGGGAAACAATCAATAGGCAACCATTATTGCTTATTTGGCTCGAGCCCCCCCACACGCCCCGGGGACCGCCACCTGCTCGAGGCACTAAGTCTTTAATTTGGGGGGTCCGTTATGGACCCCCAAGACCCGGGGACCACCATCCCCCAGGGCTTTGAAAATGTTGGGAGGGGGGCCACGCGGCCCCCCTCCTGGAGCCCTTGATGGCACTGGGGATCGCCCCCCAAGGGCTGGCTCCTGCAGTATCCTGGGGTGCCCACCCCCGGGACACTGTAGTTTGCTATGGCAGGGCGGGAGCCTCGTGGCTCCTGCCCTAGCAAACTTGTTTTGGATTTTGAAAGAGAGAGCAGGGAAAGCTGCTCTCTCTTTCAAAATGCAAACCATATTGCTTTTCCACACGGGGAGCTGCATCTTAGCAGCTCCCCATGTGGAAAAGCAATGCCGGCTCCCGAGGGACGCGGGGAGCCGGCGGGACCATGGGGGGATTGGGGACCCCCCCACTGCCCCCAATGGAGAGGGCCAGCCCCGGGGGATGGAGTTCCCGGGGCTACAAGTGGCCCGGGAAGCTCCCCAAATTTTTCAAAATAAATAAATAAAAATAAACAAAGGCCGGCCCCGGGGGATGGGGTCCCCGGGGCCATAAGTGGCCTGAGGAGGGGGGCAATGCAGCTCCCCTCCAAAAGAATTTAAAAGAAAAGCCCATGCCCCGGGGGATGGGGTCCCTGGGGCCGATTAAGGCCTCGGGAGGGGGGCCACGCAGCCCCCTTCCAATTTTTTTTTTTAAATTAGGGGGCAGGCCCTGGGGGATGGGGTCCCCAGGGCCAATAAATTAGAAAACGAAGGGGGGCCACACAGCCCCCTTCTTAAAAAAAAAAAAGACTGGCATTGCGCCGGATGCCACACCCCCTTTATGCAGCACTGTGCAAACGCGCCCCCTGGCGTGTTTGCAGATGGGGAACAAACTCCCTTCGAATACTGGGGGTCCCTGTGGGCCAACTAGCCCACCAGGAAGCTCCAATATGCGCCAGGGGGCTGCGTTACAGAGAGGTGTTCTGAGGCCATACCCCTTTTACACCTCTGTGCAACGCAGCTCTGTGGCGCTTAATGGAGGTAGCTGGTGGGCTAGTTGCGCCCCAGGGACCCTCAGGATTCAAGGGGAGTTAATGTCCCAACTTAAAAAGCCCACCAGGTTCCTCCAGTAAGCACCACGGAGCTGCGTTGCAGAGTGTTGTAAAAAGGGGCGTGGCCTCTGCACACCTCTCTGCAACGCAGCTCTCTGGCACATACTGAAGGTACCTGGTGGGCTGGTTGGCTCCCAGGGACCCTCAGGATTGAGAAGGAATTAATTCTCCAACTTAAAACGCGCCACAGGGCGTGTTTGCAGTTATGTCACCTCAGGCCACGCCCCCTTCCTTCACCATTGTGCAAACGCGCCCCATGACAAGTTGTAAGTTGGGGAATTAATTATCTTTCAATACTGAGGGTCCCTGAGGGCCAACTAGCCCAACAGGTATCCGAGTATGCGCCAGGGAGCTGTGTTGCAGACAGGTGTTCAGAGGCCACGCCCCTTTTTACGCCTCTCTGCAACGCAGCTCTGTGGCGCCTACTGGAGGTACCAAGTGGGCTAGTTTGAGCCTAGGGACCCTTAGGATTCAAGGGGACTTAATCTCTCAACTTAAAACAGCCACAGGGCGCGTTTACACAGTGGTGAAGGGAGGGGACGAGGCCTGAGGTGACGTGTGCAAACACGCCATGTGGCGCGTTTTAAGTTTAGGAAATCATTCCCCTTCAATCCTGAGGGACCCTGGGGGCCAACTAGCCCACCAGGTGCTTCCAGTAAGTGCCACTGCACTGCATTGCAGAGAGGTGATGCAGGCCGTGCCCCTTTTTACACCTCTCTGCAATGGCGCTTACTGGAAGTACCTAGTGGGCTAATTTGCCCCTAGGGACCCTCAGGATTCAAGGTACCTTAATCTCCCAACTTAAAACGGCCACAGGGCATGTTTACACAGTGGGGAAGGGAGGGGACGGGGTCTGAAGTGACATGTGCAAACACACCCTATGGCGCGTTTTAAGTTGGGGAAATAATTCCCCTTGAATCCTGAGGGACCCTGGGGGCCAACTAGCCCACCAGGTGCTTCCAGTAAGCGCCACTGCGCTGCGTTGCAGAGAGGTGGTCCAGGCGTGCCACTTTTTACACCTCTCTGCAACGCAGCTCTGTGGCACTTACTGGAGGTACCTAGTGGGCTAGTTGGACCCTAGGGACCCTCAGTATTCAAATGAAATTAATCTCCCAACTTAAAACGGCCACAGGACGTGTTTACACAGTGGTGAAGGGAGGGGATGGGGACTGTGGTGACGTGTGCAAACACGCCCCATGGCGCGCTTTAAGTTGGGGAAATAATTCCCCTTCAATCCTGAGGGCTCCGGGGGGCCAACTAGCCCACCAGGTGCTTCCAGTAAGCACCACTGTGCTGTGTTGCAGAGAGGTGGTCTAGGCCGTGCCCCTTTTTACACCTCTGCAACGCAGCTATGTGGCTCTTTCTGGAAGTACCTAGTGGGCTAGTTGGAGCCTAGGGACCCTCAGGATTCAAATTAACTTAATCTCCCAACTTAAAACGGCCACCGGGCGTGTTTACACAGTGTTGAAGGGAGGGGGCGGGGCCTGAGGTTACGTGTGCAAACACGCCCTGTGGCGTGTTTTAAGTTGGGGAAATACTTCTTCAATCCCGAGGGACCCTGGGGGCCAACTAGCCCACCAGGTGCTTCCAATAAGCGCCATTGCGCTGCGTTGCAGAGAGGTGGTCTATGTCGTGCTCCTTTTTACATCTCTCTGCAACGCAGCTCTGTGGCACTTACTGGAGGTACCTAGTGGGCTACTTGGACCCTAGGAACCCTCAGGATTCAAGGGGACTTAATCTTCCAACTAAAAACGGCCACAGGGCGCGTTTACACAGTGGTGAAGGGAGGGGACAGGGCCTGAGGTGACGTGTGCAAACACGCTCTGTGGCGCCTTTTAAGTTGGGGAAATACTTCCCCTTCAATCCTGAGGGACCCTGGGGGACAACTAGCCCACCAGGTGCTTCCAGTAAGCACCACTGTGCTGCGTTGCAGAGAGGTGGTATAGGCCGTGCTCCTTTTTACATCTCTTTGCGATGCAGCTCTGTGGCGCTTACTGGAGGTACCTAGTGGGCTACTGGAACCCTAGGGACCCTAAGGATTCAAGGGGACTTAATCGCCCTACTTAAAAGGGCCACAGGGCGTGTTTACACAGTGGTGAAGCGAGGGAACGGGGTCTGAGGTGACATGTGCAAACACGCTCTGAGGCGCCTTTTAAGTTGGGGAAATAATTCCACTTCAATCCTGAGGGACCCTGGAGTCAACTAGTCCACCAGGTGCTTCCGGTAAGCGCCACTGCGCTGCATTGCAGAGAGGTGGTCGAGACCATGCCCTTTTTTACACCTCTCTGCAATGCAGCTCTGTGGCGCTTACTGGAGGTACCTAGTGGGCTAGTTGGACCCCAGAGACCCTCAGGATACAAGGGAACTTTATCCCCCACCCCCAACTTAAAATGCCCACAGGGCGTGTTTGCACCCATGTCACCTCAGGCTCTCCCCCTCCCTTCATCATGTGCAAACGCACCCCGTGGCGGGTTTATAAGAGGTAGTTTTAATCCCACTGCCCTATTATGTACTAGGGGCTTACAGAAGAGGCCATGTTATTCACAGGGGTACCCCAACGCATAGTGTTCCCTAGTGTATGTAGGTGTTTTCACTGTATTCTAAGTGTCTTTTAGCATAGCACTGGCTCTAGGCCTGGTTAGTCAGAGTCAGTTACCACCAGTACCCGTCTGAAAAAGTTGTGGGCACAGGATGATTTTGCAACAAGGCCTCTTTCTGCTCCTCTGTTGGTTCTTTTTGCACATGTCTTGCTTCTTCCTACACTTTTCTTCATCTTTGTGGACTTCTGTTGCTTCTTTCTGCATTTCTTATTTTTCTTTCTATGCATTTTTTCTTCTTTCTTCCAACATGTCGTACCTCCGTAGGCATTGGTAGAAACTAGCATTCAAAAAACCTTAGAAATTCACTGAAAAAACTTAGGTTTAAAGCACGTTATAGTTAGAAATTAGCATTTTAAAAACCTTTGAAATTCACTGAAAAAACCATAGGTTTCAGGGGCGTTATAGGTAGTTGGGCATTTCACTCGTACAAAACGATTGAAATTCCCGTTAGAGTTAGTTCAGCTAACTATAACTCGCGCGCCTGCAACGCACTGCTGATGACGTCACATATTACATCACTCATGACATGGTCAGTGACATCACTCATGACATCACTGATGACATCTCAAATGACATGCGCAGACCTTCTCATGTGCCAGCGTTATTTTATTTCAGCATGTTGTCACGAAGCGTTTCGGCCGTCCAAGCAGCCTTGATCATATATATATTTCTTCACATTGCTTGCGTAGCAGCCGCCGCAAACTTCTGACCAGAGGGCTCGTCGTCACAGCAGACCACCCAAGCTCGGTCCGAATTTAGGGAATTGACTTTCCTCTGCAAACAAGAATTGACAATGCCGTATTTTGACAAATATAAGGTTTTATTTGTCGGCTGATCGGACGCATTTCGCTTGTACCAGCAGGCTTGTTTACCAACCAAGTTTTTGCCAAAATCAACCATTTTTTTAATTCTGCGCTTGTGATGTATCACGCGTTAAACTACAAACACAATGCTATGGAAAACAGACTCATAGAATTACAGAGATATTTGCAAGTGCATATTTATATTTCATCTTTTGCTGCAAACAATTAAAACCTTTTCTTTGAATCGTCAAGAAAATTAATTCTACCGCGTTTTAAGACCGTATTAATATTTCATACCTTATAGTCATAAAACCATTTCTCAAACTGCATTACATGCCATGTAGCATAACTCAGCTCATTCCATTGACCAAATATTTTATGCTTTTAATTCACCGATTCAGTTTATACACCTATCTACTATACACATTAGCTCCATCCCAATCGGGGATTTCAGTAACTTGTATTTCTTCCCAATTACGGGTTTATTCGGAAATTCTGCCCCAGTGGGCTATAGCTCTGATCCAATTCTACTCTATACAATAACACTTATGCTCAATCTTGCCCATGTGGGCTATTGTGGCTTTATATAATCATGCTGTTCAATTCTGTGATTTCTGCATTGTGTAAACATAGTGCTGAAAACTAACCAAAAAAGTGCAAGTGTTAACAAAACTTACAATTATTAAAAACAAAGAATCCGAAGGAGCTTCTTGACTAATTTAAACTGTATGGCTAGCTAAATTTCCAGAGAGTTCACAGATGTGTATATAAATCTTCTTTCATATTGAGCCCGGCCGGAGCACTCGTATCTAGCTCTAATATGTAACAGGATTCTAACCTTCTTAATTTCTTCAGTCTGTCTCCTCCTCGAAAATGAGGCGCAATGGAATCTATGACAAAGTATGCTAAACCTTGTTCATTCTTATTACGGTGCTTTTCAAAATGGCGCGCCACTGGATATGACTTATCGCCATTTTTGATCGCTCTAAGGTGTTGCAGCACTCTCTTATGTACCAGAAGAATTGTGCTACCCATGTACTGAAGATTACAGGGACTTCCTAGCACATTTGCCAGGGTTATCTAAAAAGGAAAGAAAAATAAAGGGACAGTAAAACTGTATAACCAAATTTGCTATCTACGTGCTAGAAAATCTTCAGTACGTGGGGAGTACAATTCTGGAGGCGTGGAGGCAGTGGTATGATGCTTTCAAGACCTACTTAGGAGTGATTGATGCTTCCAGATTTAGACCAGAGAGGAGAAAGTATTTGCTGTTGCACTCATTAGGTTTTGAAGGCAGATCGACTTTCAAACATCTTCCTGATGCTCAAATGGTTGAGGGAAAGGAGGTTCGATGTTGCTCCCAGCCTAGTGGTGTAGAGGCACAAGATCTTCAAGAGAGAGCAAAAGTTTGGAGAGATGTTGACACATATCTCTGTAATGCGCAAATTAGCTGCAGAATGTCAGTTTGAAATAGTTTTTTAGGGAAACTTATTAGAAACCATTTCATCAGCCACTGTACAGATAATTCAATCAAACAAAAATTGCTGTCAATGGGGAATCTATCTTTGTCAGATACCATCAGGATTGTGAAGAGCATTGCGACATCCATTAAGTCAGCTAAGGAACTGTAAGACAAAACCGTGGAGCAGGTGAATGCAGTGCATTCAAGAAACGATAAAGGAAGGTTGAACAAACCTTCTTCCTTAGAGTTGACGGCTACCAATCCTGTGTAGCAGAATACGTTTTTTAAACAAAGTAACATTTGTTTCAGGTGCGGGTATCCTGCCCATCTCAAAGCGGGAAACGTGTGGCCAGTAAATAATTTACAGTGTAGACTGTGTGAAAAGATTGGACATTTTGCCAAAGTCTGTCAAAGTGCAGAGCGTAAGGGATCCAGGATTTCAGCTGTTTGTGGTGATTATGAGACAAATGTAAAAAATCTAGTGTGTGAAGTTCAAGATATGGTCTTAGTTGTAGGTCATGATGAAATGGAAAGGGCTGACCAGGAACAATGTGTAGACCCATATGTTTATGTTCAGTTAGGGGACGAACTTCTCCATCTTCTGGTTGATTCTGGAGCAAGAATAACTTTGATCACACAAGAGTTGTTCCAAAAGAAGTGGCCAGGGCGCTCTTTGTCTCCACCTGATAGATTTCCTTTCTTGTATGAAGGGAGGAAGATAGAACTTCTGGGTTTCTTTGAGGATAGCATGATGTTTAGGGAGACGCATATAAGGTCAAATCTACGTGGCAGTGAAGGTGTTGAACATACTTGGGTGGTTCCATCAAGGGCTGTTTGGAATGGTCCTTGTCCCAGGAACTAAAGAACAGGTTACAGTGATTAGAGATTCGTGTGACATTGGAGCACTGTTAAATGTATTTCCTGAAAATATTTTCTAGTGATCTTAAGAAAAGTGTGGGATTCAAACACTAAATCAACACAAAGGAAAATGTAAAACTTAAGTTGAGGGGTGTCCCTTTTAGTGCTTGTGACGAGTTAGAGAAGGATTACGCATGAGAGGCGTCATGAAGCCTGTTGATAGGTCTTCAGTTGTCTGCTAGCCTTTTGGCTTTCTCAATGTTTGTTTTGTTTTTCTGTGGTTTATATAAATATTGTTGTGGGAGCTCCTGGGGTTTCTCTAACCATAAAAAAACCTGAAAAAAGCACACAAAAAAATGCTGGTCTCAAAAAGCACTCCTTAGTAGTTAGTCCCTGGGATTGAAGGGAACTATTTTTGTGTGTAGATGTTCTCCTTGTAAAAGAGCAGAATGTCGTTACTCGGAGTAAAGTAAGCCAGTGGTTGAAGTAGGCTGATAAGCTGCACCATGCTGCATGCTGTAGTGGGTGAAAGAAAAATGTGAATGACACAACAATAGATGAATGGATGAAGAGATTTGGCTAAACGCCAGCATAAATATATTTTATATAGTTTTACTAAATCAAAGGTCATGCCAGACAAAAAAATAAAACAGTGCGAAATAACTGGACCCTTCTGAAGGACTGACACATGGGCCACAGACCTCAGTGCATGTGTGAAATCACTTTTGGTATGCTCCTTAGGGCATTACATCGCTGTTGTGTTGCACGTCCTCTCTAGACACATGCCTTCCTTCTGCTGCCTGGCCTACTCAAGACTTTACTCACTATGGCACATTAGACCATGGGTGTCCTTGCCTGATAATGTTTGGTCTTCTCATATCACCAGTAGTCCACCAAGTACCATGCAGCAGGTATTAGACTAACAAAGTTCAGTGTGGTGCTCTGCATCACCGCACTGAAATGTATTGTCACGCATTATAGGCATAGCGCCTCTGCTGTCACTCAAGCCATTAGCGCTGCCTAAAACTGTTAAAGTAAACTGGAGTACAGCTGGCAGCACAGTGTGGCATGCACATGCTGCTCTCACAGGCGTGGGGTTCACACGGCTGGCTGAGCAAGTAGCAACTCTGCTGGCAGGCTGCTTGCTACAATGTATCATCATGAGAAGTTCTCAGAAGAAGATTGAGGCATGCCGCATGTCTCAGATCGACATCACCGGTCACGTTGAGGTGGTGCCCAAGGGCTACTATCAAGATCTGACAGCCCAGTGAGGCTGTGTGATAAACTGAGGTGCAGTGGGGACCAGACGTTACGTCCTGCAGTGCTGCCGGAGTTAACTTGTGGGAGGCACTGGGCTACTTTGCGGCAAATCATCATGGCATGGCAGCACTGCCTGCCCGAACTGGCTGTGGTTTGGCTCAGCTGTCTCAGTCTGAGCTGCAATAAATCTGTCCCACGGTACCAAATTCAATTGCAGAGACAGGGAAACTGGAGTGACTGTTGCAGGACTGTCACTGGACACGACAGGCCTGGCCGAGAGGCCTCACTGTCTGTAGCCGGGTGGCAAACGGTAATTGCTGTGATGGCTCGTGGTCTGAGCCTGCCACGCAGAGCAGAGTCGCTGCAAGTGCCTAGTGTGTACGCTCAATTGTAGACTCTGAGACTACAATGGAGCGTACATGCTAGGCAGGAGGATATCATTGGCATAACTGCGGACACGCAGGGAATGCGAGTTAAAGAACTTGATTTAGTTTGGGAGTCCTACTATGGCAACACCAGAATTCGGTTTCTTAAGGAAACACATTGATAAACAGAGGCCGGGACGGAATTACAACCGGCGAGAAGATAAGGATTACCAAAATACACGTTTACAGTCCTGATGAAGTCGCGGGATTGATTCCCCGAGTCGACGAAACACGTGTTGGCCAAGGCTAAGAACATAACAAGAAAATAAAGAACAGATGAACAAAAGAGTTTGGGCAATTTTGTGCAATTACTGTTAAACAATTATATGATCATACTAGCGTGTGCTGGAGGACAGAAATTGTTCTATTGTTGACTTATAATGCTGCAGCTGACCCCTCTGCTGCTGTGCTTCGTGCCTGTGGAGCACATATGCACAGTGAACTGAAAAGCAGATGTTGAATTGCATGCATGGATTACCAATCATGTCTGGCTCCATTTTAATTAAAGTAAGGTAGTACATTTGTGAGCAGTGTGCCCAAGCCCGCTCTGTTTGTGCCCGTCTTCTTAGTCTAGTTATGCTGTTCCCTCTTACTTGTTCTTTCACTCCGCTGCATCCTTTGCCGATCCCTATCTGCCCTTTGCTCTTTGCCACTGCACCCCCTCATTCAGGCGGGCAACTAGAGCCAAATTTCGGGGGGGGGGCTGAAAAATATTTCGAGGGGGGGCTAATTCTTCCAACCATAGACAGAGTGGCTGTAAGAAGGGGTGAACACACAACAAAAGCATCATTTACAAGTAAATGGTATTTTAAAGACCTGTGGAGTACTCGGGTTTGGCTGCAATTGGATGCCCGCCAGCCCGCGAATCTGTCTCCGCCCGGGCTGACACACACGAGGGGGGGAGGGGGCTGAAGCCCCGTGAGCCCAATGGGTGTTGTGCGCCTGCCCTCATTCGGCTCTCTCAGTTTCGAGACCTTCCCTGAGGAGCAGAAGAATCATTGATTGACACCTACCTGCTACTGTCCTGCAGTGCCCGGCAGGACTGTCCCTGCAGCTGAGCATTGGCTGCTCTGCTTTGTGCTCATGGTCTGGTACTGACTGGCACAGGACACCGAAAAGCAGATTTTATTTTACTTTTTGTATGCATCGATCAAACAGCAGTAGCGATCAGGCCATACACTAAATTACCATACTTCTGAGCTGTGCACCGAACCCATTCTATTTATGCCTGTCTTGTCGTCTTTTCTCTGTCTAATCTCTCTTCTCCTCTTTCTTTCTCTTAGTGGCATCTTTAATCGTTATCTCTTTTGAGCCTTCTCCTCTAAACCCCTCAAATTCCAAGCTCTCTCAAGGTCATACTTTCCAGACCTTCCCTGAGGAGCACCACCAGTGACACCCACATCATGCTCCTATTCCGCCTCGCACCCCGGTCCACCACGGTCTGTACAGATTGTGTGGAGGGTGCAGGCGGCTCCATTGCTGCTCTGCCGGCTGGCGAGGGGCGGGGACAGGGAGGTTAGCGCTCTAGTGAGCCTAACTTATTTAAGGAGGTTCACCCAGTCGCCGCGCTAATGACACTCTACGCCCAGGCTTCCTGGGCTGGGAATCAGCTTGGTTGGGAGCTGTTTTAAAAAAAACATTATTTTTATTTTTGTGTTCTTAAAGCACTGGCACTTTCTTCTCTTACCTGCCTAATCTTTCCAGTCTCCACCGCGCACCCCTGTCCACCACGGTCTGTACCGACTGTGTGAAGGGTGCAGGCGGCTCCATTGCTGCTCTGCCGGCTGGCGAGGGGTGGGGACAGGGAGATTAGCGCTCTAGTTACCGCTGCCTACTTATTCACTGTGCCCCGTCTTCCGCCCAGCGGACGCGCGCCACGGGTGCGCCGCTGGCGCGCCAAAGGCAAGCCCATCTGTGCCTGTCCGCGCCAGGACGGGGCCAGGGGCCGGAATCCCTGTACAAAGTTCCCCCGGTAATTTTAGCTACAATAAGGAGCAGCTTCTGAGGCTTAGAGGTGAGAAAACTAATATATGTTCACATATTATGCCTTTTGAGAAGGAACAGGACCATTGTCATCTCTCAGTAATTTTGAATTTACGCCACTAGAACCCCCCCTTTTAAAAGTTGGGAAAGAAAAGTCATATTCTTTAGTACTTCTTAACTGCCACTCCCTTCCCAAGCATGCAAGTGAAATATGCCTCCTTTTAGAAGAGAGAAGCTCTGATGCTCTCTTTCTAACTGAAACTTGGATGAATGCGGCCTCGGATCCCGATGTAGTCCGGGCCCTCCCACCAAATCACGCTATTACCAGACAAGATCGTGATAGTGGTTGTGGTGGGGGATTGCAATTATTTATAAAAACATTTATAGCTGCAGATCAACTAGCTGCCTTCTATCAGAGTGTGAGAGTGTTTCCTTTGTTATTAGTTTTTCCCCTACGTGTACTTTCTCAGGGATTCTTTTATATCGTCCACCAGGAGCATACGTACATTTTTGTAACGATCTCCCAGGCATTGTTATAAATTGCGCCAGTCTTACCTCTAATTTTTCTATTTTTGGTGATTTTAATATTCACCTCGATGAACCAGATACCTCCCCTTCGCAAGACCTTGTGGCAGGTCTTGAGGTGTTTCAACTGAAACAAATTGTTACTGGTCCCACCCACAGTGCAGGTCATCTGCTCGACCATTTTTTTACTAATCTTGATAATATTATTTTTGAGGAGGCGTTGTTGTCCCTTGGTCCGACCATTCTCTTTTATCTTTTATCTGGTCCCCTCTTGATCGGGCACAACCCGTCATAAAAACTAAAAAACTGAGTCGCATATGGTCTAAGCTTTCAGCGGAAAACTGGGTAGCTAACCTTAATACTTCTACCCCTGCATTCTGCTCAAATCCTGTAATGGCGAATGCATCTCTTAATAGTTGGTTGGAGTCCTCTTTGGACCTCACCCTTCCTAAGACAGAATTCTGTCATCGCATTGGCACAAACAAAAAAGCGTGGTACTCTCTTGAATTAAGACGACTTAAGCAAGCTTGCAAGCAGTCCGAACGGAAATGGAGGAAGGATTTCTCCGAGGTTAGTAAGGGCAATTATAAATCTGCATTGAGGATTTATAAAAAATAAAATAAAAATTGTACAATCCAGCTATTATCAGGAGAAGATTGTTTCTGCCTCCAATCCAATTCCCCTAGGGATTTTTTTTTTTTTTTTAAATCTCTGGTTACACCTCCGGGCCCTTTGACTGAACCATTGAATGTACAGAAACGTTGTTACGAACTAGCACATTTCTTTGCTAATAAGGTTGCTAATATCTATTCGCTGTTTCAGAAATTGGAGCCTAAATTACAATTTCCTCCAGCCACCTTTCATGCTGGGTTGGAGGAATTTGCTCTGCTTGATCTACCCAATCTGCAGCATCTCCTGGGGAACCTTAAGTCTGGATCCCCGGCTGATGCCGCGCCCCCCTCCATTCTCAAGTTGGTCTCGGAGACTGTTTCCCCAGTTATCCGGGATGTAATTAACTCCTCTCTTGCTGCTGGGTTGGTCCCATCGTTATGGAAACAGGCAAGAGTGAAGGCACTTATGAAAAAACCTAATTTCGATCCGGAGGACTGGGCGAATTACCGCCCCCTCTCTCTGTTACCAGGTATCGGCAAACTGGCTGAAAAGCATGTTAATTCTATATTAGCAGCGTTTGTGGAGAATAACAAAGCCCTGCACCCCACCCAGATGGGCTTTAGAAGCAAGCAGGGTACGGAGACCGCACTTATTGCCGTAGTCGAAGAAGCTAGTAAAATCGTGGATACTGGAGGCTGCGCTGCTATTATTTTGTTAGATCTCAGCGCAGCCTTCGACACGGTAAATCACTCTATCATGATTCAGAGACTGAGTGATGTGGGTGTATCAGGGATTGCCCTTAAGTGGCTGCAGTCTTTTCTTTCTGACAGAAATTTTGCTGTGTTCGAAGGCCATTTCAAAACAGATCCCCTGCAGTATGGCGTACCCCAGGGATCCTCATTAGGCCCTACCATGTTTAATATCTACATGAGGCCTTTGGCTGATGTGGTACTTCCATGGGGGGTCCAGTTGGTCACCTACGCCGATGATACCCAGTTGGTGGTCTCCCTCTCTCGGCATGACACAGCTGACAATAACCTTATTTCCAGTTTGAGCAAAGTATTTGAATGGATGGATTTGTCCTTTCTTAAGCTTAATGGTTCTAAAACAGAAATTATGATGTTAGGACACATGGCCCCTATTAATTTAGATCCTTGGTGGCCTAGTTGCCTTGGCCCTCCCCCTGCTCCTAAGAAACAAATTAAGAGTTTGGGCGTATGGCTGGACCCTAATCTCAGTATCCTAGTACAATCTCGTAGGGTTGCTGCCACCTGTTATGGCTTGGTTAGACTGATAAGGAAGATCTTGTTTCTTCTTCCTTTTGAAGCCAGACGTTTGCTGGTTCAGGCACTTATTTTATCGCGTCTTGATTACGCTAATGCAGTTTATCTTGGCGCACCTCAGGGAACTATCAAAACCTTACAGATTGTTCAGAACTGCGCTGCTCGACTTCTAATGGATGTCCGTAAGCGGAGGTCTGCTAAATCAGCCCTACGTCAGTTGCACTGGTTGCCAGTGCAGGAAAGGATCTGGTTTAAGGCCATGTGCACTGTTCATAAGTCCATCACTGACAATGTACAGGGTTTGATTCAGTCTATGTTTCAACCCTATCAGATCACCCGGACTCTTAGATCGAACCATAAAAAATTTCTGACAGTCCCTAGGATTAAAGGGGCACATATGGGTGGCCGACGCTTTTCACTTCATGCTGCAAAATTCTAGAACCAGCTCCCTGATTCCATTCGGTTGGAATCTAACTATCTCAGTTTCAGGAAATTGCTGAAGACCTTCCTTTTTTCCTGAACAGTGAAGTATGAGTAGGTGTCTTAATGCGCTGGGATGCCCTCGGGTAGCCATGAGCTATATAAATGCGTATTCATTCATTCATTCATTCCAACCCAACAGGCCTCTCAGAAGCACAGGCGGTGGGCTTTGCTGGCAGCGCAGAGAAGCACTCCCTCCCTTCTCTGCTCATGATTCAGTCTTGAAGCCCAGGCAAATGGTCAGCATGGTTCTGTCTCAATTATTTCTGCAGCTCTCCATCTCTCGCCATCTCCCTCTCTTTTCCCTGCCCTGTTGTTCTCCAACTCTCTTGCTCTCCCTCTTCTATCTCTTTCACTTTTATCTCTCCCTTGTTCTTGTTCTTTTTCTCTTTCTCCTCTCCTTCTAGCCATCCTGGTACTCATGATCCCCCTTGTTCCCTCTTTTCCCGTCTGCTTCTCTCTTTCTCTCCTCTCTGTGGCTATAACTCTTTATCTGTATGTATGTGCGCAAGCATGCATGTGTGTATGTATGTACATATATGTGTATATGTAGTATGTGTATAGATATATAGGTGTATATTAGTGTGTATACATATGCACTTATCCATGTATGTTTAGATGAATACATTTGTTTAAATATTTATTCTAAGTAATGTATTTGTTGAATGGCTTAAGGTGCTGATATATGCCTATTCATAACGAGAAATTAAAGCATGCATTCGAGTCCAACCCTCTTCCACGTACACAAAAAGGCTTGGCCTGAAATCTTTAAATACAGCAAAATGTTTCATCATCCAAAAATACTGTAAATCAGGGTCTCCGAAATTCTGACATAGTCAGTGTCTGCTGTGTCTCAAAATATTACTCATTTTCTGACAACCTGGTAATATAACTCAGCCAGCTACCTTAAAGGTCACAGGTGGGAAGCTCAGTGGGTCCATACAGTGCTGCCAAAATGTTCTCTGAGAAATAACAGCTATGAGTTACTATCACTGTTCCCGAGACCCACGCTATTATGTTCTATGTGGTTACTATTGCAGTGGGGGTTTTAGAGAGCAACTAGTTTCTGTGGAGGAGAAATTCATAAAATTATCATTATGCTGTGCAGACATATTTTACACAAAAATAAGGAAAACAGCCAATGAACAGATTTACACTCACTCTGCTGGAAGTAATAGTTAAATGCAGATCTGTGCTGCAGAATTTCCCAGCAAAAACATTTCTGGGCAGGAAAAGAGAAGTCATAACAAGATAACATATTCAAACATTCGTTCAGTGGAATAATAATGAAATTTGCACAATTCCACAGAGGGCATGAAAACTTTGTACCTCTTGTTCTATTCGCTCAATAAGAAAATATGTTATCATCAAGAAATGATTCGCTGTGTGTGCTCTATAGACCGACCTTTATTATCTTCAATAAAAGTATATCAGCAAATAGCATTTAGATTATTGCAAAACAAAGAATTCAGTTTTGGGCATATAAATCACTGTGGCACAAAAAGACAAATTAATCTGCCCAGGATCACTCAGTGTGGGAAATGGTTGAGCTAAGAATTAAGGCATAATGCCTGAGAATTGAACCACCAGGAGGTGCTCTGATGATGCACAGAGGTGACACGTAACATGGGTCTCTCGCTGTGTACTCTTAGATTACAGTCTGCTGCAAGCGGAATTTTGACTTGTCTCGGAACTATATTCAGGGCAGTGAATTGTTACTGTCCCATTTTGATTTGGCTGACCTATGCTGTCCAAATGAAAGTATTTTAGCCCAAATAACTAGTTATGGAATTGTCAAATTAAAAGCACAGAGGGTCGGTAAGAAAAGGGTTGCATAGTGCTTTGCAGTGCTGACTTACTTGAAGTGTGGATACAATCTGATTAACAATAATGCAGTGTATTCCATCAACAATATATGGCCTACTGGAAAAAGACGTGTATATTTCTACTACAGTCCCCCGTCTCCTACGCCAAACCTTCTGGTCTTTCAAAGGCACCCCATCTGAACTAGCTTCTCCCAGACCCAGCAAGCACTCTGCACAGGCAGATGAGGAAGAATATGTGTCTTGACTTGCCAGACAAGGCTGAGGCAGGACAGCACTCTTCTGAGGTACACCTCATTCATCAGCAGCAATGGGTCCTCCACATCCATGGTCTTGTCTGGACAGTTACTGAATGCCACAGGATGATCCCAATCCCAATAAACAGGCCCTGGACCCATTTAATGTGTGACCAAGTGGTCTCCAAGAGGCCTCCTGCCCTAGGATATTTCCATAATGTACAGGGGGTGTCAAGGCCCCCCCGAATTAACTGCATTTTCTACACTGAGGTGTCCTGGCGGCTGTGCTCTCAAGGGGCACTTAAAGCAGGCCATGAATGACAGGCCGGTTTCCCCAGGTAGAGGGAGCTGGGCCGGCTTGTGTGGACTCCCTATGTGGGGCTCTTTGTTCTCCCCCACCCTTCCCCGACCAAATGAGTAAACATCTCAGTAGTTTTTTGCCACTTCGAATTTGATTACTTTGAAAGGAGCAAAGGCATTAAGTGCTATTCTCAGAGGTCAATTGTTTTGGCACACGCCCCCAAAAAGCATTTGTTTCAGACCTTTAATGACCACAGTCACAGACCTTGGGGGTCACTCAGCTTAATACAGTTGACTTCAGTTTGTATTTTAATATATATATAATTAGATATTTGGACTACACCTGTTTTCAAACACTCACAATTTGTGCCCATAAATCACATGAAGATACCATCTATTGTCCAGAATCACACAATTTGATACGGTAAGGAAATCAGAGTTTAGGAGTGTTGTCATTTGGTGCCACAGCTGACAGTGTAATCACTAAACATCTCCCTCAGTGAAGAAACTGCCACTGTTCTGTTAAGAGGGTCTAAAATGGTTAAAACAGCGCACAAGAGTAAAAGTTAATCTAAATGTGTTCCTCATAGAAGGAAGTTAATTATTACACAATGAATAGCTGGGACGGTGACATTTTAGGGAGACTATAGGGCCAAAATCACAAATGGCAAAACCAGATGCTGAAGTAGACGATTAATCATAGGCCATACGTAAGGCTGTATGGGAATTGTAAGACTGAAGGCAATATAATATGGGAATAGGGGACAATGGATGAAATCATTGTACAGTAACATCTGGCACTTAGGATTTAGAATGAACACAGCAGTAGCCAGAAAAATAAACTCCCCAGCACTTTCAAACATATTGCTAATGAATGATAGTGAGTGAGGCGAAAAAGCCGGGCACTTGTTTGGCTGCTCCCCCTGAATTTGGTCTTATATCCATCCTTCAACTCCATCCATCCATTCTTCACTTTCTTTACCCATCACTACCCTTCTACTCTCTATAAAACCATCCTTACTTCTCTCCAGCCATCAACAGATTCATCCCTGCCATCTATCAATCCATCCTCCGCCAACGCTCCATTCTCAGCGTCACATACCTACCCAGAGCTTAAGCAGTTTAAATGTGCGATTCATGACGCCGTTGGTAGTAGCTACAAATCAAAATCACTTCTCAATGCATTCCCTCACTACCACCCTCCAATGGTGCCCCTCGCCTCTCCATTGCTCCCTCTCATATTTATTTAATTTATTTTGCAGTGCAACTTATTTTGTGACAGTGGGTCAAAGTGGTGGGTGTGCCCCCCCCCCCCACGTATATTTCAAAGGGGGGCTCTTAGGTTTTGTGACACCACTGCCTAAATGGGCAAGGATGACTCCTTTGAGCTCAGCAGAATGGTAGGGTCTGTGAGCATCTACTTTAACATTACAATGCCAAAACCTGGATCAGGATGCCAAGACAATTCTTATGTATCCACTGTCTTGTTGTCAGAAAACTGTGCTTTTGTTCTACAAGGCTTCTGTCTCTGAGGTTATTCAGGGTAAGGTTGCTGTCTCAAAATTGGATTTTGGTCTTAGAAATGTGAGAACAGTAGGATTTCCATACTACACTGCCCCCACACCCCCAGCCCTCAGAGCCCAAGTTTAGTTTCACTGAAGAATTTGACCATTATGAACTGCCCAAAGTGGGTAGGTTTGCCCACTGGGACTTTTACCCCATTGGTTAGGGCTTGCCGAGAAGTCATTCCTAACACTAACTCATGCCAGGCATAAATGTGGTATCTCCATTAACCCACTTCAGAACACTCCTGGACCGGAGGAAGGAAATAAGTGGACTGGGCCTGCTGTCTGTGACCTGAGAG